>NC_090929.1:1564776245-1565379166 GCF_040938575.1 Ambystoma mexicanum | reverse complement strand
GGAGAGACACACGGGGCTTGAGCGGGGGTTGGGCGGAAGGGGGAGAGACACACGGGGCTTGAGCGGGTGTGGGGAGGAGGGAGAGTGACACACGGGGCATGAGCGGGGGTGGGAGGGAGGGAGAGAGACACACGGGGCATGAGCAATTAGACAGACACACGGGGCATGAACGGAGGTGTGGGGGAGGGAGAGAGACACACGGGGCATGAGCGGGGGTGGGGGGAGGGAGAGAGACACACCGGGCATGAGCGGGTGGTGGGGGGAAGGGGAGAGAGACACGGGGCATGAGCGGGGGTGGGGGGAGGGGGAGAGACACACTGGGACTGAGCGAGGGGTGGGCGGGAGGGGGAGAGACACACGGGGCATGAGCGGGGGTCGGGGGAGGGAGAGAGACACGCGGTCATGAGCGGGGGGTGGGCAGGAGGGGGAGAGTCACACGGGGCATGAGCGGGGGGTGGGAGGGAGGGGGAGAGACACACGGGGCGTGAGCGGGTGGCGGGGGAGGGGGAGAGACACACAGGGTATGAGTGGGGGTGGGGGGGAGGGGGAGAGACACACGGGGCATGAGCGGGGGTGGGGAGAAGGGGAGAGAGACACACGGGGCATGAGCGGGGGTGGGCGGGAGGGGGAGAGACACACGAGGCATGAGCGCGGGTGGGGGGAGGGAGAGAGACACACAGGGCATGAGCGTTGGTGGGGGGTGGGAGAGATACACACAGGGCGTGAGCGGGGGTGAAGGGGAGGGAGAGAGACACACGGGGCATGAGCGGGGGTGGGCGGGAGGGAGAGACACATGGGGCATGAGCGGGGGTTGGGGGAGGGAGAGAGACACACGGGGCATGAGCGGGGGGAGGGGGAAAGGGGGAGAGAGACACGGGGCATGAGCGGGGGTGGGGAGAGAGACACACGGGGCATGAGCGGGGGGTGGGGGAGGGAGAGAGACACACAGGGCATGAGCGGGGGATGGGGGGAAGGGGAGAGAGACACACGGGGCATGAGCGGGGGTGGGGGAGGGAGAGAGACACACGGGCATGAGCGGGGGGTGGGCGGGAGGAGGAGAGACACACGGGGCGTGAGCAGGGGGTGGGAGGGAGGGGGGAGACACACGGGGCATGAGCGGGGGGTGGGCAGGAGGGGGACAGACACACGGGGCATGAGCGGGGGGTGGGCAGGAGGGGGAGAGACACACGGGGCATGAGCGGGGGGTGGGGGTAGGGAGAGAGACACACGGGCATGAGCGGTGGGGTTGGCAGGAGGGGGAGAGACACACAGGGCATGAGCGGGGGGTGGACGGGAGGGGGAGAGACACATGGGGCATGAGCGGGGTGGGCGGGAGGGGGAGAGACACACAGGGCATGAGTGGGGGGTGGGGGGAAGGGAGAGACACACGGGGCAGGAGCGGGGGGTGGGGGGAGAGAGACACACAGGGCATGATGGGGGGGTGGGCAGGAAGGGGAGAGACACACGGGGCATGAGCGGGGGGTGGGCGGGAAGTCGAGACACACACTGGGCATGAGCGGGGGTGGGCGGGAGGGGGAGAGACACACGGGGCATGAGGGGGCGGTGGGCGGGAAGGGGGAGAGACACACGGGGCATGAGCGGGGGGTGGGCGGGAGGGGGAGAGACACACAGGGCATGAGCGTGTGGTGGAAGGGAGGGGAGAGACACACGGGGCATGAGCGGGGGGTGGGCGGGAGGGGGAGAGACACATGGGGCATGAGCGGGGGGTGGACAGGAGGGGGAAAAGACACATGGGGCAGGAGCGGGGGGTGGGGAAGGGGAGAGACACACGGGGCAGGAGCAGGGGGGTGGGGGGGCGGGAGAGAGACACGGGCATGAGCGGGGGGTGGGCGGGCGGGGAGAGACACACGGGGCATGAGCGTGGGGTGGGCGGGAGGAAAGAGACACACGGGCTTGAGCAGGGGTGGGAGGGGGAAAGACACACGGGGCAAGAGCGGGGGTGGGCGGGAGGGGGAGAAACACACGGGGCATGAGCGTGGTGGGGGGAGGGAGAGAGACACACGGGGCATGAGCGGGGGTGGGGGGAGGGTGATAGACATGAGGCATGAGCAGGGGGTGGGGGGAAGGGGAGAGAGACACGGGGCATGAGCGGGGGTGGAGGGGAGGGAGAGAGACATGGGGCATGAGTGGGGGTGGGGGGAGAGACACACGGGGGCATGAGCGGGGGGTGGGCGGGAGGGGGAGAGACACATGGGGCATGAGCGGGGGGTTGACAGGAGGGGGAGAGACACATGGGGCAGGAGCGGGGTTTGGGGGGAAGGGTAGAGACACACGGGGCATGAGCAGGGGTTGGGGGGAGGGCGGGGAGAGACACACGGGGCATGAGCGGTGGGTGGGTGGAAGGGGGAGGGACACACGGGCATGAGTGGGGGGTGGGCGGGAGGGGGAGAGACACACGGGGCGTGAGCAGGGGTGGGAGGGAGAAAGATACATGGGGCAAGAGCGGGGGTGGGCGGGAGGGGGAGAGACACACGGGGCATGAGCGGGGGTGGGGGGGAGGGAGAGACACACACGGGCATGAGCGGGGGTGGGGGGAGGGAGAGAGACACACGGGGCATGAGCAGGGGGTGGGGGAAGGGGAGAGAGACACAGGGCATGAGCGGGGGTGGAGGGGAGGGAGAAAGATATGGGGCATGAGCGGGGGTGGGGGGGAGGGAGAGAGACACACGGGGCATGAGCGGGGGGTGGGAGGGAGGGGGAGAGATACACGGGGCTTGAGCAGGGGGTGGGGGAAGGGAGAGAGACACACCTGGCATGAGCGGGGGGTGGGTGGGAGGGGGAGAGACACACGGGGCATGAGCAGGGGGTGGGGAGGAAGGGGAGAGAGACACAGGGCATGAGCGGGGGTGGAGGGGAGGAAGAAAGATATGGGGCATGAGCGGGGGTGGGGGGGAGGGAGAGAGACACACGGGGCATGAGCGGGGGTGGGAGGGAGGGGGAGAGACACACGGGGCATGAGGGCGGCGGTGGGCGGGAGGGGGAGAGACACACGGGGCGTGAGCGGGGGTGGGGGTGAGGGAGAGAGACACACGGGGCATGAGCAGGGGGTGGGGGGAAGGGGAGAGAGACACACAGGGCAGGAGCGGGGGATGGGTGGGAGGGGGAGAGACACACGGGGCATGAGTGGGGGGTGGGAGGGAGGGGGAGAGACACACGGGGCATGAGCGGGGGGTGGGCGGGAGGGGGAGAGACACACGGGGCATGAGCGGGGGGGTGGTGGCGAGGGGGAGAGACACGCGGGGGTGGGAGGGAGGCAGAGAGACACACGGGGCATGAGCGGGCGAGGGGGGGAGGGAGAGACACACGGGGCATGAGCGGGGGTGGGGGGGAGGGAGAGAGACACACGGGGCATGAGCGGGGGTGTGGGGGAGGGAGAGAGATACACGGGGCATGAGCGGGGGTGGGGGGAGATAGAGAGACACACGGGGCATGAGCGGGGGGTGGGGGGAAGGGGAGAGAGACACGGGGCATGAGCGGGGGTGGGGCGGGAGGGGGAGAGACACATGGGCATGAGCGGGGGATGGGCGGGAGGGGGAGAGAAACATGGGGCATGACCGGGGGTGGGGGGAGGGAGACACACGGGGCATGAGCGGGGGGGTGGGCGGGAGGGGGAGAGACACATGGGGCATGAGCGGAGGTTGGGCGGGAGGGGGAGAGACACACGGGGTATGAGTGGGGGTGGGGGGGAGGGGGAGAGACAAACGGGGAATGAGCGTTGGTGGGGGGTGGGAGAGAGACACATGGGGCATGAGCGGGGGTGGGGGGAGGGAGAGAGACACATGGGGCATGAGCGGGGTGGAAGGAGGGAGAGAGACACACGGGGCATGAGCGGGGGGTGGGGAAAGGGGAGAGAGACACGGGGCATGAGCGGGGGTGGGGAGAGAGACACACGGGGCATGAGCGGGGGGAGGGGGAGAGACACACGGGGCATGAGCGCGGGTGGGGGGAGGGAGAGAGACACACGGGGCATGAGCGTTGGTGGGGGGTGGGAGAGAGACACATGGGGCATGAGCGGGGGTGGGGGGGAGGGAGAGAGACACATGGGGCATGAGCGGGGTGGGGGGGAGGGAGAGAGACACATGGGGATGAGCGGGGTGGAAGGAGGGAGAGAGACACACGGGGCATGAGCGGGGGGGAGGGGGAAAGGGGAGAGAGACACGGGGCATGAGCGGGGGTGGGCAGGAGCGGGAGAGAAACACGGGGCATGAGCGGGGGGTGGAGGGAGGGGGAGAGACACACGGGGCGTGAGCGGGGGGTGGGCGGGAGGGGGAGAGACACACAGGGCATGAGCGGGAGTGGGGGGAAGGGGAGAGACACACGGGGCATGAGCGAGTGGTGGGGGGAAGGGAGAGAGACACACGGGGCATGAGCGGGGGGTGGGGGAAGGGGAGAGAGACACACGGGGCATGAGCGGGGGGAGGGGGAAAGGGGAGAGAGACACGGGGCATGAGCGGGGGTGGGCAGGAGCGGAGAGAAACACGGGGCATGAGCGGGTGGTGGGAGGGAGGGGAGAGACACACGGGGCGTGAGCGGGGGGTGGGCGGGAGGGGAGAGACACACAGGGCATGAGCGGGGGTGGGGGGAAGGGGAGAGACACACGGGGCATGAGCGAGGGGTGGGCGGGAGGGGAGAGACACACGGGGCGTGAGCGGGGGTGGGGGAGGGAGAGAGACACACGGGGCATGAGCGTTGGTGGGGGGTGGGAGAGATACGCACGGGGCATGAGCGGGGGTGGAGGGGAGGGAGAGAGACACACGGGGCATGAGCGGGGGTGTGGGGGAGGGAGAGAGACACATGGGGCATGAGCAGGGGTGAGGGGAGGGAGAGAGACACACGGGGCATGAGCGGGGGTGGGAGGAAGCGGAGAGAGACACGGGGCATGAGCGGGGTGTGGGCGGGAGGGGGAGAGACAAACGGGGCATGAGCGGGGGTGGGGAGAGAGACACACGGGGCATGGTCGGGGGTGTGGGGGAGGGAGAGAGACACACGGGGCATGAGCGGGGCTGGGGGAGGGGAGAGAGACACACGGGGCGTGAGCGGGGCTGGGGGAGGGAGAGAGAGACACGGGGCATGAGCGAGGGGTGGGGGGAAGGGGAGAGAGAAACGGGGCATGAGCGGGGGGTGGGCGGGAGGGGGAGAGAGACACGGGGGCTTGAGCGGGGGTGGGGGGGAGGGAGAGAGACACACGGGGCAAGAGCGGGGGTGGGGGGGAGGGAGAGGACACACGGGGCATGAGCGGGGGTGGGGGGGATGGAGAGAGACACACGGGGCAGGAGCGGGGGGTGGGGGAAGGGGAGAGAGACACACGGGGCATGAGCGGGGGGTGGGGGGAGGGAGAGAGACAGACGGGGCATGAGCGGGGGTGGGGGGGAGGGAGAGAGACACACAGGGCATGAGCGGGGGTTGGGGGGAAGGGAGAGAGACACACGGGGCATGAGCGGGGGGTGGGGGGAAGGGGAGAGAGACACACGGGGCATGAGCGGGGGGTGGGCGGAGGGGGAGAGACACACGGGCGTGAGCAGAGGTGGAGGGAGGGGGGAGAGACACACGGGGCATGAGCGGGGGGTGGGCAGGAGGGGAGAGACACACTGGGCATGAGTGGGGGGTGGGCGGGAGGGGGAGAGACACACGGGGCATGAGGCGGGGGTGGGGGAAGGGGAGAGACACACGGGGCAGGAGCGGGGGGTGGGGGAGGAGAGAGACACACGGGGCATGAGGGGGGGTGGGCAGGAGGGGGAGAGACACACAGGGCCTGAGCGGGGGTGGGAGGGGGAAAGACACACGGGGCAAGAGCGGGGGTGGGCGGGGAGGGGGAGAGACACATGGGGCATGGGCGGGGGTGGGGGGAGGGAGAGAGACACACGGGGCATGAGCGGGGGTGGGGGGAGGGAGAGAGACACACGAGGCATGAGCGGGGGGTGGGGGGAAGGGGAGAGAGACACACGGGGCATGAGCGGGGGGTGGGGGGAAGGGGAGAGAGACACATGGGGCATGAGCGGGGGGTGGGCGGGAGGGGGAGAGACACACGGGGCCGTGAGCGGAGGTGGGAGGGAGGGGGAGAGACACACGGGGCATGAGCGGGGGGTGGGCGGGAGGGGGAGAGACACACTGGGCATGAGTGGGGGGTGGGCGGGAGGGGGAGAGACACACGGGGCATGAGCGGGGGGTGGGGGAAGGGGAGAGACACACGGGGCAGGAGCGGGGGGTGGGGGAGGAGAGAGACACACGGGGCATGAGGGGGGGTGGGCAGGAGGGGGAGAGACACACAGGGCCTGAGCGGGGTGGGAGGGGGAAAGACACACGGGGCAAGAGCGGGGGTGGGCGGGAGGGGGAGAGACACATGGGGCATGGGCGGGGGTGGGGGGAGGGAGAGAGACACACGGGGCATGAGCGGGGGTGGGGGGAGGGAGAGAGACACACGAGGCATGAGCGGTGGGGTGAGGGGAAGGCGAGAGAGACACACGGGGCATGAGCGGGCGGGAGGGGGAGAGACACACGGGGCATGAGCGCGGGTGGGGGGAGGGAGAGAGACACACGGGGCATGAGCGTTGGTGGGGGTGGGAGAGAGACACATGGGGCATGAGCGGGGGTGGGGGGGAGGGAGAGAGACACATGGGGCATGAGCGGGGTGGAAGGAGGGAGAGAGACACATGGGGCATGAGCGGGGAGGGGGAAAGGGGAGAGAGACACGGGGCATGAGCGCGGGTGGGGAGAGAGACACACGGGGCATGAGCGGGGGTGAGGGGGAGGGAAAGAGACACACGGGGCATGAGCGGGGCTGGGGGGAGGGAGAGCGACACACAGGGCATGAGCGGGGGTGGGGGGGAGGGAGAGAGACACACGGGGCATGAGCGAGGGTGGGGGAAGGGAGAGAGACACACGGGGCATGAGCGGGGGGTGGGGGAAGGGGAGAGAGACACACGGGGCATGAGCGGGGGGTCGAGGGAGGGAGAGAGACACACAGGTCATGAGCGGGGGGTGGGCAGGAGCGGGAGAGAAACACGGGGCATGAGCGGGGGTGGGAGGGAGGGGGAGAGACACACGGGGCGTGAGCGGGGGGTGGGCGGGAGGGGGAGAGACACACAGGGCATGAGCGGGGGTGGGGGGAAGGGGAGAGACACACGGGGCATGAGCGGGGGGTGGGCGGGAGGGGGAGAGACACACGGGGCATGAGCGGGGTTGGGCGGGAGGGGGAGAGGAACACACGGGGCATGAGCGGGGGGTGGGCGGGAGGGGGAGAGACACACGGGGCATGAGCGGTTGGTGGGCGGGAGGGGGAGAGAACACACGGGGCATGAGCGGGGGTGGGAGCGGAAAGACACATGGGGCATGAGCGGGGTGGGCGGGAGGGGGAGAGACACACGGAGCATAAGCGGGGGTGGGGGGAGGGAGAGAGTCACACAGGGCATGAGCGGGGGTGGGGGGAGGGAGAGAGACACACGAGGCATGAGCGGGGGGTGGGGGGAAGGGGAGAGAGACACGGGGCAGGAGCGGGGGTGGAGGGGAGGGAGAGAGACACGGGGCATGAGCGGGGGTGGGGGGTGGGAGAGAGACACAAGGGGCATGAGTGGGGTTGGGGGGAGGGCGAGAGACACACGGGGCATGAGCGGGGGGTGGGAGGGAGGGGGAGACACACACAGGGCATGAGCGGGGGTGGGCGGAGGGGGAGAGACACAGGGGGCATGAGCGGGGGTGGGCGGGAGGGGGAGAGACACACGGGGCATGAGCGGGGGGTGGGCGAAAGGGGGGAGAAACACACGGGGCTTGAGCGGGTGTGGGAGGAGGGAGAGTGACACACGGGGGCATGAGCGGGGGTGGAGAGAGAGAGACACACGGGGCATGAGCAATTAGACAGACACACGGGGCATGAGCGGAGGTGTGGGGGAGGGAGAGAGACACACGGGGCATGAGCGGGGGTGGGGGGAGGGAGAGAGACACACGGGCATGAGCGGGTGGTGGGGGTAAGGGGAGAGAGACACGGGGCATGAGCGGGGGTGGGCGGGTTGGGGAGAGACACACGGGGAATGAGCGAGGGGTGGGCGGGAGGGGGAGAGACACACGGGGCATGAGCGGGGGTGGGGGAGGGAGACACACGGGGCATGAGCTGGGGGAGAGACACACGGGGCATGAGCAGGGGGTGGGCGGCAGGGGAGAGAGACACACGGGGCAGGAGCGGGGGGTGGGGGAGGAGAGAGACACACGGGCATGAGGGGGGGTGGGCGGGAGGGGGAGAGACACATGGGGCATGGGCGGGGGGTGGGGGGAGGGAGAGAGACACACGGGGCATGAGCGGGGGTGGGGGGAAGGGAGAGAGACACACGAGGCATGAGCGGTGGGGTGAGGGGAAGGCGAGAGAGACACACGGGGCATGAGCGGGCGGGAGGGGGAGAGACACACGGGGCATGAGCGCGGGTGGGGGGAGGGAGAGAGACACACGGGGCATGAGCGTTGGTGGGGGGTGGGAGAGAGACACATGGGGCATGAGCGGGGGTGGGGGGGAGGGAGAGAGACACATGGGGCATGAGCGGGGTGGAAGGAGGGAGAGAGACACATGGGGCATGAGCGGGGGAGGGGGAAAGGGGAGAGAGACACGGGGCATGAGCGGGGGTGGGGAGAGAGACACACGGGGCATGAGCGGGGGTGAGGGGGAGGGGAAAGAGACACACGGGGCATGAGCGGGGCTGGGGGGGAGGGAGAGAGACACACAGGGCATGAGCGGGGGTGGGGGGGAGGGAGAGAGACACACGGGGCATGAGCGAGGGGTGGGGGGAAGGGAGAGAGACACACGGGGCATGAGCGGGGGGTGGGGGAAGGGGAGAGAGACACACGGGGCATGAGCGGGGGGTCGAGGGAGGGAGAGAGACACACAGGTCATGAGCGGGGGGTGGGCAGGAGCGGGAGAGAAACACGGGGCATGAGCGGGGGGTGGGAGGGAGGGGGGAGAGACACGCGGGGGGTGGGGCGGGAGGGGGAGAGACACACAGGGCATGAGCGGGGGTGGGGGGAAGGGGAGAGACACACGGGGCATGAGCGGGGGGTGGGCGGGAGGGGGAGAGACACACGGGGCATGAGCGGGGGGTGGGCGGGAGGGGGAGAGACACACGGGCATGAGCGGTTGGTGGGCGGGAGGGGGAGAGACACACGGGGCATGAGCGGGGGTGGGAGCGGGAAAGACACATGGGGCATGAGCGGGGGTGGGCGGGAGGGGGAGAGACACACGGAGCATAAGCGGGGGTGGGGGGAGGGAGAGAGTCACACAGGGCATGAGCGGGGGTGGGGGGAGGGAGAGAGACACACGAGGCATGAGCGGGGGGTGGGGGGGAAGGGGAGAGAGACACGGGGCAGGAGCGGGGGTGGAGGGAGGGAGAGAGACACGGGGCATGAGCGGGGGTGTGGGGTGGGAGAGAGACACAAGGGGCATGAGTGGGGTTGGGGGGGAGGGCGAGAGACACACGGGCATGAGCGGGGGGTGGGCGGAAGGGGGAGAAACACACGGGGCTTGAGCGGGTGTGGGGAGGAGGGAGAGTGACACACGGGGCATGAGCGGGGGTGGGAGAGAGAGAGACACACGGGGCATGAGCAATTAGACAGACACACGGGGCATGAGCGGAGGTGTGGGGGAGGGAGAGAGACACACGGGGCATGAGCGGGGGTGGGGGGGAGGGAGAGAGACACACGGGGCATGAGCGGGTGGTGGGGGTAAGGGGAGAGAGACACGGGGCATGAGCGGGGGTGGGCGGGTTGGGGAGAGACACACGGGGAATGAGCGAGGGGTGGGCGGGAGGGGGAGAGACACACGGGCATGAGCGGGGGTGGGGGAGGGAGACACACGGGGCATGAGCTGGGGGAGAGACACACGGGGCATGAGCAGGGGGTGGGCGGCAGGGGAGAGAGACACACGGGGCATGAGCGGGGGGTCGGGGGAGGGAGAGATACACACGGTCATGAGCGGGGGCTGGGCAGGAGGGGGAGAGACACACGGGGCATGAGCGGGGGGTGGGCGGGAGGGGGAGAGACACATGGGGCATGAGCGGAGGTTGGGCGGGAGGGGGAGAGACACATGGGGTATGAGTGGGGGTGGGGGGAAGGGGGAGAGACACACGGGGCATGAGCGGGGGTGGGGGGAAGGGGAGAGAGACACACGGGGCATGAGCGGGGGGTGGGCGGGAGGGGGAGAGACACACGGGGCATGAGCGCGGGTGGGGGGAGGGAGAGAGACACACAGGGCATGAGCGTTGGTGGGGGGTGGGAGAGAGACACATGGGGCATGAGCGGGGGTGGGGGGGAGAGAGAGAGACACATGGGGCATGAGCGGGATGGGGGGAGGGAGAGAGACACACGGGGCATGAGCGGGGGGAGGGGGAAGGGGAGAGAGACACGGGGCATGAGTAGGGGTGGGGAGAGAGACACACGGGGCATGAGCGGGGGTGTGGGGGAGGGAGAGAGACACACGGGGCATGAGCGGTGTTGGGGGGAAGGGAGAGAGACACACAGGGCATGAGCGGGGGTGGGGGGGAGGGAGAGAGACACACGGGCATGAGCGAAGGGTGGGGGGAAGGGAGAGAGACACACGGGGCATGAGCGGGGGGTAGGGGAAGGGGGAGAGAGACACACGGGGCATGAGCGTGGGGTGGGGGGAGGGAGAGAGACACACGGGGCATGAGCGGGGGTTGGGGGAAGGGGAGAGAGACACACGGGCATGAGCGGGGGGTCGGGGGAGGGAGAGAGACACACGGGTCATGAGCGGGGGGTGGGCAGGAGGGGGAGAGAAACACGGGGCATGAGCCGGGGGTGGGAGGGAGGGGGAGAGACACACGGGGCGTGAGCGGGGGATGGGCGGGAGGGGGAGAGACACACGGGGCATGAGCAGGGGGTGGGTGGGAGGGGGAGAGACACACGGGGCATGAGCGGTGGTGGGGGGAAGGGGAGAGAAACACGGGGCAGGAGCGGGGGGTGGGTGGGAGAGACACACGGGGCATGAGCGGGGGGTGGGCGGGAGGGGGAGAGACACACGGGGCATGAGCGGGGGGTGGGCGGGAGGGGGAGAGACACACGGGGCATGAGCAGGGGGTGGGCGGGAGGGGGAGAGACACACGGGGCATGAGCGGGGGATGGCGGGAGGAGGAGAGACACACGGGGCATGAGCGGGGGTGGGAGCGGGAGAGACACACGGGGCATGAGCGGGGGTGGGGGGAGGGAGAGAGTCACACGGGGCATGAGCAGGGGTGGGGGGAGGGAGAGAGACACACGAGGCATGAGCGGGGGGTGGGGGGAAGGGGAGAGAGACACGGGGCAGGAGCGGGGGTGGAGGGGAGGGAGAGAGACACGGGGCATGAGCGGGGGTGGGGGGAGGGAGAGAGACACACGGGGCATGAGTGGGGGTGGGAGGGAGGGGGAGACACACACAGGGCATGAGCGGGGGGTGGGCGGAGGGGGAGAGACACAGGGGGCATGAGCGGGGGGTGGGCGGGAGGGGGAGAGACACACGGGGCTTGAGCGGGGGTTGGGCGGAAGGGGGAGAGACACACGGGGCTTGAGCGGGTGTGGGGAGGAGGGAGAGTGACACACGGGGCATGAGCGGGGGTGGGAGGGAGGGAGAGAGACACACGGGGCATGAGCAATTAGACAGACACACGGGGCATGAACGGAGGTGTGGGGGAGGGAGAGAGACACACGGGGCATGAGCGGGGGTGGGGGGAGGGAGAGAGACACACGGGGCATGAGCGGGTGGTGGGGGGAAGGGGAGAGAGACACGGGGCATGAGCGGGGGTGGGCGGGAGGGGGAGAGACACACGGGGACTGAGCGAGGGGTGGGCGGGAGGGGGAGAGACACACGGGGCATGAGCGGGGGTGGGGGGAGGGAGACACACGGGGCATGAGCGGGGGGTGGGCAGGAGGGGGAGAGAAACACGGGGCATGAGCCGGGGGTGGGAGGGAGGGGGAGAGACACACGGGGCGTGAGCGGGGGATGGGCGGGAGGGGGAGAGACACACGGGGCATGAGCAGGGGGTGGGTGGGAGGGGGAGAGACACACGGGGCATGAGCGGTGGTGGGGGGAAGGGGAGAGAAACACGGGGCAGGAGCGGGGGGTGGGTGGGAGAGACACACGGGGCATGAGCGGGGGGTGGGCGGGAGGGGGAGAGACACACGGGGCATGAGCGGGGGGTGGGCGGGAGGGGGAGAGACACACGGGGCATGAGCAGGGGGTGGGCGGGAGGGGGAGAGACACACGGGGCATGAGCGGGGGATGGCGGGAGGAGGAGAGACACACGGGGCATGAGCGGGGGTGGGAGCGGGAGAGACACACGGGGCATGAGCGGGGGTGGGGGGAGGGAGAGAGTCACACGGGGCATGAGCAGGGGTGGGGGGAGGGAGAGAGACACACGAGGCATGAGCGGGGGGTGGGGGGAAGGGGAGAGAGACACGGGGCAGGAGCGGGGGTGGAGGGGAGGGAGAGAGACACGGGGCATGAGCGGGGGTGGGGGGAGGGAGAGAGACACACGGGGCATGAGTGGGGGTGGGAGGGAGGGGGAGACACACACAGGGCATGAGCGGGGGTGGGCGGAGGGGGAGAGACACAGGGGGCATGAGCGGGGGGTGGGCGGGAGGGGGAGAGACACACGGGGCTTGAGCGGGGTTGGGCGGAAGGGGGAGAGACACACGGGGCTTGAGCGGGTGTGGGGAGGAGGGAGAGTGACACACGGGGCATGAGCGGGGGTGGGAGGGAGGGAGAGAGACACACGGGGCATGAGCAATTAGACAGACACACGGGGCATGAACGGAGGTGTGGGGGAGGGAGAGAGACACACGGGGCATGAGCGGGGGTGGGGGGAGGGAGAGAGACACACGGGGCATGAGCGGGTGGTGGGGGGAAGGGGAGAGAGACACGGGGCATGAGCGGGGGTGGGCGGGAGGGGAGAGACACACGGGGACTGAGCGAGGGGTGGGCGGGAGGGGGAGAGACACACGGGGCATGAGCGGGGGTGGGGGGAGGGAGACACACGGGGCATGAGCTGGGGGAGAGACACACAGGGCATGAGCAGGGGGTGGGCGGCAGGGGAGAGAGACACACGGGGCATGAGCGGGGGGTCGGGGGAGGGAGAGAGACACACGGTCATGAGCGGGGGGTGGGCAGGAGGGGGAGAGTCACACGGGGCATGAGCGGGGGGTGGGAGGAGGGGGAGAGACACACGGGGCGTGAGCGGGGGGTGGGCGGGAGGGGGAGAGACACACAGGGTATGAGTGGGGGTGGGGGGGAGGGGGAGAGACACACGGGGCATGAGCGGGGTGGGGAGAAGGGGAGAGAGACACACGGGGCATGAGCGGGGGTGGGCGGGAGGGGGAGAGACACACGAGGCATGAGCGCGGGTGGGGGGAGGGAGAGAGACACACAGGGCATGAGCGTTGGTGGGGGGTGGGAGAGATACACACAGGGCATGAGCGGGGTGAAGGGGAGGGAGAGAGACACACGGGGCATGAGCGGGGGTGGGCGGGAGGGAGAGAGACACATGGGGCATGAGCGGGGGTTGGGGGAGGGAGAGAGACACACGGGGCATGAGCGGGGGGAGGGGGAAAGGGGAGAGAGACACGGGGCATGAGCGGGGGTGGGAGAGAGACACACGGGGCATGAGCGGGGGGTGGGGGGAGGGGAGAGAGACACACAGGGCATGAGCGGGGGATGGGGGGAAGGGGAGAGAGACACACGGGGCATGAGCGGGGGTGGGGGAGGGAGAGAGACACACGGGGCATGAGCGGGGGGTGGGCGGGAGGAGGAGAGACACACGGGGCGTGAGCAGGGGGTGGGAGGGAGGGGGGGAGACACACGGGCATGAGCGGGGGGTGGGCAGGAGGGGACAGACACACGGGGCATGAGCGGGGGGTGGGCAGGAGGGGGAGAGACACACGGGGCATGAGCGGGGGGTGGGGGTAGGAGAGAGACACACGGGGCATGAGCGGTGGGTTGGCAGGAGGGGGAGAGACACACAGGGCATGAGCGGGGGGTGGACGGGAGGGGGAGAGACACATGGGGCATGAGCGGGGGGTGGGCGGGAGGGGGAGAGACACACAGGGCATGAGTGGGGGGTGGGGGGAAGGGGAGAGACACACGGGGCAGGAGCGGGGGGTGGGGGGAGAGAGACACACAGGGCATGATGGGGGGGTGGGCAGGAAGGGGAGAGACACACGGGGCATGAGCGGGGGGTGGGCGGGAAGTCGAGACACACACGGGGCATGAGCGGGGGTGGGCGGGAGGGGGAGAGACACACGGGGCATGAGGGGGCGGTGGGCGGGAAGGGGAGAGACACACGGGGCATGAGCGGGGGGTGGGCGGGAGGGGGAGAGACACACAGGGCATGAGCGTGTGGTGGAAGGGAGGGGGAGAGACACACGGGGCATGAGCGGGGGGTGGGCGGGAGGGGGAGAGACACATGGGGCATGAGCGGGGGGTGGACAGGAGGGGGAGAGACACATGGGGCAGGAGCGGGGGGTGGGGGAAGGGGAGAGACACACGGGGCAGGAGCAGGGGGGTGGGGGGGCGGGAGAGAGACACGGGGCATGAGCGGGGGGTGGGCGGGCGGGGGAGAGACACACGGGGCATGAGCGTGGGGTGGGCGGGAGGGAAAGAGACACACGGGCTTGAGCAGGGGTGGGAGGGGGAAAGACACACGGGGCAAGAGCGGGGGTGGGCGGGAGGGGGAGAAACACACGGGGCATGAGCGTGGTGGGGGGAGGGAGAGAGACACACGGGGCATGAGCGGGGGTGGGGGGAGGGTGATAGACATGAGGCATGAGCAGGGGGTGGGGGGAAGGGGAGAGAGACACGGGGCATGAGCGGGGGTGGAGGGGAGGGAGAGAGACATGGGGCATGAGTGGGGGTGGGGGGAGAGACACACGGGGCATGAGCGGGGGTGGAGGGAGGGGAGAGACACATGGGGCATGAGCGGGGGGTTGACAGGAGGGGGAGAGACACATGGGGCAGGAGCGGGGTTTGGGGGGAAGGGTAGAGACACACGGGGCATGAGCAGGGGTTGGGGGGGAGGGCGGGGAGAGACACACGGGGCATGAGCGGTGGGTGGGCGGAAGGGGGAGGGACACACGGGCATGAGTGGGGGGTGGGCGGGAGGGGGAGAGACACACGGGGCGTGAGCAGGGGTGGGAGGGAGAAAGATACATGGGGCAAGAGCGGGGGTGGGCGGGAGGGGGAGAGACACACGGGGCATGAGCGGGGGTGGGGGGGAGGGAGAGACACACACGGGCATGAGCGGGGGGGGGGGGGAGGGAGAGAGACACACGGGGCATGAGCAGGGGGTGGGGGGAAGGGGAGAGAGACACAGGGCATGAGCGGGGGTGGAGGGGAGGGAGAAAGATATGGGGCATGAGCGGGGGTGGGGGGGAGGGAGAGAGACACACGGGGCATGAGCGGGGGGTGGGAGGGAGGGGAGAGATACACGGGGCTTGAGCAGGGGGTGGGGGAAGGGGAGAGAGACACACCTGGCATGAGCGGGGGGTGGGTGGGAGGGGAGAGACACACGGGGCATGAGCAGGGGGTGGGAGGAAGGGGAGAGAGACACAGGGCATGAGCGGGGGGAGGAAGAAGAAAGATATGGGGCATGAGCGGGGGTGGGGGGGAGGGAGAGAGACACACGGGACATGAGCGGGGGTGGGAGGGAGGGGGAGAGACACACGGGGCATGAGCGGGCGGTGGGCGGGAGGGGGAGAGACACACGGGGCGTGAGCGGGGGTGGGGGTGAGGGAGAGAGACACACGGGGCATGAGCAGGGGGTGGGGGGAAGGGGAGAGAGACACACAGGGCAGGAGCGGGGGATGGGTGGGAGGGGGAGAGACACACGGGGCATGAGCGGGGGGTGGGAGGGAGGGGGAGAGACACACGGGGCATGAGCGGGGGGTGGGCGGGAGGGGGAGAGACACACGGGGCATGAGCGGGGGGGTGGGTGCGAGGGGGAGAGACACGCGGGGGTGGGAGGGAGGCAGAGAGACACACGGGGCATGAGCGGGCGAGGGGGGGAGGGAGAGACACACGGGGCATGAGCGGGGGTGGGGGGGAGGGAGAGAGACACACGGGGCATGAGCGGGGGTGTGGGGGAGGGAGAGAGATACACGGGGCATGAGCGGGGGTGGGGGGAGATAGAGAGACACACGGGGCATGAGCGGGGGGTGGGGGGAAGGGGAGAGAGACACGGGGCATGAGCGGGGGTGGGCGGGAGGGGGAGAGACACATGGGCATGAGCGGGGGATGGGCGGGAGGGGGAGAGAAACATGGGGCATGACCGGGGGTGGGGGGAGGGAGACACACGGGGCATGAGCGGGGGGTGGGCGGGAGGGGGAGAGACACATGGGGCATGAGCGGAGGTTGGGCGGGAGGGGGAGAGACACACGGGGTATGAGTGGGGGTGGGGGGGAGGGGGAGAGACAAACGGGGAATGAGCGTTGGTGGGGGGTGGGAGAGAGACACATGGGGCATGAGCGGGGGTGGGGGGGAGGGAGAGAGACACATGGGGCATGAGCGGGGTGGAAGGAGGGAGAGAGACACACGGGGCATGAGCGGGGGGTGGGGGAAAGGGGAGAGAGACACGGGGCATGAGCGGGGGTGGGGAGAGAGACACACGGGGCATGAGCGGGGGGGAGGGGGAGAGACACACGGGGCATGAGCGCGGGTGGGGGGAGGGAGAGAGACACACGGGGCATGAGCGTTGGTGGGGGGTGGGAGAGAGACACATGGGGCATGAGCGGGGGTGGGGGGGAGGGAGAGAGACACATGGGGCATGAGCGGGGTGGGGGGAGGGAGAGAGACACATGGGGCATGAGCGGGGTGGAAGGAGGGAGAGAGACACACGGGGCATGAGCGGGGGGAGGGGGAAAGGGGAGAGAGACACGGGGCATGAGCGGGGGTGGGCAGGAGCGGGAGAGAAACACAGGGCATGAGCGGGGGGTGGGAGGGAGGGGGAGAGACACACGGGGCGTGAGCGGGGGGTGGGCGGGAGGGGGAGAGACACACAGGGCATGAGCGGGAGTGGGGGGAAGGGGAGAGACACACGGGGCATGAGCGAGGGGTGGGGGGAAGGGAGAGAGACACACGGGGCATGAGCGGGGGGTGGGGGAAGGGGAGAGAGACACACGGGGCATGAGCGGGGGGAGGGGGAAAGGGGAGAGAGACACGGGGCATGAGCGGGGGTGGGCAGGAGCGGGAGAGAAACACGGGGCATGAGCGGGTGGTGGGAGGGAGGGGGAGAGACACACGGGGCGTGAGCGGGGGGTGGGCGGGAGGGGGAGAGACACACAGGGCATGAGCGGGGGTGGGGGGAAGGGGAGAGACACACGGGGCATGAGCGAGGGGTGGGCGGGAGGGGGAGAGACACACGGGGCGTGAGCGGGGGTGGGGGGAGGGAGAGAGACACACGGGGCATGAGCGTTGGTGGGGGGTGGGAGAGATACGCACGGGGCATGAGCGGGGGTGGAGGGGAGGGAGAGAGACACACGGGGCATGAGCGGGGGTGTGCGGGAGGGAGAGAGACACATGGGGCATGAGCAGGGGTGAGGGGAGGGAGAGAGACACACGGGGCATGAGCGGGGGTGGGGGGAAGCGGAGAGAGACACGGGGCATGAGCGGGGTGTGGGCGGGAGGGGGAGAGACAAACGGGGCATGAGCGGGGGTGGGGAGAGAGACACACGGGGCATGGTCGGGGGTGTGGGGGAGGGAGAGAGACACACGGGGCATGAGCGGGGCTGGGGGGAGGGAGAGAGACACACGGGGCGTGAGCGGGGCTGGGGGGAGGGAGAGAGAGACACGGGGCATGAGCGAGGGGTGGGGGGAAGGGGAGAGAGAAACGGGGCATGAGCGGGGGGTGGGCGGGAGGGGGAGAGAGACACGGGGCTTGAGCGGGGGTGGGGGGGAGGGAGAGAGACACACGGGGCAAGAGCGGGGGTGGGGGGGAGGGAGAGGACACACGGGGCATGAGCGGGGGTGGGGGGGATGGAGAGAGACACACGGGGCAGGAGCGGGGGGTGGGGGAAGGGGAGAGAGACACACGGGGCATGAGCGGGGGGTGGGGGGATGGAGAGAGACAGACGGGGCATGAGCGGGGGTGGGGGGGAGGGAGAGAGACACACAGGGCATGAGCGGGGGTTGGGGGGAAGGGGGGAGAGACACACGGGGCATGAGCGGGGGGTGGGGGGAAGGGGAGAGAGACACACGGGGCATGAGCGGGGGGTGGGCGGGAGGGGGAGAGACACACGGGGCGTGAGCGGAGGTGGGAGGGAGGGGGAGAGACACACGGGGCATGAGCGGGGGGTGGGCGGGAGGGGGAGAGACACACTGGGCATGAATGGGGGGTGGGCGGGAGGGGGAGAGACACACGGGGCATGAGCGGGGGTGGGGGGAAGGGGAGAGACACACGGGGCAGGAGCGGGGGGTGGGGGAGGAGAGAGACACACGGGGCATGAGGGGGGGTGGGAGGGGGAAAGACACACGGGGCAAGAGCGGGGGTGGGCGGGAGGGGGAGAGACACATGGGGCATGGGCGGGGGTGGGGGGAGGGAGAGAGACACACGGGGCATGAGCGGGGGTGGGGGGAGGGAGAGAGACACACGAGGCATGAGCGGGGGGTGGGGGGAAGGGGAGAGAGACACACGGGGCATGAGCGGGGGGTGGGGGGAAGGGGAGAGAGACACATGGGGCATGAGCGGGGGGTGGGCGGGAGGGGGAGAGACACACGGGGCCGTGAGCGGAGGTGGGAGGGAGGGGGAGAGACACACGGGGCATGAGCGGGGGGTGGGCGGGAGGGGGAGAGACACACTGGGCATGAGTGGGGGGTGGGCGGGAGGGGGAGAGACACACGGGGCATGAGCGGGGGGTGGGGGAAGGGGAGAGACACACGGGGCAGGAGCGGGGGGTGGGGGAGGAGAGAGACACACGGGGCATGAGGGGGGGTGGGCAGGAGGGGGAGAGACACACAGGGCCTGAGCGGGGGTGGGAGGGGGAAAGACACACGGGGCAAGAGCGGGGGTGGGCGGGAGGGGGAGAGACACATGGGGCATGGGCGGGGGTGGGGGGAGGGAGAGAGACACACGGGGCATGAGCGGGGGTGGAGGGAGGGAGAGAGACACACGAGGCATGAGCGGTGGGGTGAGGGGAAGGCGAGAGAGACACACGGGGCATGAGCGGGCGGGAGGGGGAGAGACACACGGGGCATGAGCGCGGGTGGGGGGAGGGAGAGAGACACACGGGGCATGAGCGTTGGTGGGGGGTGGGAGAGAGACACATGGGGCATGAGCGGGGGTGGGGGGGAGGGAGAGAGACACATGGGGCATGAGCGGGGTGGAAGGAGGGAGAGAGACACATGGGGCATGAGCGGGGGAGGGGGAAAGGGGAGAGAGACACGGGGCATGAGCGGGGGTGGGGAGAGAGACACACGGGGCATGAGCGGGGGTGAGGGGGAGGGAAAGAGACACACGGGGCATGAGCGGGGCTGGGGGGGAGGGAGAGAGACACACAGGGCATGAGCGGGGGTGGGGGGGAGGGAGAGAGACACACGGGGCATGAGCGAGGGGTGGGGGGAAGGGAGAGAGACACACGGGGCATGAGCGGGGGGTGGGGGAAGGGGAGAGAGACACACGGGGCATGAGCGGGGGGTCGAGGGAGGGAGAGAGACACACAGGTCATGAGCGGGGTGTGGGCAGGAGCGGGAGAGAAACACGGGGCATGAGCGGGGGGTGGGAGGGAGGGGGAGAGACACACGGGGCGTGAGCGGGGGGTGGGCGGGAGGGGGAGAGACACACAGGGCATGAGCGGGGGTGGGGGGAAGGGGAGAGACACACGGGGCATGAGCGGGGGTGGGCGGGAGGGGGAGAGACACACGGGGCATGAGCGGGGGTTGGGCGGGAGGGGGAGAGACACACGGGGCATGAGCGGGGGGTGGGCGGGAGGGGGAGAGACACACGGGGCATGAGCGGTTGGTGGGCGGGAGGGGGAGAGACACACGGGGCATGAGCGGGGGTGGGAGCGGGAAAGACACATGGGGCATGAGCGGGGGTGGGCGGGAGGGGGAGAGACACACGGAGCATAAGCGGGGGTGGGGGGAGGGTGAGAGTCACACAGGGCATGAGCGGGGGTGGGGGGAGGGAGAGAGACACACGAGGCATGAGCGGGAGGTGGGGGGAAGGGGAGAGAGACACGGGGCAGGAGCGGGGGTGGAGGGGAGGGAGAGAGACACGGGGCATGAGCGGGGGTGGGGGGTGGGAGAGAGACACAAGGGGCATGAGTGGGGTTGGGGGGGAGGGCGAGAGACACACGGGGCATGAGCGGGGGGTGGGAGGGAGGGGGAGACACACACAGGGCATGAGCGGGGGTGGGCGGAGGGGGAGAGACACAGGGGGCATGAGCGGGGGTGGGCGGGAGGGGGAGAGACACACGGGGCATGAGCGGGGGGTGGGCGGAAGGGGGAGAAACACACGGGGCTTGAGCGGGTGTGGGGAGGAGGGAGAGTGACACACGGGGCATGAGCGGGGGTGGGAGAGAGAGAGACACACGGGGCATGAGCAATTAGACAGACACACGGGGCATGAGCGGAGGTGTGGGGGAGGGAGAGAGACACACGGGGCATGAGCGGGGGTGGGGGGGAGGGAGAGAGACACACGGGGCATGAGCGGGTGGTGGGGGTAAGGGGAGAGAGACACGGGGCATGAGCGGGGGTGGGCGGGTTGGGGAGAGACACACGGGGAATGAGCGAGGGGTGGGCGGGAGGGGGAGAGACACACGGGGCATGAGCGGGGGTGGGGGGAGGGAGACACACGGGGCATGAGCTGGGGGAGAGACACACGGGGCATGAGCAGGGGGTGGGCGGCAGGGGAGAGAGACACACGGGGCATGAGCGGGGGGTCGGGGGAGGGAGAGATACACACGGGTCATGAGCGGGGGGTGGGCAGGAGGGGGAGAGACACACGGGGCATGAGCGGGGGGTTGGCGGGAGGGGGAGAGACACATGGGGCATGAGCGGAGGATGGGCGGGAGGGGGAGAGACACATGGGGTATGAGTGGGGGTGGGGGGAAGGGGGAGAGACACACGGGGCATGAGCGGGGGTGGGGGGAAGGGGAGAGAGACACACGGGGCATGAGCGGGGGGTGGGAGGGAGGGGGAGAGACACACGGGGCATGAGCGCGGGTGGGGGGAGGGAGAGAGACACACAGGGCATGAGCGTTGGTGGGGGGTGGGAGAGAGACACATGGGGCATGAGCGGGGGTGGGGGGGAGAGAGAGAGACACATGGGGCATGAGCGGGATGGGGGGAGGGAGAGAGACACACGGGGCATGAGCGGGGGGAGGGGGAAGGGGAGAGAGACACGGGGCATGAGTAGGGGTGGGGAGAGAGACACACGGGGCATGAGCGGGGGTGTGGGGGAGGGAGAGAGACACACGGGGCATGAGCGGGGTTGGGGGGAAGGGAGAGAGACACACAGGGCATGAGCGGGGGTGGGGGGGAGGGAGAGAGACACACGGGGCATGAGCGAAGGGTGTGGGGAAGGGAGAGAGACACACGGGGCATGAGCGGGGGGTGGGGGGAAGGGGAGAGAGACACACGGGGCATGAGCGTGGGGTGGGGGGAGGGAGAGAGACACACGGGGCATGAGCGGGGGTTGGGGGAAGGGGAGAGAGACACACGGGCATGAGCGGGGGGTCTGGGGAGGGAGAGAGACACACGGGTCATGAGCGGGGGGTGGGCAGGAGGGGGAGAGAAACACGGGGCATGAGCCGGGGGTGGGAGGGAGGGGGAGAGACACATGGGGCATGAGCGGGGGATGGGCGGGAGGGGGAGAGACACACGGGGCATGAGCAGGGGGTGGGTGGGAGGGGGAGAGACACACGGGGCATGAGCGGTGGTGGGGGGAAGGGGAGAGAAACACGGGGCAGGAGCGGGGGGTGGGTGGGAGAGACACACGGGGCATGAGCGGGGGGTGGGCGGGAGGGGGAGAGACACACGGGGCATGAGCGGGGGGTGGGCGGGAGGGGGAGAGACACACGGGGCATGAGCAGGGGGTGGGCGGGAGGGGGAGAGACACACGGGGCATGAGCGGGGGATGGCGGGAGGGGGAGAGACACACGGGGCATGAGCGGGGGTGGGAGCGGGAGAGACACACGGGGCATGAGCGGGGGTGGGGGGAGGGAGAGAGTCACACGGGGCATGAGCGGGGGTGGGGGGAGGGAGAGAGAGAGACACACGAGGCATGAGCGGGGGGTGGGGGGAAGGGGAGAGAGACACGGGGCAGGAGCGGGGGTGGAGGGGAGGGAGAGAGACACGGGGCATGAGCGGGGGTGGGGGGAGGGAGAGAGACACACGGGGCATGAGTGGGGGTGGGAGGGAGGGGGAGACACACACAGGGCATGAGCGGGGGGTGGGCGGAGGGGGAGAGACACAGGGGGCATGAGCGGGGGGTGGGCGGGAGGGGGAGAGACATACGGGGCATGAGCGGGGGGTGGGCGGAAGGGGGAGAGACACACGGGGCTTGAGCGGGTGTGGGGAGGAGGGAGAGTGACACACGGGGCATGAGCGGGGGTGGGAGGGAGGGAGAGAGACACACGGGGCATGAGCAATTAGACAGACACACGGGGCATGAGCGGAGGTGTGGGGGAGGGAGAGAGACACACGGGGCATGAGCGGGGGTGGGGGGAGGGAGAGAGACACACGGGGCATGAGCGGGTGGTGGGGGGAAGGGGAGAGAGACACGGGGCATGAGCGGGGGTGGGCGGGAGGGGGAGAGACACACGGGGACTGAGCGAGGGGTGGGCGGGAGGGGGAGAGACACACGGGGCATGAGCGGGGGTGGGGGGAGGGAGACACACGGGGCATGAGCTGGGGGAGAGACACACAGGGCATGAGCAGGGGGTGGGCGGCAGGGGAGAGAGACACACGGGGCATGAGCGGGGGGTCGGGGGAGGGAGAGAGACACACGGGTCATGAGCGGGGGGTGGGCAGGAGGGGGAGAGTCACACGGGGCATGAGCGGGGGGTGGGAGGGAGGGGGAGAGACACACGGGGCGTGAGCGGGGGGTGGGCGGGAGGGGGAGAGACACACGGGGCATGAGAGGGGGGTGGGTGGGAGGTGGAGAGACACACGGGGCATGAGCGGGGGTGGGGGGAAGCGGAGAGACACACGGGGCAGTTGCGGGGGGTGGGGGGCAGGGACACACGGGGCATGAGTGGGGGGTGGGCGGGAGGGGGAGAGACACACGGGGCATGAGCGGGGGGTGGGCGGGAGGGATAGAGACACACGGGGCATGAGCGGGGGGTGGGCGGGAGGGGGAGAGACACACGGGGCATGAGCGGGGGTGGGAGCGGGAAAGACACATGGGGCATGAGCGGGGGTGGGCGGGAGGGGGAGAGACACACGGGGCATGAGCGGGGGTGGGGGGAGGGAGAGAGTCACACGGGGCATGAGCGGGAGTGGGGGGAGGGAGAGAGACACACGAGGCATGAGCGGGGGGTGGGGGGAAGGGGAGAGAGACACGGGGCAGGAGCGGGGGTGGAGGGGAGGGAGAGAGACACGGGGCATGAGCGGGGGTGGGGGGAGGGAGAGAGACACACAGGGCATGAGTGGGGGTGGGGGGAGGGCGAGAGACATGGGGCATGAGCGGGGGTGGGGGGAAGGGGAGAGAGACACACGGGGCATGAGCGGGGGTGGGTGGGAGGGGGAGAGACACACGGGGCATGAGCGGGGGGTGGGAGGGAGGGGGAGACACACACGGGGCATGAGCGGGGGGTGGGCGGAGGGGGAGAGACACAGGGGGCATGAGAGGGGGGGTGGGCGGGAGGGGGAGAGACACACGGGGCATGAGCGGGGGGTGGGCAGAAGGGGGAGAGACACACGGGGCTTGAGCGGGTGTGGGGAGGAGCGAGAGTGACACACGGGGCATGAGCGGGGGTGGGAGGGAGGGAGAGAGACACACGGGGCATGAGCAATTAGACAGACACACGGGGCATGAGCGGAGGTGTGGGGGAGGGAGAGAGACACACGGGGCATGAGCGGGGGTGGGGGGAGGGAGAGAGACACACGGGGCATGAGCGGGTGGTGGGGGGAAGGGGAGAGAGACACGGGGCATGAGCGGGGGTGGGCGGGAGGGGGAGAGACACACGGGGAATGAGCGAGGGGTGGGCGGGAGGGGGAGAGACACACGGGGCATGAGCGGGGGTGGGGGGAGGGAGACACACGGGGCATGAGCTGCGGGAGAGACACACGGGGCATGAGCAGGGGGTGGGCGGCAGGGGGAGAGACACACGGGGTATGAGCGGGGGTGGGGGGAGGGGGACAGAAACACGGGGCATGAGCGGGGGGTGGGGGGAAGGGGAGGGAGACACACGGGGCATGAGCGGGGGGTGGGCGGGTGGGGGAAAGACACACGGGGCATGAGCGGGGGGGAGGGGGAGAGACACACGGGGCATGAGCGTGGGTGGGAGAGATACA
This sequence comes from Ambystoma mexicanum, assembly GCF_040938575.1. Lineage (NCBI taxonomy): Eukaryota > Metazoa > Chordata > Amphibia > Caudata > Ambystomatidae > Ambystoma > Ambystoma mexicanum. The sequence continues at coordinate 1,565,354,676 of NC_090929.1, read as the reverse complement.
CATGGGGCATGAGAGGGGGTGAGGGGGAGGTAGAGGGACACACGGGGCTTGAGCAGGAGAGACACACGGGGCATGAGCAGGGGTTTGGCAGGAGGGGGAGAGACACACGGGGCATGAGCAGGGGTGTGGGGGAGGGGGAGAGACACATGGGGCATGAGCGGGGGTGGGGGGGAGGGAGAGAGACACACAGGGCATGAGTGGGGGGTGGGGGGAAGGGGAGAGAGACATGGGGCATGAGCTGGGGGTGGGCAGGAGGGGGAGAGACACACGGGGCATGAGCGGGGGTGGGGGGAGGGAGAGAGACACACGGGGCATGAGCAGGGGTTGGGGGGAGGGAGAGAGACACACGGGGCATGAGCAGGGGTGGGGGGAAGGGGAGAGAGACACACAGGGCATGAGCGGGGGGTGGAGGGAGGGAGAGAGACACTCAGGGCATGAGCGGGGGGTGGGGGGAGGGAGAGAGACACATGGCGTTCGTGTGCAGGCGGCAGATCCCGCTCCTCGGCCCTGCGCTGGCCACTGTGTGGTGATGGCGTGAGCGGGGGGCTGGAGGAACAGGGGAGACACGGAGCATGAGTGGGGGTGGGAGGGACAAGAAGGACACACGGGGCATGAGCGGGGGTGGGAGGAACAGGAGACAGACACAAGACTTACTGTGCAGGCGGCGAGAAACAAAGATGGCGGGCGTCTCTGAAGCCAGACGCACTGCACACTTTCACCACATCCAATGAGAGAGCACGTCAGATGTCCACGGACATCACGCAAGCTGCTTGCCCAATCACCGTCCTGTCCGTGGAGCGAACAGGGAAGTGTGTCCGCGAAGCGAACACAGATATCACTAATTTTTTTCCCTTACATTTTTGTCATTTTTAAAAAAAACTACTGGATGGATTTACACCAAATAAAGCAAAGCACGCTTTCGGGACTAAGCCGCCTCTCCTGCCTACAGCCCAGCGTTCTGGGCTGTAGGCGTGAGCAAAGTTTTTTCCCATTATGTCTATGGGAAAAAAAAAAGTTTTGGGACCCCCCCTATAACTTTGCCCCCCCCTGGACGAATCCTCACCAAACTTTTTTTTCCCATAGACTGAATGGGAAAAAAAGGTTGCTCGCGCCTACAACCCAAACCGCTGGACGGATTTTCACCAGATTTGGACCAGGAGTAGCGGCTTGGTCCCAAAAGCGTGCTTTTGCAAATTTGGTGGAAATCCATCCAGTAGTTTCTTTTTTAAATGACCACAAAGTAGGTAAAAAAATATTAGTGATATCTGTGTTCGGTGCGGACACACTTCCCTGTTCGCTCCGCGGACAGTGTCCTGATTGGCCAATCGGCTTGCGTGATGTCCGCGGACATGTGAGGTGTTCGCTGATTGGATGGTGTTAAGCGTGAAGCGCGTCAGATTTTCGGTAGCGCCCGCCATCTTGAATTCACGGATGTCCGCGGACAGGGTGGTGAAAGTTTGTTCAAAAGGTGTATTTAGTAGAGTGTGTAGAAGTGTTTGGGGAGGATGGAAGGGTATGAGATAGGTTAAATGTTGTGCTTTTTTATGTGGTAGACGTTCTTTTTGTGTTCGATTTGTCTGCGGACATCACGGGTGTTCTGAAATGTTCTAAATAAACTGAATGGGGGGTGTTCTGAGGACGCTGTCCGTATTGTTCTGTGGCAAGTTGAATGTGTTCTAAGAACACTCGGGGTGTCCTGAAATGTTCACAAATAAACAAAATGGGGGGTGTTCTGGGGACGCTGTCCGTATTGTTCTGTGGCAAGTTGAATGTGTTCTAAGAACACTCGGGGTGTCCTAAAATGTTCGCAAATAAACAAAATGGGGGGTGTTCTGGGGACGCTGTCCGTATTGTTCTGTGGCAAGTTGAATGTGTTCTAAGAACACTCGGGGTGTCCTGAAATGTTCGCAAATAAACAAAATGGGGGTGTTCTGATGACGCTGTCCGTATTGTTCGTTGTCAAGTTGAAAGTGTTCTAAGAACTCTCGCGTTGTCCTGAAATGTTCGTAGGGGGTGTCCTGAAAACGCTGTCCGTATTGTTCGATGGTAAGTTGAAAGTGTTCTAAGAACTGTCTCGGTGTCCTGAAATGTTCGCAGGTGGTGTCCTGAAGACGCTGTCCGTATTGTTTGATGGCAAGTTGAAAGTGTTCTAAGAACACTCGGGGTGTCCTGAAATGTTCGCAAATAAACAAAATGGGGGTGTACTGAGGACGCTGTCCGTATTGTTCGTTGTCAAGTTGAAAGTGTTCTAAGAACTCTCGCGTTGTCCTGAAATATTCGCACATAAACAAAATGGGGGTGTGTTTTAAGAACACACGCGTTGTCCTGAAGTGTTCTAAGAACTCTTGCGGTGTCCTGAAATGTTCATAGGGGGTGTCCTGAAGACTCTCTAAGGACACTTGCGGTGTCCTGAAATGTTCGCAAATAAACAAAATGGGGGTGTCCTGGGGACGCTGTCCGTATTGTTCTGTGGCAAGTTGAATGTGTTCTAAGAACACTCGGGGTGTCCTGAAATGTTCGCAAATAAACAAAATGGGGTGTTCTGGGGACGCTGTCCGTATTGTTCTGTGGCAAGTTGAATGTGTTCTAAGAACACTCGGCGTGTCCTGAAATGTACGCAAATAAACAAAATGGGGGTGTTCTGATGACGCTGTCCGTATTGTTCGTTGTCAAGATGAAAGTGTTCTAAGAACTCTCGCATTGTCCTGAAATGTTCATAGGGGGTGTCCTGAAGACACTGTCCGTATTGTTCAATGGCAAGTTGAAAGTGTTCTAAGAACTGTCTCGGTGTCCTGAAATGTTCGCAGAGGGTGTCCTGAAGACGCTGTCCGTATTGTTCGATGGCAAGTTGAAAGTGTTCTAAGAACACTCGGGGTGTCCTGAAATGTTCGCAAATAAACAAAATGGGGGTGTTCTGAGGACGCTGTCCGTATTGTTCAGTGTCAAGTTGAAAGTGTTCTAAGAACTCTCGCGTTGTCCTGAAATGTTCGCACATAAACAAAATGGGGGTGTGTTCTAAGAACACACGCATTGTCCTGAAATGTAAGTAGGGGGTGTCCTGAGGACGCTATCCTTATTGTTCGTTGTCGAGTTGAAAGTGTTCTAAGAACTCTCGCGGTGTCCTGAAATGTTAGTAGGGGGTGTCCTGAAGATGCTGTCCGTATTGTGCGCTGGCAAATTGAAAGTGTTCTAAGAACACTGGTAATGTCCGCGGACATTAAAAGTTTCCATAGGCCATAGTTGAAATGTTTTACTCTATGGGTGTGATATGCTGCAGTGGTTGTGGCCATTCGGCCATGCACCCAACACTCTATGCCCTGGCCACAACCACCAAAGCATATCACATTTATAGTTGCTTATAACTTTGGGTCAAAAACAAATTTATAAGGAACAAAGTTATAAGATACTATGGGTGTGATATGCTGTGATGGTTGTGGACAGGGCAAAGAGTGTATAATATAATTACTGTTTGGTTTAGTAACTGGAGTACATGTATTTCTTGTTAATTTCTGTGATAAAAGAAAATAGCATGTTAGTATTAGTATTTTGTAATTACTTTTTACATTGTATTATCAACATCTTTTTTTTGGACCCTCACATTTAGTAGATTACAAACCAGAGTACTGTGCAATTTGCTCAGTTCTGTGTTCGTTGCTAAAATCATTGGGTCTGCGGGAGAAAAAAAAACCTTTTTCTGTTATGCTACAGTTTATTTGTTTGTTTGTTTTCAGTGTTCATTTGTTGTTTCTGGCTAATGCTTTCTACATTGGGTAGTTGCATTTTTGTTGGAGCAGCAACATATTATTTATTTGTTTGGATATTATGAAATTTTGGAGCAGTTAGATACCAGTAGGCGTATTCTAACTGTCTATTTTTTGATATATTTTAGTGATATTGATTTATCTGTTTGGATATTGTTAAATTTTGGGACAGTTAGATACAAATTGGCGTATTCTAATTGTCTATTTTTTGCTCTTATTTAGTGGTATTCATTTATGTGATTAATTGTTGTAGAATCCTTGGGCAGTTAGATAGCTTTTGGAATATTCTAACAGTTTATATTTTTTACTACAAGTTTACTTGAGGTTTAAGTACAGTTTAGTTATCAAATTTTGGTTTTAAGAACATTAAATAAGCATTTATAAGATTTGCTGGTAATCTCTGCTTTAGAGTAATGGTACTATCATTACATTGAAACCATCCACATTTCTTTTTTATATATGCAGTGTAGTGCCCTGAATTGGTTGTGGCTCCTGCGTGGTAGACTATACCTATTGTTGTGAAGGTTTTCTTACCAAGTGATATTTGACCATGTGTGAATCCAGTCAGCTTGCAGTTATTTTTGGTACCATCTGCATTGTAAGGTAGAAGCATTAGTATAACGTATTTACTATGTGTTTGTATTACTAACGTGAAGCGATTATCTGAATTGCAGGTAGAACATAATCTACCATGGTTTGCATTTTGTACAAGTTGCTGAAATGGATTGGATTCACAATTAGGTATTGATATATATACGAAGCGTTCATTGGGGATTTCTTCTTGTGTCACATTGTTGCAGAGAGTGCATGTATGTTTCCACATGTATGAAATCTGGAAGATTTCATTTATAGGTATGTTTTTGTTTTCCAGTACTTGTAGTAAGTACATTAGAAATTCTTGTGGATCTTCCTGTGAGTTTATAGTGAATTTCACCATTCCAGCACAGTAGTCCAATTGTTGTCTTATTCCATAAATACTATACGTGTTGTCAGGATTGTTTGCTGCATTTCTGTGAAGTACTGACATTTGCAAACACAATGGGTCTGTACTGTGTAAGTAAATGTTGTCAACAATTGGTGCTAATTGAAATAGAATATTCATTGCTACATTTGCGTAGCAACTTACACCAACTATATTTGAGAGTTTAACTGGACCAGGTAGTTCTGTATCTGACTGCTTTTTTTGGAGTTTGTCTTCCTTCTTTGAAGTAGTACCTGGTTTACTTTCCCTAATTGATTATTTTTTGCTTGTGGTACTTGATGAAGTATTATTTTCTTTTACTCTCTTTGGAGGATTTGCAGTGACATCCTGTTGCTTTTCTGTTTGATTTATTTTTCTTTTATAATGTTTTACTTTTTGTGGAACAGAATATGTGTTTAGATGGGGAGTGTATAGTGAGCGAAGTCTATTTATTCTAAAATGCAAGGAATATCAGCGTTTATTTTACTTGCATCAAAGTTTATTAGAAATAGACCGTCAAGTGTACGTAAGCGTGATAGTGCTACGTAGCTCATGCCTTCTTTAAAGACTGTGTTACCAATATCTATCATTGCTTTGTCTAGGGTAAGACCTTGTGATTTATGAATCGTGACTGCGTATGCAAGAGTTAGAGAAAATTGTTCTCTGCCTACATACATGTCTTTGAAGAGAAGGAATCGAGCTGTTGAGCGTCCTCTCCTTTTAACTTTGTCAAAGAGTATATTGACAAACTGAATTTTGTTGTCACGTGGGTATGTTTGGAAGCCAACAACTGTACCCAGTGCTCCATTAACTAGTCCTTGGTCCACGTCAAGGTTACGTTTAAGCATTACTCTGCAATTTAAGGATAATTTTAATAACTTTTCTAAGCCTGCTGTGTTTGAGATTGATTTTTCTAAACTATTTAGTCTTCTTTTGGCTTGGTCACACATAGATAGTGTCATACCATGTACATCTAGTTTTTCTGTGGCGCTAATTTCCATTATTGGTTGCATTTCTTTACTTAACATTATTTCATTGAATTTGAAACAGCTCGCAAGAGTTGGCATTAAGGCCATAAAATTGACATTGTTGTGGGCTAATTGTTCCATAACATCTGTAGCACATGCGTTATCGCCATAAAGTGCATTCATTTGCCGGGTTTTCAATATTGTTTCTGCTTCTTTAGCGAGTATACCAACTCTGATACTTTTTAAGATGTTGGCATAAGTGAGATCTGCAGATTGCCGCATGTTTTCTGTTAATTCTCTGTATTGGAAATGTTGCCAAAGGTTGACATTTCCAATGCTGCCAACATTTTTACGGCAGAGTTTGTGTCCTAATGTTTTAAAAATAGGCTCACCTTTTACTGGTGTCAATTGAAGAAGATCTCCGAAAACAATAATGTGTTTTCCTGCAAAGAGCTCTTCATAGTTTGTTTTCAGTACTTCTTGTAATCTGAGGTGAATCAAAGCCAACATTAGGTTGGAGACCAGGCTCACTTCATCTATTAGTAGCATTTTCATTTGTTTCAATACTGTGAGTAGTTCCATTGCAGCTTCTGCAGAAAGTTTGTAATAGTCTAATTTGTTCTGGTGTTCTACTGGCAATAGTAGTGATCGGTGTAAAGTGACACCACCTATGTTGTAGGCAGCTAAACCTGTGGGGGCAGTGACAACAGCTGACAGTTTGTTGTTTGTCAATTGTTGAAGGAATTTACTGATGATTTTGATTAGGAATGTTTTGCCAGAACCAGCTTCACCACTGACATACAGTAGTATAGGTTTATAATTATGGCAGCAACATTCTTTATTTTCATCTTGTACACCATGTGCAATTTGTTTTGTTACTTCTTCAAAAATGCTACGTTGTTCGTTGTTTAGTTTTGATTGTAGTATAGTTAAGTCTTCTTTATCTTCATACTGACACAGGGTGTTTTCTACTTCTATCATAGCTAATTCTGCTTCATTTATTATTAGTGGTTCTCCCGGTGGTTCTTGGCTTCCTGTTACAGAAGGTTGACTACTGTCAGGAGTGTCTTTATCTAGTTGGGCCTGGAGTTCTTCTTCGTGTTGCTGTTCATTGTGCAAATTGTTTTGTATTGTGTAAAGTTTACATCAGTTATAGTGCTTTCATTTGCTTTGAAAGCATCTTCATATGAGTCATAGTTTTCTAGTATTTCTTCTTCTTTTCTCCATGGTTTAAAGAGTTGTAGCAGGGACATGTAATATATTTCTTTATGTAGAGGAGTCTTCAATGACAATTTGATATGATTAATTAAATTTGGTTTAGTGAGTTTAACTAAGCTGCCTTCACAGTTTGTCACTCTGTATTTACCTTTTTTTCATCAGGTTTTATATTATTTTTGTATGTGTAGTTTTGGGCTATGTGGCATAGACACATGGTTTCCAAAGTATTACTTATGTTTGGGCAGTATGTGTCCAATAAATTGTTTATAAAATGTCTTGGCTGTTGGGATCATGTTTGGCTATTGTTTCTATATCTTCGTATGTTTTTAGAACTCTTTTTCTAGATTTAGCTGGACCAAGACTTAGCCATACTATATTTTCAGATTTACCATACAATGCAGTACCGGTTAAACGATCAGCTGCTTCACATGATTCACATTCTCTATGGGAGAGCATTTTTATGCCCAACTTGTATAATTTCTGAGACACTGTTTTATCTGATGACAGGTCATTCCAGAGGTCTTGGAGCTCTGTCTCTTCTGCTTTGGTTAAGTATGCTGTGACATATCGTGCAACTGCAGTAGAATTGTCTGCAATGTACTGCACATCTATGTTTGCATTCCATAAGTGGGCAATGATTGCATTATAATCATTGATATTTTTTCTTCTTTTCTTTTTATGTAATATGTATTTTTAGGTGACTTACCTTTGACACTATGTCTAACTGAAGACTTGCGGTTGTTAACGTGACCTGTATTTGTAACTGGTCTAGGGAAACCAAATCGGCATCTGGTGTAATATTTCCCTTTTGTTTTGTATTTGCGATGACAATATTTGCCACATTTATGTCTTTGAAATTGTAAAATTTGTGGATGAAGATCACTATTTGTGGATTCTGATGGAATTTCACAAGTAACATATTTTTCAATAAACTGAAAACAGTGGCATCACTGTCTTGACCAAATTTAGGAGCATCTTTAATCCATAAAAGCATGTGGATGTGTGGTGCTCCTCTGGCTTGGTATTCTTTGCTCCAAAAGAAGTGCTGCACTTCTCCAAGGGGAGGAACAGTTTTATTACAAATAAAATGTAGCATAGCAATGAAGCGATGGTGAAAATAGCTTGAAACATTAACAGGATCCAAAGAACAAAGTTCTCCTGGTGTTAGTATATCTATATTTGTTTTGTTTTTATTTGATATGCGTAGGAAATCATGTAAATCTTCCCATGCATATTCTGCACAACTTAATGTAACAAACCAAGTGGGTGGGCCAAGGTTTCTGATTATACAACGTACATCTCCATGAAGTCGAAACCAGTACTCTTTAGTACCACGCATATTTGCTAATAGATTTGTAATATTTGATTGTAAAACTTTATCCTTTTGTTGCACCTTTTGTAATAATTGTGTAGCTGTCATATTTTGAAAGTGGGATCCTGATTTTAATATGTGTGCAACTCCGTAACATAAAGTTGCTAGTTCACTTTCAAAGAGTAGGTGGAATATGTATTCCACATTTTGTCTAAATCTGGGATCTTCAGAATACATCCGTAATGAGTGGTATTCTGAAGTTGATATTTGAATAGGTCTATCATTATACCTTCCTCCTTTGCCAGTAGGAAAGAGTAGAGGAAAAGCACGTGCTTCTATACTTTTTTCCCATATGCTGATTGGTGATCCTTTTGTTTGACGCATTTGCTATGTTTCCAGTGCATCTTCTATGGTGTCATTAGAGTGCAAAGGATGAATTGTATAATGGTCTAAAGTATTTGATATTGTAGCAGGATCTAGTAGCTCAAATTGACCAGCTTCTTGTGTTTCTTGAATTATTTCAGTTGTATCTTTCAAGTTTTCTTCAATATTAATTTCTTTGTAATATTCATTATTCTCTTTAAGATATTGTAAGGCTTGTCTAACTTTATGTAAATCTACCAGCTGTTGCCATATTTTTTTGTCTTTTTTAGGTACTCCATTTACTAAGATAATTAAAGAGTGCTGCATTGGGCGTTGCACTCCTAGAGTATGCACATTTTCTTTTAGAGCTAATGGTAAATAAACTACTTTTCCACGAATGCCTTTTACCAATTCAGAGGGAGGTAATTTTACTGTTTTTGGTTGAAGGCGTATTATTGCTTGAAAGGGGTGCACTGTTTGAATTATGATGCTGTCATATAAATTAAGTTGTTGTAGGGGTTTTGGTAGTGGGTATAATTCCAAATTATTTGTGATAGCACGTGAAGGAGTTTGGTTGTTGTCAAGTTTTGTAGTGCAGTAACTGCAAAGTATTAAGGGGTCACTTATTTCGTATTTGTTTTCTGCTACAAGGTAGAGAGCTAATTCAAACCATTTAGAATCTTCATTGTCTTCTATTTTATATGATGGGTGTACAGTTTTCGTGCTACGTTTATAAAAAGTTCTGCGGCAACATACACATGCATGGTTTGGTACTTTGGCTGATGTACTTTTACATTTTTGTATTTCTTTTTTGTATATGTTTAGCAAAAGGTTGCCATGTGTAGAATTGTTGCTAATTTGGTTTAAAGCTATTTCATTCTGTAAATGGCTTTCACTTCCAAAATATTTTTTCTGGATATAGTCAATTTCTTGAAGTAGGTCTTTCGCTGTACCATGTAGAAGAATGTTATTTAAATGTGCTAGTGCTAAAGCAGGACTTTTAGCATAGTACAGTTTATAGACTAGATTTCTTATAGTTGAATGATGTGTTGATATTCTTTTGTTATCATGGAAGGTGGTTTTACAAGTAGGTCCTGTAATGCAGGCCAATGAATGTCCTTGTGGTCCTGTGTATTTGCGCACTGGACAGGTATCCATATTTTGCAGTAGTTTAATTTGGATTTTGTCTTTGCTTTTTACATATTGATTGAGGAATTGGCGTAAAGACTTGAAAAATTGTTTAGGAATGTTACATATTGACGTGCATGGCCATTTGTACACTAGACGTTCTGATTCAGTTGAATGGAAGGGCAATTCTAAGTTTTCAGGGCATATTTTTGTAAGGAGCACTTCTTGTTCCATTATGGTATTATTAACTTTTTCATAACCTCGACCACTGCTATATATGGCAATTGTATTTGTTTGCTTTAGCTTGTACGCTTCTTCATTAAAGTATGGTTCTGTGCTCGTAGTGTGACTCCATTCACCTCCGCAGATACTTAAGAAGTTCTTTCTGTAGACATTTCGTTTATTGAGAAGTCTTTTTTGTAATTTAGTTATTAGTTTTGTTAGTGGTTTCATTTTGTTTAACACTAAAATAAATAACTTTCTTTTGAGAAGAATTGCACTATCTATCAACGCTTCTAAAATTAATTTCCTACGATAGGTTTTAAGCATTGAACCTGATTTCTCTCCTGTTTTTATAAGATTTTGAAGGACTTTGTGACAGAACATTTTGGCTAAAATACTTTTCTTGGTATGCTTACTTTGCACTATATTAAAATTTAAAGAAGTAGATTTATCTGTAGTGATAGCTGATTTTCTGTTAAATGTTTTTTGGTTTGTTTTACATTTTGATAGAGGAGGCAACGTTTTTGTACTTGAAACTTCTTGTGTTTCACTAAAGGACTGTATTAGCTGTTTTGTTTCAACTTTTTTTTACAAATTCTGCTAGAGATGGATGCTTATGTTGGACACTTTTATTTTCATTTGCTCTACTTCTGCGTTGCTTTCTACGGACTTGACTTTTGGTAGGCATTCTTTAGGGTCTGTTGAAAAAAATAAAGAAGGTATGGGTTAGGGTGTTCTGTAATGTATGTGTGCTGTGTGCATGAGTGTTTGAGTAAGATGATGTATGTAATGGTGTCTGATTGTGCATTGGGGACTACAACTAGTAGGGATGTGTATTCTTCAATTAATATGTTACTAAACTCAGGTTCAGATAACAGAAAAAAATAAGATAGTGGTGTGGAGAAGTACAAATAGTAAATCTAATGTATACAATAAAAACAGTTGTTTGTTCTATAATATGAAAATTCTAGCGGTTGAGTTGGGTAATTTGTGTGTCCAAAAGTAGGAATTTGAGCGCCATTCTGGCTGTAAATCGCTGTTTAAGACATGGGGATTTTTGGACAGAATGGTGCACAATCTCGATTTTTAGGCACAGAAATAGCATGAATTAACTTTACAGTATGTTTGAGCAATAATACAAATATTATGGTGATATTCTACTTTTTTCTAAAATGATCAGTTTAATTCTTAGTTCTTCTTTGTTCTTGAAATTTGGCTGCTTCTTTTCAGGAGAATGGTCTTCACTGCAATTGTAAAAGAAACAAATTAGTAATTTTGTTTGTATATAGCATTGTTTTTAATTTAGATATTGATTATTTTAATTGAAATCCTCAGCGCCTTCCTTAAAACCATTAAAACTATCTTATTCACATAAGATACGTCGCACCAGTTCAATACATATCTTAATGAACAAATTGTATTGCAATGAGTAACTGTAACAAACAAAATATCTTTAGTATGTCTTGTGAAATTCATAATGTACCACTGAATACCACAATTTCTGTAACTAATCTGTTCTAGGTAATAGTGCCTTAATGTCATGCTTAAATTAAAGTGATCGAATAAATAAATAAATAAATGTAATTGTATAAGTATTATTTTTTGAGATTGGAACATAGAGTGTGCATGCATGCAATTTTGTTTGAATATATGTAGTCTAAAAATTTCATTTAAAAAATGTTAGTTTAACATGATTTGATACTGTGTGTATAAAGAAAGTAAATAGTATAAAGGTTTATAAGTGATAGTTGATTTTAGTAAATTGGAAAAAAAGACAGAAGATTCATTTTACAGATTACACAAGCTAAAAGTCAGTTTGAAAATGTGTTCATGTACTGTACAGAAAATATGCATACCTGTAGTTTGTGTTCATGCATATGGATATGCATGCATGGAGCTGCAAGTAGAAATCTTGGAGACCTGTACAGTATTTCTTGTAGATGGTACTTGCCAATGATATGACACTTGTACTCAGAGAGATTCACAGTACATTTGCAGTGCTGATCTATGATGATGCAGTTAGATGTAGAGGTCTTGAATGTGATTGGTGCATGGTCATGTGATTTCTTAGCTACATCCATGAGGGAATGGCACAGAGAGTGAAGTGGAAATGGTAGAAGGGCTGTTCATGTTACGATATGTCTGCGGACATGGCGGTAGTTCGCGGACATCGGGAGTTACATCCGGGGATTTGTGGGTTCAGAAGTCATGCAAATGAGAATGAGGAGTGAAAGGGATTGGTCAGGAAAGTTTAGTGGGTGTGTTGTGCCAGGAGAGAGTTTCTCAGATACTCTTTTTGCTGAGAGAACAACAGATAGCTATGGCTGTGTGTTTTCAGAAAACAGATTGGCCCTCATTACAAGTCCGGCGGTGGACCATGGTGCTATTAGCACCATGGTCCATGCCGGATTCCGCCATGGTGGATGGCGGAATTACCGCCCCATTCCAATGTGAGTGGGGCGGTAATTCCCCATTCACCATTTGACCTTCCCCATTCCCATTTTTGCCCCATAGGGCATAATGGGGATGGGGAAGGCGCTAATTACGGCACCGTAAATTACGGTGCCGTAATTAGCACCAAGGTCGCTTAGCGCCTTGGACTTTAACGCCTGCAAAAAGCAGGCGTTAAAGTGTGAATTAGGCGTTAAGGGTTAACGGCGCCGACGGCGCCGTTAAACCCTTAACGCCTGACTTGTAATGAGGGCCATTGTTTGGATTTTGGGAGATTCGTGAATACATTGGTTGAAGGTGCATGCAGAAAGCTGTGGAGTAGCTGGAGATCTTGGATTTCCACATGTGGAAGTACACTGGCATGGAGTACGTGGAATGAAGTGGTTGGACTTGCTACCTCTCTGTGCTACTTTGGAAACAAAGCAACATCCAAACATAATTGTAATTCATTGTGGACAGTTTAGGACATGTGTCTGGAATTTCTTTGCAATTTGCTATGAAAGAAGTAATGTTGTCCATTTGATTTGAACATCTTAATTTCTATGCAGTAGTTCCAATTTGAAAATTGCACACTCTGGGTTTGATTTTTGATAGATATTTTCAAATTCTGCTCTTCAGCGTCCTTCTCATGACCTGATAACCTGATATCTATCAAAAATCAAGCCCATAGCGTGCAATTTTCAAATTGGAACTACCGCATAGGAATTAAGATGTTCAAATCAAATGGAAAATAATTCTGATAAACAAGATTGAGAGAAAATTATTCAATTTTGAGAAACAATTGTACAACCAACAAATATGGAATTAATTTGTTAGTTATTCCCTCCTGAAGATCTGTCGGAAAGCTAAGACAGTGAAACACGTGTAGAGGGCACTAAAATTGGAACTATAAGTGAAAAATAAACTGAGCTGAGGGCGCAAGTTATTTGGTTTCTGTCTTTTTTTATTTAAAGACAACATTACTATATTGAATTTACAGCTTGATCAGCTTCAAGCCAAAAACCAATAAGTGCTGCCCAGAAAACTTAGAAAACAATACTAAAAATATCAACCACTGGCTCGCCAAGGAATTGCGCAACAGCTGAACATAAGGGTCAAATTGGACCTGGACATTTTGTTGCTATGAAAGAAGGACTTGGGAAAGTCATGGACATGTTTCCTAATTCTCAAGTAATATTTTCACGGATTGCGCAGAGACAAATGTGGCTTTGTTCTTCATTTGGTCCACGAATGGAAAAAGCAAAGCGCAATGTTAATAACGCTGTTTGTGCATTTCTAAGAGATTTTGGCATGTCCTCTTTTCACAATGAAAATATTATGCTTCGTAGTACATACATTTTTCGCAGAGATGGATTCCATCTTACTTATGCTGGCAATCAGATTTTTCTGAGAAATGTACAAAATGCATTGCGACCTTTTTTAGAAATGCAGCATCCAATTTGAAGTAGGTGTTAAGTATTTATAATTTTTGACATACAAACACCTCCCAAAGGCTCTTTTCAGAGCCACCACTTCCTCCCAGAGAAAAATGCAATGGTAACAATAGGGTAGCACCGCAATTTTTTTAATGTCCGCGAACTGTCCGCTGACTTTTAAGAAATACAAAGGGCCCTGCTTTATTTATCTTCACTTCTATTTTTTAACTGTGAAAGGCGGCTCTGAAAAGAGCTTTATTATTTTTGATTTTTGTAATTTTGTATTTTTTTTTGGTTTTTTAGACACGACACACTAGGAGAGGAAGGGAAAGGGGGGTAAAGGGGGGGACACCAACCACAGGGATAAGAAAGGGCGAGTTGAGAAAGGAAGATGTAGAGTGGGTTTTATTTGGGTAGTGAGCAGGTCTTCTCGTGCTCTGAGACAATAGTCTCAAAAGCACTCCGAAGTCGCTCCCCCCTGCTGAGTACTGTGTCACAGTACATACATACAACTGTGACCCTCGAAAGGTAAGAGTCATCAGAATTCTGTATGGCCTGTGAGGCAGCTTGAGGAAGACGCTGTCCCACAGAGGTGGTCCTTGTGGTGACAGGATCAGAAACAGAGGATGAAGTAGAGGAAATCAACCTACTACGTTCTTCGCAAGGTACAACCTTGCAAATAGCCCCAGAGTGAAATGACCTCAGGTGTCGCTTCATGGTCATGGTCCCAAAGCTGTACGAACCGTGCTTACCGCGACTGAGTATCATTTTGCACTCATTGCAGATAACACGGTACGCACGAGCCTTAGGACCATTCCCATAAATGGAAAATAACCGCTACACCCAAGACTCACATCTAGTGCGGGTAGTAGGGATTTCCTCTACCTCATTCTCGTCATCCTCTTCTTCCTCCTCTGCATCCTCACTCCTGTTCCCCTCTTCAGGCCCTTGGGAAGGTGGTGGTGGTGGAGGGGGTGGAGGTGGTGCTGAAGCAGGTGCAGCACCAGGTGGCAGTTCTGCAGCCAGGGATGCCATCTCGATGGTGGAATCAGCAAGTTGCTGGAGAAATAGCTGTGCTCTGAAGAATAGCCAGAAACACAATGAGAATAAGCTCTAGGGCGTGGTCTTTTATAGGGGTGCTTGTACGTGGTTCGCGGACATGCGCGCTGTCCGCGGACAGATCGCACACAAAAAAGGGTTCAAAAAGTTTCAAAAGAAAAAGATATGTAGAAACTCAGGATTACTATGTGGGACTTGTGCCATGATGAGTTTTTATGGAAAAATATTGTGGATTACTTGAAAATGTACTTTTATATTGTTCGGGGACACGAACAGTGTCCGCATTCAGAACACGCGATCAGCATGGGCGTGGTCACATGGTCCCTTCGCGAACTGGTGCGCGAAGGAAGCTCCTGTCCGCAGGACACCAAATGCACGGACATTGGTTTGCGCATGCGCGTTGATGTTCTACAGACAGTGTTCGGGTCCTGAATTAATTAAAAGTGCGTCACACATCAAACGAACATTTCTGGACATCGCGTATGTTCTAGAACAGTTTAAACTTGCTAGCGAATACTACGGACAGATATAGTGTTCTTTAGGTCACTTCCATTTTCGTTTGATTACAAACTTTTCAGGACATCAATTGTGTTCTTAGAACAGTTTAACTTGCTAGCGAACATTACGGACAGGTATAGTGTTCTTTAGGACACCTCCATTTTTGTTTAATTACGAACATTTCACGACACCGCTTGTGTTCTTAGAACAGTTTCAACTTGCTAGCGAACAGTACGGACAGTTATAGTGTTCTTTAGGACACCTCCATTTTCGTTTAATTACGAACATTTTAGGACACCAATTGGGTTCTTAGAACAGTTTGAACTTGCTAGCGAACAGTACGGACAGGTATAGTGTTCTTTAGGACACCTCCATTTTTTGTTTAATTACGAACATTTCAGGTCACCGCTTGTGTTCTTAGAACAGTTTGAACTTGCTAGCGAACAGTACGGACAGGTATAGTGTTCTTCAGGACACCTCCATTTTCGTTTATTTATGAACATTTCAGAACACCCACGCTGTCCGCGGACATCAACATTGTTTTTAAAAAAATAAAAAATGGGAAGTAATTACAACACAATATAAAAATGTAACTTTACTTCACATATATTAATAATTTATGACAGAGAAGGTGAGGCAGAAACAGAAACAAAAACAGGAGAATTAGGGGTTTCAACATGATTGGTATCAGGTGAAGAAGGGATGGAAGTCTCATCAAAACGTTTTGGATTATGGAGAGGGTTTGAGGATAATTGACTGGGATATGGTGAGGGTGGACAAGTACATGTGGGACAATGGTATGAGGTTTTCGTTTTAAAATGATCCTCAACAAATGTTTTCAAATTATTAAAATTGCTCAATAATAAATCCATTTTTTCTTTTAAGCTGTCAAGCCTGTTTTTCATAACTGTTTCTTCAGACATATTTTCTATTTTGGTATGCTCTGTACAAAAATAAATATATATGTTAAATATATATAAAATAATAACAATTAAATGGTTTATATTGTAAAGTGTGTACCATTAGCTTCACTATTTTCTGACATTTCGTCATGTGGGAAGTGCTCCTCTAGCCATTCCAGAGTACTAGACATTTCTGTGAGAAAAAAATATATATATAATATTTTTTTTAATCTAATACAGAAAGTTTATAAAGATATGAGTAAAATGATGTACACTTACTATTTCAGGTAAGATATGTTCTGAGTACTCTGTAGGTCTGGTCTTGGTCTTAGTTGTGGAGTGTCTGTGAGGTAATTATGTTGGAAGCCTATTTATCTTCTCTTGGTATATTCCATTTTAGAATATATTGTATTTAAATGAATGATTAGTGCGGTACATAAATGGGTTACATTTCTTAAGTATTACTACATATAATATGTATGTGTACTACTTTGTGAATGTTTTTAATGTTATCATGTTGTAATATAACAATTAAACATATCCCCCCCCAGACTTTTTAGGTAGTTTGTTTGTTTGTTTGTTTATTTATTTATTGTGCGCACCAGACCCTAGGGTAGCAGGGCGCAAGAGAACAAGGAGGTTTACAGCTTAGTTAACGTTTACAGGTTACAGATTAGTTAACGTTACAGGTTACAGGCATAGTGGAAATTTCGAATCTGCAGGGTAGGGCAAGTGCAAGTGCAGATAAGGCGTAGCTAAACAGTCAAATCTATGGCGATCAAACAGTAAAAGCAGGTTAGTACAAACATTATAAGAAGACGTTACGTATAAAGTGACATACGCTATGTCGCATTCTCAATAAGCCATTTTATGGTGTTCTTTCTGAAGTTATTGAAGGTTTGGTCAGATCTGAGTGCAAGGGGTAGGGAGTTCCATAACTGTGCTGCCTTAACTGGGAAGCTGGAACCTCCAATGGTGGCTAGTTTGAATCTGGGCACTAGGAGGCAGTTGGGGCTGGCTGTCCTTGTGAGTCTCGTTGGATTTTTCCTGTTGAAGCGTTCTGAGAGGTATCGGGGAGCTTTGTTGTTTAGGCATTTGTGGATAAGGGACGCAGATTTAAGGTTGATTTTTTCTTGGGTGGAAAGCCATTTGTGTTTTCGTCTTATTTCTGAAATGTGTGCACTTCTGGGGATACTTAGGGCCGCTCTAAGTGCATTGTTTTGGAGCACTTGGATTCTGTGGATGATTTGTTTGGTAGTCCCTATGTAGAGGGCGTTGCAATAATCTAGTTTCGATAAAATGAGGGCTCTAGCTAGAATAAGACAGCTGTCCTCTGAAAGGAATGGTTTCCCAGCTCGTATTAACTTGCATGTATAGGCAGTGGATGATGACAGTGAGTTCACCTGTTTGGTGAAAGATAGTGTCGCATCAAGGTAAAAACCTAGGGTTTTTACTTCTCTGGCGACCTTGATAGTGTTGCCATCGATGATGAAGGCGGAGTAGTTTTGGTTAAGTTTGGAGATACGGGCTGCCGTGCCCAGGATGATGAGCTCTGTTTTGTCATCGTTCAAGCATAGGCCATGGTTGGCCATCCATGCCTGAACGATGCTGTAGACTCTATTCACCAGAGCCAGATCTTCGACGTAATCCCCAGTAAGTGGTAAGAGAATCTGAGTATCATCTGCATAGTTAGTGTAGGTGATACCCAGATTATCAAGATCGTCAAAGAGTGGCTTGGTGAAGATGTTATAGAGTGTCGGCGAGACGCAGGATCCCTGGGGCACTCCGCAAGTGATTGGGATAGGGTCTGCTGCCGCTGCGGGGGAAAACACCCTCATGGTCCTGTCACTAAGAAATGATTGAATCCAGACTATAGCCTCCTCTGAGAAGTGGGCAGCCGAGTCCAAGTGATTACATAGGACTTTATGGTCCACCAGATCAAAGGCGGCTGAGAGGTCTAGAAGGAGGAGGAGAGCTAGTTTTCCCTCGTCTCTGAGTGAATCTATTTGGGCTTTTAGGTCGATAAGGGCAGTCTCTGTGCCGTGTTGCGGACGGAAACCGGATTGGCGGGTGCCGAGGAGATGGTTCATCTCAAGGAAGTTCTGGATTTGGGTGTATGCTACCTTGTCTAATATTTTTAGTAGGAAGGGAACCGTGGTGATGGGCCTGTAGTTAGTAGGAATGTTGGGGTCCAATGTTTGCTTTTTTAGGAGGGGGAGTACCCAAGATTCCTTTAGGTTGCGGGGGATGGTGCCCGTAGTAAAGGAGGCATTGATAAGTTTTGTGATAAAGGGGGCTAAATCCCTAGCCGCATCCTTGATCAGTTGTGCAGGGCATTGGTCGCCTTTGCAATTAGAAGGTTTGAGAGTCAAAATGGTCTTCTCTACCTCAATTACTGAGACCTTGGAGAAACGGAATTGGGTGGATTCTGGGTTGTTGGATGAGGGAATTTTGACTATCAGAGGTTGAGTTGGCAGAGAGGCTTTCTTTAGGGCAATTTTTGTTTGGAGGTTGGATACTTTGTTGGTTAGTGCCAGTTGTATGTCTGTGCACCAAGTTTTGTCTTTGATGGAGTCATCCTGTACTGTGATAGGAGTTTCCAATTCCTTTAGGATGGAGAATAGCTCCTTCATGCTGGAGTTGGATTGGGAGATCCTATTATTATAGGTTTCTTGTTTGGCCAGGATGATGTCTCTTTTGTATTGCGAGGAGATGTTAATTAGGTTAGTTTTATTTTCAGCGGTCGGATGTCGGTTCCAAGCTGTTTCGCATTTTCTCTTCTGTAGTCTTAGGTTTTTTAGGTGGGGTGTAAACCATGAGTTCAAATGCTTTTTGGGTTTACTGATCCGAAGTTTAAATGGAGCAATACTGTCAAGAGCAGAGCACATGGCTGCGTTGAATGCATCCACTAGGATGCCTGGGTCAGAGTGGTCAGGTAGGGAATTTAGTTTGGGTAGGATGTGGGGCAGAATATTGTCGGCTGTAATGTTTTTCTTGTTTCTCGTTAAGGTGGGTGTGGCTGGCGTGGGTGTTAAGACTGTGGGTCTTTTGGTGTTGAGGGTGAAAGAGATAAGGTAATGGTCAGACCATATTTGGGGGGTGATGGCTGTTAT
Organism: Ambystoma mexicanum; assembly: GCF_040938575.1. NCBI lineage: Eukaryota > Metazoa > Chordata > Amphibia > Caudata > Ambystomatidae > Ambystoma > Ambystoma mexicanum. The sequence goes on along the minus strand of NC_090929.1, from coordinate 1,565,335,305 downwards.
AGAGGGGTAGCAGTTGTGACTGGCAATCCAGTCTAGTGTTCTTCCCTTGATATGTGTGGAAGTATTCACGAACTGCGTGAAGCCTAGCACTGACAGAGTATTGCCTGTGGCAGTAGCATGATGGTCGTTGATATCGTTGAGCCCTAGATTGAAATCTCCTAGTACTAGTGTTTGGGAGGATTCTTTTAGCTTCTCAGAGATAACAGTGGTGATGTCTTCAGTGAAGGTGCTGACGGGGCCAGGGGGTCTATAGATAAGGTGGATATTTAGTGTTTGGGAGTTTGCAGTCGGTAATTTGATAGAGAGAAGCTCGCAGGATTTGAGGGAGGGTGTGGGTGTGATTCTCATAGAAAGATTAGATTTGGCGATAATTGCAATTCCTCCACCGCGCGAGTCTGGTCTGTCAGCTCTGAGAATGGTATAATTCTCTGGGACTGCCAGAGTGAGAGCCGGACCTGCTGCATCGTGGAGCCAAGATTCAGTAATGGCAATGAAGTCAAGGCTATTATCCCGTATGATATCTGCTATGTCAGTGGCATGGGCGACTAATGATCTGGCATTGATTAGAGCAGCTTTTAGTTCAGGTTCTAGCTGTGCTGTGAGCGGAGGTTTGGCTATAAGTTTGTTGATTTTATGGTGTGGTTGGTGTCTGAGAGGGGCGGTGATTACCAGTGGTCGGCATATTTTGGGTCGGAGGTGTTCTAGGTTAATGTTATATTTAGTAATAGGTTCGAATATTTTAGGTAGTCGAGCCCGGAGTCTAAGCTTCCTTTGTTCTAAGTTGCATGGTTTAGAGATGAGTTGTATGTGGGCACCAAGGCCCTCTGTAGGCAGAACTGTAGGCATGGTCGTGTAGATGATGGTAAGGATAATTGTCAGTTTGGAGAATTGTGCAAGGTGAACTGGGTTGGGCATGTGGAAGTACATACTGTTACTACTAGCTGAGCTAGGTGGGCTGGAATTAGTTGCCGTGGATGGATACGGGGCAGAGTTGGCAGAGTACAGTTCACAAATACTTAGCGAGATTAATGCAGCAGTGACGTACTAGTCTGAGAGTAGCAGTCAGATATTGGGCTAAGTGCGACGGTCAGATGTAGGTCTAAAAACCGAGGTCAGATACTGGGCTGAGAGTGATAGTACAGTGGTCTCTGGGCGACCATAAGGCACTATACAATACTACAGTGGTCTCTGGGCGTAGTGGTACTGTTGTCCGAATATGTCCGCGGACATCAAAAATGTTTGCGGACATTACATTCAGTAGAAGTGGTTCAGTATGTTACATGTACATAAAGTCAAAGTTACTATTGTTAAGCTTTGCTACTAAAAACCTATGAAATTCAGTGAAAAAACGTTGTTAAAGGGACGTTATGGTTAAGTTGTGCTACTAAAAACCTATGAAATTCAGTGAAAAATACTTTGTTAAAGGGACGTTATGGTTAAGTTGTGCTACTAAAAACCTATGAAATTCAGTGAAAAAACTTTGTTAAAGGGACGTTATGGTTCCAAGTAAAACCGAAAAACCCTTGAAATTCGCCAGTTATGGTAAGCTAAGCAACCATAACTCGCGCCACCACCGTGCACTGCTAAGACTAACACCCAGGACATCAAAGATGACATTACAAATGTCATTGATGACATCACTGATGACATCACATGTGCATTTATCTTTCATGAAAAGTATGTACAAGGGTTTCTTATTTTAATTTTAATTAAAAAAAGTGTCAAGGATTATTGGAATAAATATCAAGTGTTAATTCGTCCATCCAGTATACTAAGGTGCTCATGTAGAAACATAGGCATTGTGTGCAGCATACATGATGGAGGTGCAATATTCATAAACTTGCCATGTTGAATAGTGAAATGATAACTGTTTTCTTATTATACTTTTGGATACTGTGAAACATGTGATAAGTAGATAATAAAACCCACTTACTACATAATTGCATTATTATAGACAAAACACAAAGAGACTACACCACATACAAATATGAGTATATACAAGGAAATTGAAGTAAGAAAAAAAACAGGAGTAGTAGCAAAAAGTGTTCATAACCTAACTGATTACCTTTATGCAGAGAAATGATTGCTCTGTTTCAAACCTGCTACTTACCCTATGTATATATATCACATGATGTGACTGGACCCTAAGGAAAGTAGTGTGAATACAAGATATAAAAATAGGAACATATACAGGGAAAGTACAATAATAAAAAACAACAGAACTATCAGAAAGTGCTGAGAAATCTACTGATTATTTTAATGCACAGAAAGGATTGCTGTCTTTCAAGCTTGTGTCTTCCCCTATGTATATGTTTCATATGATATGGCTGGACCCTAAGGGAATTATTGTAAGAACATACTTGAAGGATAAGTCTACAAATATACTACCTTTTCCAATTTTAATTCCTGACTGTTACTGAAGAAAACCATGTGGCCTAGATATGTCAGTAAAGGAAAAAAGGGGAAGCCAGACATGTGATGTCATCAGTGATGTCATCAATGACATTTGTGATGTCATCTTTGATGTCCTGGGTGTTATGCTTAGCAGTGCACGGTGGTGGCGCGAATTATGGTTGCTTAGCTTACCATAACTGGCGAACTTCAAGGGGTTTTCGGTTTTACTTGGAACCATAACGTCCCTTTAACAAAGTTTTTTCACTGAATTTCATAGGTTTTTAGAAGCACAACTTAACCATAACGTCCCTTTAACAAAGTTTTTTCACTAAATATATATATATATATATATATATATATAAATACAGATTCTAATTGTTGTGATAAATTTTGGATTCCCATTTGGGGGATCATATATCTAAACTTTCTGTTAAACATTGAAGATTTTACTGGTAACCAGTTGTTATAGGCATGCATGAGACGCGAGTGTCCCTCAGAATTTGTGCACTTTTTGTCTGTTCTTGTTATACTCAACCCAGTCCCAGGGTTGTTATTCTCCCTTGCACCCGCCACAAATATGAAGTTTTTACAAACAAATTTAATTCAGGTCCGCTCCGCACCATTCCGGTCTTTGGCCTTCCATGAGCCTGACCTGATGCAGCCCAGAACTCCGCGTCCCACAGGAGCCCTGCAACTTTCCCCAAGCACCGTCTTCAGCAGTACTTTGCGGAAGACTCAGACTTCATTTTTTTGCACACTTAACCGTGGGCCCTCACCCTGCAGAAGCCCCAGGAGTATCCGATCCACCACCCTGATTTAGCCCTTCCTTGGGGGAGACAGGAATATTGCCCCACTGACCACAGCAGAGAGAGGATCCTGCATGGTAAGTAGCAGAGCTACCCACCCCAGAGTCCCTGCCACAAGGCAAGAAAAGAAAAACTATTGCATGCTGAGACCTGGGGAATATTATATTCTCAGGTAAAGGGTAGGTGCACCAGAAATAAAATATATATAAAAGGGGCTCCTACCAGGGGAGGGTGATACCCTGCCTCCACCAGATGTCTTGAGAACCCCATAGTCCCACCACCTAATAAGAACAAGACCGAGTCATGCAGTGCCTTGTGGATCATGCTCACTCAGGGATCAGAATCTTTATGGCCCTTTGCGGTCCAAGGATTACAATAGCAATCTACCCATGTCTGGAATCCCTCTCTTACTTTTTTAGCAATCCCTGAGTGGTTATTTTAGAGGATCACATCATTGACTTGCTATTGGTGGGAACCATTGGAAAGGATTGAGGTTACGCTCCAGAGGTCTGGGATCAGCAGGCAGGTTGCAGGCCACAAGTTTGTAACCCGGCAGGACTGACTCGGATTCCAATCCTTCTTAGATTAATAAATTAAGCATCATTAAATTGAGTAGCTGGAAAAAAAAAAATGTATCTTCCAAATGGGAAAAACTGGTAGCAAATGGTAAGTAGCAAACAAGCTATTGTTACTGTTATTACCACATGGATTACATTGTACAATACATCTCATCCAATCAGAATGCTCGGAATGCAGTGCATAAGATCTGGTATACACCCTATTTCAACCATCATTTCTTCCACAGCAGACTAAAATCATTCACTGTCTGCGTCTCCATGCACTAACAGCCTTATTGACCCCAGGAGTGTGATGTAATCTTTATTGTTCGAGGCCTCCTTCGAGGCCTCCTGAGGCCAGGTCGTTTACCCGCAAGCACAAACCCTACCGTAGGATATAAGGCTCATTTATAAGAGCAGCCTTTTTCAAAGCTGTCTTCTTGAGTATTTAATTGCCCAAGTGGACAAGGCACATTCACTTGTTTTCAACATCGTTTTGGCGATGAATGCATGTGGCTGCGGGGGCCAGAGATCTGCTGATGTGATGGGTTCCAGTTAATCTGAGGGGTACTCTGGAGTGAGGTTGGCATGGGACTGTGGCTGCCTTTGCTCTATCTTTAAACATATGTATTGTGACTATTGGTCTTTCTAGTCAACTATATTCCTGCTGTTATTGCCTAAAATCACTTGTATTGGAAGAGGGACTGCCAGAAAGTAGAGTGTCTCTTGCAGCAGTGCCTCTCCAAAGTGTGAGGGCTGTCACAGAGCAAAGGTGAGCTATACGCTTGCGCGTGGTACTCCTCACTCCCTGCTTTTAATGATCGGAGTACCTAAAGCTAGTCTTTATTGTACCCAGACCTACTCTTCCTCGTCAAAGTACTTAATTTTGATATATCAAGTCCCATGACAGGAACCCCTTTCAATCAGTGCCCTTGAGGATGCCTGAGATGGGTAAAAGGGGATCCCTTTCTCCAAAATGTGAGCTACAGCAGTAAGTCCAAAAGGCCAAAGGCCACACAGAGTGTGCACAGGTTGGTACATAGGCACTCTCTCAGGCAGGAACCTTAATGAGTGCCATTTCCAGGAGCAGGGGAAACCAGGACCTTTTCTGCCAGATAGGGACCAGCTAGTGAATATCTGCACACAGTCCCTGGTATTCACAATCCCCCTACTATGGGGAGAAGGCGTGCAACAGGCTCTCCCGCCACTGGACGGACATGGCATCCACTCTCAGGACCTGAACTTTGACAAATTCTATTTCCCACGGATGACAACATACCCACAGATGGAGTGCTGAACCTAGCACATATTTCCTTGATGATTGCATGCTAAAGGTTACACTCCTGGGAAGGGGGGAGTGGGCAGCTCAATAGGTCTGTTTATGAGTTTATTTATTTATTTATAGTGGATTTCTAAGGCACCCTCTGTGAGACGCATTCACTCTGTGGCACAACAGGCGATGTGGGATGTAAGGAAAAAAAACTGATCTTCAAAGCACTGCCATATTAAGAGTGCACGGGATCATGGAGAGAGGGTAAGTGATGGGAATTACACTCAGGTGTCACTATGAGAGAAGCAAGTGCAAACAGGCAGGCACAAGTACAAGTGCACGCAGATACTAGGAGCATAGCACAAGTGGAAGGTGCACCTCTGGAGGAAAGTGCAAAGGGGAAGCCGGCTGAGGCCAGGGGACATGAAGGATAAGAGTAAGTTACAAACAATGTGAGCTAAAGCAGTGAGACCAAAAGGCCAAAGGCTATGCAGAGCAGAGTGTGGACAGGTTGGTGCAATGGAGAGAGTGATGACCCAAGCACATCTAGGGTCAACCGTCTTTTTAAAAGGAAAGGGTGCAGTCATTTCCTAAAGTGGGGGTTGGTTTCTTCTTTCCTCAGAGCAAGAGCTCAAGAGCTCCATGGAAGAGAACCCAGCGACCCTTAAGGTCCTGCCACCAAGTGTTTTGTTCTTTGGGTGGTAGACGACGAGTGAGTTGGTGAAGTAGATCTTATGGTCCTTCTTCCTGATTCCTTCTCGAACAGACTGGTTGCTCGCTGGCCTGTACTCTCCGCCTAACATCTCCAGGAGCGCGCTAAGGAGCGGGCGACATCAAAGTGCTACCCCCATCAGGTAGGCCCATGGGAGCTCAATGCAAAATTCTTCTGTGCTTGGTGAATCAGCTGCCGCCTTGTGCCGCCGTGCATCGCCGCTGTGTTGAGGGTGCGTTCTTCCCCCATTTCAACCGGTAGACCTATTGCCTTGGATTCGCCATGCCTTCTCAATAGAACTGCAGCCAACGCCATTTGCAAATGGCTGCCATGTTTCTTGGTCGCAGGAGTACTCCAGCCAGTTTCCATGAAGCTGCATCAACTTGCTCCTGATTGGCCGTGAGTTTGTACTTGGGCGGTCCCCGAAAAGAGGATGTTTATACTTGGGCGGTCCCAGGGAGGGGCCTGGCGAGCTGGCCCCCAGCACAAAGGCCTGTGTCTGGCCTGTCTGGCCGTGGCTGTAGGGGCTGTGTCCCCATGCTGTGAGCTGTCTATCTGCCTGTTCTCACCCCCTTCCAGGAGGCTAAGATAGCTGCCTGGCATACTTCTCCTATTCCCTCCTGACCGGTGCTCCATCATATTGCCTTCACCTGCGCCTGGCACCCTCTGCAACACCCCTCCTAGCCATAAATCGGGCCTGCCCTATGTCCCAGCTTCCTTTGTGCCCCTTACTGCACAGCCCCAAATCTGCCGCCTCTCTCTCGCTGCCTCCTCCTGCCTGTAACTGGAACCTATGACACACCGCATTCTGGTAGCCTCTTCTCCTTTCTGGTACAATCTTCACCCCTCCAGGGTCCTCCGCCCCTGGCACCGCTAACTCTCTTTTTCATTTTCTGGTCATCAGCCACCGGACTAGATTCCTCCCTTGGGCCACCCTCCCTTGATTGCTCACCGGCCTGCTCTGAGGTACTTCCCACTTGTTTGTCTTTCTCTCCCCCACCACTCCCACGCGTAGCTTCATGCCTCTCTTCTCTGGTATCTTAAATGCCAAACTGCGATGCCGTGTATGCTCTGACTGTTTGGTCTGGTTCATGAAGCCTTTTTCACTTCTGTAGTTTCTGCACCACCTCAAACTTGAATCTTGCTGTGCTTTAAACCGGCACTTTGCTGGAAAGTTGAATTTAGATGTGCCTTTAAACCTGCGCATTGTTTGTTTTCTGCTGCATTTTAGCGCTCACCCAGTCTGGGTACTCAAAATTTGGATTCCCTGTGCATATCTTGTTTAAAGCACCTCCTTCATCTGTGCCTGCTTGGCTCCTAAGCCGCCTGGTGAGTTTATCCGTGCACTGTGCAGCTCCCCTGTCTGTCTCTCCCCTACACCACCACTCACATGGCACTCTATGGGCCTCATTACGACCCTGCCGGTCCGGTAACAACGGTGCCGGTATGCTCACCGGCACCATTGTTACTGGACCGGCAGAGTACAAGTTTGCGAGCCGGATGTCCTCCCACCCGCCAGGTCGGACCTGGCGGGCAGAACGCCACCAGCTCGCAGACTTTGACGGAAGCACCGGCACTGTTGCACACAGTGCCGGTGCTTCCATCCTCCCCATTACCATTGAGTCCTATGGGACTCGAATGGGAATGGGGAGTTACATTTTCCAGATCGCCGGGGCTGTAATGCCACAGTGATTCCCTAAAGCCAGGCGCCGGAAAAAAAACACAACCCCGGCAGCAGCCTGCCGTTTTTACCGCCGGAGTTTTAATGAGGCCCTTTTTTAATGAGGCCCTATATCTCCCCTATCTATTCTTTTTTTTTTTAAACTTTGGTTTTATTGGCAATTTTTCAAAAAAAGAAACAATGGCAACACCGGGAGCAATATGAATATCACATTTAACATCATCATCAAACCCTCGGGGTCTCCTTCCCCTCCCACCCTCCTCTCCCCTTTCCCCAACTCCGCCCCTCCCTCCAGATCAGTGTCCCATCGAAAAAACCAATCGCAGGAGTCGTCATCAGTACTCGTAGTTCTGTGCCTTGGAGCTGTGCTATGCGTTCACGTAAATGCTGGCTTAGACGGATCCGCTGTCTCCCGGGCCGTGGGTTACACCATTGTCCTTGAGTGGTACTCTCTGGGCTCCATCGCCCTCACGTCCCATGTTGTCTACCTAATGTCACAGAGCATCCCACCCCCATGCCTGGTAAACCCCATACCAATTTGCCTGGAAGGTGCTCGATTCGTTGTTTACCATGGCCGTCAGTTTGTCCATGAGGAACATGTTCTTAAGTTTTTCTAGCCAGTCTTCCTTAGAGGGGGTCCCCGGGCTTTTCCACCTTTGCGCTAGGGCCACTCTTCCTGCGCGCAACATGGTCTCCCAAATTCTTGGGTACCTATATATTTCCGCCTCCTCCGGTGGGAGGCCCAACAACATCGTCAACGGATTGTGTGGGAGTAGTTCCTCGGTGACCTCCGCCATCCATCCCCGTACCTTCTCCCAGAACCCCTGTACCTTAGGGCAGAACCACCACATGTGACCCCTCGTCCCCACTTGGCCACATCCTCTTGGGCATCTGGGGGACACCCCCGAGAACATCTTGGATAATTTCAATGGGTCTCTATGCCATCCCTGTAAGATCTTAAAGTTGTGCTCCATGTCTGACGTAAACAGGTTCCCATGGAATGCTATTTTAAATACCCTGGACCATGCGTCCTCCGAGAAAGCCTCTCCTGCCAAGTCATTCCAGAACCCACGAAACCCTCTCCTCCCTTCCAAGTTAACAGTGTTCAATATTTGGTAAATTTTGGATACTACCCCCTTCCTTGTTGTGGCCGTGTCTAGTAACTTTTCAAAGGGGGTCAACTGTCTCCGCAGATTCAGGCCCCAAGTCTGGTCACAGAGGATGCCCTTCAGGCGCAAATATTCAAAGACTGAAAGAGACCCCCACCGAAGCGCATCTCGCAGCTCCTCGTATTCGAGGAACTCGCCCTCCTTGAACAGTTGCCCCGCCCATTCCAACCCCGCATCCGACCAGGACTGGGCGTTCCTGAATCCCCTGCTACCTAGTTTGAGCGGGTGGCCCCAGAGCGAAGACATCGGGGAAGGCCATGAAGTGAGGTGTGCGGTTGTGGGTCCTTCTTTCCAGATCGACCAAAGTATTACCAGGGTTGGGTGGGTCTGCAGTCTATTTGGGATGTGTTTACGCGGCAACCACAGAAGGTTGCGTACTTTCAGAGGGTGGGCATCCATGTCCTCCAGATAAGACCAATAGGTGCCCATCCCCTCCCTCATATGCTCCAACAGGACCCTTAGCTGGGCGGCCCGGTGGTAGAGGAGGAGGTCCGGCAGCCCGAAACCACCCTCCTCCCTAGGTAACGTTAGAATGGCCTTCCCTATCCTCGGGTTCCGCCCTTGCCATACAAACTCTCGGACTGCCCTCTGTAGGTCTTGAAACATCTGGTCGGGGACCCCCGTTGGGAGTGCCGTGAAAAGATACAGCAGTCTTGGGTGGATGTTCATCTTCACCGCTGTCATGCGCCCATACCAGGATAGGATCATACCTCTCCACCTCCTCAGATCTGATTTAATCTCCGCCATAATGGGCCCATAATTCGCCGAAGCCAATTTTGAGAGATCTCTCATGAGGAGCACACCCAAATACCTAATGGAGTCCCTCCCCACACACCTATCCCGGTGGTCCAGCCCCGGGTCCTGAGCACTCATAGGGAGTAACACTGATTTTGATGCATTTATTTTTAGCCCCGAGAATTGCCCAAAGGTCATCATCAGGGTCAGGAGGGGGGAAGCGAGGATCTGGGTCCCACCAGGTATGCTAGAATATCATCAGCAAACAGGGAGAGCTTGAACTCCACCTCTCCTCTTTTAATCCCTTTAATGTTGGGGTGGGCTCAGACTGCTATGGCCAGGACATATATTAAAGGGGAGAGTGGGCATCCCTGCCGCGTCCCCTGCGTGAGAGGGAATGAGTCGGAAAGTTCTCCATTCACCTGTACTCTCGCCGTTGGGGCCCCGTATAGGGCGGAAACCCAGTTCCTGATGTGAGCCCCGAAGCCCATCAGACGGAGGAGGAGTTACATGTACCTCCACTCTACCCTGTCAAAAGCTTTCTCGGAGTCCAGGGAAAGCAGACTTGCATCGAGGTCTGATTCTTGGGCATGGTGGATTAGGTCTATCATCTTCCTGATGTTATCAGAGCCTTGCCTGCCCCCTATGAACCCCACTTGATCCCCGTGAACCAGCTTGGGCATTATCCCCTCCATCCGTTTACCTATCAGCTTGGCCAGGATCTTAACATCTATATTGAGGAGGGAAATCGGGCGATATGAGGAGCATTCAGTGGGGTCTTTGCCCTCTTTGGGCAGAACCATGATTATGGCCCTCATCATGGTATCCGTCAGAGAGCCCCCCTCTAACACCCGGTTAAACACCCTCACCAGGTGTGGGGCTAGGATAGCCCGAAACCTCCTGTAGAAGTATACGGAGAAGCCGTCTTCCCCCGGGGACGTTCCCACCTTCATCCCACTGATCGCGTGCTCCACCTCCTCTTCCATCACCTGGCCCTCTAGACCCTCCGCCATTTCGCCTGTCAAGGACGGGATCTGGATGGAGTCCAGGAAACCCTCAATCTGAGTGTCATCCCCGTCATATTCTGACGAGTATAACTTTTCATAATAACGGCGAAAGGCTGCTCCAATGTTTGGGGTGTCGTGATCTAATGATCCCCGATCATTCTTCACTGCCTTCACTGTTCTGTTCCTCTGAATCTCTCTGAGTTTCCAGGCCAGGATTTTGTCAGCTCTGTCCCCCTTCTCATAATATTTTTGTTTCACTAGTTGGAGGCTCCGCTCAGTCTTATGTAACAGGAGTTCTTTCAACTGGAGTTTATAGTTTTATAGGCAGGCAATCTGATCTCTTTCCAGGGGTGCTTCCGGGAGGTCACCTGGCTAAAGTCGGGCTATCTTTTCCCTCAGGGACTTTTCCTGGGCCTCCCTCTCCCTCTTTTTCTGGGCTCGCATTCTAATGAGGACACCACGTACGGTTGCCTTGAAGGCGTCCCACAGCACGTGTGTGCCCACCTCGCCATTGTCGTTCAACTCGAAATACTCCGAGATGGCGTCCTGCACTTCCTGTGCCAGAACTTCATCCTTCAACAGGGAGTCATTACATTTCCATTGCCCTCTACTGCCACTCCACCATCCCCCTACTATGGTGGTACGGACCAAGTCGTGGTCGGACCAAGGGACCGGGTCAACCCTGTGGCCAGAGACATGTGGAAGAAGGGGTTCGTCTACCAGGATGTAGTCTATACGGGAGTATGATGTGTGGATTGCTGAGTAGTATGTGAAGGAGGGGAGCCCTGTCCTGGGAGTCGGAATGGTGTCCACCAGGCCCAGATCCGCGTTGACCCTCTGGAAGGTACGGGCCATGGTTTCATCTGCAGCCCTAGTGGGCTGGGGCCCCAAGCGTTTTCTATCCGCGGTTGGGTGTAGGACCACATTGAAATCCCCCCCACCACCAACATCCTGTGAACAAACAATTTCAATGTGTCCTTCACTCCCTCCCAGAATTGCGCCTGGCCTTCATTGGGGCCGTACACAACTGCCAGAGTCAGAGGGGAGCCCCGCAAAGAGCCCCTTGCCAGCAGATATCGGCCCTCTGGGTCCTTCACCGTGGCTTCCACTTCAAAGCCAACATCCCTTGCTAGCAGTATGGCTACCCCCCTTTTCTTGGTTCTGTGGGATGCGCTGAGGACATCCCCGATCCCGCCTCCTCGCAGTTTCGGTTCCTTCCCCCGAGCCCAGTGTGTTTCCTGAAGAAAGAGCAGGTCAAGCTTTGCCCTCCTGAATTCCCTGCAGACTAAGGATCTCTTGGTTGGGGTGTTCAACCCCCGCACATTAAGGGAACCCACGCCCAGGGCAGGCAGATCCTCAGCCATTGTCTAGGATCAACATCTTAATGGATAGCTGACTCATGGCACTTTTCCTTTCCAGCTCCTTTTGTGTTATAACCTGATCTCCCTGGCCCCCTCCCCCTGCCCCCCAGGTGGGCCTTAAACCTGTCCCCAACTGCCCCCTGGTCCCCCCTCCGAACTGAACAATCCCAACTATTCCTTCAACTCCCACCCCCCACCCCAGCATCCAGCCAAATAGTTCCACCATTGCTGGTAATTGGCCGGACCACCAGCCTACCGCCTCCGGCTGGGCTAATGTCGGAAATCACTCCTCCTTGAGCCCCCCCACCCCCCCTATCCCTCTCCCCAGGTAGCCAACATACCTGCTGTTCTGGGAGGTCCCTTACGTCCTTGGACCCCATGGTCCTGGAAGTCAACTCGTCTTTGAGCCAGGCCGGACGTTGTGATCGTGAACTAAGTTCTTTGCCCGGTTTCCCCGTACCCTTTTTCACTTCCAAATTGGTGTTTCAGCTACCAGACTACCCCAGGCCGGACCGGCCCGTTCCTCCGTGTCCGGGGTCGGCGTCCTCCCTGTCCGTCGTCGGGGACGGCGGGTTCAGTTTCTTAAATTTCCATGGACCCGTCTTCTTTCTCCTCTCTCCTTGTGGCCTGCGTTCTCTGGCTCCTTCTGCTGCGAATCCCATGGGTTCTCTCCGTGGGGACGGGTCCAACACATACTCTTGGATGGCTCCCCTTATGTGCTCCTCTGTAATCAGGGTCGACCGTTGGCCCTCGTACTCGAACGTGAGGGAGAAGGGGTACCCCCATCTATAGCGCACCCCCTTCTTTTTTAGCATTTGTGTTAGAGGGCGGCACATCCTGCGTTTGGCCAGCGTGTATGAAGAGGGGTCCTGGAAAATGGACACTTGTGCATTGTTATAGGTCATCTCCCGTGTCTTTCTGGCCTCCTCCAGAACCTTCGCTTTCTCGGTGTAGTAATGAAAGCGGACCAGAATCCGAGAAAAGGAGGGTGATGATGTCCCTCACCACCCGGTTCAATTCTCTTTCTGTTTCTCCCTCCGACTCCGGCACCCCAAAGAATCTGAGGTTGTTCCTCCGTTCCCTATTTTCGAAATAGTCCATTTGCCTGGCCCTCTCCTCGTCTCTTTTTTCTAGAGCAGCTATTCTCAGGGACATGTCCATCTCTTGGGTTGTTGCTGAGGGACTGGTTGGTCTCCAGCTGCAACAGTCTGTCCTCGACCTTGTCCACCCTACGGTCCATGTTCTCCATTTTCCAGGCAATGTCCGCCCGCATGTCTCTGATCTCCTGCAGGACCGAGGCAAAGCCCTTTTCCATTGTAAGGGTGGGCGGGGGAGAGGTCTTGGGCTGGGACATTCTGGTCGTCCGTTCCGGGCCGCTATTCTCCCTTCTGGCGTCCTGGTAACGGTACTCCTGGAGGGTGTGGCACCAGCTCATCCGATCTCCCTTCCTCTCCCTCCGGCCGGCGGTCCTCGCGGGCCAAGAGCGATGACCCTGCTGGGAGACTGCCCTCTCTCCTTCAGGTAAAACCGCTTCGTGGGGAGCTATCTTTGAGCGGGCACACGCCCCACCAGCCTCTGGTGGGGCCTCACACTCTTTACACGCCCTTTTCCTGCCGCTTGTGGTCGTCTGTCCCTGTGGTGGGGAGGTGGCGACGATGTGTGTCAAATTGTGATCGGACGGGCCCCCGGGGAAGGGGGGCACAGGGCCCACGGCGTGCTGATTAGATACTATCGGCCATGTTTTCTTCAGAGTTCGTTTCCAGGCGGGCACTCGCCCTGGGAAGGAGCCCAGGGGCCACCACCTGTGTAAGTCTTCTCCCGCCTGGGCCTCTCACCTTCCTCACCAGCTGTGTCCCGCTGTTGTCCGCTGTCCACCGCTCTGATGGCCCTCGCCAGGGTCCGTTGGACGGGGCCTCAGCGCCCCTGTTGCTCGACTCCGTGTTCGGGAGCTCGGGTCAAGCGGGCTGCCTCTCCTTTGGCGGGTCCGGGTCCGCAGCTCGAGCCGCCGCCACCTGGGGCTTCTGCTCCGCGCTGGTACCGTCCTCCTGTGCCGCGGGCCCTGACGGTGGAGTTACCGCCGGAGCGCTGGCGTGCTCTGTGACTGGGGTGGGGTGGAGAGCTCAGGCGCGCTTGCAGGCCTCAACGGCTACCGCGCACCACGACTCCCCACGCAGCTCCGGAGGCAGTCGGGGCCTCTCGTGGATCCTCTCGTTGGGCCGCGAGGCCTCGTTCTCGGGCACCCAAGGGTCTTTCAGCATCGCTCTTTCGCCTGGGGGGGTCCCCCGGGGTTCACCGCCACTGAGAACCGCAGATGTTCCGTGGGGGGGGTGCGGGGGGTCTCAATCCCTCAACACGGCCCAGTTTCGGCGGGAGCAGCGTCTTCAGGCAGCCATCTCCTGTGCGCCCCCTGGTGGCCTCTCCCCCTATCTATTCTAACTGCTACTCTATCACCTATTCCATCTCTCTCACGAAGTCTGAAAGAAAGAATCTTAAAAAAGCTCTCCTGTCCTCTATTTCAGGCCTACCTATTGCTGACATCTACGTCAATGCTACTTCGAGGCAGACTATTTCCAACATTCTCTTTTCTGTCCCCTCCCCGGACCTATGGACACCCCCACCTGGTCCCAACTCTTTCCCCTTTCTCCTCCTCACCCATTGATGTTGGCACTTTTGGCATACCTCTCATCTTCTAGGTGCATCATTAATGTCTATCACAATGGCACTATCATGGCCCAAAGTTCTCAACCTACTCTTCTCCTTCTTGACCGGTGCCAGCCCTCTCTCATTAGCTTCCTCCCTTCTCCTGCTACTCCTCCTTCCTCCTCTCCTATAGCCTCTCCAGCACCACCAATGAGAGTACCACTCTCCTGTACCCCTCCTCAGAAATATTTCAACTGTGCTTCACTTAGCTAGTCTGAACGCTCGTTCTGCTATCTAACACTCGTCTGACATCTGTCTCCTTCTTGAAGACTTTGACCTCGACGTCCTCACCCATACTGAGAAGTGGTTCAATGCCAGCTCTATCACTGCTCTTGACATCTCCTTCTTGAGGGCTACAGACTCCTCTTCAAACCGAGGCCCAACGAGCCCGGAAGTGGAGTGGCCCTGATTTTCCCTGAGTAGGCCCTTAATTCTGTCATACCTACTGCATCCTACTCCTCTTTTGAATGCCTTGTCTGCAGGCTCGGGGTCTCTCCTACTCTCTCACTCACCTTCGCTTCCATCTACAGGCCCCCGCCCTATCCCTCTCTTCCTCCCTGAATGGACCGACCTCACCTCCTCCCTCTTGACGACTTCTTCCAAACTCCTCCCCCTTAGTGACTTCAATATCCACCTCAACTCTCCTGAATCAGCCACCTCACTGTTCCGTGACCTCTGTGACTCCCTTTCTCTCACTATTCTTGCTTCCGGTCTGATCCACTCAGCCGGGCATACTGGATGCCTTCATCTCTGGAGACATCCCTATCTCTAGCCATGTCACCACCCCCCTCTCCTGGTCGACCTCTCTCTCCGCTCCTCTCCTCCCGCTTGGGCACCCTCAGCCCTCTGTCTGAGCTGCCTACTGCACTGCCAGCCTCTTTTGGCATCATTCGACTGATGAAGTGAGTATCAGTCATTGCTTTTGCTTCCACTTTCATCTCTCCTCCAATCCCCGCTTTTCACTCTCCTGAGGACTCTCTCCCTGCTAACCTTCACCTCTCCATCTGTTGCACCCTCAACATCCTTGCGCCTATCATGAGGATGCGCCTGCAGCCTGCCTCCAAGAACAACGGCTGGTATGACTCCGATGTAGCATCTCTGAAACGTAAGTGCAGAGTTGCTGAACTGGAGTGGCAGACCTCAGGTTCATCCTCTGACACACTAGCCTGTTGCCTGCTCCAAAGGCAATATCGTTTTTCTATCCACTCCAAGAATAGGGTCCACATCCAAGCCTGCGTGTCTGGAGCCACTAACAACATGGCCGAACATTTCAAAATCTGCATAGCATCCAATGAGGTCTCTAAAGTTGTCTGCTCTATGAAGGTCTCATCCAAACAGGTGCTCTTCTGCTCTTCTAGAACTATTAAGGACAATATCTCCTCTCTCACCCCTGCTCTTGACGATTTCTGTGACCACTTCTTTGCCAGTGGCTCTTTTCCTCTATCCATCAAGCACCCCCTTGTGCACCCTCTCCTAAAAAAGCTGTCTGCTGACCTCTCCTGCCCAGCTAACTATCATCCTATCTTCACCACCCCGTACCTGGGTAAACTTTTCGAGTAGTTGGTCCTCCCCCAACTGATCTTTCATACTGAACTTGTTATTTGGCTCCATGACCATCAATTTAAAATCCCAGCATCCAGAGGCACGGAAACTGCTCTCCTGAACACTTCTGCAGACATGCTAGCAAATCCTGACTCTAAATCTCCTGCTGTTCTCATTCTCCTCGATCTCTCCTCTGCCTCTAACACAGTTAACCATTCTATCCTCATAAAATGGCTTTGTGATACCCTCGGCATAACGGACCGGGCACTGGATTGGCTGACCTCTTTCCTCACTAACCGCCCTTCCCAGTTGCAGCTGGGCCCTTTCTATTTCCCCACTTCACTCTGTACCTGCAGCATAACCCAGGGCTCTATCCTATCACCATGGCTCTTCAATATCTATCTCGCCCCTCTTGCTCTCTTGATCTCCTCCTTCTCTCTTCATTTCCAGTGTTATGCTGATGACACACAGCTTTCCTTCAAACTTCCTTCTACTACCTCCTATTCCTCATCTCTCATCCCTGACTGTCTGACCTATCTAGGCATCCCTGTTTCCCTCCTACCCTCTGGCGGCCTTCCTTGGGCCCTCTACCCTCACCATCCTGTGAGACTATAACCTTGGGTTAATCTTTCTCCTTCAGCCCTCAAATCTTGGACGTTGCCAAGAAGGCCCACTTCCAGCTTCACCTCCTTAGAGGCATTCTCACTTTCCTCTTCTTTCCCCAGAAGCTCAATTTTTCTAGAGCTCTGGTCCTCTCTAGGCTGGACTACTGCAACAGCCTCTTCCTTAATCTCCCCTTTTCCTCCCTATGCCCCTTCAGCTAATCCAGAATAGAGGTGCAAGACTTATCCTTGGCCTCAAGCCCAGGGTCCATATCTCTCCAGCACTAGGATCTCTCCACTGGCTCTCGGTGGCCACGAGGATCAAATTTAAGACCCTCTGCATCATCCACATGGCTTTTTGGGGCCTGGGACCACGCTATTTCCAACTTTCTCTCCCTAAATACTTCCCTGCTAGAGCCCTCTGCTCCTCTAACTCCAACTCTCTGCTTGTCATATGCTTCTCCAAGCAGAGAGTGCGGGGCACATCTCTCTCTTAGGCTGGTGCCTCTCTTTGGAACAGCCGCCCTGCCCCTCTAGACTTGAGACACACAGTCTTAAGTTCCACGAACTTCTCGAAACTCCCCTTTTCTCTACCGCTTTCCCTTCCCTGCTAACCACCCCACTACCGCTGAGACTGGCGGCCTGAACCTTCATGACTCTCACAAGTTACCAGGCCCCTACCCAGTTGACACTAGCAACAACCTCCCCCCCCCATCAACACTGCCCTTTAGGCATTCCCTGGGACCCCTCGGCACTTCCCTCCCATGCTCTCACCAGCACTGCCCATTCCTTGCCCCCCCCACCTTCGCCATCTCCTGCAGTTCTCTTCACTGCACTTGAACGTTCGAATGTCACAAGTCCTAATAGGACCACGATTGTATATTGACTGTTTTTTGCCATTATTATTTACTCCCCTTGTTCCCTCTCTACTTGTCTTGTGGTGCCTGGAAGCACCCTTTTATTGTATAGGCGCCTAACAAATGCTCAATAATAAATAAATACATTGGCAGCCAGTATTTGAACATGTTTCACTGGATGTAGCCAGGTACCTGACCCAGTAGACCTGGTGAAAGACCAGAGGGCCCTGCAGGAGATTCTAGTTTTAACATTGAGCCACCAATGGAGATGGTCAGTAGATCTGAGGCCAAGGATGAACCTATCCATGCTGTTCTGGATGACCCGAAGCAGATGAATTAAGGGCATAGGGAGGCCGATATAGAGACTATTGTGGTAGTCCAGCCACGAGAAAAAAAACGAAAGTCCTAGTCACCTCTACTTTATGAGGAAAAATTGAGAAAGACAAAATGTGCTTGGGGAGGTGATGACAGAAGTGAGACTTCCTAGAAAGCGCCAGGATCTGAGGAGTACATGAGAGAGAGAGAGCTGTTCTTAGCTGAAGGCGCCAGGGTAAGAGGACATTCAAAAGAGGTGGGCCAGTGAAAAGACCGGGAGAGGGAAATAGAAGAGCCTAGAAAGATGATTTCAGTCTTAGAGGCACAAGTTGTTGTCGAACATCCTAGTTTGTTGCCTGCCAGTCTGAACGTGATTTGAGTGTAATCAGCATAAGATTGAAAGGAGAAAGGAGAGAGGAGAGCTCACATCAGCAAGCAGTAGGCTCCTAAAGTGGAATGGGATTGGATAGAACCTTGGGGAACCCCACAGTTGAATGTAGTAAGCTGAGAGAGAAAAGCACCCAAGCAGACATGAACTGCTCTGCTACAAAAAAGGAAGACGGCCAACTGGGGGCAGTTTCTTGTTGCTAAAGCAGTTTTCCAGGCAGTCACGGAGTGCAGCATGATTCACAATGTCTAAGCCAATGGATATGTGAAGGAGGAGAAGGAGAGCTGGGCTATTATTATAAAGGAAAAGGATGAGTTCTTCTCTCATTAAAAGGAGGGCCGACTCGGTCCCTCACAGGGCTCTGAACCCAGATTAGTGGTCATGCAGAGTCTGTTAGCCTCAGTAAAGGGCAAGAATTGGGAGATGTCCACTTTCTCAAGGATTTTGCCTATGAAAGGCTTAATGGCAACAGGGTAGTAGTTGACCAATATTGTTGAGTCATCAGAAGGCTTTTTGAGAAGAGGCAGGATATGAGTCCAATTTCGATTTTGAGGGAAATTCCTAGTGTTGAAGGGAGCCAGCGCAGGGGCAAACGCTGCATTGTTGTCTTTTATGGATGTGGCTAGAGTTGTCTATGCCCCTTGCATGGACTTTCAGCAACATCATGTGGGCTTCTATCCAGGCCCAAAGATCAGGGATCTTACCTGAATTGATGGAGCGCCCCCAGGTAATTTAAGTAAGATATTTAATTAATGTTGTCCTTCTTGATCAATGCCATTCCCTGCTTCTGAGGAAGGTAAATTGGAAGGGCCCTGAAGATGACACCCAACCTTATATCTGTTGATAAGATTAATTCTATTATAGTCCATTGTTTCTGGTGAGGGAGGTCCCCCAGATTACCTCCCCGACCCATGCTGCTTGTGTTGGTTGTAATTATAGTCAGAGAGAATTGTTGTAGGTGAAAGCCCTTCAGTAAATTCTTTTGTTGGAGACTTGCTTAGGGGCTAGGTTTGTTTGTTTGTTTGTTTGTTTATTTATTTGATAATGCGCGCCAAGCCCTTAGGCAGCTGGGCGCCTCAGTACAAGTAAGTTCGAAGCTTAGTTACAGTGCCTGGCATAGGCTATTACAAGCAGAAGTAGATTACAACAAGTGACACAATACATACAGGGTCATATTGGGTCAGCATTAGCGGAAGACGATCTTAACATAGGCGTATCAGGAACAGGTTACATATCGTTGGTGTACAGCCATTTGAGAGCGTTACTTCTAAATCTAGTGTAGGGTAAAGGTCGTCTGAGGTCAAGTGGGAGTGTGTTCCAAGATTGTGCGGCTCTGACAGGGAAGCTAGATCCTCCCGCCGTGGTTAGTTTAAATCTAGGGACTTCGAGCAGGAAAGTGTTAGCAGACCTCGTCAGTCGATTTGAAGGTCTCCTGTTGATGTTTTCAGCTAGGTATGGGGGTGCAAGATTATTTAGGCATTTTGATGTGAGAGAAATGGTTTTGAGGAGGATTCTATCCTTTATCATTAGCCAGTGGGCCTCAGTCCGGTATTTTGAGATGTGTTCTCTGCGTGGGATATTCAGAGCTGCTCTTAGGGTGTTATTTTGTAATCTCTGGAGTTTGTCAAAGACCGACTTGTTGGCTCCTGAGTATAGGGCGTTGCAGTAGTCCAGTCTAGACATGATAAGAGCATTGGCCAGGGTAAGGCAGCTGGCACTGGATAGGAATGGTCTGGCAGCACGGATAAGTTTACAGGTGTAAGTAGTTGTGGAGGCAAGGGAGTTCACTTGCTTTTTAAGGGTGAAAGCAGAGTCGAGGTAGAATCCTAGAGTTTTAACCTCTCGCATAACCTTAATAGTATTGTTGTCTATATTAAATGATGCATAGTCAGGGGTGAGTTTAGTTAGGTTATGGTCTGATACGAGTAGCAAGATTTCAGTTTTATCGTCGTTCAGACAGAGGCCATGGGTGGCCATCTATGCCTGAATGAGGATGTATATTTTGTTCACCAAAGCCAGGTCCGCTTCATAGTTGCCCGAAAGGGGTATGAGGATCTGAGTGTCATCTGCATAATTTGTGTGGGTGACACCCAGTCTGTCCAACTTGTCAAACAATGGCTTGGTGAAGATGTTATACATGGTGGGTGAGACACAGGAGCCCTGTGGGACTCCACATGTGATTTGGATGGGATCAGCGCAGGTAGAGGTGGAGAAGGCTCTCATGGTCCGGTTGTCTAGAAAGGATTGGACCCAGCTATAGCTTCCCCTGTGAAGTTGGCAGCGAGCTTGAGGTGGTTACAGAAAACTGCATGATCCACCAGGTCGAAAGCTGCTGACAAGTCCAGTAGGAGTAGCATCGCTGTTTTCCCACTATCCTTGAATTCCTCAATTTTGGTTTTAAGATCTAACAGGGCTGTTTCAGTGCCATGGAGAGGGCGGAAACCTGATTGCGCGAGCCTAGTAGATGGTTGGCTTCTAAGTAATCTTGAATTTGGAGATAGGCTACTCTATCGATAATTTTTAGTAGGAAGGGTACGGTGGTGATAGGCCTATAATTGGTTGGGATAGATGGATCTAGGGTTTGTTTTTTAAGAAGAGGGAGGACCCAGGATTCTTTTAGGTTTTTAGGTGACTGGTAGCTGTGCTTCAAAACCCTGCGGAGATTCACAGATGCTTGGTAATCCCATTCTGGTATCAGCGGGATACCTTTTTGCAGTGTCTGCATAGGTGGAATAGCAGAGGCTGTATTTGAAGTCAGGCACAGTGGTCCACAAGAATGCAGGAAGCCTTATGTCCTAACGGTGCACTTCTGAAGAAGAATAAGTTGTACAGCGGGTTTTTGTGTTATTCCATGGTCAATTACAGCGATGCCGCAGCAGGAGGGTTAATTGCATTATAGAGAGAGTAGGCTCGTAGTAATACAAAGTAGTTAATACGAGGAGTGTCTCGGGTTCTGTGATTGTGACAAGGTAGACCCTAGGACCGTTATTTGGTTATAGTTTCCTAGAGTCTTTTATAAGAAAAAGGTGTCTTCTTAGTGCATGTGATGTGACCCTCTGCTGGCTTTAATTCAATACAGCGACGAGATTTGCGGCAGATTAATATTAAGTGTTGCCTTCATGACTTAGATCACGACTTGGATCAGTAAAGTTGCATACCATTGCCAGACTCACTGTTCTGTTTGCAAGTAAGTGTTGCACGAACATCCCGAATATGGCGCTTGTTAGGACTAAGAGTGTATGACGACCGCTCTGAATAATGTCACACTTTTTTATTATTTTTAGTTCACATTTGTTATATACCAGTTACTATTACTGGTCATATATTGACTACGAGTACAGACATCCCACAACTAGGATAACAGTCAAAGTTAACAACGGGCAAACTTGTGTACGATGCCATAATTGTTGCAGTGTCAGTATGTGCCTGCAAGTTATTTTCACCATGGGTGTTGTTTATGGGAACGATGTTGCGTTAGACACAGCAGTTTGATTCTATTACGATCCACTGTTGATAGAGTGTCAAGCCTTTCTTCTTCCTTTCTTTTTGTGGAACCTTTTCGCCATGCAGTTTGTTCAGGTTCTTGCCTTTGCACAATGAGATGGTACAGTGTGGATAGGCGTTCCGCCAAATCTATATACTATATGAATCGTTCCTCATCCTTCGGGATACCTTTTAACTAAATGGCACAGTGCCATTAGTATGAATTAAATGGTATGATTCCCTTTTGTACCCAGTATGACCAGTAAATAGTCTACTGGCCCAGTGTGAATTTATTGTATAGATCCTTTGACCTCCTGCACTTGACCCATTAATAGAGCCTTGTTTTGCAGACTGAGTTCTTAAAAAACATGTTATCTTTAAACTCAGTAATGTATGCTTCTGTTATACACACAGGTGATTTTCCAAGGTAGAAGAAAACAGCGTACAGCAACGACTAAGCATTGCTTTCTCTCGAAGACTCCGGGTCAAACAACCCCTGATGAATTTCCGTAAAACAGAATTAATTGAATATGGATAGAAACATGTTGGGTCTTGTTGTTTCTACTATGAATAATGAGAAATTTTTTTATAAGGAAGTGATTAGGTCGCCTCGTCAGTTCAACAATTACATATAACTGTTTTTGTGTTTTTTGGACCATTGTATTTACTTTTTGACATATTAGTATTTATTATATGTTTCAGTGTTTATATATTTTTGCTTTACGTTGGGTTCCTGTTTTTGTACTTGATCTGATTTGTGATAGTAGTATGGTTTAAGTGTATGAGTGCAGTAAGAATTGAGTGTGCTTTGAGGCAATTGCAGTTCATTTTTGGGTTGATGTACACGTTTATTTAAGTTAGGACTGATTTGTTTCTGTTCTATATGTAATTCTGTTAGGTCTTTATTGGTGTATTTTTACATATGACATTAGTTATGAGATATTTTACAATCCATTTTTGGATTTTTAATGATCTAATAAATTTATAAAAGTAAACTATCTTTTTGAGCTGAATTAAATTCATTCATGTCTCAATTTTTTGGCATTTTGGCGATGTAATGTCTCTGTGATGATGCTTCAGTGAATTTTGCTACCTTGGATTTCTCCTGACAGAAGCATACGTACTCCGGCCTTAGAGTTTCCCTATATATATCAGTGTCTTCCAGGATTGACCGGAGTACAGATATACCTAGTGTCCCTGTCTTTTGTTCTTTACGGCCTTATGTCCTTGAGCATGTAGAACTTTCTGTGCTAAACCTACCTTCTTTAGAAGAAGGATCTGCAAGACTTAGGGCGTCCTCTCTGCCCTGTCCTCTAGTGGGAGGACTTTTCCTTCCACTGTATGGAATTGGGGACACATGAAGTTCAGATCCTGGAAATGAGTCAGGCAGGGTTTCTTCCAATTCACTATGAGACCTACTGTTTGCAGCTCCTGGCAGGCCCTTCTGAGGTGGGCCATTAATGTCCATTTCAGCAAAGCTCTCGGAAGCCAATCATCTAAGGAAGGAAAAGCTTCAAGATCCTCCTGATGTAAGGATGCTATTTTCACAGCCAGGATCTTAGTAAATATGCATTGGGGTAGACTTTACCTGAAGAGGAATGTCCCGAATTGATAATGTCTGCATTTGAAGGCAAATCTTAGGAACTTCCTGTGGGCCTTTCTAATGGAACCCTGAAATACATGTCCTGGACATTGACAGACCATTGGAAGTCTGCTTCTGATATCTCATTTTTGCAGTGTCTCCATTGTGTAATGGAAGAATGAGATATCGTTTTTGAACATGTTTAAGCCCAGGATCAGTCTGTATTAGCCTGAGTTATTGTGGGGCAAGGAATACATTGGAGCAGAATACCTTCCTGTCTGATAACTTTGGAACTCGAGAACTCTTTATCTGTGGGAGATGAGCACTTTCCTGAACCAAGTTCTACTTCTTGAAAAGGACTTTCACAACCAGACTGTGTACTGTTCCAATCAGGTGAGGGGGTCCTGCAAACCCCAGCTTGTACCCCAATCTTTTTATCTCCTTGAGCCAAGTATCCCTAGCCAACTGATCCCAGACACTGAAGAAGAGCCGCAGTTTCCCTCCAACCTGGCACATTGACTTAACGTCATCGTCAACATTGCCAATTTTGTCCCCGGGTGGACATGGCATTTTCTTGTTGTCTTGTGAACCTTTCTCTGCCCTCTTTTAGCTGGAAGATCCCAGCCAGATAAATGGATTTGGGGGTGTTGCTGCACCCCCTCTGTCTGTTTGTCATTTTTGAAGACTTTCTTAACTTTTGCCTCGAGGGGGTCTTCAAATAGCATGTCTCCGTTGCAGGAATCGTTTAATGCTGTGTTCTTCTGGGATCCTTCCTTGATCAAATATCATACATGGATGTGTCTTCTCCCAGACACAGCTGCCCCTATCGACACAGCAAATGCATGGATGTGTCTTCTCCCAGACACAGCTGCCCCTATCGACACAGCAAATACATGGATGTCTCTTCTCCCAGACACAGCTGCCGCTATCGACACAGCAAATGCTTGAACACCAACAAGCACTATGTCCTGGATTAGTTCAACTTGCTGATCAGGGGAACCCAGAACTGGGGCGCAGTTAGTGCCATTTTCTATGGCTCTAGGAAAATTATGAAAGTCCCCCAATGCTGATTCAGTGGTATCCCCCCTTTACTTTGCATAAAAAACATCTTTGTCAGACATTTACTTCTACATGACTTTACTTCGTCTTCATCTTCACATTGTGACGGTGGCAAGAGATATGGTAAGGTTCGCTATAAGGTTAGAGTTGGGGTAACAATAGGATAGGAATATGGGTGGTATGAAGAAAAGGGAGATTAGAGGAGAATGCTGAAGTGAAAGACAGAAGAAGTAACTCTATGAAGAGGTAAAAGTGACAAAGTGAATGTAGGACTAAGTGAACTCAGAAGAAGTAAAGTCATACATCCGATTCAGCAATTGATGAAGTGTAAGTACAGGTTTGCAGGGAGCAGTGAGCCCCGTATAGGACCTCTTAGGGGCTGAGTACACCAAGTTTCCCAGAGCTCCTTCCCCAGTATTTATGGGAAAGCAACCTGTGAGGCCGGCCAACAACTAGTCTCTACATTCCCTTAGGATCATTCAATGTACTTCTGATACTAGAGTGTTTTATGTGGAATGTCACAGGACGACCTTAAGGAAGAGATGACCTTAAGGATCAGATAGAAGGCAGAGAGGACGCCCCAAGCTTTACAGGAATTACTTCTAAAGCGAGGTTTAGCCAGCAAGTTCTACATGCTCAAGAACATAAGGCATTCTCCATTCTTGTGGAGCACTGGGCCTGACTTCAGATACAGCCTCTGCTATTCCACCTTTGGAGACACTGCAAAAATGGTACAGCAGGAGACATCACGGGGGAGAAGGCAGGAAGAGAAGGGGCTGCTGGAGCCTGGGAGGCAGAATGTAGAGGGAGATTGAAAAAGAGGTTTAAGACTCTGCCGTCTCCAATCTCGTTACTTGTGTGTGGCGTCGAGATTACATTGTTCCCAGAGCTGCAGCTCTATCCACTGGGTCACAGACACAATCTGCCTCTTTTTAGAACAGAACAACTGGCGATGAGGGGAAACAAATCCTGAGGGCACCAACAGCCAGGCCCGCAGCACCCTGCTGCTTCAGTGCCGTCCCAGCGATCCAGCTCTCTGCCATAAGGATTGCGCAAAGACTCTGCCGATCCTGGCGCAAACATAAGCAACGGCTGTCCGCCACCCTCCATTTCCAGCCATCCCACTTACACCCACACTGGGATGTTTTAGAACAGGCCAATTGGTGCTCCAAGGCACTCCACTCCAACTTGCATCCGTGCCACCGCTGGCACTCCAAGTCATCCAGCAGCCCAGAGGGCATTCCTTTGGTTCACTTCCATCTGCAGATAAACGGTTCACCTGGTCTGTAGCCACACCTGCATGCGTCCAGCCCGCCCAACGATGACAGACTGCAGGCACCCCTACCAAACCCTGAGGCAAGGCCATCCAGACAGACTGCCCACCCTCCACAGCACACCCAAAACAACAGGCTGAGGGAGGGCACCCCTGCCCACAGAAAACACAACCCCATCAATCTGACTGCACTAGAGGAAGTATCTGCTTCCCTGCTCCTCCCCATCATTCCGGCGCCCAAGGAGAAATGTGTAAGAAGAGGCACCCCTCACATGCCTGCAAACTCCGCCGACGGGTCGACATTCCGACGGCACGAAGCCGCCCAGGACAACTCTGCTATCACCAACTCACCCAGAATGCTCATGGAAGCGCACACAGCTGTGAGACTGCTTCCGCAGTCCTGCCGACTCCATTCACCAGCTCCATCCACCACGTGAGGACATACTTGCTCTGCTACCAGCTCCAACCCAAGAAGCATCAAACGCAGAGGAGTCCTCCAGTGACCCTAGCACCCTGACACTCCCAGCACCTGGCACCCCACTGCAAGTCATTCGCCCATCCAGTGCCTCTATCTATCTATCCAGTGACTCCTGCATCCTAGCGACTCCAGCACCCACAACACTCCATCATTACGACTCCAGAAGGCAACTCCACCATTCCAGCCCCAAGAGTCATTATGCCAACTCCACATTGCAGCGTGGTGCCTCCCACCCAATGAGCACAGCAATCCGCTGTTTCTCTGGCATCCGCCGTTCAAACTCCAGCACTGTGCCGTCCAGGAAACAGCAGTCCGCTGTTCCTCCTGCGGCACCCAGTGGCTTCGCCACCCAATGAACACAGCAGTCTGCTGTTCCTTTGGCATCTACCATCCAGACTCCGGCACTCTGCCGTCCATATAACAGCAGTCTGCTGTTCCTCCTCTGGCACTCCGCCGTCCAGACTCTGCCAATCCGTCATCCAGATAGCAGCATTTTGCTCTGCGGCACTCAGCCGTCCACATTCCCCCACTCCGCTCAGTACACTGCTCCTCTGGCACTCTGCCATCCAGACACAACATTTTGCTGTTCTGCCAAGCAGAAGAAGAACACGAATAAGGACATGGTACAAATAACCGTCAATGGTAGGATATGAAGTTCAGAAGGGGAGTAACGAAAGAATATCTCAGGACCAGAATGAACACATATACCAGTGCACAGCACGACATGAAGACCACTCTGACAGCAAATGACAAGACCAAACTTTGTACAGTAAGTCCACTGATAGAACAAAGTCCAGGCAGTAGCGTCGCAGAAGACAGTGAACTTAATAGGAGCTAAGAGAAACAGAATAGGGGAGAAGCACAGTAACAGTATGTGAACTGGTGGAACAAGGTGTCACGCGTGACAGTAGAACAAACAGAAGGAAGAGTCCACGAGAAAGACACAAAAGAAAGGGCGCTGGAAGAGTCTTCACAAATGAAATGTGTTTGTATCATAAACATCACTGAAAAACTACGAGGTACAAAAAGATGTGATGGAGTGAAGGGAACCGAAGACACAAGAAGCAAGCAGATGGACACCTGAATATGGGGAAGAAGTATGTGAAAGTAGACTCAATGTGAGAAGAAAAAGTTCAATGTGCAGTCTTCAAGGATGCAGAACTCTGGGACGCGGGGAGGAGTGTCCTGTGGCAAAATAGGAAAGGTCACAGCGACAGAAGAACTCCGACTGGTTGAAATACGTGTAATGGCAAAAAAGGACAAGAGAGATCCAGTGCCCAGAGTGAAGTAGAAGGAGTAGATAATGTGAGAAATAGCATACTAGAATAACAACGGACAAACACGAAACTGCAATACTATGGAAACATTGGTGTCAACTAGGAAACAGTCGATGGAGAAAGCGGTCAACACTCCAAGGGTGAACGAGGAACGTGGGTCCATCATTGAGAATGAAACCAAGGACAGAGGAGAGACACCAGCGTTTCGTGTCATGACCTCCTCCAACTCGAGACATATGTAACAGGGTGGATGAAAAACATCATGTTCCTCCAGTTATACAATATCGTCTAAGATGCAGGGTTCCTGGGGGTGTAAAAATCTGACATGGACTTCATACAGGACAGGATTCCACACAATGCTCTTTAAAGGGCAACTATTATCTTCTTATCTGTTTGTTTTTAATCGGACTTGGATCATCATCTAGAGGCAATTCAGGTCACGGGGCGTGATACAGTGATCTACCCTCACCTATCCCCCCCTAAGAAAACAAAAATAATTGCGATCAGCTGACCATGATGAATATGTTTATTGGCCCATGTATTTTTTTAATATTTATTTTGCAGGATTTTATGATGCGCTGCATGTGGGCAGCTTTTCTGCCTGTGCCCGCAGCGACTAACCAGGAGACTTTGGTGGGCACTGCCCTTAGTGGCGGCAATCGCTGCTGTCAGCATGCACCTGTGATGATGGCCTGGAAAGTCCCAAAATTACACAGAGGTTGTAGAGCCAATTCAAACCGGACTCAATAACAGAAATAGACAAAGTGCAAGGAAAAAACCACCTTTATTATCATCAAAATAAAGCAGGGACAGCATACAAGCATGGAATTCTTGGCGCTCTCGCTGGTTGCATAATAAACAATGGTTTATACATTCAACATTTGTCATAACTGGCATCATACTTTAATCCTAGTTACAAAAACCTACGGGGAACAGGGATTGGCTAATAGTGGTGGTTACAAATACATTCTGTAGGGGTTACATTTCTGATTGGGTAACGCTTGTCTGATGGCTTCTCCTGCGACCACCTCTAAATTGATAAACTGTAAAAAGATATAATCTCTGCAATATGTAATTGGCTGGCACCTTGCTTCATGGATAACATAACATTGGAGATTTTCATTGGTTGGCGTCTTACTAACCAACCTTGGACAACTGACAGGTTGTCAAAACATGGGTCCGACTGGAGTAGGGGGAGAGAGGTCCACGGACTGCTTTCCTTTCAATTAAAGAAGATACCATCCCTCATTTCAACGCCATGAGCAGGGTGATCTCTTTGTATTTGGCTTTGTGTGGCATCTCGTGTCCTGGGATATCTGTAAAGGGTAAGGCCGGTGTCCTATCTGTGTTCATTGCTAACGAATAGAAAATGTTCTTGGGTCATGTGTTATGGGACCATTTTTGGAATTATTTCACCCTTCGTTTATTGGGAGTTAAGCTAATATTGATTCAAGTGTTATGTTTTCGTTTGACCCTTGAAGACATTCTTTAATTATTCTTCATGGAGTCTTTTGGCTTATAGTTGCCCTGCACCTGACTTACAAGGTCTGGCTGTATTCTTATAAAACTGTAACTTATCTGGAATTATCCTTCTTGCATCCTGGGAATTGCTATCTCGTGCTTTCAGTGCAACGTTCTGACCCTCCCTTAATTTGTGGCAACCTTGGCTGTGGTTGCCATCTACTGCCTGGGCTCTGCACAGATCTGTATTTCTGTGGTTTCAGCATCTTGTGTTCTCTTGAAGCCGTGAGGCCTTTGTCTATCTGAAAGACTACTTTAGCTTCCATTTTCAAAAAGATTGCTGCTCCTTACTCTTCAGTTTCTATGTTAGTGAGCTATATCCGCATGTTGTTCATGTTGCATTCAGCTTATACATTTCTTATGTCAGCATTCTTCATGTCTTATGGATTCTCTGTTAATATTCTTCATGTATAAGTGCATATATTACCTAGTGTCCACGTTCATCGGGTTGAGGGCACATTTGCTTTGTGTCTAATGCATGCACGTGTATTGTCACAAGGTTAGTTTGGTAACTCATGCCATCTACAGCTTAGATCGTGTCCATCTCCTGCTGTACCTGCCTGGGATAAGGGCGGTATGGTTGCCTTAGTAAGTAACATTTATCACCTGTGCAGTATTGCCCTGGGGGAAGGGCACAAGCTATGGATGACATATTCATCTGCCTCTCAAAACATCTGTAACACTACCACTTCAGGGTAGGAACAGGGTTGGAACAGGCTGAGAAAGTGGGCGGGAGCGGGTAGAGAAAACAAAGATAAATGAGTGGGGCATTCTGGGAGACCCGGGGGGAGTTGCTTCCGAAAGGCGGCATTGGTCAGTAGTGTGGGTGGGCTGGGCATAGCCCGTGTGCGAACATCAGAAGGGTTCTACATGAAGGGTTGTGGTCCCTTCCAGCGCCTACTTATTCCTTAGTGCCGTGTACAAGGCTGTTTTAGACACGCTTTCCGAGAGCACCCTCCCTCTCATTGTGTTTGTGCTTTGTGTCTACTAATCCTTTGTTACTAAAGTTATGTTTTCTTTTGACTAGATTCCTGTGGCATAGTTGCACGGTGCATCCACATAAAACGTACTGTCAGGGACCACAAGGACACTGCGCAGTCAACAGTCAGGTCACGGCACCCTGGGGGACAAGACGTTCTTGAAGCCACTGGGGCATAGATGTGGGTGCAGCATAGGAGGTAAAGAGACGCAAAGGTTGTAGGGAAGCGCAAAAGATGGGAACAAGGCTGACTGCGAGAAGAAAGAAACCATGATGCTTAGCTTGTCCAGGTCAGTTTTTATCCTGCTGATGTTATTGCCATGTTTATCCTTTTTCTAATTGATTTTAGTGATTGCATTACTGCTGCTGGTTGTTTTTATGTCTTTGTAGTTTTGTATTCTGTTTGATTGGTCTTATATGTTCTTGTTATTTGTGCATCCGCTTGCCTTTGGGCCTAAGGCGCGTTACACATTTTTAAACATAAGCATAAGATAGAAGCAAGAAACATGAGAAATGAAACAAAGGGGTGGGGGTTAGACTGGTTGGTTTGAACAGAGTGAGATATTAGCTGGGGGTGGGCATTGTCAGCAGCTTACCGAGGGCAGCATGTTCCCCAAAAACGAAGTGCTCATACATCCATCCCTTGGGGCACGTCCCAAGTCACCTCGCAAGGAGCAACTGATTTTCTTGCTGGGTACAGCCTGGAATCCTGAGACTGTGATGTCATTTGACAGAACACCTGTAAGATAACGCATGCCTTATAAACACACTGCAGGGGGCTTTCTGCCACTCACCACGTTGTCAGCTTATTTCAGGTCAATCAGGAATCGGGCTGGGTTTGGCCCAGGGAAAGTTTGTGGCTGACAAGGCAGCGGGTGTGTTTGTACTGGGTGGAGACATGGAAGGCTGGTGTGGGTTGTCGCTGCTATGGC
The DNA here is from genome assembly GCF_040938575.1 of Ambystoma mexicanum. Lineage (NCBI taxonomy): Eukaryota > Metazoa > Chordata > Amphibia > Caudata > Ambystomatidae > Ambystoma > Ambystoma mexicanum. The sequence continues at coordinate 1,565,304,625 of NC_090929.1, read as the reverse complement.
TCGAGATCATGCCCCATGGCCGAGGTGGTCCCTGGGAAATCCTAACAGAAAATGGGCTGAGTCCCATAGCAGAGTCCTATTATAGCACAAAAGCAGTAAAGTACCCGAAGGCCAGCGAGAACAAGTGTGTTCTGAGAGGCTTCCTGGGATCTTTTGGATGTCTCACATATTGGGGCGCTCATGAGAGCATCCCCCCTTTCAATGTGCCCGCTGCAGATCAGCCCCTGGGAATGGGCCGGAACAAGACGGGACTGGTCTGCGCTCTGGCAAGAAAAGACTTGGGAGTGCTGCCATCCTCAGACCCAGGGCTCAACCCATGCCTCTTCAGGAGGGTCCTGCTGCTCAACAAGCAGAACACATTGCATTGCAGACACAACCCATTTTTCGACTAGAAGACTCAGTATATATATTTTTATTTTTGTAAAAATATCTTTATTAAGTGCTTAAAGATGATACAAGGGTAATAAATTCAATTTACTAAGAAGACTTTTGTGGCAATTACATTCCCCCCTCAAAGCAGAAGGGGTGGTTTCAGTTTTACTTTGGGCGTTTAGGTGGGTACATATACATTTTCTTTTTCAGAGTCTGTGGTTTTTTACACAATGTTCGTGTTTTTGCCTGAGTAGGCTAAGAGTCTTTTTTTTTTTGGAGGATTGCCTGGGCTGTGGGTCTTACTCAGATCCCCATATTCCAGGCTGTCTTTGATTTCGTAGTCTCTTAGCAGGCCGTGGACCATCCTACGGCAGGCTCGGTTGTCAGCAGCTCATCATTGAAGACCAGGCGTTTCCTTGCGTAGAGGAGAATGTCCTTCAGGCAGCAGAGGATCCTCCAGCAGTCTGGATTGCCTCTACTGTGTGGGTCTGTGCAAAGAGTCCATACAGCACAGACTGGTGTATAATGTCTTGGGGCAGGATGTGAGCAGTCAGCTCTGTGTTCAGGGCCCTGCGCAGTTTCCTTGCAAAGGGGCATGCCCAGAAGAGGTGGTACGCAGTTTCCTCTGCTGGGCACTCCCTTGGGCAGCTCCTGTGTGGGCAGAGGCCCCACCTGTTCATGAATGCTCACACAGATAGTGTGCTGGTTGCTCTATTGTGAGTACCAACATTTTCTTGAGTTCGCACTGAGCTTAATTTTTATGCAGCTCTGTGTGCCGAAATAGCACACTTCTGAATGTTCCCACGTGAAGCATGAAGGCATCTGCATGGTGTGTTTACACTGTTGTGCACATAAAACAGCACAGCGAACATGCTGGATACATACATCAGGGTGCACGTGGGAATGTGCTGATGCTCACGCAGGTCTTAAAGATAAGTAGCTGTCTTTTACACCCTTGCTAATTTATTCAGGGCCGCCCAAAGACGTGTCAACGCTGGTGGGGACCCATTTTTAAATGATGTTGGGGGGACCCCTTCCATACAGCTGGGGAAACCGTCTGAAGCAACTGTGGGGTGCATAGATGTATAATGAAGAGATAAAGGAATGTAGGGAGGGGGTTAATGGCTTCAGATTATTACAGCAAGGCAGCCAGTGGGGAGCTGAAACACTAAAAGCCCACTGAAAAGCTGTTAATCGCTCTTTGTCTTCAGGGTGCTGATGTAGTCAAAACCAGAGTAAAAAGGCAACAAGGTGATAACCCAGCAATGGCAGCCTTTAACATACGCACTTCAAAGCATACATTTAAAGTCCTGAACAGAAGAGGTATTTTGCTTTGTTTGTTCCGCGCTCTGAGGCTCGAAGGCCATTTCAACTGAAACGTTTAAAAGAGCTGGCGCCATTGTCACTCATAATGTTTTTAAAGAGCTGTTTTTCCCCTTTACTTATTTCGGTCATTACAAAAACGTACAAAAACAATAACCGTCAATTAAAAAACGTTCATTTTAGGCCAATAAAAAGACTGATGCCTTAGTAATGGAATGTTCGCGTCCACACCTCATCTTTGAGTAGGAAGAGAGTGTGAGAGCTTTGCTAAGATCGGCTCATCCCCAAGGATCGACCCTCCCAGGTCCAACTGGGGTCTTTCCTGTCTGACATCTTTTTCTCTACCTGTGGTGTCCCCCAGGGTTCTAACCTCTCTCCCTGGCTGTTCAACCAGTATCTGGAACTTCTCCCCCACCGCATCCCTGCTCTCTGCCCCAACTTTCAGTGCTATGCGGATGATACCCAGCTCATTTTCAGGCTACCCTCGGCCTCCTCTTCTTCTTCCCTCATCTCTGACTGTCTTTCTGCTATCCAGGAATGGTGTGCCGCCAACAACCTCTGCCTTAATGCCAGTAAGACTGAAATTCTACTCATCGGCACACCCACTCCCTCCTTCCCTGCAGCTCTCTGGCTGGCATCTCTTGGCCCTCTTCCTGCTCCTACCTGTAAGGCAAAAAACCTCAGGGTCATCTTCGACTCCACACTCTCCTTCTCTCCTCACATTTCTGACGTTTCTAAGAAGTCACACTATCAGCTGCACCTCCTCAGAGGTATCCTTCCTTTCCTCTCCTTCCCCCAGAAGCTCACTGTCTCCAGAGCCCTGGTTCTCTCGAAGCTGGACTACTGTAACAGCCTCTATCTAAATCTGCCTGCCTCTACTCTCCGCCCTCTGCAACTCATCCAGAACAGGACTGCGAGACTTGTCCTTGGCCTCAAGCCCAGGGACCGTATCTCTCCAGGACTAAAATCGCTACACTGGCTCCCTGTGGCTGCGAGTATTAAGTTCAAAACCCTGCATTAGGCCTTCTGGGGCCTGGGGCCAAATTACCTTCAACTCTCCCTTCCTAAATATCTTCCTTCTCGAGCACTTCGCTCTTCCGCCTCCAACTCCCTCAGGGTCAGCCGCTTCTCCAAGCAACGAGTTGGGGGGAGATCTCTCTCCGCAGCAGGGGCCTCCCTCTGGAACAGCCTTCCTGCCTCCATGAAACTTGAGGAGAGCCATCTTCGGTTCCGGAAGCACCTCAAAACCTTCCTCTTTGCTACTGCTTTCTCTCTCCCTCTCCCCTGCTAAATCACTGAAACTGCACTGAATCAGCAACTGGGCCACTCACCGATCTCGGTCCTTGGCCCAGCCACTCTCCCCTGCACTACCTTCCTGGCAACCCCTGCACTGCGGGACTGTCTCTGTATCCCTACAGCCCCCCTTCCCAGCACTTGTCTGCACTTATCTTGCACTTGCCACCAGCTAACCCTGTACTGCACTTTCCCCTCTCCCTTTCCCCCTTGCACTTTTTCCCGTCCCCACTACCCATGCACTTGCGCGATCTGAATGACACCTGGCCTAGTAGGATCCTTGTCTGTCTCCCCTTGTTCCCCCCTCCCTGCCTCGTCGCGCCTTGAAACACTTGTGTATAGGCGCGTTACAAATGCCATATCATATCATATCATATCATAAGGAAAAGAATAAAAGGCCTCTTAATTGGAAGACTGGACATTCAGTGAATTCAATGGATGCTCAAATGACATTCCCCAGAATCCCATAGAGGTGGGGGTGGGTGGGGACTAATGCTATGAGTCATATCCCACAGAGGTTTCACCAGCAGGTCTGCCCTTTGTCAAATGGAAGTGTCTTGATTTTAGGCCACCAGTCATTCTTCTAACACAAGAGCCATCGATTTCAGTGCCGTCAATAATTGATGGAAAGCCGCAGACACAGCAAAGGTGTGACATCATCGCGAATGCCCCGCGCAAGAGCTGCTGGAAGACCTGATGGATTATTTTAAGAACAGGCTTTCATTTTTGATTTCATGTCCTAAAGCATCCCGAATGGTAAAGATGAGAAAGGTAAATAAACATGTCAGACCTGAGTGACAGAGTCAGGCAAGCAGCGCACTAATTGTGACGCGCTCGTGCAAGTGATGGCTCCTGCACAGGGGAGATGTCCCCTACGGTCCCGTGCACAACGAGGAACACTCAATTGCACAGTGAATGTGTGTCGCTACATTCGTCTGGGGCTATATTGCTGCAGTACAAGGCTGCAAAACATCGAGTCTATGACTACCATACTCGTTTCCAGACCCAGAAAAGGGAAAATGGCGGCTAGAGAGAGGACTATGATCTACCAATGTTTGCCATGTCAGCGCCCTTCCTGCAACTTTGGCAGCTATGAAGGCAGGTGTTGTGTGTCATTGATTTTGGAGGCAGTTCATTGTGGCATGTGGGCTGTCTTCACCTTCCATTCTGCCAGCTGACTCTGGGATGTACTGACTATGCAGAGCCGTAGCCTCGCCACCGCGAGATCTCGCGAGACTACACAGAGATGCGTGCGCATTCCGCGTGAAGCGGCTGACTGCAGCGGGACCGCCGAAGATAGCAGAAGCTCGCCACGGCTCTCCGGCTGAGAGCTACATTGACTCAGGCACACCCCTAGCATCCCCAATGACAGTGCCTCACAGTAGCCTTCCCCAGCAAGACTTTAATGTTCTAATTATGACATGTTCATTTATTGGTGCGGTTGCATTAACAGAATAAAGCCCTTTACACCTCATCCTGCTCAGAGTTTCATTCAAGGCCACTACAGATTTCTTCATAAACCCTGTTCCTCATTATAATTCCATGTTCCAAACACATATGCAGTTCATGTGTGCAAAGCACAAGGCAAGAGGGTAGCACTATTGTACCAAAGAAGGGATTTTGGCTTTCAAGCACTGAATTCTCTTGCTCCAAACACTGACTAAAACAGGTTTAGTCAGTGCCAGCATGATGGTCCCGTAGCACTGTCAGTCATTGAGTGGGGGCTTGGAACATAATTCTGGGGCATAGGAGAGGAGAAGCTTGGCAATGCAGGAGTCTTACTGCCTTGAGTCTCAGTGTGCCAGGCTGCAGCAATCTCTACTTGCTACCCATGAACAGCAATGGGAAGCTGCCAGCTGCCGAGTAAGAGGAGTGACTCTAACAAAATGCCATCTGTGAGGGTGGAATAGCCTGAGCTTTTTTGATTTTTAACATAAAATGATGTGGGTAAATCTGTCTCTGAAAGTGAGATCTGCTGATAAAACCACACTTTCATGATGCTCTATGCTGAAAGGTTTAATGCTAACATGTCTCTCTGCTGAGCCTGCCTACTGACCCCTCTCAGCAGCTGCCTTGTAGTTTGGCGACATTGGAGTTACAAAGGGACCTGTCTTCCTGCAAACAGCTGGTGGCAGATTAAATAATACATATAAGCCATTTCTATTTTTAACCTGTGGGCCTCCAAAAATCTACAATTATAATGGTCAACACATTATGGTGTCATTTTATTGTCAGCTTGTTGCCTACTGGCTCATTTCTCAGATAGAACTGTATGTGTATCAGCGTCTGGGACAGGACTTCACCCTAAACAACCTCTTGTTCCCTGCCCAGGAAACCCCTCTTTTGATCTCTCTAGGAAGGTTTGTAATCTTCACCAGAGGACAACGAATCACCTGAGTGGGTTAGCTAGGAACATCGGCTTCAAAAGCAAGCCCCACTAGAACAATGGATATCTCACAGCAATCTCTATGATGGAGGGGAGACAGGAGAGAGGGTGGATTTTGAGTAGCAGTCCACAGAACGATACCAATAACCTGGAATCTCCCAGGGCTCCCATACTTCCTGTGCCCCCTCATCACTTCCTGCAGACAAAGCACTCTGGGACTGATATCATCCGGCAGGAGATCCTGAACACAGAAGCCAGGATTGCACCCCTTGCGTAAGGGTATAAGGGGACCAATGCACTGTGGCAGATTGCCTATTTAAGGTTGGTCCGACCACCCCCTCTGTTGAATCACCTTTGGACTAGAGACAAAGGATTTAAGATGGAATGTTACTGGGGTTACAGATAGCCCCAAGGCCCTCTTCCATAGATGTGATGATAAGGCCTCCCAACAAAGGAGAAGGACCTTTCCCTCAACTATCCCAGAGGAATCTTTGTGTTGATCTGCTGTCCGGTCAAGAACTGCCGTTAGCTGATACCACAGATACCAAGGGACCTGTTCACTGGAGTTGGCAGCCCCTGCAAGTGCCCTCTGGCAACCTTCCTGGCTGAGAAACACAGAACAAGGATTCACCTTGCTGCTGGAGTGTCATGGTAGTTATCATACCCTGTATGCCAGAGTCTACCTTCTCCCGAAAGGGCCTAATTGTCCACCGGGATCTGTAGCAGGTTTTCCAGCAAAGAATAGTGCTATACCCAAAGCAAGTCTCTGGAGAAAGTTGGGTAACTTAACTGCGCTTTAGTGCAAGAGAAGCTACTACCCCCATATCACCTGGCAGACTTACTAATGGAGAGCAATATTGTCATGGATCTATCTCTTGATTGACTATGTACCAATGCCTGTTGTCCTTGGGTGCATGAGAAACATTAGATGCAATCAATGTCTTCCCTACACAGTTGCATCACTAAACCAACATGTATTTTCACTTTTAACATAGTACCTTTATATTTATATTAAAAAAAACATTACAAATGCTCTCACTCCCTTGTAGAGAATGTATGTATATGTATTCTCTTGTGGCAATAACATATCAACATACAAAATAGAATAGTCAAACAATGGACAGTTCCTAATATTAGCAATAAAGCAGTTGATTAGATTCACAGCATCCTACCCTTCTATTCACTTCTAACATGTTAAAACTACCAACAACCAATCAACACTATGGGTAGAGCTATTGAGGACCAGTACAATTTACAATCATACCTATAATTGTAATACTGTGGATCGGCAAGCAAGAGGACAGATGAGGTTATACAGGCCCCATGAACTTTATGAATGTGAACAATTGTCTCCTAAGGCAGACCTCCTAGTGCGGCCACAGTAACATTAGCATTAGGATCGATAACACCTCCACTCGTCAGCCATATATTGACTGCTTGACAGCATTCAGCAGGTATTGGGCGATTAATATGTCGTAGGTTATCTATCCCTGTGTCTCTTCGTACTAGATGTGTTTCTCTTTTAATGTCAAGCTTGAAAACTTTACCAACCTTTATTCAGGGACTAAATAGGGAGAGTTTAAAAAAACAAAGATGGTTTTGTGAGAAGGAAAAAAGAAAAATGATCTTTTTATCTGAGGTTCTAGATTTTAGCTCTAGAGATTTGTATCTAGATACTGGGAGACAACTCTTATAGCTATCCAGATTCCATTTAACATTAAGGGTGCCAACTATTATGGCAACCTAGATCTTAACAGAATGGGTACTAGGTGTCACGGCTACCTACCCGGCTATCTAGCCTAGCCTAGATTAACCTCTGGACAATCCATTAGGCGAAAAGAGTTAGAAATTCAGTCAAATGGGCAGTTAACTAAGAGCATCTAAAACCGATCTAGCCAAAGCTAAAAAGAATTACAGGTAAAGCATTTGAAATCCTCCTGTAAGGATTATTCTCGCCCTTCCTCTAAGCTTTGATCGATCTGCTTATCCTGACCAAAGCCATATGAGGGGCAACACAGGTTATATATGGACGCTGTGCCGAAACTTAGTACCACCCTTAACTCAGTGTTTCACAAGCGCCCCGAAAATTGAAAGACTGACTTTGAAAAAATGCATTCATCATGGTGTCACTTACAGGCGGGATCATGGCGAAGAAAAATACAAATTGCATAAATGGGTATAGATGGCTTAATTCAAACCGCAACATATTGAAACAGTCTAAAAATTAGAATCTGGAAAACTTGGCAAAGCGCTCATTTTTGTACCCATGAGCAGTTTACTATTTCAGGCATTAAAAAAAGGGTTGTTTCTTGTTTCCACAGCAGTTTGGCTTTGCAATTTAGTTTTGCCTCCAAATTATTGAACCACACATTAAAAATCTGAATTTGGAAAAATGTTTAAGTGTGCATGTTTAGGCCTATAAACTAGAATTTCAGTCTTGGCCTAGGGCCTCATTAGGACCTTGGCGGAGGACCATGGCGCTATTAGCACCATGGTCCATGGCGCTAAGTTGCCAACTCCGCCATGGTGGTTGGCGGACTTACCGCCCCATTCCGACCTTGGCGGGGCGGTAAGTCCCCAATCCCCATTTACCCTTCCCCATTCCCATTTTTGCCCCATAGGGCATAATGGGAGTGGGGAAGGCGTTAATTACGCCACCGTAAATTACGGTGGCGTAATTAACAACAAGGTCCCTTAGCGCCATGGATTTTAACACCTGCTAAAAGCAGGTGTTAAATCCGCCATGGCGCTAAGGGAACTCGTACTCAGGCGGTAAGGGTCGGCGATGTTTACGCCGGCGTAAACCCCTTACCGCCTGGGTCGTAATGAGGCCCCTAGTCATTAATTTTCAGCTTGTGTTCATACCCAGGCAGATCAAGTCTTTTGGGATCAATGTTGTGCCAGACTTTGCCCTCTCCAGATTCCAAGTGAGGGAGCCTTTGGTGTAATTTCAGAAGACCATCCCAATTGGCTAATAAAGAATTAGCCCCCCATCCGCTTAATATGTTCAACTTTGTTTCCCTTTTAGCCATTCTAATCATAACAAAGAGATGCCATTTAGGCAATCAGTAGGAACTGACCATCCTGATATTTTATATTGAAATAAAGCCAACATTTCATTGTCGGTGGCATACATATAAATTGGCATGTTTTGAACAAGAAGTACCTTTGCCAAAGTGTACAGCACAGCAATGTTATCCATAACAACATCATTTTTGTCTATGAGCTTGCTTCAATTTAGTATTCATGCAGGTTTGTTTCTTATTTACCTTAGCTTTGACCTCCATGTTTTGTTTACATAATAATTGAGATGCGGACATGTTCAAAACCCCTGTTATGATTGCAGCTTATGCTGTATATGTTTTTGAATTGTGCTTGTTTTGCAGTGTGCAATTAAATCATTTTAAAATACACTTCTCATGTTTAGCAAAGAGCCATTCTTTGTTTTGAATTACTGCACACTTAGTGGCTATATTTCTATAATCATGCAAGTGAATAATTGATAAACTGGTGACTAACTCATGTTGGCAGAGCAGTTAGATCATTTGCTTTGAAAAGTAATTTGTAAACAGCACAAGTTAGAGGCAAAGCTTTTTCATTGTCCATCTCTATTTTGTGCTTTTTGCATAGAAATAAATGTGGTTTGAATGCGCATCTGATTTGTGGTTCAGCCAGCTCCCTCTCATATCAATAGCAATGAGTGTGTTTTTAACTCTATAATACAATCTGAAAGGATGACAATGCACATATATGAAATGCATCTCTGTCATATTCAGTAGGAATGTTCCAGGATTATTATTATTTACTTGGATTTAGAGATGTTAAAATTAAAGGTAAATTATACAGTTTATGCAATGAAACCCTGGAAGGACTCCACCAGCAACCAGAAATGAAGAACCAGCTCTGCCTCTGCTTTCGAGCTGACTCAACCGCTTCAAATCACTTTTTGAAGCGCTGCAAGCACCTTGACACTCCTCGCTTTTTGATCCATCTTTGATATGTCTTGATGATGATTCAATCCACTGGAAGAAACGTCTTGCCCCTCTTGAACGGTGGCTCGACCCAGTGGAAGCAATTGTCTTAACCCGTCTTGATCGCTGACTAGATCCAGTGAAGGCCATCAACACACTTGGCTCAAAAGCTGGCTCAATCCACTACAAGCAATCTTCTTGACCCATCTTCATGCTGAATCGACTATCTGGATGCAACTGTCTCAAGTGGTCTCAATGCTTTCTTGAAAAACACACAGAAACCTATATTGATGTTGCTGAGACCCAAGAAGAAGCCTAAACGGTATCTGAAGTGGTTCTCTTCTCCTGGCGTGCCTTAAAGGACACTACTGACATTTTAGACCCCATTCTGTAGCTTTGTTTTTAAAGATAAAGACATTTTTCATTGAACTTGACTTTGCTTCTGAAAATATTTCATGTGCACCAGTTTCTTCAGACCCAGAGTGCCCTCCTTTTGTAAGTCTTTATATCCTGCCTCTTCTCTTACATGTGTGGGCTATAGCATTTCTGATTACAGGGTATTTATTTTTAGTTTAATGAAAGTACCCTATTTTTATAGTTCCTTGGATGGACATTCTTTTATTTTGGTATACAGTGCTATTGCTTTTTGGATGCTTCTGTGCTGGCTCATATTTCCCTGACGTGTATAGCCTCTCCTTGGCCAACATTGCCACTAGACGCGAGCCCACGTGCCACCAGATGTGAAGGACGAATATCTGTCGGTCTGTGCCTGTTTCACTTTAATGATTGGGATCAGTGCTGGTTTAGCAGTAGTGTGAGACTGAGTAGGAGTTGTATCCACTACTCATCTCCCTACTCCTTCAGAGCCGCAGCCATGCTGCCACAGCGACACAACCCCACCACCAAAGGTGTACAAGAAAGTGGGAGGTGGATGTGTGTTTGTTTGCATATAAATATGTGCATGTGTGTATGCATATGTTTGTGTGTCCATCTTCTCCTGCTACCAGGCTATTCCATCCTTGCACCATACCACCATACCATGCCAGTGGCCAGAACATCTTAGCACGCCTCTATTCCAGGTGGAGTATTAGCCAAGAATCTGGGCATGCTTTTAGACAGTCATCTCTCCTTTCACCCCAGGTCAATGCAGTTGTCAAGGTGCAAATATTTACCCGTATAACATCAACAAGGATATTCCTTTACCTCATGGGGATCATTGAACGCTTCTGATATAAGCGGTCCTGATGTCCAGAATTCAGTATTGCACATCCATCTATTTACACATTAGTGCAAAGTGCTTGGCCAAAGTAAAAGGCATTTAGAGCTGCATTTAGAGCTGGGCTATTTGCACCATTTTCTCAATGAGGAAATAATTCAGCCATATCATAAATGTCTGAAATATTTCTAACTGGCTAGATAACATTAAGTTGCGAAAGCAGACCTGAATAGATTAATAAATCAAGAAGCAGAAGCAGACCTGAACTGGTCAACTGTGCCGTGCGAAGCAGATGCTTAGAAGCACCCACTTGGAAGCACACCTACCCGGTGAGCCGCGAGACCGGGAAAAGTGCTGCAGAGACTTCAATGGGACCGCTGGAAGTTCAACAACAAACCATTCACTTTCACAGACACAGGAACGCAGAGCAGATGCTGGAACCGAACGAGGGTCAGCGAAGCCGGGGAAGCCCTTTAGGAGTTGTAGCTTTGCCGCAGTAGCATGCCACGGTCCAGAGATGCCAACCAACACCAATGATTCTGCCGATGAGTGCTGGGGACCCTGGGGCATGTGGACAGGCATATGGAGGAACACATAAGTCTTCTGAATGCTGATCAAGTGAATTGAAAAGTCAGAACGTATGCAAATCCTCATTGAGAAAAAGCAATATGGGGAAAGTTGGAGTAAATGTTATCCTCAGCAGATAAACACTGTCTCCTTATATGAGAAGTCAATTTGGGGAAAATTCGAACACCCATTGCCACAAGCTAAAGAGTACTAATGAGGGAAGCCAGTCTCCACATATGAGATGCCAATATGGGGGAAGTTGGAACAAGTAGTACCTGAAACTAAAGAGGTATAAACAGTGAAGAGATACAACTGTGTTATACTTAGAAGGAAAGTGAACATTGTGAATATTCCTGGTGAAAGAAACAATCAGGCAGTCAGTCTTTTTGGGAAAAGATACCAGGCAGGACAGTATACCATGGGATCTACCAGACCCATAAGAGAAGAAAGGTCTGTGTACATTGTGGGAAGTCCTGGGGAAAGGAACCATCAGGCAGTTGGTCCTTTTGGGAAAAGATACCTGGCAGGAGAGTATACCAGGGGATCTACCCGACCCAGAAGGGGAATTCCTGGCCGGGGAGGATACCAAGAGATCAAAAACTGTATTGAAGAAGAAAATACATGTTTGCAATGCTGAAGAAAGACTCATTGAGAAAGATACATTTCATCTACACTGAAAGTCTCATTGAGACATTTCTTTCGTCATCCTGAAGAAAGACTCATCACTCATTGAAAAAAAAGACATTTAATTTACTCTTAAAGGCTCATTGATTAAGAGAGATACTCTTGCTATCTTGCCTGGAAATAATCCAGGTGATGGGAACCAGGCCCTGGATTCAGAGACTATTTGTTGTATACACCTTTTACTCAATCAGAACAGAAACACTTACCACAAACCTTTAACTGTACATTTTTAGTGTGAGGGTCAGATACCTCATTGACACAAGGACGACTAGTATAATTTTGATGACAAGACACAGACTGAGATTTAGTTTTAGTTTCCTGGGTAGGAAATCTCTCTTTAGGACAGAGACAGAAAGGCCTTTATCCAACCCTTTTATTTTAATAAAGATGTCTGATGTTGAAAATGTTACAAATTTGTGTCTGCCTTTCATTTCTGACCCCTCAAACACCACTCCTAAAAAAGCCTAGCACTGACCGGGAGATACCTGAAAACTACAGATCAATATCTTACCTCCCATTGCTGAAATACGGGGACAGATACCTGCCCCCCCCCCATTCACAGTGAAGAGAATTTTTTATTTCATAAAAACTAGTCTTTTTTTCTCTCTAATAGGGGTAAGGAAACAAGTTGAAATTTTATGAAAGAAGAAATTCTAAAACCTCCAGACAGCAACATACCAGCGACCCTCGTAATCCTTGACCCATCAGCTGCTGCGGCCATCGATCCTCGTAATCCTTGACCCATCAGCTGCATATCGTACGGTCAACTATTAGATGCTAATACTAAGATTTAAAAAATAGCTGGGAATAGATGGCAGTGGCTTAGATTTGATCACCAACTACCTAGAAAATTGCACCTTAATAGTAAACCTGGGAGACTTCAACTCAATCAACTGCCCCTTGAATGTGGTGCTTCACAAGAATCTATCTTGTCCCCAGGCCTATTTAATATTGATATTGGGGACCTAGAAGATTTAATTAGAAATTTTTCAAAATCATTTTAATTAAATGACAATGAATCACTAGTACTAAAGAACCTGGAACGTGATAACAGCAACTCTCTTATCAGTGAACCCCTCTAGAAACTCTCGGGTTGGACCATTGATAATCTCACCTCATGGGTGCAGCGTCAATCTCATCGGAGCAGATGAAGGACCAAGGTGCCATTTTTTATACCAGACTCTCACTAGCAACCCAATTAGACTATTTGACCCAAATGTTCCACTTCCAGATGCACATCTATTAGAGAATTGTCCTCTACTTGGAAATGTCACAAAACATAATGGTCACCAGAGTGTTCTTCCTCTCAAGGTTACGCCCTGGAGCCATATTTCATCAGGTCGGAAAGCCAGAGAATGGCTCTGAGTTACGAAAAGATTCACACACAAAGACAACTTCATCAATTTCCAAATCCTCAAAAAAGGAATCCTTCTAAATGCCTGCACATGTACGTAAGCACACATACCTAGGAGGATGCTAAGATCACCACACAGTGTCAACCTAACAGTAGCCAGGCCCAAAAGACTGAAATACAGATGGAGATCCGGGGCAGTGCTAGACCCGAAACTCTGGAACAACCTCCCTTCACTTCTAAAAATAATACTCAACTGCAGGAGTTCCAAAAGAAATGGTAAAACCTGTCCCTTTGAACAGAATGTCTTGCAACCTGTATATATATTGCTAATGACCATGTAACTAAGTAACTAAGCTTTGTACTGTAACTAGTGCCACGATGTCCTCGGGCTGTTGTGCGCTGTATAAATACGAATAAAACAAACAAGACAAAACCCACTGGCCTTTCTCACGCTCTTCATGACTCTTATTCATCACTCTGCAGCACTTACCTGCAACTACTAGCACTGTTGCTCTGCGGCCTCACTTAGCTATTATCTGTTAAGCTGGAACCAGCCTGCCTTAGCTCTGCGAGGTTACTTGACCTGTTTATATGTTTACCTGTTTGTGATTTATTGTAATGTTGATACACTAGACTCATGTATCTCATGATGCTGTAGCAAAGCATTGCACCTACTAGCGCAGAGCTTGGATACCACTGCACTTAAGCAGGCTACTAGGGCTCGTAACTAATTCTGGGTGAATGCATTAGGCCGAACCCCAAATAATCTGAATTTGCATGGTATTTAGGTGATTCGGGTTTGGCTGAACTTCTTAGAGATTTGGTTAACAGAGTCTGGTTATGATTATGACAATTCATGCTGATGAAATGTTCCTAAAACATTGGGTTCAAGAGGTCAGACCGTTTCCTGATGGCACATGGTCACAACAAAGTATACAGCTAATTAAATAGGTCAGACGTTCAGAACCTGACCCACCAGTAAAGGGTCTAAATGACTAATGGCTTGCACCTATCTGTTTCTTTAGCATGGAAACCAAAATTAACTCTTTGTTTGCAGCTGCCAAAAAAAGTTAATCTGTTGAAAAGCACTTAGTGCACAATTGACAAAAAGTAGTGCAAACAAACAATGTGCAGAGGGTGTATTTTTATTTGCATTACTTTGAGAAAGGCACAGGCCACCTTATTCAGAAAGGTGACCTGCACATTTCCTGGGGGCTGTCCTGCAGCACACATGGTGAGCTGGCCAATCCCCTTGCATACATCAGTATCAGGAATATGTATACGCTCCCTACACCCATAGGCCTATTACTGTAGATATGTTATGGGTTTCTTCATAGGTACAGAGCTCATCACATTGATATCCTACCTCACAAAGAGGTGTTCCTTTACGGAATGTCAGAGTCTACATCATGAATGGCTGACATGTGACTGACTCTGTCTCTGCCCTTCTGGCCTTTCTGTGGTGATTTCCCTATTAATAAAAAAAATAACATTAGGAGTCTTCATGAAGGCAAACTCAGCAGGATGAAACCTTATGCACCCCAATGCATGAGTGACTCTTCCCAAGCACTATAGTCTTTCCAGAGATCTTGTGTCCTTAAAGAATCGCATGCATTGTAACATTATACACTTCAAAAATACACAATGTGTCAACATCCGACATGCCTGACATCTGACTGACTCTGCTGGACTGACATGCAATCTTGCATTTCCCACTTTAACTTTACTAATGTGAACAGCTTCAAAAGGATGAAAGGGTGAGTTTTTCTTACCCAGATTCTAATCTGGGACCTTCAGGTTACCTATAGATCTATGCAGTAGATGCATTAATCTACTGAAATCTCTTACTGCAGAGTTTCATGTGCTGTCCTTCTTGGATAGAATTCACTGATGCACAGGACTCCATTTCCTCTTGCCAATCCGGTGTACCTATCAGGTATACTGGCTTTCCTCTGGTTTTCTAATTATTCTTTGCTTTTTTCAGGGTTATAGCTTTTCTTGACAGTCTCAGGGCTATAGTGCATAGCACAGCCCTTGACACGCTAAGCGTAATCTCATGAATATAGAACCCAGCATACTCACTCAACACTCTAAGCCCAGTACATAGGCTATCACTCACAACAGCGATCAGATCTGCTAGGGTACATATGTGACAGAGGTGTGTTTCATTTTGGTAGCAATGCACCAAATTAAACGAAAGATGAATTTGCACACAAAAAAAAGAAATAAGATGCCTGAATGCTTGTTATTGAATAAACATGCTTTCAGCCCATTCTTTCTGCCAGAGTCAAATTGTCTCTGGTAGACTGTGTGCATTCACCGGCAGCTGACAATGTCAATTCAATTGTATGTTGATGTCAAAGGTCAGGCTGGCCCTCGTTGTTATCCTGCAGCAATGTCACAGGTCAGGCTGGCCTTTGTTGATGTCCTGCAGCAATGTCGCAGGTCAGGCTGGCCTTCGCTGATATCCTGCAGCAATGTCATAGGTCAGGCTTGCCCTCGTGATATCCTGCAGCAATGTCACAGGTCTGGCTGATATCCTGCAGCAATGTCGCAGGTCAGGCTGGCCCTCGTTGATATCCTGCAGCAATGTCACAGGTCAGGCTGGCCTTTGTTGATATCCTGCAGCAATGTCGTAGTTCAGGCTGACCTTCGCTGATATCCTGCAGCAATGTCACAGGTCAGGCTGGCCTTCGCTTATATCCTGCAGCAATGTGGCAGGTCAGGCTGGCCTTCGTTGATATCCTGCAGCAATGTCTCAGGTCAGACAGGCATTCATTGATATCCTGCAGCAATGTCACAGGTTAGGCTGGCCTTCGCTGATATCCTGCAGCAGTGTCTCAGGTCAGGCTGGCTTTTGTTGATATCCTGCAGCAATGTCACAGGTCAGGCTGGCCTTCGCTGATATCCTGTAGCAATGTCTCAGGTCAGTCAGGCATTCATTGATATCCTGCAGCAATGTCACAGGTCAGGCTGGCCTTCGCTGATATCCTGCAGCAGTGTCTCAGGTCAGGCTGGCCTTTGTTGATATCCTGCAGCTATGTCACAGGTCAGGCTGGCCTTCGCTGATATCCTGCAGCAGTGTCTCAGGTCAGGCTGGCATTCATTGATATCCTGCAGCAATGTCACAGGTCAGGCTGGCCTTTGCTGATATCCTGCAGCCGTGTCTCAGGTCAGGCTGGCCTTTGTTGATATCCTGCAGCCATGTCACAGGTCAGGCTGGCCTTCGCTGATATCCTGCAGCAGTGTCTCAGGTCAGGCAGGCATTCATTGATATCCTGCAGCAATGTCACAGGTCAGGCTGGCCTTCGCTGATATCCTGCAGCCGTGTCTCAGGTCATGCTGGCCTTTGTTGATATCCTGCAGCTATGTCACAGGTCAGGCTGGCCTTCGCTGATATCCTGCAGCAGTGTCTCAGGTCAGGCTGGCATTCGTTGATATCCTGCAGCAATGTCACAGGGCAGGCTGGCCTTTGCAGATGGGGAGCATCTTGGCCAGATAGAGTAGGGTTTTGGCGGTGACGCCTTTGTGGGTGATGCAGGCTGTCATGAAAGTGATGAGTGATTGAAGAAGAACCAGTGCAGTTCCTTCAGCATGGGTGTGATGTGGTTGAGTTTTCTCAGTTCTGAGACGAGGTGTGTTGCGGGGTGCTGGACAGTGGTCGAAGTGTATGAAAAGAAGTAGTGCAATTATGTTCCTTGCTGGCCGGCCCCACTCTCCACAAACCCCATCGCATGCCCCCTCCCATGTGCAATACAAACCCCTAAGTACACGCGCCTGCAGTTTAAGGGAACGTTCAGTGCAGTGCTCTGGACTGCAAGTTTCAACTTCATCCTGCACTTTTATTTTAAAACAAAACCATTGCAGAACGGTTTCTTTTTTTTAAAAAAAAGTATGGGGGAGACACTCGACGCAGAGGTATGGGTGAAGATCTGTAAGGGGGCATCCCAGGTATCCATTGCGGCACAATACAAGCTGCATTCCGTGGAACTGCTGCATAGATGGCAATATGACCCCTATAGACTGTCCAAAATGTTCCAGTCCAGAAGCCCATTGTGCTGGCGTCTCTGCGGGGAAAGGGATGATTATTGGCACATGTGTTGGGGATGCCCCCTGGTCCAGATGTACTGGAATGAGGTCCTGGGGTGGATTAAACAGGTAGATGGGATCTCCCGCGAGACAACATCCCTCCTAATATTGTTCAACCTTGAGGATCATGAGGGTGAGGTGAGCAAGATAAATGGAATCGTGGCTCCCTTGCTCCTGGCAGCAAGGGCCTGCTTAGTAACTAAATTGGAAATCGGACCAGGCTCCGAGTCAGAGGGAATGGATTGAGGTAGCAACCAATATCTATACAATGGGCCTCATCACGACTTTGGCGGTAACCCTTAAATCCGGCGGTCGCGCTATTACCGCCGGATTTAAGGGTCCACTAAATCAGGACTTCGGCAGATTTCGCCCCAGCTCTTGGCTGGGGGGAAATCTGCCGAAAATTTGCACTATCACCGCCGGCGGATTTCCGCCGGCGGTAAGAGCGCAAATTTTCCCCATTGAGCCCAATGGGGAATGGGGCATTCCCAATGGGGAATGGGGAATTACATTACCGCCGAACTCGTGATCTGGCGCTATTAGCGCCGGGGAGTTCGGCGGTAGTGCTAATACCACCGGCGGTAATACCGCCGGCGTTACCGCCAAAGTCGTGATCAGGCCCAATGGAACGAATTACTGCTGCCCTCCATTGGAGAGTGGCCCAGAACGAGTAGCTATGGATGGACTTTCCCACACAGAATACTGCATGATAGAAATGATGGAGGTTGTAATGAGGCATGTTTTAAAGGAGAGTTCCGGGACTTTTTTTTTATTGTCCCTACGGTTCGGCCATGTGTTTTTAAGCATAACTCGGTCGATCGTAGAAAACTTTCCTATGGACCTTACCCGACTTTTCGTCCATTAACGCACTCGAAATCAGCCGCCATTTTCTGATAATACTATCACTTGCCGCATCGCCCTGGCTCACCTGCTTTTGCGGCACTAAATCAAATCCCCCGCCCCTGAGCCTGACATCAGCAGACGCGTACCGCCCATTTCCCAACGCCAAAGCACGTTTCGTGTCAACAATCGCTGCGCCTCAGCTAATGAAGTGTCGCCATGGAAACGGCAGGACGCCTCTTTCCTCAATAAGTATAAACACACCGTTTCACAACACACAGCAGCAGATTTTCGATTCCATTACTCTCGCTGTGTTACTTTGAGTATTCTGTGACTCGTTTCTGTGCTCTGGTCAGCTACCTTCATTGATTGTAGCCCGTGTGAACAGATACCAGTACCACCGCTATAAATTATTTTACTTTCTTTACCACACAATGGCTACAATAATGCCGTATATGTACGAGCCCGAGTACACCGAGGAAGAACTACTGGAAAGGCAAGCACGCAAAAACGATGGGGATTCGGACGGCAGTTGGGAGGACCAGTCAACGGATGAAGAGCCTGGACCATGTCGCATGGACGGCGTCTCCACCTGGTGCACGTGCAATCGGTGCGAGCTAATGCCAACTGAGGAGGAGAACTGCTGCTGCCGTGAAAATTCCGGGTGCTTGGCCTACATTTCGGAAGGCGAGCCAAGTCCGCAATGCATCACCGAGCTGCGAGAGTTCAGGGAAGCCTGCCTCTCACGGACAGTGTTGAGGATGATGATGGTGCTTATGCACGAACTTTGCGGCACTGTTCGTCCGCGTAATCCGAGTAACGAGTAAGTATACTCTGGTTGTGATGTCAGTGATGCCACTACTATTTCATGGTCGTCTCCCACATATAAAACTACATCTACATATCATTCGAATGCATGTAAATTGGTTCCATGTTGTGCATTTTCTAGATAGAATTTTTTTCAAAGCAGAATGACATTTTTGTACCTGAATCGACAGTGATAAGAAAGTTGTCATTTTAATACAGTTTGCATCTTTCATTTTCACAGGTGGTACAGGCTGGTGGCCTATCGTTGCTTCACTTGGTGGCTTCACGGGAGGCTCGGACACCGCGTTCTGAGAGTAATACCTGCCTGTGCGGTACTTGCCATTAGACAACATTTCCCCAGCGACAGTGGACAATACCGCGGATTTTCCCTGGATGTGCTGCAACCGCAACTTTACAATGTGTAATGTTTATTATTTATGTTCAATTGAAATTAAGATCTAAAATAAAACCCAACATATATTTTAACAATGGTTGTTTTGATTTTTTAAATGAATCTAGTGTGTCTCCATTGAATAGTCTTCCTGTGCCTTGTCTTGTCACACCACATGTCTCCGGCCAGCATCCTCCCTCACGCTGGCCGCCCACCTTCAATCCACATAACCGTTGAACCCATATGCAGCAGACATACATATGTTATTTTGCGGGTTGGCATCAAGCCTCCCGGCCTTGCCTCCTCCCCCAAAAATACTTACCACACCACTTTGTTCAAGCGTTGGCAATAAAAGGAAGGCCGTTGGATTTTATTGATACAAAACATGGTTATAGGTAAATAATCAATATGGTTGATCATAATAAATCATCCTTTTGGGCACCGGGTACAGAGATGACCCCCTCTGGCCCGTGCCGCCTTGCCACCACAGGCCAGCCTGCTGCTGACTAACTGCCTAGGGATCCAGGGTCTCCAGGGTGAACTGCACCCATATATTCTCCTGGGAGGGTGAGGTATTTATAAACTCACCCCCCTGCCTTCCATGTACTAGATCCTGCAGCCTGCCTCTTACATGCAGTTAGATGGCCTCTCCTTGGTGAGGCCCTGCGGCAAACGAGTCTTGTCTGCACGACCACCGCCCCAATCCACCCCCCGCCCTATCAAAGGCAGTTCGCACCGGGGTACTTGCGCTGGCAAGTGGAGCTGTCAGGGAGCGATAAAGGCCAAGAGGTGCCAAAGACCATGTACACTTCAAAGTGGTCTATAGAGCATGGGTTGTTGTTCCCATGTCTACCGCCAGACCCTGTGTCTCCTGCCAAGCATCCCCCCTCACGCTGGACGGCCCCCTGCAATCCACATAAGTGTGTCTCCATTCACGAGTCTTCCTGTGTCTTGTCTGCACGACCACCGCCCCAATCCACCCCCCGCTCTATCAAAGGCAGTTCGCACCGGGGTACTTGCGCTGGCAAGTGGAGCTGTCAGGGAGCGATAAAGGCCAAGAGGTGCCAAAGACCATGTACACTTCAAAGTGGTCTATAGAGCATGGGTTGTTGTTCCCATGTCTACCGACAGACCCCGTGTCTCCTGCCAAGCATCCCCCCTCACGCTGGACGGCCCCCTGCAAACCGCATAATGCCACGACATATACACGTCATTCATTCACAAACACACCCCTGTTTCGAATTCTTTATAACCCACTTCATATTTATAATGAGAACTTCTTTGCACTTTGCTAGTCAACCCGTGAAGGTGCTGGTTATCTGCTCTTCGTCTCTGTGAACTTCCGTGACCACTTCGAGGAAACTCGTCAGTTTGCAACCTGTGAACTGCTCCCTCTTCTACGACAAGAAACTACTCTGATCCCTGCATCTAACTGTTTGCTCGTCAAGGTAAGGCCATGTACCATACTCATTTTGCGTCCAATTTCTTTTCGTTCAAGACAGTACATGCAAGGAACTAGTCACATGTTCTGAGTTTAGTCAAATTATTTTTCTATTTTTTTAAAGTTATTCAAATACTTATCCGCATGTGAATAACGTGTATAGTTCCAAGAACCAAAACATACCTTGCATTAAACCTTTTATGTGTCATTTAATTTTTTAACACATTGGTATTCATAGAGAATTGTTGATCTTTACTTTTCAGAACTTTCCACAATGCCTGCCTGTTCCATTGGCGGTTGTCCTTCGAAGACCCATAATAAATCTGAAGGTACTATAATGCATGTTTTCCCTAAGACAATAGATCAGATAAGAGAATGGGTCCGATATTGCGGATATCCACCCTCTGAGCTTGAAAGTAGAGTCCTAGAAGTCTTTGCGGACAAGAGGGGTGATCGATACCACATCTGCAGCAGGCACTTTACCTCTGACATGTACTCCACTTCATTGCTAATAAAGAAGAACACACCGCAAGCGAGGAGAAAATTGCTCTCAACCGCTATTCCCACTCTATTCGTCCACATCCCTCCACTGGTGAGTCAAGTTTACGTATTTATCTCTCGGCCTTGCGGTAGTGTGTAGCATTAGCTAACAATAATTTCCCCATTTATGTATCCACTCAATATGAAGGCGGAAGATTCTCCATCCGTGTCGTTATTGCAGTCATCAGCCACTTCAAGCGCCTATCGGGTAATCTTACTTGGCTATTCTGCCACTGACTTGTTTTAGGCATGTAAATCAATAGTTTTAATTTATCGTGTAATTATTTTACCTAATGGTACACCCTTGTACTCGTCCTCTAGTCTTTGTTTTCAGTTATAATTATTGTTATCCAAAATAATTCAAGTACTGTCTTTCAGGGAGATGCTGAGGAGTCCAACGTATTGACGACTACCGTTGATGTCACTCAGATGCTCGAGGTACGTTTCAGGACAGTTCCATCGATGGAGATCATCAGATCTTGCATTCTTGTAGCGTGATTGTTACACACAATGTTTCTTTCGTTTTTAGCCATTGATATGTCCTTCTGTCGTCGCCCTCCTATGTGTCTTCTTTTTTCAATATTGTGTTCATTACTAATGAAAGTCCTATGTTTCAGGGAGTCGATGGAGCATTAGTCCAAGAAGAAGGGGGAGCGTGCAGTTACGGGTCGGCGCAACAGCTTGCAGAAGTGTGCACCGCAGTTACATCGTCCCTTGATGTTCTTATGCATTTCGAGGTATGGATACTGACAGTTCAATCAAGCGAAATCATATGACGTGATTACATCCGCTATACTTCCTTCTTTATTAACGCAAGTACTATGTTTCAGGGAGATGACGGAGCTTCTTCTACAAGAACATCACCCCTAGTAGTTGATGCAGATCTCTGGGTGGTGACACTTCCAACGATCGAGCAAATCGAATCATATTTACATATCCATTATTTATTTTAGACAACTGATCATTTGTGCAGGTCTATTTAGATGAGCCGTTCACGCCTGCACAAAGTTTCTGTTCTTTTTATCAAAATAGAAAACCATACTAATGCAATTACTGTGTTTCAGGGAGTCACTGAAGCATCATCTTCAATAATATCATCAATGGAAGTCTATGAGGAGCCCGAGGTATGGATCTTGACAGTTCCATCTAACTAGATCAACAATGCGTGAATAATTCTCGTTTGAATGTTCTACACAAAGCGTTCATTCGTGTTTTGCTATTGAGATGTACGTGGGTATTGGTCCCCAAGTACATTTTGTGTTTTCGATATTATTATACATACTAATGAAAGTTCTATGTTTCAGGGAGTCCATGGAGCGTCAGTGCGTGATGGATGTGCTTATCAGGAAAACATAGTCGTTGCAGCGCAAGAGGAAGTGGAGACATGCACACACGAGTCGGAGCAACAGCGTCCTGATGTTGAAGTTCGAGGCAAGAAAGTTTCAAAGAAAAGAAAGCAAAAGAAGGTTAGTGTCCTGGTCACTATATTATGTTGTTTTTCACTGTTAATAGTTCAATACTGTAAGTTGTGTTTAAACTGAACACCCCTTTTCCAATCTGTCCTCTAGTTGCGAGTGGGTGTACGAACTAGATCTACACAGACAGTGAAGCGAACGAGAGATGTTGCTTGTCAAACCTTTTGGCAGGGACTTGAGACTGGAGAAGCATCGTGCCAATGGGAAGAATATGAAGTGATTGACAACGGAGCTATACCACCACCAGCCATTGATAGTGAATGTCCTCCTGGTAGTTCGGATGCAGTCGGAGATCAATTCACAGAATCCACACCCGCAAAAACTAAGACCGCGAGAAAGTTGAAGAAATTGTTTTATTCACCCATCGCCGGAGAAGGAACAGATGTTGCAATGGAAGAGAATGAAGTAGACGACAATGAAACACCATCAATATCACTGAACATAGCGGAAGACGATATCAGAGATTCTACCTTTCATGTGAGTGACATGTCCTCAACGTTACAGGCCGAACCAGCTGGGATGCAGAGTGACAGTATAAGGAAAGAGGCCAAATTCATTGTATTCGATAGTTGTTTGATTGATATTATTATTCGGATTAAATGTGGGCATTTGGTAGGTGGGGAAGTATGTGGGGAGCCATTGATTAATGTGACTCGTGCAATTCGAGGCACTAACCTTAAAATACATGCCACCTGTACAAAATATCATCCTTTCACATGGTCTGCACAACCTATGCTGGGACAACTGCCAGCAGGCAATCTACTTTGTGCAGCGGCTGCACTTTTTAGTGGTTCAAGTTTTAAAAAATTAGAGTCTTTCTTTCAGTTTGTGGGAATCCATTTCATTGCGAAAACTCAGTTCTACAAATACCAAACCGATTATCTATTTCCAGCCATTAGCGAAGCTTGGAGAATGGAAAAAATGTCTATTGATAGTACATTCGCGGGCAAACGGTTCAGGCTAGCCGGTGATGGACAGTGCGACAGCCCAGGATTTTCAGCCAAGTACTGCACCTACCACTTTCAGGACATGGAAAGTAAGAAAATTGTGAGTTCGGTGGTCGTGCAGGTGTCACAAAGTACATCCTCAGTGGCCATGGAGAAAGTTGGCTTTGTAGCATCATTGCAAGAACTACAATCGCGGGGAATGGTGATCGACCTGATAGCCACGGACAGACACGTTTCAATTGCCAAGACAATGAGAGAACAGTACAAAAATATAAATCACCAATTTGACGTTTGGCATCTTGCAAAATCAATCAATAAAAAATTGTCGGCTGCAGGTAAAAAAAAAGAATTGCAAGGTATTTCACAGTGGTCCAAGTCAATCAGCAACCATCTTTGGTGGAGCTCAAAAACATGTGGAGGGTCGTTGGAAATTCTACTGGAAAAATGGCGGTCAGTAATGCCACACTGTACAAACGTTCACCGATGGAACACGAACCAACATTTCCACAATTGTGAACATGGCCATTTGTCCACAGAGGAGGCACGGAAGAAGAAGTGGTTGATTCCTTCATCACCCACTCACAAAGCCATTGAAAAGATTGTATTTGATAAAACTATAACAAAAGCTTTGAGGGGACTCACGGAATTCTGCCACACAGGAGATTTGGAGGTGTTCCACAATATGTGCCTCAAGTACAGGCCAAAACGATTGCATTTTGGCATGGAGGGCATGATAAATCCGACTCTTTTAGCGGTCTTGGCACATAACCATAATGTTGGCCGTCAACAAAGTAGGACGACCGGAACTTTAGGGACGCTTCGCTACAATAAGGCCTTCACTAAAAGAAGTAAACAATGGGTGATCAAACCAGTGTTTGAGGATATGCAATATGAGTTTATTGAGAAACTTATTGTTGACGTCCTAGATAGGCACATAAATGGAGTTGTGAACGAACCTGTGCAGGGGACAACTGCATTGCCACCCAACATTGCCTCTGTTCCATGTCCACCTAAAGAAGAACTCATTGAGAAATACACATCACGGTTTAAATGATTGTAATTTGATTGTCTGTTCTCTCGAGTCTCCTCATGTCGCAGGCCCATTGAATATGTGTATCTATCCAACCTTGTTCATTTGCGCATTAAATTAAACCAAACAGTAATATAAATCATTTTTCAAAAAATATAGAATGTCTCCGTATTTATGGTTCTGTGGGGCTGCAAAGCACGCAGACAAAATGCAAAGATGGAGTGTAAATTTCAAGTCCTGTGAGAATGCCTTACACTGAATGTAGCTAACTAGGAATGTGTGCTCGTTCAAAGTGAAGGTCAGCTGCTTTGATTTTTTCTCGGGTGCCAGAATGGCCCACGACTCAGTATAAGGTTCTATTGTATTTTGACCTTGACAGGCCGGGACCACGTAAGAAACGATAATGAATATAATTTCAGAAACGAAAGCCATTTCATGTTCGTTCATTAGAAGAAATAACGTCGGCATAGAAGGAGTGGTATTTCGGGGCTGCCCTACGCACAGACCCAATGGAAAATGCAAATATAATGTAAGTAACTCTTTAGATGAGTTTATACCGCAATTTAATTACTATACAGTAGCTTTAAAGACGGGTTAAGTTGTACTTGTTCGTTCTATGTGGCATATTGTTTTGTACCGCGCACTATCTTGGGGAGAACCGTCTACTTTTACGGAAGCACCTCAAAACCTTTGCTTCTGCTTTCTCTCTCCCTCTCCCCTGCTACAACTGGTCCACTGTCTGCGATCTCGGTCCTGGGCCCTTCCACTCTCCACCTGCACTCCCTGTCAACCCCTGCACTGAGGGACTGTCTCAGTATCCTACAGCCCCCCCTTGACGTTTAAAACCCAGTTGCACTGTCCTAGCTATGAAATAATTTCCCGACCGAATATATAAAATGAATAATTTTAATAAAGATCTGATGGTGAGACTAATTTCATTGTTTATGTTTTTCAAACAGGTACATCATGCATTACTGCATGTGTCACGAGTACCAGACACCGGCGGACGGCTTTTTTAACCGCCAGTTGCTTCTCCGCGTGAACAACGTTACCACCGTGACCATTTTATGGGACGATCGCCAAGTACAAGTATGCCCTTACGCGGTACTAACGGCTAGATGCAACATACAGACCGTTGTGGTGGCCTAGTGCCTCGTTGTTGGAACAGCCATGCGATTATCAGTGCGACCGAAGAGCTTATTTTATCGTAAACCAACACCCTGTTTACTGCACACGAACATCGCTTGCCTCAAGACGAACTATTTTGGATCGAGAGCAAATAAAAATGAAAATCGCTGAATATTCTCTAAACATTTGATGTCAAATAAATGTACTTTACCAAATTTACAATCTTGCGGTTTGATTTAAAAGTACAGTTTCATATTGCGAATTGTGGCGCGCTGTGTTGTGTGAGCTGATCTGTGTTGATTTCCGGGTTCTGTGTGGAGTCGCGTAGAAGACGCCTGGGCGCGTTTGCCTACGCAGCACAGTCACGTCACGGATAGAGGCGGGGAATATGAATGTTTTGATAAAGTCGGTTTCAGGGGCGGGGGATTTGATTTAGTGCCGCAAAAGCAGGTGAGCCAGGGCGATGCGGCAAGTGATAGGATTATCAGAAAATGGCGGCTGATTTCGAGTGCGTTAATGGACGAAAAGTCGGGTAAGGTCCATAGGAAAGTTTTCTACGATCGACCGAGTTATGCTTAAAAACACATGGCCGAACCGTAGGGACAATAAAAAAAAAGTCCCGGAACTCTCCTTTAATATTGGTGTTCACAAATTTGGTTGAGCCTGGGCAGCCTGGGGATAAGGATCTCAAAATCTCACTGCTATCCGATTGGGATACTGCACAAAAACAACTTGAAAGGAATAACGTATGCAACGCTCATAGGCACCGAAAATAGGTGATGGACTTAGAGATAAAACTCTGCTCTGGGGGGTTTGGGATGGAGCGTCGGAGGGGAAAAGGGAGGGAAAAGAGTTGAAAATATAAACGAAGGAATAGAGCTACACTCAGTTGATTGTTATAAGTGTACATGACATACAAACTCATATTAATGTGTCCCAATCACACTTGTAACTTGTTTATCTTGTTTGAGGAAACTTAAAATAAAATTTTAAAAAAAGGATAAGACCAGTAAAACTTATTTTAAAATAGTAGAGGAGCACCGCTCCCAACCACTCCCACCCACTCCGACCACTGGTGCTGGATGGCTTTCAGAGGGGCCAGGTTGCATCTGGGAGTCCTGCGGGTTAGGCTCGCTAGCGCCCAAGTGGGGAATGCCCAGGGCTTGGACAACTGTTCTGAAACTCAGGGTGGGGAGGAAGGCGACTGAGCTGACCCCGTGCTGTCTGGGCCTGCTTGACGATGTATGTTTTGAACGTGAGGTCACAGCCGATGGTAAACCCGAGAGATTTTGCATTAGGTGAGAGTTGAGGTGTGACTCCCGTCAAGCTTCACGTACATTAGCTAATTATGCTCTTTGGCGTGCCTGATGAGGTTTCCTAGGAGAATTCATTTAGTGTTTGTTGGCTTGAGCTTCAAGTAGGGGCTGTGACTCTGGCCTTGGAAGAGGGCGGGAGAGGGCACCAGTCAATGAGTTCCCTGACGAATACCCTATCCCTCTACCCACATCTAACTATGTACACAATCTGGAATCATTCCCCGTGCTCTCACTCACTGCGTTGAGTTATGCTCACCTTACTCTGTATGCCTCCCAGAGCTCACTTGCTCCCCTGGTAACCGGATGTGATATAAAAACCAATACACGCTTGCAGTGCACAGGGTCGGACAGGGGCATAAAATGGGGTTCCAGGTCTTTTCATCAAAAAATGTTTCAGTGAAAGATGTTTCACCAATAAATGTTTCACTGAAAAATGTTTCATCTAATGAAGATTAATGATATTTAATCGAAAATGTGTACATCAAATTCACCAAATTTTTTAATTGGGGGTCCCCTCCAAACCCGTTTTCTTCCATTTAAAACACCACAAACATTCCCAAATATATATATATATATATTAATTGTGGGGTCCCCCCAAACCCCTGTTTTCCAAATGCAACCCTTTACCCCACCCAAACATACATACATATTTTTAGGTAAGAACACTTTTCAATGAAATATTTTTTCGATTACATTTTTTTTCACTGAATCATTTTCGATGAAACATCTTTTCAATGAAACATTTTTCAGTGAAAAGACTGTATACCATAAAATGGTCTTGGGCACCAATGGAAAAGTGGCCCGCAGTTGCAAAAGGCACTCCATTCCTTTTGTGACGGACTGTTTGAGTAATAGCCAAGGGCGAGGTGTTTGATAAAAATGTGTTGCAAATTGTGCATTTGAAAGAATATTCATCCAGTAACACTGGTCAGAACTACTTGCCACACAGTGAAGTAACTTACCAAAATGCCCCACATGGGCCAACAAAGTGAGCCACTTTGACCCAAAAACTGGGCCACACTAGCATTTTGCGTTTTTGGGTTGGGCAATGCCTTATAGGCCAGTGCGAGCCTGCCTGTGCCATCATTGAGGAGGAAGGGTTGTGGAATTGTGGGATATCGCCTCATCTACCCCTTTCATTGGGGCGAAATATAACCAGTGAAAAATGTGCATTTTTTATGAAAAGGGATTCACGTCCAGTTAAATAACATGCAGCCGTGGGGCAGTGTAGTTTGCTGATAAATTAATGATTTGCCACTCCTAGAGGCCTATAAGGTGAGGTAACGAAAGCCCCCCTCCTATTCTCAAAGCCTTTTTCCTGTGCGTGTAACCGGAAATAAACACCCACGTGCGCCGCTCGAGCACAGGGCGGCCTCCACTCCCACTGCAAGAGCAGAGGCATGACACCAGCTCAGGTCTTTCCACACACTATTGCAGCGCCGCAGAAACAATACACAGGACTTGCAAGCGGCTGTCACAACGCGTCCTCTAGCTACTGCTGAGGCAGGCATGAATCTTTCATGCTCGCAGCATTCCACCATCCTCCCCTAGCCCCCATCCCCCGAACCTCTTGAACTCCGGTTCTATTTTTTACTTTCCTTGCGCTGTGTGGAAGGAGGGTGGAGGGGAGGAGAAGAATTTGGGTCACCCGGAAGAGAGCTGACGCAGGCGACGCGCGTTGACTCAGAAGGAAGAGTTGGCAGGAAGTCGTCGTGCAGTTATTCCAGTCCTGCTACTTGTCAAAAGAAAATATATATAAATTGAGATATATAAGAAAGCTGCTTAAGCCCCAAATAATAACATCTGTGGTTGAATAATTAGTCGTGTCGCTCTTCGTTACAACCTCACTGCCAACACTTGACGCGTGTTAATATTATTCAGAGAGGGAAAGCCATGGGCGAATCCAATTGGTGACGGACTGGATCCAGTCTATCTGGTTTGAGACGTTTTTGTTATGGGGCTGGTCTCGTGGTCACCCAGGCCAGCCAAACCAGTGCTTCCGGCGCGCCGCATATAAATACAGTGTTGTGGTCACATGGCTTGCTGGGTCACTGCTGTGAGCACACAGCATGCGTGAGGGTGGCCGTGATCACACAGGCTTCCCTTAGTGCCGGGGTCACTCGGACCTATCACCAGGATCTGTGATCACACAGATTGGACATACAGGGCCATGAACACACAACGCTGCATGTAAATAATGAGCCAGAGATAGAGTTGCTGGTCACGGTGTCTGCTGCGGTAATGCCGCAAGTGCCGCTTCTTCTTCTTCTTACTGATAGATTTTTATCCATCCGCGGTGATTTTTGGATACCGAGGCTTGAGCCCCATTACTCCATCTTCTCTCGTTGAGTATGTAGTCGTGGGTTAGTATTCTTCTTGGTCTGTGTGGTCTTGTCACAGTAGGGCTGGTTTCACACGGTCTTTGCAGTGATGTGCTAACCAAAGTTCCTTTTATTGGGCGCCAGTTATGACAGAGTTATGACTCACAATCTTAAAGGGGACATCACTGCAGCTTTCTCAGTAGACCGCTGCTTCTGACCGAAGAGGGCCTGGCTTTTCATCATTTTGCTCCCTCCTTTGCTCTTCTGGGAAGCGGAAGATGCCATTTTCCTGTTTCTAGGCCTCTCAGGCGTTTTGAGTCTTTACTCTTATTACTAATTGCACACCATTCTGATGTTTACCAAATCTGGAGGGTTAGGAGGAGACCAGCAACTTCTGGTCTCAAAGGAACTTCCATGCCATACGGCTTAGCAACAGCTCTAGTAAGGTTTTAAACCGTAGCGCAGGCTATGCCGATGTGTTCTTCTCAGAGAACAATGGCAAAGTGCCAAAACAGTGGAATATCAGCAGCCTATTGCAGTGCAGAACAGATGGCACCCTGCATTTGCAGCATGTGTGGGGCGGATCAACGCACGCTTCCCAGTAAAATCATTAAGAGGTTTGATGGGCAGGGGGGCATCTCCTTGCATTACTATGTAGAGTTGTGTTTCTGTCTGCCATGCATTTCCAGCAAGAACCAAGCACATTTCTGCCATCCAATGTGTAATGGCCTCCTAATGCCTAAAGATAAAGCCAGTCATCCACATGTCTTGTTTGGACGGCGTTGCATGGTACAACATCCCTTCTGTTATCGCATTTTATTTTCACTATTTGCAAATCATGAAGATTTTCCACACATGGCGTATCTGGGCCCAATTCTGAGCTAGGGTTTAAAACAGTGTAGAAAGCCAACATTTTCCCCTCCAGTTTTCAGCACCAGCATTCTGAGGTGGGTGGAAAGACTTGTGGGGAGATGTGGTGCTTCTCAGCTGTAAAAGCTGCTAAGACCGCTCCTTGTGGAGGCACTGCATGCAGCAGTATGACTGCATGCATTTCTTAAATGGCTGCCACTTTTCAAATTTTCAGTGTCCTTAAGCTTTCAGTAAATTAGAAAGTGGTGCTGTAGTCTGGGAAATGCCTTAATTAACATGGGGAAAGTGTGCAGTCAAAGTTAATGGCACTTTACAGGTACCGTATTTTGGCTCTCATTATGAGTTTGGCGGCGTGGCCAAAAACGGTGGTAATGCAGTGATAACAGAGTTACCACTGCATTATTGCTGCATTACCGCATCGCCGTACTATGGGTTTGATAGTAAGGTGGATGAAAAACCTTGCCATCTTACTGTAAAAAAAACAGCAATTTCGGCAGCGGTAATTCTGCCAAAATCCCCATGGAGTCCTATGGACATAAATGGGGCCTAACACCACCATAACACCACTTGCAATCCGGCAGTAATTCTGCCAGACCAAGTGGCAGTAATGGTAAATCCGTTTGCTGGTATCTCAGCAGATTTACTGTAATGAGGCCCTTTAATCCCCTCACAGGCCTGCCTTGCATTCCTGATGGTTACCCTGGCCATTGTCAAGTCGGAAATAAGGCACATGCAAAAGCAGAGGCTTTTATGTCCCTACACCACATTATTGCTTGGTCAGAATATGGTGTGTTTAAGAAATGTGTTGTTCCTGCTTGGAATAACACATTTCTATTTTTTATACAGACCTCTGAATCTGGGCTTCTGATTTTTTGCAACTTTTCTAATTTATCAAAAGTGTCACTGAGCATGTGAGAGCTTGGCAGAAAAATTGCACACTTCACCCGAAACTGTCGTCATGACACTACTATACCACCGCCCCCACAGCCCTGGTTTTGCTCCCCTTTTGCATCAAGGGAACCACAACTGCTCCCAACCACTCCTCCTCGTAAATCAATCTGGACCCAGACGACCTTGCTAAATGCTGCTTGATCACCAAACTTCTATTGCTGGGGATGGTCATCGAGAAAACCGTATTCTTACAATTGCACATAAATCAGAGCAACTCAGCCCATTAAATGGCTATCAATCTGTCTTCAGAATCAGGGTCTAAAAAGAAACATCAAGCACAAAGGTTATATATGATGCACTCCACATTATGGTCAAAGGGGACTCATGTCTTCAGAGCCTTCTTCAACATTCTGCCGACTTTGACAGTTAACCACGTGACTCTGTGGGGTGTAATCAAAGGCCCCAAACCAGTGGAACTCAAGGCCCCACTGGGAAACTGACCTGCCAGCGTTCAGAAACGAGCACACTGAAGAATTGGGCCTATTTAGGTAGACTATGCAGGTGTCTTTCTGCAGGAGAAATCCAGAGAAGACTTAAACAGAAATGTAATCCGACTACAGATTGCAAAAGCACATCACATTGCGGGCTGAGAAATAAACACAGCAATTTGTTTTCACTGACACTGTCACCCATCAAAAGGGGGTGCACTGTGACCATTCAGACCCACTTCTCATCAGAAAAACAAACAACGAGTAATTAAAAGTGTATTCTGTTAATGACTGAAAGAAACAGCCCTGCACTTTCAGTGCAAAAGCAAAGTGAACGCTATCAGTAAAACACACCGCGTGTCAAAGAATAAAGGCTGATGTTAGAAAATGCAATATGAGAGTTCCTTTCAGCCAAGGAATAATGGTGGGTCCCTAGGCAAAATTCACAAAGATCTCCCCCCACTGAAAGCCTGGCTTGCAACCAAACTGTTTAAAACTGCAATAAAGTGTGTCCCGAAGGGTGCAGAAAATCAAGTTTCCCTAGACCTGACCTCTCTGAAGGCAGTTCCGAGCAGGCAAATGGTTCTAGCCGGTGCATGACAGGAATGTGGGGAGGGGGAGCTCTGTGTTGCCAAGGATGCAGGTGTTTACAAGCGGCAGATACCAACTTCAAACAACAAAGGGGATAATAACAGAAAAAAAAACTGGTCACCGGCTAATGGCAAAGAGAGAGGGAAGCTCATATTTGAACATATGAAGATTTTACTTAGTTTAAATGGACTGTCACAATTGTTGCTGTTCCTCAGAAACTACAACTCACACTGTATGTTTTATTTTTTACATAATTTCAAGGCAATTTTGGTGATATAAAATTCCTCCACCTGCAAATTAGGGAATTCTAATGTCCAGCTAAAAGGTTTTCCTGGCTGTTCTGAACATGTTCTGAATTTGAAAGTTGGCAAATGGGTGCAGGGTATAATTAGGAATATGGGGAATAAATGGTATGCTCCGAACAACGGAACATTGCCAAACGCCCCTGTGCAACATGCTACGGACTCGGCTGTTGATTTATTTAATTCCCCATATTTAACTGTAGCGGAATACATATAAATTATGGCAGTTACTAGTAAATAAGAATGTTTTTGGTACATAACTCGGTTTATGCTAAAATTTGACATGAAAACAAAAGGGGATTGCAAATGGGAATTGCCATATGTCTGCTCCAGACTCCTAAACCAATCCTTACAGAGGGGCTGGATTTGCGAGGAGAGAGAAGGGTAACTGCCCACTCCTATTTGCGAGACCTTTGGCAGCACACTGCCCAAAATTGAAATCTTGATGGTGTCATCACTGCTATATAAAATGGATGCACTAGGAGCGAGGGAGCTGCTAAAATTACCATCAATTCTTTTTTTATTTTTTTTTATTGATATAGCTGAAATAAATCAACTTTTCAATTTAAAAACTTATTACAACATCCAATTATATACAATTATATAAAAGATTAAAATGTTTCTATATAGCACAAACAAAATCAATTTTAAATATAAAACAACAAATAGACATTCTTTTTGGTAGTCCTCCATTCCATAAACTAAAGGGAAACATCAACTAAATCCTATTTCACTTCAAGTTGTAGAGCAGTCAAAAAGTTCACAGTGGCAAGTTGAAGAGAACATCACAGTTACTGCAAAAACGACAAACATTTTGATCTTTAGACAGAATTTTGCATAAACATAACAAGTCTCTAGTTGGCCATAAATAGAGACGGAAACACAGAATAGTGTGTCTGTAAAACACTGAGGGGGCTCTGCAGAGATAATGTTCCATAATTCCTTGTTATTTAGGAGAAAATCGCTAGAAGAACATGTGTATCATAAGCAGAGAGCTTGATTATCAATTCAGTCCATACCATAGATCTTTACCATCAATAGAGCTGCTAAAACGTATTATCTGACAGCACAAGGAGACACCAAAAGGAGATTTGGCTGATATTGCATCTGGGTAGAGCTGTCTTTTGTTGGCAAGGCCTAAAAGCTGTCTGAGACCTATGGTGGAGAGCTGGTGGCCATCCTTGAGAGTGGAGTGACCAGACACCTGTCCTGTTCTTCTAGAGGGTGAGGATATGCAACTGGCTTTCCTGAACTTTAAACAGAGGTTTTCGATATAGAATTGAGCCAATTGAAACCAAAGGTCGGGGGAATCTGCTTGCCTTAAAACCTTTCCCTTTTTACTGGGGGTGTGGTGCAAAACTGTGTAGATCCTTAGTCTGTTTAACTAAAAATGTGAATGTCATTAATTCCCATTGGCAAAACACCATGCAGTGATTTTTGTTAACATTTGAAATTAACAAAGCTCATTCCCATTGTGCGCTTAAAACTATAGATTGTAATTTAATTGGGTAATCTTTCTGTTCAGCTTCTCAATTAATCCCAATGTTTACCATCCAGCTTCCCCAACACAGGTCTTTAAGTGGAGTGGGGTTGGGGGGTCTGAAATCCAAAATTCTTCAATCATCCCAATGTTTTGGTCAGACTTCCCTAACACAGACCAAAGTAGGGGGGGTCTAAAAACCCACTGCTAAATCACCCTGTGTTTATTTTGAGCTAAGGTGTGGGTGAAATATTAATTGCCATATACCTTTGTCCAAATCTGTAGGCCAAACTGCTAGCCTTTTAATCGCACAGGAACATCAAAATTGAACAGCACTACATCTGTAAATTGATTGTGTTTACTGACCAGCGCTAATTATTTCTTGAAGTGAAATCCGTAGAAAGAAAAGTATTGTAATTTGTGGTTTTCCCTACCCATTGGTGTAATTTAGTTCTGTAACAAAAAGTTAATTGTGAGCCACAAAGAAGGATGGCGTGTGAAGTTTAGTGCGATTTCTATGACCTATAATTAAAATAAAATACATATTTTTCCTGCACACCGGCCTAGATAGGGCTGAATAAAATAACTAATATTAAACCGTTTATTGTGTGACACCTAGATTGGGGAGGTAAGGAACTCCCTGTGTTGAGGGTGGCCTCTCAATAGACAGCTACAACTCTAATGACACGATTAGCCTCATGGATGGGGTTCTCAGGCTCCCTGGACAACTATCTTCTTCCTGCCTACCAGATAAACACCAATGGGTCCAGATGGGAAAATTCAGATCGATGTGCCGCCCGTAAACATGCACGATCCCCCAATATTCCATCCTGTCATCAGCCATTTTTCAATAATGAATCTGTCCTCTAGGAGCTTTCCTCAAATTTCTGTGACATCTGAGCCCGTCATTGTGTGTATGACACACAATTATACCCAACGCGCAATTGCAACCAATCTTATTGTAACGCTCACCTGAATCCCTCGGAGGCGCAGGTCTGGGCTGGGGTTTCTCGGAGTCTTCTAGGGTCACGCGCAGGCCTCGAATGCCACCCTGGAAAGGCCCTCTCCTCACTGAGATCTTGATCTGAAGGGTGAGGTGTCTGCAATTAGGAGAGCAAGGGGTTAATAGGATATATAAGCCTGACTGGGCAAGCTGACTCCCCTTCCTGGTACTCCCCAAGTAGTTCGTAGGCTAAACGTGCTCACCTTATATAGGTGAAAGCGGAGCTCTCCATCCTGCGTCTGTGCAGGGGCGCCGAAGCCAGTTACTTCACTGGTTAATTGTCCAGCCTCTTGGTTGCAGAGGATGAAGATTTGGAGCTAGGCCGTCGTTAGCAGCACGAACGGCGGTTGCTTGAATATGGAGGTCCGGAGAGCGATGGAATGGCGAAGGTATTGCAGGCAAGTAAGTAGAAAATGTCAATTCGAAGTTTAAAGCACTTCTTAATGTCTCTTTTCCTTTTTAATAGATGTCGAGGAATGCGCAGAGGAGTGAGATAGATGAGAGCTGCCCAAAACACGTGCGTATGGATGGAGTTTGTATTTCTTAATGATGTCCTTTTGTTTTGCAGATGCGAGTAGCAGCGTCGGCGTAGGCGAGAAGAATGCAGCGCAGGTAGGGAAAGTTTCACGATGGTTACTAACCAATGTCCTTGCTTCCACAGGGTGCCAAAAAAATGGAAAGCTGCAGCCCGTGGCTTGAGATGCACCGATGGATTGGGTAAGAGCTGCGCTGGTTTTTATCTCGTGCAAACCTGGTGTTCTTTTCCCTTCTCAGATGCTGCAGAAGACGAAGATGGTATTTCAGAAGGTAAGATTACGGATTTCTCTTCCCTAGATGCAGAAGTTGAAGATTCTCTGGAGCTGACACGGTGAGCGTCTTGCTGCTATTGCAGAATAACGCGAAGCACGTTGCTCTGATCGGGCGTGGTTTAAATAGTCCTACTGGAGTGCTTAGGTGTCTCCTTCCACAGCAGCCTCGCCCAGGTAAGAAGTCCCAGCTTCCAGAATAGTTCCAGTATCCAGTCCCAGGGAGTGGTAATGGCCACACCCAGAAGGTAAAGTAGTTCCAGCCATGGATGGATGAGGATTTCATCCTGCAGGTGAGTGAGCAGCATGGTCTGCAGCCGGTAGGTCCACCCAAGCACCATTCCTTACATCATGAGCCCGGCACGTCCTGTGCCGGGACTGGGTCCCCTTATGAGCCTGGCGCCACTGGCGCCAGGACAAGGTCCATAAGGCCCCTATGGGAGCCGATGGGTGCCTGAAAATGAAGTTGTGACCCAGCTTCCGAGGCAGTTGGGCTAAATCTGACTCCTTGGAGGCTGCGGTCATGACAGTACCCCCCCTCAAGGCCCCTCCCAAGCTTGTCTTTTCCGGAGGTTTTGGCTTGTTGGGAAAAGCCCGATGAAATTTTCGGACTTAACGAGGTGCATGTACATATTCTGAGGGTTCCCAAGATCTCTCCTGGGGTCCATATCCCTTCCAATCAATCAGGTAGTATAGTCTTGATTTGGAAATTTTGGAGTCCAAGATGTCTCGAATTTCAAATTCGGGTTCTCCGTCAACTTGGATTGGCTCAGGAGGTTTAGTCAAACGGGTTCCGGGTTTTACAGGTTTCAGGAGAGAAACATGGAAGACAGGATGTATCTTCATTCGAGTAGGTAATTCTAGTTTGACAGCCACTGGGTTAATCACGGCCGTGATCGAGTAGGGTCCTAAATATCTTGGGTTGAAGGTGCGTGGCCCTTTTAAAGATAAATGTTTAGTGGACAGCCAGACTTGATCTCCTTTTTGATATTGAGGAGCCTCTTTTCGATGTTGGTCTGCTCCTTTTTTGTATGATTCTTTAGCTCGTTGAAGATGAGCTGTGGCTTCTTTAAATGCTTGAGTTATCGTCGAATGCAGATGGTCAACAGCAGGTGTTCCGAGAGCTTGAGGTGGGTCCAGATTTGAGGTTCGAGGATGACTTCCATACAGCAGGAAAAAAGGGGTTTTTCCTGTCCCAGAATGGATTGAATTATTGTAAGCGTATTCAGCAATCCAAAGGACATCCTTCCAAGTACCCTCGGATTGATGCAACATGCAGCGCAGATATTGTTCTAGAGTTTGGTTAGTTCTCTCAGTCTGCCCATCGGTTTGAGGATGATGGCTGGTGGAAAGTCGTACATCAATCTGTGCTAAACGACAACAACTCCGCCAAAAATGGGAAATGAATTGGCTCCCTCGGTCAGAGATTAGTACTGAAGGGAAACCGTGCAACCGGACAATGTTTTCAAGAAATTCTCGGGCTAGAATGGAAGCTGTAGGTAAACCCTTCAATGGGATAAAATGAGCCATCTTTGAAAAAAGGTCCACGATCACTAGAATTGTGTTGTATCCGGAGCAAGGGGGTAAATCCGTGATAAAATCCATCGAGAGCGTGTGCCAAGGGCCTGGTGGAATGTCTATTGGACGTAATAATCCTGCTGGTTTTTCCTTCTGACTCTTGTTTTGTGCGCAGATACCACAAGAAGCCACAAACTCCTTAACATCTTTCCTCCAAGATGGCCACCAAAAATGCCTTTTAATTTTCTCTGAGGTTTTGGCAACTCCAGGATGTCCTTCCATTAGAGAATCATGGTAGCAGGTGATGACCTGTTTTTGTAAGTCAGCGCAGGGTAAGAATAGTCTTCCTTGGAAATAAATAGGTTCTGATCTATTGTAAAATCCTTTCCTTTCAATTGCCAATTCGATGAATCTTCGGGAGTTATGAGTTGATTGACCCTTGCTTTAATCTCTTCGAGGGATGATGTGTTGATTACTCCTAGTATCTTTTGTTCAGGAATTATTGGCACCGGCTCCGGATTAGCTGTAAGTTCGTCTACCCCTATCCGGGAAAGGGCGTCTGCTTTTCCGTTCCTAACGCCTGGTCGAAATGTGATTACAAAATCGAATTCTGCGAAGAATAACGCCCAGCGTAGTTGCCTCGAAGATTGAGCTTTAGCTGACTTCAGGTACTGGAGGTTACGGTGATCCGTGATTACAGTTACTGTGTGCCGGGCTCCCAAAAGATAATGCCGCCAGGCCTTAAAGGCGGACTTAATTGCCAAGAGTTCTTTGTCCGTAATTGTGTAGTTGATTTCAGGAGCCGAAAATTTGCGAGACCAAAAGGCTACAGGGTGTAACTGGTGCGTTTCGGGGTCTCTTTGTGACAGCACCGCCCCCATTGCAAGACTGGAAGCATCTGTCTCGACGATGTAAGGAAGTTCTGGACGGGGATGCCTTAAGACTGGAGCAGAGATAAATTTGGCTTTTAATTCTTGGAAGGCTTGTTCGGCTTCTGGAGTCCACTCGAATTTTTTATTCTTTTTCAAAAGAGCCGTGATAGGTTGGACTACCCGAGAGAATTCAGGAATGAACCTTCGGTAAAAATTAGCGAAGCCCAGCATGCTCTGCACACCTTTCACGGAAGTTGGGGAAGGCCATTTGGTGATAGCATCCACTTTTCTTGAGTCCATGTGAACTCCGTTGGGTGATAAGATGAACCCTAAAAATTCCACTTCCTTTGCGTGAAAGGTGCACTTCTCCAGTTTAGCAAACAAGCGGTGTTGGCGAAGTCTCTGTAAAACCGCTGTGACGTGTCTACGATGATCAGATTCTGAGGCTGAGTATACCAGGATGTAGTCAATATAAACGACTACGCACACATCAATAAGTTCTCTGAGGACATCATTCATG
Organism: Ambystoma mexicanum; assembly: GCF_040938575.1. NCBI lineage: Eukaryota > Metazoa > Chordata > Amphibia > Caudata > Ambystomatidae > Ambystoma > Ambystoma mexicanum. The sequence continues at coordinate 1,565,265,793 of NC_090929.1, read as the reverse complement.
AAAAACTGGAAAGCGGCCGGTGCGTTACATAGTCCGAAGGGCATTACTTGATACTCAAATAATCCATATTTAGTGCGAAAGGCCGTCTTCCATTCGTCGCCCTCCTTAATGCGTACCAAATGGTAAGCTCCTCTGAGGTCTAACTTTGTGTATATGCAGGCGCCTTTTACCTGGTCCAATAATTCAGGAATCAAGGGCAACGGGTATCGGTTTTTGACTGTAATCTGGTTCAGGGCGCGATAATCGATACACGTTCTTAGGTCACCTTCCTTTTTCGGGACGAAGAACAAAGCTGAGGAAGCCGGGGATTTCGAGGGGCGGATGAATCCGTTAGCCAAGTACTGGTCCAAGTATTGCCTGAGATGGAGGTTTTCTGGTTCAGTGAGGGCATATATTCTACTGCACGGAGGGGTGGACCCAGGTATCAGGTCTATCTGGCAGTCGTATGACCGATGTGGAGGCAGGGTGTTGGCTTGATCTTTCTGAAAGACGTCGCTGAACTCTTGGTATTCCAGAGGTAATCGGGGGTCCTCGGAAGTGATGGCTGCTAGCTTGATTTCGGGCTGAGGATAACAGGTTGAAGCGCATTCTGGAAACCGAATCACCTTGGCTCGCCAGTTTATCTGAGGATTGTGTTTTTCCAACCAAGGCATTCCCAGAATCACCTGAAACTGCGGGGCCTTGATTACATCAAACACGATCTTCTCCCGATGTCCGCCTTGACATAACAACGTTACCTCCATGGTGGTATGAGAAACTGGTCCGGAAGCTATTTCAGTACCATCCACTGTAGTGATTACGTCCTTTACCATCTTGGGACGTAGGGGAAGATCCATCCTGGTAGCCAAGTCGTGGTCCACATAATTACCGATTGCTCCGCTATCGATGTATACTTTGATAGCATGCATGCGATCTGGTCTATTGGGACATATGAGGACCATAGGCATTACCAAATGCGAGGTCAAGGAACTGGTTCTAACGCTCGGCAAGCGGACCTCTACGCTTGTCGGGCGAGGTCGTTTCCCGATTCCAGTTTCTCAGCAGTTTTATCAGAAGCTCCTACGGTCTTCTTGACCGGTTTCACTGAGCAATCACGAAGGAAATGTCCAGAATTCCCACAGTATAGGCATAGCTGTAATTGCCTTCTTCTTTCCCGTTCTTTCTGGGTTAATGGTCCTTTTACTACTCCTATTTGCATTGGTTCCACGGAGTCATTCCCTTTAGCGGAGCTCTGAGGTCTTGAAAGTACCCGGGTTTCAAATCTGGATCGATCGGTCTTCCTGTTCTGTAGACGATGATCTAATTGGACCACTAGGTCGATATAATCTGAACAGTCTTGCGGCGGATTCACCACCTGAGCTAAAACGTCTTTAAGTTCCCCACGTAGACCTCTGTAGAAGAGCGTAATTCTCTTATCTTCAGGCCACCTGGTCTCAACCACCAGTCTATTAAAGGACGCTATGTAAGCCAGGAGATCCTGATTACCTTGTCTGAGTGACAGGAGTTCATTGTCCAAGGCCTGCCCCTGTGAATGTCTTGCGAACAACTTTTCCATACTGGTCTGAAAGTCTTGAAAGTTATAGAGGAGCGGGTCATCCTGTGTAACGAGAGGAATGGACCAGTCTGCAGCACTACCGCTAAGATAGGAAAGTACAAACGCTACCTTGGCTTGGTCCGTTGGGAATGCGGCGGGTCTACACAGAAAGTGCAAGCGGCATTGATTGATGAATACTGCATATCGCTTTGGTTCACCGGAAAAACGTTCGGGCGGGGCCAAAGGCACATTCCCTGGCAGATTAATTTGCACCGGATTACTTGAGGTTGTAGGAGGGCCGCCCCCTCCATAGGGAGGCAGTGGCGTCTGTCCCGCTTGAGCCTGTAGCAACTGTCTGGCCAGATCATCAGTCCGTTCCTTGGCAAGGATCAACTCCCTTCGTAAAGCGTTTGTTTCTTGGCGAGATGCGTGTACTTCTGCCCTTAGTTCCCCAAGCAATTGAGCCAGTTGATCTGTGTCCGAGGTTTCCATTGCGCCTGGGTGGGAATATTGCAGTAGGCTTCGCGTTCTGTAACGCTCACCTGAATCCCTCGGAGGCGCAGGTCTGGGCTGGGGTTTCTCGGAGTCTTCTAGGGTCACGCGCAGGCCTCGAATGCCACCCTGGAAAGGCCCTCTCCTCACTGAGATCTTGATCTGAAGGGTGAGGTGTCTGCAATTAGGAGAGCAAGGGGTTAATAGGATATATAAGCCTGACTGGGCAAGCTGACTCCACTTCCTGGTACTCCCCAAGTAGTTCGTAGGCTAAACGTGCTCACCTTATATAGGTGAAAGCGGAGCTCTCCATCCTGCGTCTGTGCAGGGGCGCCGAAGCCAGTTACTTCACTGGTTAATTGTCCAGCCTCTTGGTTGCAGAGGATGAAGATTTGGAGCTAGGCCGTCGTTAGCAGCACGAACGGCGGTTGCTTGAATATGGAGGTCCGGAGAGCGATGGAATGGCGAAGGTATTGCAGGCAAGTAAGTAGAAAATGTCAATTCGAAGTTTAAAGCACTTCTTAATGTCTCTTTTCCTTTTTAATAGATGTCGAGGAATGCGCAGAGGAGTGAGATAGATGAGAGCTGCCCAAAACACGTGCGTATGGATGGAGTTTGTATTTCTTAATGATGTCCTTTTGTTTTGCAGATGCGAGTAGCAGCGTCGGCGTAGGCGAGAAGAATGCAGCGCAGGTAGGGAAAGTTTCACGATGGTTACTAACCAATGTCCTTGCTTCCACAGGGTGCCAAAAAAAATGGAAAGCTGCAGCCCGTGGCTTGAGATGCACCGATGGATTGGGTAAGAGCTGCGCTGGTTTTTATCTCGTGCAAACCTGGTGTTCTTTTCCCTTCTCAGATGCTGCAGAAGACGAAGATGGTATTTCAGAAGGTAAGATTACGGATTTCTCTTCCCTAGATGCAGAAGTTGAAGATTCTCTGGAGCTGACACGGTGAGCGTCTTGCTGCTATTGCAGAATAACGCGAAGCACGTTGTTCTGATCGGGCATGGTTTAAATAGTCCTACTGGAGTGCTTAGGTGTCTCCTTCCACAGCAGCCTCGCCCAGGTAAGAAGTCCCAGCTTCCAGAATAGTTCCAGTATCCAGTCCCAGGGAGTGGTGTTGGCCACACCCAGAAGGTAAAGTAGTTCCAGCCATGGATGGATGAGGATTTCATCCTGCAGGTGAGTGAGCAGCATGGTCTGCAGCCGGTAGGTCCACCCAAGCACCATTCCTTACATCATGAGCCCGGCACGTCCTGTGCCGGGACTGGGTCCCCTTATGAGCCTGGCGCCACTGGCGCCAGGACAAGGTCCATAAGGCCCCTATGGGAGCCAATGGGTGCCTGAAAATGAAGTTGTGACCCAGCTTCCGAGGCAGTTGGGCTAAATCTGACTCCTTGGAGGCTGCGGTCATGACACTTATCTTGTGTTTTTATCCATTCTGGGCTGTTAAGTACCTGCCTAAAACTCAACCCAACCAAAACATTTGGTTGAGTTGAGTTTGTGTGCCTTGGTATGATATGATTTGATATGGCATTTATAACGCACCTATACACAAGTGTTTCAAGGCGCGACGCGGCAGGGGGGAACAGAGGATAGACAGACACAACAATCCTACTAGGCCAAGTGTCATTCAGATTGTGCAAGTGCAGGGGAAGGGGGAGGGGCAAAGTGCAGTATGGGTGGGGAGAGGACATTGCAGTACATGGGGTAGACAGAATAAATAACAATAAGAGAAGTTCAGCCAGCTGGTGGAAAGTGCAAGGGTAAGTGCAGACATCAGGTGTCAAGTGCTGGTGGGGGACTGTAGGGATACAGAAAACAGTCCCCAAGTGCAGGGGTTGCCAGGGAGGCAGTGCATGTGCGCAAATGGTGGGGGAGGGGCCCTGGGCCCGCGATCAGAGGGTGTCCAGGTAACCAGTGCAGTTTTAGCCAGGAGTTCCGCATGGGAGATGAGGGGAGAAAGCAGAAGCAAAGAGGAAGGTTTTAAGGTGCTTCCGGAACCGGAGATGGTTCTCCTCAAGTTTCTGGGAGGCAGGGAGGCTGATCCAGAGGGAGGCCCCAGCCGAAGAAAGCGATCTACCACCAACTCGTTGCTTGGAGAAGCGACTGACCCTGAGGTAGTTGGAGGCGGATGAGCGAAGAGCTTGAGAAGGAAGATACGGTATGATAGTTTATTTATATCATGCCCATACACAAGTGTTTCAGGGAGCGAAACCACACCAAGCAAACACATTCGCCTAGTCCATGTGATGCAGCATGAATTCTGAACTGTTCGTGGCACAATTCGTCTATGGTGACAGATTCCTGGATTTACTCATCGACGCAACATACATTTTAAACATCACACAGCCAAGAAGGCCCAAATGGACTGGTTTTAGTGAACACTCTTGTTAAAATATAAATTTTACTTCTACCCTGTGCCTTCAGGACCACTCTCACAGCATTAGTACTCTCACAGCATTAGTACTCTCACACATGAACAGAGGCAACACACTCTTTTCAGATATCACCACCCCAGCTCTTGCTCCATTCAAAGCAGTGCTACACGCAGCTGCCGCAGTAATTGGCCGCATCACAAAAATCCAACCACATCCTCCAATTCTAAAAAATATTCTCTGGCTGCCGATCCCAGCCCAGATCCTTTATAAACCAGCCTCTCTTATATTGAAATCTACATCAACTTAAATGCTGTGTCAGCCAGCAGTAAAGCTAGTCATTTCAGGGGGCCAGCACAATTCCAGAAGCCGCAACACTGCGAGACTAGAAAATAAAAAATGGCGGAAAGAGAAGTCCAGAAACCAGGCCTAAATCTACTACTCACCAGTATTATTGAACATCATCCACTGGACAATTCCAACCCTATTAACGTTCAGAGAAGGACCGACAACCCTGTTGTTCAGGGAATTCTTCTTGGAGTACCAAGAATGTGAAGCACCAAAACCTGCACAGGCACCCCAACATCCAGGGAGCCTGCTATGATGTGCTGTGGCTCCTGTAAACCTCTGCATACCTTTGTACAGTGCTCTTCTGCTTTCTAGCAGGGTCTGAGATATATAAAGGTTTTCACTAGGTAAATGCCATACATGCATGCAAAAGTAATCAACAGGCATGGGGGCAAAATGTTACTTTGTCTTGTCCGGCAAACAACCCATGTACCAGACTTGATATAATCCTAATGAAAGCTGTAGAGAAATGTTAATAGACTTCTACCTTCAAGCTCCTACTTCCAACCTAGTCACCTCATTGCCTAGACCATGAGGTGACTGTGTTGCTTGGCAACTCTTCCGCATCTATGCATCTTTTGTTATGAGCACTGATCATGGTAGGTGTAATTTCCCATTCTGGAGGTATCCTATCTTTTGCTTCTTTGTCTGCAGTTACAAATCACTCTCTAAACACAAATGTATATTTTTATGACTACAAAAGGCATGCATGCGATTCAAATATTACACATTGGACCACTAACTACACTCAAAGGCGTAGCTAGGGAGTTGTAGCCCCGAATAGAAGCTCAGGGGATACAACCAAAAGCCTAGCTAGCCCTGAGTCCTGACCGTCCTGACCGTCCTGACATTAGCGTAGCCCCTGATCTTTTCCAGACCTAGCAACACCCCTGATGATCCTTCTTTACCACTTAGGTCCATACTTTGCCTCTGCCGTTTTATGTGTTTCACTTGCTACAGAACCGACCTTTCTCTTTGAGCAAAAATTGCCTTTTTGCATGGCTCTGAAAGTTCTTACATTGCACATAGGAGTGCTCTTCATTTCACCATGACCATGTCACCATTGCACCATATTACGTATTCAAAGTAGCTAGGAAACTTTGAGACTATAATTCAAGCAAAATAGAGCATCTGAGTTGGAGTTTCAAGATTGCAAGGCACATTTTAATATACACATACAATAACCTCAAGCGGACTTCAGGTTCAACCACCAACAGTATTTCATGGAGAGTGGAGAAGTGAAGTACCTGAATGGTCCACTGTGTCGCTTTCTATACAAACCGAGCCTGCATCAGCATAGGTCATTTATTATTCATTTATAGAAGATAATAACACAAATATCTTTAAACCATACACATACAACAATTCACCCAACCTTCATCTAATCTCCAGTGGCTAAACCAAACTGTGTATTCAACAGATGTTCTTGCTATGTCAAGAGTTTTACTTTGCTTATGGTTCAATCGTATACTTCGTCCACCAGTTCACGGTCGGTGACTTATGTTTGAGGTCCTTAAACACAAACCCACCTGCCCTTAGGTCCAACAATGGTAATCGTATTTAAGCAACCTTCCAAAGATTCCTTTCATGCTTCTGATAAGAATTGAAGGGCTGAATACTATGATTCCGTGTGTAGTTAACCTCTGCTTAGTGCGGTCAGCTTTTACATAGCATTTAACCAAGAGAATGAAACCGTATTGAAGCAAGCTTTCTTCCTTCTCTAAATGGGGGGACATTCCTTTAATCTTATTTAACCTAAGTTTATCAGCGAAGGCCAAGAGACTGAAACATGCATTCTACATGGACCCAGTCTTTTCTTGTGATAACATGCCCTTGCAATGACTGACGGAAAAGGCCACAAATACATTTTTATTTTGATTTGTTTGGCCTAGTAAACATTGCAAGAAAAAAGAGTTTTGATCACAAAAAGGGATTTGCTTAGGGCTAGGAAAATGCATATATTATTATTAAATTCTAACAACTTCATCAATGCTATTTGTTCCCTTCCCATTTACTGTGGGGGTATTTCAAAACACTATTTCATTCACTAATAATTAACACAAGATAGAAAATAACAAACATAGTTTTAGACCCTTTAGCCTGATCCTCTGGCCCCATATACATCTGCATAAACACCAGAGCCCATCCACACACCCTCACCTCCTGCCTTATGTATAATGTGCCCACCGTATAATGATGCTATCCTTGCAGGACACATGCAATGACAGTGTATGTCTTCAAATACGAAATTGGTCCTCACCTTTGGGGATGCCTCTGTCACTGCTGCTCTCAATCTACTTTTAACTATCAAAAACACAGCACCGCATCCCACCTTCAAGTTATCGATGGTTTCCGCAGGTCGCTCTGGTCTGCAGCAGCTAGGATGGCTCCAGCTCAAGTACACATGGTAATGCGACTCTTGACAACAGTAGTAGACAGAGAAAGAGACTTACAGAGAGAAAGAGAGCACAGAGAGAGGAAGAGAACACAGAGAGTGAGTGAGAGAGAGAAGGACAGAGAGGGAGAGAGAGGAAGAGAGGGCGCAAGGGAGAGTGTTGTAGATCAGCGTGTGATACACCAGGTACAGCTTGTTTGGAATTATATATTTTTTTTATTGTTCTTGTTGCTGCAATGTATGCAGTTTCATGGCACTGTAAATAAAGGTGTAACTATTACACGATTGTTTCCATTAATGGTAATGCTATTAATATGGTCTTAGCAGTTGCACCTGAAACCTTTGCCCAAAAGTTCTATTATGCAACCAGAATGTGATCTATGTCTATCTGAGGTCAACCAGAACTGTTGCATTAGGGAAAAGGGAAACCATTTAGAAAAGGGATCTGTCCTGCCAAAATGTAGTCACACAACAGCACCTGTAGGTGCCCCAGGGTTTATCAGTTGTTCAGTGTTGTCTCCTTTGAACAAAGAGTCTATGTGACGAAATAGGAAGGCAGAATGTTGAAGCCAATCAATCCCTCGCTCAAAGGATGGCCTACACCTCCTGCCTTCTCTGTATGAGTCACCTATTTGCAGCCATCACACCCCTCCATTAAAACCCACCCAAAGGTCAACCAAGGTGTGTCTGACTGGGTGGGTTTATGAGCACGACTGGGAGTTCATGGTCACTGTTTTACCAGTGGTTCACCGTCTTCCCATCATGGGTGCATGTCTGCGGAGAAAGGCAGAGTGAATTCTGGCATAAGTGGGCATCATCGCAGCGATTTGGAGAGAATCTCGGTGAGACTGAGATGGTATTTTAGGGACATTTTGGAAATATCTGGGAGAAAACATCAGCAAAATGTGCAGGAACAGAAGTGAGATTTGTGACATGTAATGTTATGAGGAGTGGTGCATAATGAGCCAGAGTTTATTCTGGAACATGTAGTGCCATATGGGATCCTCTGTTCTGTTACATACAGTGCATCCTGGGACATGGAGTCCTGTTGGGCATGGAGTTCTACTGCAAAGAGGCAGGGGACTTTCTGCGGTATGTAGTTCATCTGGGGCACTTACCCTAAACGAGCAGAGTGCATATTTGTAGTCCGGCAGGAATATCTTCACGGAGTGAGTCAGAATGCCTTCCGGGTCATGGAGCCCCTTTTGGGAAGGGCCCTGAACTTAGTGACATGGTGTATTTGTGGACATATAGCCTTATGCTGCATCGGTTCTTAGTGAAACAAGGTGCATTCTGGGGCAGGCAGCCCTTTGGAAGACCTGCAATGTATGAGGAAGGCTGTATTCATAGAAATATTACCCTTTGCTTCTTTCTTTTCAGAATGCAGCAATATGCATTCCTGCAGAGGTAGATGTGCGTGTGTGAGTGTGATGGTGAGTGGTGTCTGAACTGAGTTCAGCAGAGTGCCATTTGTGAAATGTAGCCCTGTGACGTCATTTGTATTTTTGTATTTATTTATATAGTACAGCAAGCACAGAGGCATCAGAGCGCTCACAAAAAACATACAACATATAACATACATTAATACGGTTCCATGGAATAATGTTCCCTCAAAAATATTGCAATACAAAAAAAACTCGCCGAAAAATTGCTGTTTTTTGAGGGGACATTATTACATGAAACATGCGGGGGGACACCCATGCAACTCCCAAACCTTTTTTTTTTCTTCAAGGTGAGCGAGGGACACCCCCGCAACCCCTGCTCCCTCTGTCCCTATATATATTGCCACCTATATAATGTCGCCACAACCTTTTCCCGGTGACATTATATACGGCGACCATATACATAGGGATATTATTACCCGATACCATTAATACGGAACCACAAGAATCAGAAACTATTACTTGAAGTATTTACACTAGTCAAAACAAAAAACCAATGATAAAACTTTTTTTTTTAAACAAAAACAAAAGAACCTAAATAATAAATCTGAAAGATAAGCAACCCATGCCCTCCGCTAATCTAGAGATACATGTTTGAATAAAAAAGGGTGACGCTTCCACACTTAGACACTAAAGATTGGGTTAGTCTAACATGCCACGAATTTCAATATTTAAATGAATGGAGCTTTCCTGCCCAAGACTTGGTTTAGCTGCTTAAGGTTAGAGATTGGAGTCAAGTGACATATTTGTCAGGCTCTCACAGGTGCTCAAAAACGCGGGAAGATTACTTTTACCACAGCTCACAATGATACAATCTGTGTTGTTAGAAGGGCACCCTTTATCAATCTGTACCCTAGGAAGGACTTTCAGGTCGTCCGATCCTATAGTCCCATTCCCTACTTTAGGATGTAGCCAAGCTAAGACTTCATTTCTCAAGGCTTCTGGTTCGCTCGTCATGGACTTCTCTACATTACTGATATCAAAGTTCCTTTTATCCTGAATCAATTCGCATATTTTGTGGCTTGCTATCGGTGGCATTTGCTATTTCCTTAAACCGAAATCCCTTGGTATATATCTTGATGTGAAAGTACTTAGCTTCGAACTGGCAGTTTTTTCTGGGCCAGAAAAGGGCTGTGCATGGCCAAGGGAAAATCCAGTCACAGTTGACTGAGTTAATGTCAAGGAGACCTGGGCTGGGGGATGCACAGTTACTTAGCCCACCAGTTACAGCCTTAGCTCCAGCCTCAGAACTTCTTCCTACTACTGTTGGAGTAATTTGGCAGTGTTTTCCGCTGCCGACTAGGGCGTCTCAGCCACCACCCGATTAACAGTTTGACTCTTTTAGATTGGTCACTTGATTGAGTCTGGATATGGGACCTTGCAGCTCGGACTTACACTGGCTTGATGCAAGGGATGCTCTGGAACACTTTCAGGCATAGACATTGAGGCCTGTGACAGGGAGCTGCTGGTTGGTGTTGTAACACCTTATAGGAAGGTTTTGGGCCTGAGTCATTATGTGCAGATGCAAGCTTGACTCTCTTTGAGCTGTCACAGCTGTGGTGTCCTTATAAAGTAGAATTATTTTGGATAGGTTGGATAGTTTGACCCACCAAACTACTGTCAGTTTCACCAACATTCTCTGGCTTCATTCCCATTTTCCGAGATAGCTTAATTGCTCCTTTTTCGGTGGATACGTTTGCTGTCAACTCCTGGGGTGCTATTAGGCATGCCAGGTTTTCAGAGACTGCACTACTGTTATGGAGACAGGACACTGTTTATGTGACACGCGGCCCGAGTCATGGAAAAGTGCTCAGAGATCCTGCAAAGCCCACGCACCGAGAACGACGCTGCGCGAGCCTGCGCGCAGTGGTTTTCCTGCGTGCTACACATATTCATGGAGTTGTTTGCGCAAAGTAACCGTATACGCAAGTCGTGGCCAGAACGACCCCGACACGCCACCAGGCAAAGCAAAAACAGCCAGAACAGCTACCTTAGCATGCTCCCCCAGACGTGAATACATGCACCCTTCAAACAGTGTGTGGGTTCCCCCACAAGCAGGGGTCCTCTGTATCTGTTACTGGCACCCTGACAACATGCGTACGATTCATTGTAACGATTCATTGTAACTCAGGTAAAACTCTGAAAATCTGCATGTGAACCCCTGTAAACCGTCCCTGCACCCCACTATACTGCGCAAGGCGCACCCCTAAATTAGATACGCACTCCCATGTCTGACACCCGATCTTACTTCTGCATGGTGAATCCTGTGCCCAAGTGTATGTACGCCTGCCTTCGGGAGGTGTATAGTATGAGGGCTTTGCAGGGCTATTTCCCCGCCGAGAGGTGGCACACTCGGATCCATGAATATGTATCATTCCACGCAACAGAGGGCGTGTGGTGGACTGCCTGCAGGCCGTCCCTCGTAACTCCCACATTTTCCCTTGCTCTTCCTCATTTTTGAGTTCTGCCTCTATCCTGCCCTCTGCGTAAACCACATCCACAATCTGCGTGGTGTCTCGCGCTAGGCACTCGGCCTCTTGCAGTGACGTGCTGAGCCTGCGCGAAGTCCCGCAAAGTACGAAAAAGTACCGCACAGTCGATTCCATGAATCGACAAACGGAATTACGCACACGGTTTGGTATGCAAAGTCCCTATTTTCCGTGCAGGTATTTCCGTGAATCGGGCCCACAGTCTTGTGGATGAATTTATTAATTAGCCCACAATACATTCTAGGATAAGAAGTCTGCACTATGAGTGGAAGAATGATTTCTGCGACGTATCGTTCGGTGGGAACAGCTGTAATGGGTAAATCCACTTCTGGGAAATATAGTCCAGGGTGAGGGTTTCTATACTGAGTGAGAGAATTCATCCTGTTTTGGAATTTGCACAGGATGAGGCAATATGATATGGCAGATGCAGTCATTGAGTGAAGCAGAGTGAGTGCCATGTGGGACAAGCATTCCTGTCGGGCATTTCTACAGAGAGTTGCGGAATGTATTCTAAGACATGTTTGAACTTTGACACTGAATGAGCACATTGCATTCTGGACAATGTAGTTCTGAGGAGTGTCTGTACTTTGTAAAGTAGCAAACCTCCTGGCATGTGTTTGGACTTCCTGGGCATATGATGGCAAAGCTTGGAATGTTATGGGAAGATCTGACCATGTGAGACTGTACAGACTATACTAGATGGTATTTAACATATGAGATGCACCTGGAAACATGTTTACCGTACCTAGCACACAATTCCTGGACTTCTGAATAGGCTAACTGAAGATGTGTGTTCTTAAAGGGTAGTTCCGGGACTTTTTTTTTATTGTCCCTACGGTTCGGCCATGTGTTTTTAAGCATAACTCGGTAGATCGTAGAAAACTTTCCTATGGACCTTACCCGACTTTTCGTCCATTAACGCACTCGAAATCAGCCGCCATTTTCTGATAATCCTATCATTTCCCCCCATCGCCCTGGCTCACCTGCTTTTGCGGCACTAAATCAAATCCCCCGCCCCTGAGCCTGACATCAGCAGACGCGTACCGCCCATTTCCCAACACCAAAGCACGTTTCGTGTCAACAATCGCTGCGCCTCAGCTAATGAAGTGTCGCCATGGAAATGGCAGGACGCCTCTTTCCTCAATAAGTATAAACACACCGTTTCACAACACACAGCAGCAGATTTTCGAATCGATTCCTCTCTCTGTGTTACTTTGAGTATTCTGTGACTCGTTTCTGTGCTCTGGTCAGCTACCTTCGTTGATTGTAGCCCGTGTGAACAGATACCAGTACCACCGCTATAAATTATTTTACTTTCTTTACCACACAATGGCTACAATAATGCCGTATATGTACGAGCCCGAGTACACCGAGGAAGAACTACTGGAAAGGCAAGCACGCGAAAACGATGGGGATTCGGACGGCAGTTGGGAGGACCAATCAACGGATGAAGAGCCTGGACCATGTCGCATGGACGGCGTCTCCACCTGGTGCACGTGCAATCGGTGCGAGCTAATGCCAACTGAGGAGGAGAACTGCTGCTGCCGTGAAAATTCCGGGTGCTTGGCCTACATTTCGGAAGGCGAGCCAAGTCCGCAATGCATCACCGAGCTGCCAGAGTTCAGGGAAGCCTGCCTCTCACGGACCGTGTTGAGGATGATGATGGTGCTTATGCACGAACTTTGCGGCACTGTTCGTCCGCGTAATCCGAGTAACGAGTAAGTATACTCTGGTTGTGATGTCAGTGATGCCACTACTATGTCATGGTCGTCTCCCACATATAAAATTACATCTACATATCATTCGAATGCATGTAAATTGGTTCCATATTGTGCATTTTCTAGATAGAATTTTTTTCAAAGCAGAATGACATTTTTTACCTGAATCGACAGTGATAAAGTTTTGTCATTTTAATACAGTTTGCATCTTTCTTTTTCACAGGTGGTACAGGCTGGTGGCCTATCGTTGCTTCACTTGGTGGCTTCACGGGAGGCTCGGACACCGCGTTCGGAGAGTAATACCTGCCTGTGCGGTACTTGCCATTAGACAACATTTCCCCAGCGACAGTGGACAATACCGCGGATTTTCCCTGGATGTGCTGCAACCGCAACTTTACAATGTGTAATGTTTATTATTTGTGTTCAATTGAAATTAAGATCTAAAATAAAACCCAACATATATTTTAACAATGGTTGTTTTGATTTTTTAAATGAATCTAGTGTGTCTCCATTGAATAGTCTTCCTGTGCCTTGTCTTGTCACACCATATGTCTCTGGCCAGCATCCTCCCTCACGCTGGCCGCCCACCTTCAATCCACATAACCGTTGAACCCATATGCAGCAGACATACATATGTTATTTTGCGGGTTGGCATCAAGCCTCCCGGCCTTGCCTCCTCCCCCATAAATACTTACCACACCACTTTGTTCAAGCGTTGGCAATAAAAGGAAGGCCTTTGGATTTTATTGATACAAAACATGGTTATAGGTAAATAATCAATATGGTTGATCATAATAAATCATCCTTTTGGGCACCGGGTACAGAGATGACCACCTCTGGCCCGTGCCGCCTTGCCACCACAGGCCAGCCTGCTGCTGACTAACTGCCTAGGCATCCAGGGTCTCCAGGGTGAACTGCACCCATATATTCTCCTGGGAGGGTGAGGTATTTATAAACTCACCCCCCTGCCTTCCATGTACTAGATCCTGCAGCCTGCCTCTTACATGCAGTTAGATGGCCTCTCCTTGGTGAGGCCCTGCGGCAAACGAGTCTTGTCTGCACGACCACCGCCCCAATCCACCCCCCGCCCTATCAAAGGCAGTTCGCACCGGGGTACTTGTGCTGGCAAGTGGAGCTGTCAGGGAGCGATAAAGGCCAAGAGGTGCCAAAGACCATGTACACTTCAAAGTGGTCTATAGAGCATGGTTTGTTGTTCCCATGTCTACCTCCAGACCCCGTGTCTCCTGCCAAGCATCCCCCCTCACGCTGGACGGCCCCCTGCAATCCACATGAGTGTGTCTCCATTCACGAGTCTTCCTGTGTCTTGTCTGCACGACCACCGCCCCAATCCACCCCCCGCCCTATCAAAGGCAGTTCGCACCGGGGTACTTGTGCTGGCAAGTGGAGCTGTCAGGGAGCGATAAAGGCCAAGAGGTGCCAAAGACCATGTACACTTCAAAGTGGTCTATAGAGCATGGTTTGTTGTTCCCATGTCTACCTCCAGACCCCGTGTCTCCTGCCAAGCATCCCCCCTCAGGCTGGACGGCCCCCTGCAAACCGCATAATGCCACGACATATACACGTCATTCATTCACAAACACACCCCTGTTTCGAATTCTTTATAACCCACTTCATATTTCTAATGAGCACTTCTTTGCGCTTTGCTAGTCAACCCGTGAAGGTGCTGGTTATCTGCTCTTCGTCTCTGTGAACTTCCGTGAACACTTCGAGGAAACTCCTCAGTTTGCAACCTGTGAACTGCTCCCTGTTCTACGACAAGAAACTACTCTGATCCCTGCATCTAACTGTTTGTTCGTCAAGGTAAGGCCATGTACCATAATCATTTTGTGTCCAATTTCTTTTCGTTCAAGACAGTACATGCAAGGAACTAGTCACATGTTCTGAGTTTACATTTGTATTCATAGAGAATTGTTGATGTTTACTTTTCAGAACTTTCCACAATGCCTGCCTGTTCCATTGGCGGTTGCCCTTCGAAGACCCATAATAAATCTGAAGGTACTATAATGCATGTTTTCCCTAAGACAATAGATCAGATAAGAGAATGGGTCCGATATTGCGGATATCCACCGTCTGAGCTTGAAAGTAGAGTCCTAGAAGTCTTTGCGGACAAGAGGGGTGATCGATACCGCATCTGCAGCAGGCACTTTAGCTCAGACATGTACTCCACATCATTGCTAATAAAGAAGAACACACCGCGAGCGAGGCGAAAATTGCTCTCAAACGCTATTCCCACTCTATTCGTCCACATCCCTCCACTGGTGAGTCAAGTTTACGTATTTATCTCTCGGCCTTGCGGTAGTGTGTAGCATTAGCTAACAATAATTTCCCCATTTATGTATCCACTCAATATGAAGGCGGAAGATTCTCCATCCGTGTCGTTATTGCAGTCATCAGCCACTTCAAGCGCCTATCGGGTAATCTTACTTGGCTATTCTGCCACTGACTTGTTTTAGGCATGTAAATCAATAGTTTTAATTTATCGTGTAATTATTTTACCTAATGGTACACCCTTGTACTCGTCCTCTAGTCTTTGTTTTCAGTTATAATTATTGTTATCCAAAATAATGCAAGTACTGTCTTTCAGGGAGATGCTGAGGAGTCCAACGTATTGACGACAACCGTTGATGTCACTCAGATGCTCGAGGTACGTTTCCGGACAGTTCCATCGATGGAGATCATCAGATCTTGCATTCTTGTAGCGTGATTGTTACACACAATGTTTCTTTCGTTTTTAGCCATTGATATGTCCTTCTGTCGTCGTCCTCCTATGTGTCTTCTTTTTTCAATATTGTGTTCATTACTAATGAAAGTCCTATGTTTCAGGGAGTCGATGGAGCATTAATCCAAGAAGAAGGGGGAGCATGCAGTTACGGGTCGGCGCAACAGCTAGCAGAAGTGTGCACCGCAGTTACATCGTCCCTTGATGTTCTTATGCATTTCGAGGTATGGATACTGACAGTTCGATCAAGCGAAATCATATGACGTGATTACATCCGCTATACTTCCTTCTTTATTAACGCAAGTACTATGTTTCAGGGAGATGACGGAGCTTCTTCTACAAGAACATCACCCCTAGTAGTTGATGCAGATCTCTGGGTGGTGACACTTCCAACGATCGAGCAAATGGAATCATATTTACATATCCATTATTTATTTTAGACAACTGATCATTTGTGCAGGTCTATTTAGATGAGCCGTTGACGCCTGCACAAAGTTTATGTTCTTTTTAACAAAATAGAAAACCATACTAATGCAATTACTGAGTTTCAGGGAGTTACTGAAGCATCATCTTCAATAATATCATCAATGGAAGTCTATGAGGAGCCCGAGGTATGGATCTTGACAGTTCCATCTAACTAGATCAACAATGCGTGAATAATTGTCGTTTGAATGTTCTACAATCCACACAATCCAGCGTTCATTCGTGTTTTGCTATTGAGTTGTACGTGGGTATTGGTCCCCAAGTACATTTTGTGTTTTCGATATTATTATACATACTAATGAAAGTTCTATGTTTCAGGGAGTCGATGGAGCGTCAGTGCGTGATGGATGTGCTTATCATGAAAATATAGTCGTTGCAGCGCAAGAGGAAGTGGAGACATGCACACACGAGTCGGAGCAACAGCGTCCTGATGTTGAAGTTCGAGGCAAGAAAGTTTCAAAGAAAAGAAAGCAAAAGAAGGTTAGTGTCCTGGTCACTATATTATGTTGTTTTTCACTGTTAATAGTTCAATACTGTAAGTTGTGTTTAAACTGAACATCCCTTTTCCAATCTGTCCTCTAGTTGCGAGTGGGTGTACGAACTAGATCTACACAGACAGTGAAGCGAACGAGAGATGTTGCTTGTCAAACCTTTTGGCAGGGACTTGAGACTGGAGATGCATCGTGCCAATGGGAAGAATATGAAGTGATTGACAACGGAGCTATACCACCACCAGCCATTGATAGTGAATGTCCTCCTGGTAGTTCGGATGCAGTCGGAGATCAATTCACAGAATCCACACCCGCAAAAACTAAGACCGCGAGAAAGTTGAAGAAATTGTTTTATTCACCCATCGCCGGAGAAGGAACAGATGTTGCAATGGAAGAGAATGAAGTGGACGACAATGAAACACCATCAATATCACTGAACATAGCGGAAGACGATATCAGAGATTCTACCTTTCATGTGAGTGACATGTCCTCAACGTTACAGGCCGAACCAGCTGGGATGCAGAGTGACAGTATAAGGAAAGAGGCCAAATTCATTGTATTCGATAGTTGTTTGATTGATATTATTATACGGATGAAATGTGGGCATTCGGTTGGTGGGGAAGTATGTGGGGAGCCATTGATTAATGTGACTCGTGCAATTCGAGGCACTAACCTTAAAATACATGCCACCTGTCTTAAAATACATGGGACTGTCTCAGTATCCTACAGCCCCCCCTTGACGTATAAAACCCAGTTGCACTGTCCTAGCTATGAAATAATTTCCCGACCTAATATATAAAATGAATAATTTTAATAAAGATCTGATGGTGAGACTAATTTCATTTTTTATGTTTTTCAAACAGGTACTTCATCCATTATTGTCTGTGTCACGAGTACCAGACACCGGCGGATGGCTTCTATAATCGCCAATTGCTTCTCCGCGTGAACAACGTTAGCACCCTGACCATTTTGTGGGACGATCGCCAAGTACAAGTATGCCCTTACGCGGTACTAACGGCTAGATGCAACATACAGACCGTTGTGGTGGCCTAGTGCCTCGTTGTTGGAACAGCCATGCGATTATCAGTGCGACCGAAGAGCTTATTTTATCGTAAACCAACACCCTGTGTACTGCACACGAACATCGCTTGCCTCAAGACGAACTATTTTGGATCGAGAGCAAAGAAAAATGCAAATTGCTGAATATTCTCTAAAAATTTGATGTCCAATAAATGTACTTTGCCCAATGTACAATCTTGCAGTTTGCTTTTAAACCACAGTTTCATATTCCGAATTGTGGCGCTGTATTGTGAGATGATCTAAGACCCTGTGTACAGCAAAGGAACATCGCGTGCCTCAAAACGAACTTTTTGGAACGTGAGCAAATAAAAATGAAAATCGCTGAATATTCTCTAAACATTTGATGTCAAATAAATGTACTTTACCAAATTTACAATCTTGCGGTTTGATTTAAAAGTACAGTTTCATATTCCGAATTGTGGCGCGCTGTGTTGTGAGCTGATCTGTGTTGATTTCCGGGTTCTGTGTGGAGTCGCGTAGAAGACGCCTGGGCGCGTTTGCCTACGCAGCACAGTCACGTCACGGATAGAGGCGGGGAATATGAATGTTTTGATAAAGTCTGTTTCAGGGGCGGGGGATTTGATTTAGTGCCGCAAAAGCAGGTGAGCCAGGGCGATGGGGGGAAATGATAGGATTATCAGAAAATGGCGGCTGATTTCGAGTGCGTTAATGGACGAAAAGTCGGGTAAGGTCCATAGGAAAGTTTTCTACGATCTACCGAGTTATGCTTAAAAACACATGGCCGAACCGTAGGGACAATAAAAAAAAAGTCCCGGAACTTGTCAATTGAGGGCAGTGTCTCACCATTTGACACTGCATACTGGCATATGAGAGTGCTGTCTGTCATTCTGATGCCTTGCGGCTTGGCACATGAGACTGAAAGTGACATTAAATAATTCTAGCCCTGTTGTCTTTGCCAATGCTTGTTTTTACCGAGTGAAGGGTGTAATGAAAACCCATTCGAGTAAATAAAGGATGTGATGATTGACATTCAGCTGTATTACACACGGGCCAGTCCATTGTATCCACATATGATTGATGCTTCTTGCTTGTTCGATGCAGCACGTGGCTAGGAAAATTCTACATGAAATAAGTCTCATTGGCTGTAGCTTCAATGTTGTGTAAGTACGCACTGGGTAGCACTGGACAACAACACAAAGCAAAACAGGTTCGATCCCCAGGTCTGCGCTTGGAAACCTATGGCTATTGGACACGTTCTAAATAACGTTTCATGTCATGCTATCTCATTTCATTGGGCGATCTATGAGTGTTTTTGCATTTGTGGGGTGACTTAAGGTAATGGGCGGTGTGCTTTGTAGGGTTAGGGACTGGTCTCCTCGTTGTTTCGGTCCCTAGCTTTACTCTCACACTGATGTGCTTCATTTCTAATTGGCATGACACAAAAGTCCAATTCAGCCAGCTACCTCTGTATGTTTGTATTTTATCTGGGTTTATTTGGGTAGAGAGAACACATATGGTTGACTGGGGGGTCCGAAGAATGGGTGGCGTAAGGAGATGCAAGGAAAGAGACATCAACCAGGTGTAGTAGATTGGCGGGGGGGGGCGTGAGTGGACGGCACTCACAGGCAATGATCAGAGGCGAACAGGTAAACATTTGAAGCATTTACCTCCATGTACAGCTGACCAGGGAGATGGGGGAACAGAGGTTGGGATACCAGTAGACATGTCGGGAGCGCCTTCCAGAGAAAGGAGGCGCCTCTTGAAGGCCGCCTGGATAGCTGATACAGTGGGGATGGACTAAACATCAGGGAGGAGGGAAGTTCCAGAGGTGGGGGGCGAGAAGAGCAAAGGGGTGAAAGCGAGTGTTAGCACAGGGGTGACTAGAGCGCAGAGGCTGAGGAGAGTCGGAGATTGCGGAGTCCAAGGCAGTGAGTAGTGAGAGACTGAGGTAGCCAGGCAGGGGGAGCAAACCAGTGGATGCATTTGGAGACAAGTAGAAGACATTTTAAAAAGTGGTCACTGGGCATGGACTACACCCCCTAGCTCCCACATGGAGGCATTGCACAGAAGTGTGTGAGGAGCGAGGGAGCCTAAAGAGGATGCAGGTAGCAACGTTGAGTATCTTGACAAGCGGAGTAGAAGAGTAGAGCGGTAACCCATAAGGATGCTGGCGCAGTATCTGAGGCGGCCTACTGACTATAAGGGTGAGGATGTGAGTCTGAGCAGAGTGAAAGGTGAAATAGGAGCAGCTCTTACAGATATTCAGGAGGATGAAACCGACAGCCATAGAGGTGGAGTTCATGAACGGCATTAGTTTCGGATCGTCGTCAAAGAGAACGCCCATGTTATGAGCCATAGGGGAAGCGACGAGGGCATCAGAGGGAAACTAGACGAGGGCGTCAGAGGGAAAATAGACGAGAGGGGAGGCGAGTGAGGAGTTAGAACTTGGGAAGAAGGGCACCTCAGTGATTGAGGAGTTGGGTATAGGCAGTGTAGAACCATCCAGTGGTGGCCAGGCAGCCTGTGATTTTCATAATATCTCCGGCATGACGGAGTTGATAGAGAAAAAGGTTTGCGTGTCATTGGCAAAGAGATGATATGAGAACCCAAAGGAGGAGAAGATCTTGCCAAGGGACACATTATAGAGAGTAAATGGAAGATGTCGAAAAAATAGACCATTGAATGGCCAAACTAGTGGGGGGAGAGGGTTGGGTGGAGTTTGAGAATATTACACTATTCTAGGAAATAGGAAATGAGGTACTGAGTAGGTAGGAGGGAACTGAGGCAAGCATACTGGCCTCAAAGCTAAAATGAGAAAAGGCTGGTCCACAGTCTCAAAGACAGTGGAGACATCAAGGAGGATGAGGATGAGCGATAAGTGGGCGTGATGAGCAGGAGTGTGGAAGTGAGAGACATGGGTGAGCACTGTTTCCATGCAGTGACAGTGGTGGCACCTGGACTGGAGGGCCTCTCTGAGTACATGCGTTTCCAGGAAGGTGGTGAGGCAGTTGAACACCACAGTGAGAAGGTAGCAGGTTTGTTAGGGTCTGACATGTGTTGTTATATGAGGGGCAAGGGGGCGATCACCCTACAGCTTGCTGGAAAGATATAAGAGGACAGGGAGAGGTTGAAAAGAGGGGAGAGATAGGAACAGGTATCATGACTCATTCAATATACAATGTTCATCCCCCACCCTCATTGGCTACTGCCTAGTCACATGCTAATATTTACATATAGACCGCTCTCCCATTGGCCGTATCATCTTATCCTCCATCGTCTTTACACGTGGGTAACAACCTCTTCACCTCAGGTTACTGTAAAATGATTGGTTAGACTTTAACATGCACCACTCTGTCTTGAGACCTAACCACGTGATGTGCACCTGGTCATCAACATGAGCTCGGAACATAACTTCGAGGCCAGCCTGGTCCTTGCAAACAAAGCAACTATTTTCTCATCTCAGACACACAGGTGCCCCCATCAGGCCTCCCCGCTGCAATCTTATAAGCATTGGCATCACTCTTTGCCCTCCCTGGCACAAATCGTGGACTTTGTTGTTCTCTGCTCTGCCCTTTATCAGCTACTCCTCCCGAGGGGTAGGCCTAAAATGTGTACATGTCCGACTAATCCATTAAGTTCATGAAGGATTTAGGAGTCTTATTCCTGGGCATCTGGTAGTTCAAATGGAATTACCATTATTCAGGGGGGTTCCGGTGTCCTAAATCTCAGCTCATGCTTTGGCAGCTCAGGGCCTCTGCCCTGGCTCCCATGAGTGTGCCCTTCCAATTGGGCTGCAGCCCTTCTCCTATTTAGCTACTTGCATTCCTACCTTATTGTACAATTGGAATGGAATGTAATAATGAAGCAAGAGAAGGGGCCTCGTAGTTCTGTGTTTCCAACATGGCCTGCAAGAATTCAGGCCTACTCTCAAATACAGTGTTAGTTCATGTAATAGATATCACACGCATGCAATGTATTCTACATGAAACTGTTGCAAAGCAAATGGTTTGTTTCCCTTATAGAAATGTCCACATTATGTGTGTATCCCGCCAGTCAGCTCCACCCATGAGGTTCCCCCTGCCCCACCCTCTACACATTCCCCACATGCTTGTATATTTTCCACAGTCTAAATCATTTGGGAGGGGCTGTCCTCTAAACTTGCACCCCAGCAAATGTCAATATAAGACTTTATCAACCAGCTATTTGTTTTGCTAGTTAGTAGTGGGATTGCTCAAGAGATCAAAGTGTCATTGTTGTCTGTCTTTTTATAGTACTCATGGGTTCTGCAGCTTTCTGTTACTGGAGCAGCATAGTGCTTACAAGATTTTCATTGCTCTATCCGAGCTTTGCTGTAGTTGGTGTGATCATGCAGCAATGCGGCTGCTGGGTCATAGCATCCCTCACGTGCCACCATTCTAGGTCTTCCCAGTGCCTACTACATTTAAAACACAAGTGTATAATGCATGTGCTGGTCTGCTAAGTTTACACAAATCGTTAGGTTATCACAACCATCACAAACATGTCTCCCTCATTCTTTTCAGCAGCCAGGGTTAAGGCTTTGTTCAAGTGCTGCAGCCCACAGTCCACTGACATGTGCTAATTTAGCCAATTAAACACATTGGGCCTCATTACAGGTCGGGCGGTCCGGAAATAACAGTGGCGGTAAACCCGCCGCCACTGTTAATTCTGGACCGCCCGATCCCGAGTCCTGCAGGCGGGAGGTGGCGTTCCCGCCAGGTCTGACCTGGCGGGTTTACCACCGCCCGCCTGCAGACGGATGAGGAAACACCAGCACCATCACGAGATGCTGCCGGTGTTTCCATGATCCCCATTCCAATTGGGATGGGGGATTACACTATTCCGCCTCCGGAATTCCCGGGACACCGGGGTTGTAATGGCCGGTAATTCCAGGAATCACAGAGGTTGAATGGTAATACGAGTCCGGCGGTAACCGAGGCGGTTTTACCGCCTCGGTTACCGCCGGACTCGTAATGAGGCTCATTGATTTATGCATTACCCAAGGACAGGGAGTCCTCAGAGGCAACCCATCCGAGCACATTTTCACCCACTTAAAGAAAACATCACTTAACGAAATTTATACGACCAATTTGCACATTGACTGGAAAAAGAATTGAAGGTAAGACCAGAGCGCGGTTCCCACGTATTAAGATTGGTATAGGTCCAAATAGTTAATGAAAAATATTCATTCACGTTAAACCTTGTGCTGTGACAAGTATAGTCTTTTGTGATTAATGTGATGCACCAGCCGACACGTGTTTTGACCCTCTGGGTCGTTATCAAGGCGTGTATCCGCGTAGATACAGTGCAATTTCAAAGCACACTTGGCACTGTCCAACAGTGTATTTTCCTACCAAATGCTGCTTTAAACACACCCTGGCACACACATTACCTAATGACACAGAATTCTCATAGCCACCGCCTTCCATCATTAAATCCCACCCCACCCAAAGACAACACTGAGTAACGAAAATACATTTTCTAATGAGCATTTACAAAGTACATACTTCGTATTTGCACAGCGGTTCAAACATTGCACTGATGCATCCTACTAAACGACACGAAGTTCAATTCCAAAAAACTACAGTCGCCCTGTTTATTAGAAATTGCAACAGAACATTATGCATCGTAACCAAAACATTGCATCAAAAACACACCTACTTATTCACATGTCATTGCTTGATCACATGGAATCCTCAGAGGCACCCTCACAGCACACACTCACACCACCCAACCACAACAAAACCACATTTTATTGATTTATGTGCGATTTCAAAAGACGCACATCACACTTGCATGCATTAAAATAGACATAGAAACAGTTCACCCTATCCAACTACACTGTGCTATTTTGCAACACAGCAAGGGCCTATCAAAAAATGACAACAACATCCTTAGATGCAAATATCTCCAAATCCAGTTTCAAATGTGCCTCAGAGCGCTTCCATTAACGAGCACCTTGAAGACACAGAGATTGCAGCGATGCGCAGTGCTGCACTGGAGGCCACATCTTCATCTGAGGAAGATTCTGGTAAGTTCAATTGAATAATTTCAATACAAAACCAGGCAATAAAAACCTAGAACCCAAAACTAGGATATATAAGGGCCTCATTATGACTCTGCCGGTCTGGACAGAAAGTGCTGGTTATTCCGTTTACTGGTGCATCTCTGCACTAGCAGAGTACAGGTTTGCCAATGGGGTAGCATGTGTTACCTCCATCCAAGAGCTGGAGGTAAATCAGGCACCAGTATTACCGGTGCCGGTAATACTGCCAATCCCCATGGACTCCATGGAATGGGGACTTACCTACCGTTGCTGGCACCTGTAATATGCCAGTAATTCCGACATATCAGGTGCCGGTAACTGTAGGTCCAGTTGCCGGTATCCTGCCAGTATTACCGGCGTGATACCGGCAGATTTATGGTGAGGGCCATAGACTAAGGCCTTCCAAGGAACCATGTTTGCACAAGTGCCCTTGGTGTAGGGCTCGCTCACAAACACCCCCCCCACCCATCCACATTCATCATGAACACAAACTCCATGCTACAAACAAGAGGCACACATGCCATCCTATCAACAATAATAGTAACACAACCATAAACAACACTATATCTCTCAGATTCGGCTTTACTCCCAATAACAGACCCCATACACACAGCCAACTCATGCATCTAAAATAGGACAAACAACCCAAATAACTAAGTATCCTACAATTCATATTTCCACCAACACATCCACAAAGACGCACAGACACGTATGTTTAAAGCCCTGTGTTGTTAAGCCATCCTCTACCCAGGACACACTTCATCATAGAAAAAGAATATACAGATGTCAGCATCTTTTGCCTACGGTGCCTCCACAGCATTGTCGCAGCTGAGATGGGCAAGAGAAATGGAAAAATCAAATACGGCTGCATCAATTCAAAAACGAACAAGAAGATAGAGAACCCTTGGTTTTACATAGAAAATACCCTCTCCATATCACAAAACATCTTCACAATAGAAAACACCACCAACCATCATAGGTTACTATATCAACCAATACTATGGGCCTCATTACGAGTATGGAGGTAGCCATGGTGCTATTAGCGCCATGGCTGCCTCCATACCGGGCTCCATTACCGGGTTCCTTCAATGAGGAATAACCGGGTCATTCCAACATTGGTGGACCCGGTAATTCCTCCTTGAAGGAACCATTCCCCATTCCCATTGAGCCCCTATAGGGCTCAATGGGAATGGGGAGGGAGATAATAACGGGCACGTAAATAACGGCACGTTATTAGCTCCCTGTTCCCCT
Organism: Ambystoma mexicanum; assembly: GCF_040938575.1. Taxonomy (NCBI): domain Eukaryota; kingdom Metazoa; phylum Chordata; class Amphibia; order Caudata; family Ambystomatidae; genus Ambystoma; species Ambystoma mexicanum. Next base: position 1,565,240,928 of record NC_090929.1, on the reverse strand, counting down.
CGCGGGACCCGGAAAGGACGTCTGGTTTTACCAGACGTCTGTTCCGAGTTCCGCAAAGGGAACCTCGTAATAGATGCTCCCGTAATGAAGGGTGCCGGTGCCCTACCGGCACCCTTCATTACGGGAGCGCCAGGGTTGTAATGAAGCCCTGTATCAATGCATCATCAACCCCATCCACTGTGTATTTCCTAATCTTCATATACAGAGATCATTCTCTAAATATTACGCACACACCTACAAAACCACACTACGAAGGTTGATGCATAGATCATTTCCCCAAAAATCTGCACCCACCTACAAAACAATATGCAGCAAATTGAGGAAAATAATATTCATGATATTCTAACCTTGAAACTCCAATCAAATCTGAGAACATAATTCAAACACAATCTATACACAACTCCTTAAAAGAAAATGTATAAGAATAGGAAGGCTATAAACACTGGAATGTCAACATTAAGTTTTGACATATTATTTATTTATTCATTTTTCCATGTCTATAGCACGCGCAAGCCCGTAGGCATCTGGGCTCTTTACCAATTACATGAACCCATGGCAGGGCATGAGCAAGGTTACAATGTCATTGTTACAATTACAGCTGAAAGAAGACATGTGTACAAAGAAGGCAATTGGGTTATAAGCTCATTTAGTGTTATAGTTTCAAGATACAGATGGGGAGGGGCAGGTGTACAAACAAAACACATAAGATCTGTTTGGTGTTTCAAATAAAGCACTGGGCACAATCATGTATTAAGTGATTTTTAGAATTTTTAATTAATGTTTTTTGAAGTTATTGATATATTCTTGTATTCTGTATTCATCAACATATTTCAAATAATGTCCTCCGCTTGACACGTGTTTTGGCACAAGGCCCGTAGGGACGTTGGATTTACTTACACGAGGGAGATTATCTCCAAGAAACAAATTAATTAAGGATTAACCCTTGACTGAAGAACTTGGAAAGAGAATGCTAATAGGAGGAACGATGTTAAGAAGCCAAAGTAAATATGATACTTAATGTCCAGTTTTGAGAAGGGCCTCGTGCCGAAACACGTGCCAACCGGAGGACATTGTTTGAAAAATGTTGATGAATAGAGAATACAAGAAAATACCAATAGCTACAAAAAACATTACTTTAAAAAAATCAAAAAGTCACTTGATTGTGCCCAGCACTTTATTTGAAACACCCAACAGATCTTAATAGCCTGCATGAAGGAGAGGCTACAACTTCTAGGTGTTGCCAGGAGCGACGTGCCACAGTGAATGAATCATCGACCTACGGCGCAGTGACATTCTCCTAAAATACCCCAATTTCTTCAATACAAACATAACAACTAGGCTGTACATCTTATTTAGGTGAACAGCCAGGTTTTGAGGGCTTTCCAGAAGACCCAGTAGGATTTCTCCACCCTTAGGGCCGATGGGAGGGAGTTCCAGTATTTGGCAGCAAGAACAGGGAAGCCGTGCCCTTCTACTTTGGCTCGTCTGTTTTTGGGTAGGACCAGTCTACGCGAGTATGGGGTTCTTGTGGGCCTGCGGGATGCAGCTTTGGTGATTTTTTCAGCCAGGTAGGGTGGGGCTGCTTTTGAGATGCATTTGTGGGTGATCGAGAGAGTCTTGAAAAGGATTCTTTTGTCGATGGAAAGCCAGTGGACGGCTCTGCGAACAGCTGAGATGTGCTCTGATCTGGGGATGCAGAGGGCCGCGCGAAGAGCGTTATTCTGGATGGTCTAGACTTTTTTTTTATATTCTGGACTGAAGTGCCAGCAAATAGAACATTACAGTAGTCGAGCCTGGTTCCAACCACTGCCCGGGTGATTAATATCAACAACAACACAACAGACATAGCAAGCATACAATACATTCTAAAATGAAATAAAGTAAACATTTCAGTTAATACAAATAACAAAGACCTCATATTACATAAGCTCAAAACAACCACCCACAATCACACCTTCTATTAATTGACCACAAAACATTCACCTATAATCACGCCTTCTAATACATGAATCAAAGGCATCAGCTTATAAACACCCGTTCTATAAATAAGTTCAGCGCATACACCCACAATTACTAACATCACTAGCTCACAACATACACTGTAATTACAATTGCCATAGCACTCTACCCACCAAATAACTAACTTGAACATGTAAAGTACAAAGAGCACACATGCATCTGTATGCAAACTAATTGAAAGATACTATTAACACATTAGCACATTTACACACTAAAAACAATCCAAAAAGAAGTTGCGCTTAGGGCTCATCAATCAAATGTTGATTTTAATGTTGCTTTTATTTTATGTTATGTTTAGTGCTAATGTTGGGTTTAGATTTAATAATATGTTACACACTTCAGCTTTTTTGTATATATGTTTCCCATGTCTACACATTTCATCCAAGTAACACACGGCATAGCACCAACCAGAAGCCATCATTGGAAGTTCACATCCAGTTCAAAGTCAGATGGTCAATACATTTTGGGTATGCAAGTGAGATCAAATGTAAAGACCTTTCTCCAGGAAAATGTTCATGCCTGTAGGGTAGTCCTCTTTTATACATTACACATTTCAAACCAAGATAGGCAGCTCTTCAATTTGCATTCCCTGCAATTCTATTTGCATTCCACAAAAATTGCAAAATTACCCATGTCAGGTGGAAGCTTTTTTGTAACCTTTTAAACCCACCGTAATATTAAGGTGATGGTTTAATGCAACAAACCCTTATCATTCGCCAAGTGTTGGAAATTGTGCCACCTAAACTCTGAATCCCACCACCCCCCCTACACAGTGGATGAGCACACTGATGACATCACTTATTACATTATGGATGGAATCACTGGAAACTAGATGACCACTGTGACTTGGTGCCACATAGCTTATGGACATGATCCAGGCCCTGCCTGCAACTGGGCCCAATGTTCACATTACCCCTGTAGCAGCTCCATTGGCCACTGGTTATGATGGCCTGTGGCCATTACCACTCACCTGACTGCTCGGAAATGACCTATAGCCATGCCGCAGGCCCTGCCAAGACACCCAACGTAACCATAGGTCCTATTCTGCAGTGGCCACATTGCCCCCATAGTGCACCTGTGTGCCAATGGCCACAGTCTCTGGCCATGGCCAGGTGTCACCAGGCCATCCAAAAAAGCCACTCGGCCTAACCCAATGGCCAATGTACACCTATAGAAGATCCGTGGGCCACTGACCATGTCCAGGCCTGGCAGGACACCCAAAATATCAAGTGGGCATGGCCTGTATCCAGGCCCAGTGGCTACTTTGCCCTATAGCAGGTCTGAGGCAATATTATATCTCTGTTAGCATGTACTACACATAATACAATATGCTTGTATCATGTCTTGAAACAAGCCAAAATAAATGTTTACTCTAATGGGTAGTGTTCTCTGTGATATATGCTGTGATGTCATCAGTAATCACATTGGTGATGCCATCACTGTGCTTTTTAAAGATGTCATTGATGATGCAATGAGTGATGGCACACGTGATGTCATCTGTGATGTCATAGATGATGTCATCTGTGATTACAGCAGCATTCTCCTGGGCTGTGCAACAAGGAGGACTTGTGTCAAAGTGCCATAGCTTCCAGCACAACTAATTTGAAGGTTTTGCATGAAACCCTCAGCTTGACGTCACTTCAATTGAAGTTTTTTCACTGAATATAAACAATATTGTTACAATGAACTGTTTCAGCTTACAATTCACTTAGTTAAAGGTTATTCACTGAATATCAAGGGTTTTGTTATGCTATATCTCCCATCACCTATAGTACTAAAGTGTTTTCTTTACATATCATCATACATATCAAAATTAATATGATATGATATGATAGGTTATTTATAATACCCAGAGGTTTCTAAGTGCGGACCCGGGGATTGAACCTGTGGCTCCATGTCGTTTTGCTTCCAAGGCAAGCATGTTACCCCTGAGCTATCCTCCCAAAATTTGATCAGTTTGTTTTTAAGCTACACCAGATAGGATTTGTCCCCATTTGCACCCGGGGGAAGGGCGCTTTGCCAATCAGGTGGCAGGAACAACAGGCGAGAATACAAATTCTCTGCCCGCTGTTTCCAGCCACCTGAGGCCCTTCCCCGGGTGGCACCATCTTTTTTTTTCTTAATTTGGGGAGGCAACAGGGAGCCTCTCCCTGTTACAGCTCCACCCACCCAAAATAATCCATATCCATTCCCCACCGCCTCCATCCCTCCCTACTGACCTGCCGGCCAGGAGCTTTGTGCTCTGGTTTTTGGTGTTCCAGCCCACTGCCAGCCGTCATAGAAATGGACCGTGGCCTATGACGGTGGGCATCTTTATTTTTTATTTGGAGATTTTCGTCGCACAATAGGCGCAGTCAATCTCATGAGAAAAAATAAATAAACCTTTTGCACCCAGTTTAACCCTGGGGTGTGAATTACTTTCACCTCTGTGTCAGCTAGAGGGCCGTTACTGCCCATGTCCGCCTTCCGAAGCAGGGGTGAAAGCCATATTACGGATCCGTGGCCCACAGGCCCTGGCAACTGACCACTTTGCTTTGATAAGGAACCAGAACGGGAATTTTAGCATACATTATGGCAAGGTATTTTTGCATTTCTCTGATTGAGAGAAAATCTCACAGTATTTGACTGCCAATATTTACCTTGAGAATTTAACATGAGAAATTACATGGCTAAATAACCACGAGAATTTACTGCAATTTTCTTGCGAGAGCACAATCATTCTCCCTATTTTGCAAGAAATTACTGTTGGAAACGCAGCATGCCACTCGTGCACGATTCTCGTAAATGCGAGAATACGTAAACGCATCACAAAACATGTTATCTCAAACCCCCCACAAACTTTAAATGTGCTCAAATGCTACTCTTTTAGTGTCTCTCCTCCACCCTGAAGGAAAACATCACCCTCACCCCCTCCTAATATGTTTTTAGGCATTTTGTTGTTCCCCGTTCTCTGCCAAAATATTAAAAAGCAACCGGACGGACTTGCACCTAACCACCAAACGTCACATCTGCACCACTTTGTATCCAACTTGTTTGGAATTTAAAACAAATCAGTCGATCGGTTTAGGCAGTGCCCCATTTCAATAGATGCTCAGTTCCCCTTTGGGAAATCAAATGCAAAAAGCACAAAACGCCACGTTTGTCAAAGTTTTACATCTTTCAAATTGTTGCACGAATTACCACCAAGAATTCAAATGTTGGTAATCCAGTTGAACCAAGTCACACATCTCAAAGCGCGTCCTAGACACAATTGCTGGAAGTTCACCTGCAGTTCAGAGACACATCAACAAGGCATTGTGAGTATGCAAATTAGCCCAAAGGCAAGTATACATACATAATCCACCATAACTCGCGCCACCACTGTGCACTGCTCAGACTACGCTAATTTCCTACAACTTTCTAATATCATACTTACCCAATATATCAACATTTGTGTTCAATTTACAAAATTTCACCTTAAAACTCTGTTCACCTTCTAGCATAATTGTTTATATTTCTATACACCTTTTGCAAATCTTTCCACTGTTTTTGTGCTCATCAACATTCGCGTACGTCTGACATCATCGCAGACTTTTCGGACAGTGTCACGTGACCACGTGCTCGCATGCAGCATGATAATGTGTCCGCGAACGCATCTGCACTTCGCAAACAGGTCCGTGATTCGCAAACAGTTCGGAACTGATCTAGGAACTTTGAAGCTCAAAATGTATCCTTGCACAGCTCCTACACCTATTCTTACTCATTATCCATTAACAATCTAGCACAGAGCACATACTTTGAAGAATTTTAGCAAAACGGCTATTTATCTTAAAAATGGCATCAGCTATTGCCATCACTCCTCCCCAAGAGTCACCACCAACAGCTGGACGACCTACACACCAAACAAAGCACAGTACTTCAAGCGACAATGAAGACGACCAAGAAGATGAGGTAGAGGAAGTGCCTACCTCTAGCACCCAGAGAGAATCATGGGTGTGGCAGTTATTTACCAATGTTAGGAATGTACCAAAGGCTAAAGCTACCAAAGTGAAATGCACTGAGTGCAATGTTGTGTTCAGTTGCGGAGTACCTGGACGCTACTCCTACAGGACCACCTCCATGCGCCGCCACACCAAGTCCAACCACCGAAATTCTCTCAGAAAGGTTGTTCCTTTTTTAGCAAATAGTAGGCTGTCTTCCTCCACCTCATCTTCCTCAACCAATACTGTAACCACACAGCCTACTTCTGTGGGACACAAAATCCAACCAGGTTCTTTGCAAGCAATAAAAGAGGCTGTTGATCCATATCTTTCGAAGAACAACAGTCCTCTGTGTATACTGCAGCACAACACTCTGCAGGGGGAGCAATTTTGAAGTGCTTTTGAAGCTGTAATCAAGGAGCATGAGAAACACTGCCCCCTACCTTGTATGTAACACATGCGCAACATCTTCTCCTGTCCACCTGCCCTTCCATATTTGTGATTGGTTCCTCTTCCCTCATTTCCCTCCCCACCTTACTTTCTGACCCCTCCTGCAAATAAAACAAAAAAAAACAAAACAAAAAAAGGTTCCTTTAGGAACCACCTTTCACAGTTAAAAAATAGAACTAACAAAATAATCTTATACACTCCATCTACTTTACATTTCTCAGTAGCTAGACTCAATAAGATTCTCCAACATTCCCATTAGCATTTTGTGTTATGCTAATGGAAATAATGGACAATTGTATACTAGAGAAAAATATAAACGGACAGACACAATTTTCTGTCCCAAATACGATTCTCTAGCATACAATAAGGACCATAATCGATGGACCTTTATAACTATCCGCGGTCTCCACAGCGCCCTTTCAGGCCATGCATCATTAAAAGACCCAGATGGCATGTGCACAGCATCGCACAGTGGAGCCCTTCTATCCTTTTTAATTTGATATTTGTAACACTCCCTAAATGCCTGCTTTCAAACAGTCACACATCCATCCACCAATCACTTCCAAACGCTGTACATGTAACCCTATGAGCATATTAAGCTTCCACACACCAACATCCACTTAAAAATCTTCTTCACATCTTTTGCATCTGCATTTCCCTTACTTATACAAATAAATTGTACACAGTGCCTCTATAAATGTATATATGCATTGTGCAGAGAGAGAAGTGCATGAATAGAAGGGGCAGTACGGATGGGCAAGTGCCCATGAGAACCCAGGAGGGAAATGCCAAGGGATGCCAAGGTGGAGAGCCACTAGCTACACACTGGAGAAGAGGAGTCCCAAGGGTGGGACGCATCTTATGTACACCGCACACAGCGGTAGCAAGCGTGCCTGGGCTTGGGGAGACCTGTGCTCGTGCCATGACTTCAACTCCCAGCTTACTTTTATTACAGGCTTGCATTCACCATCAGACCACAAGTCCTTCCTCACTTTCAACATTTGAATTGGCCTCCACTTGGATTGGTCATTTTAGGGCTCATTAGTTTGGCTCTGACCGAAAGCAGCAGACACTGCAGAGCTGCAGGGACACTCTGCAAAGTGTGGGTTTGTTGTGTTTTAAGTTACTTTCTTTCTACCTTTTTGGTTTAAGTAACAATTTTTTTCCCTTTTAAGCGTTACTGCGCCTGGCGGCAGACTGGATGCCCGGGGAAAATAAGCAAACTATTGCTATTCATTTTACTCTACTTTCTAAGTTTGTTTTTAAACTTTACATTTTCTATGACCATTTCCTTGTGCACTGCGCATAGCGGTAACAAGCGTGCCTGGGCTTGGGGAGACCGGTGCTCGTGCCGGGACTTCAACTCCCAGCTTTCTTTTATTACAGACTTGCATTCACCATCAGACTGAGTCCTTCCTCGCTTTCCACATTTGAATCGGCCTCCGCTTGGATTGGTCGCCACAATTTAATGGCAACAGTACTTAAGCAGAAGCGCTGGGAGTGCTGCGACCGAGTGCAGCCCAAAGCCAGGCCAAAGTCTGGCCCGTCTGCGCTTGTCCGTGCAGGATCTAGCGCCACCTCAGACTCTCTTCCCAGCTGGTTGGCAGGAAATGCAGAAGCTGCCTGCCTCCGACCCATTAACTCATCTGTAAGCATGCCTGATAAATACTCATTCACTTGTGGTGCACAGATCCGAGATGCATTCTTTTTTAGAATCCCACTGCCCCGATTTTGTGTTTGGCACGGAAACGTGGCTGACTGAGCCCTCTGGTCTGGATATCATTGAAATGCTGCCACCTGGTTATGCTACTCTTCAGGTGGATCGTGGGAGGGGGGGTTGCCCTGATTTATAATGTGCATTATTAGTGTTTGCAGCTGCCAAATATGTTGGAGGCAGACATGGAACACCTACTGGTCAGAATTATCGTAAACGCATCCTGGGTGTGCCATTTTATGTCAGGCTATCGCATCCATCTACTAATCTTGTGGTTTCGTCTCTAGTCTGGGGTCAAATCCCTAAGAAACTAAAGGACGCTCTGGTAATACCCCTGTGGAAAAAACCATCCTTGGATGCTTCAACTCTGGCAAACTATCGCCCTATTTCGTTGCTCCCCTGCCTTATGAAGGTCTTGGAACCAGTAGTCACTCCTCAATTGAGGAACTTTCTGGAAAGACAGATGACTCTGGATAGCTGCCAGATGGGTTTTCGGCCAATGATGGGCACTGAGCCGGTTCTCGTGTCAGTGCTCGATGGCCTTACCATGATCAGTTTCCAATAGTTTCATTTCCCCCCTATCACTCGTCCCCGGTGGCAGTGACATGTGGGGTGCCACAGGGGTCAGCATCTATGAGAAAAAACACAATTTATGGGACCCCCCTAGAGCTTTGGTCTCCCCCCTTCACAAAACCGCACCAGACTTCACAGAATCAATCTGACCGGGCCATATTTTTGCAAAGTTTTGTGTGGATTTGTCGAGGGGGTTATAAGCTGCCCAAATAGTGCTCTTGCTAAGGGTTGAGCAACTTAACCATAACTACACGGCCACTATACGCACATAGAGTTATGTACGTATAGTGATAAAACGTAGCTATTGCACACATTTTGCAACCATGCTGCATTACCCTGCCTGATAATTAGATTGCCACCGATTTGGAAAGCTTCTGAATATCCATCTGGGACACATAAAGAGGACTAACAACCCAAAAAGATGTTCTCGCGAACCGGTTTATTGGAAACAGTCCCCCTTTCTATGAATAACAAGCAACTGTTTGTCATCAGTTTCTCTTATGGACTGCCTGTTGCTCAACCCTGTGCCAGGAGCCTCGAGTGGGCCAGCCTTACAGGAACAGGGCTCCCTGCTACCTTTGTGCAGTCATCGCCAGCTGTGCCTCTTGGAATGTGCCCAGGGCAGAGCAGGGTCCAATCTGCTGCTGAGGATGCCACCCACCAGTGTCAGAGCCTGACTCAGCCGCAGATTGCCACACGCAGTGGGTGAAGCGTAAAACAAGAAGTAGTGGAACTATGTTCTTCTGCCCCCGCACCAGCCCCCCCCACTGAACCCATTCTCAACCCCCCACAATGCAAACACACCAGACCTTCCTTTCCTCCACTGCACCCCACACAGTACTATTCAGACAGACGAGAACACAAAGAAAATGCAGCATTTAAATACCAACCATTAGTTGGTCATTGTCCCTCACACTATTCAGCCTCAAGTAGCCTCCCCCTTCCAATCACCCACCATTTCCACCTCTTAAGGGACACGCCTATAGCCACAGGCCCCTGCCATTATCTGTGCAGACACTGTGTCTGCAGCAATCCATGATCAATTGATAGAAGGCACATGTCAGCACCAAAGGAACAACAGTACCCAGCACTTGCAAGATAGCTCAGCATGGTGCGCCACTGGAGTGTTACCCGCACGACCCGGGTTTTCCCCAGTAGGAAGGAAGTTGGTAAATACATCAAAGGTGTCCATTGCTGACATCCTGCAACAGTGTTAAACAAAAGGTAACCATCACTGATTTCCCCAAAAAGTGAACGCCCTACCCTTCAGTTCCTTCCCACTTTGACCTCTCAAGAGTGGGTAGACGATGCTTCGCAAAAAACGAAGTGCCCATTAACAGGCAAAGTGCACCCGCTGGCTTATGACTGGGAGGAGAGCACTCCTTCTACACAGGCAACCTGGCTGCAACCTGCTTTGTAAACGCCATGTAACAATAACTGCAAATCAACATGGGATGTAAACACAATGAAACCTGACTGCAACCGGCCTGTAACCTGCTATGTAAATACAATGTAACCTGCTTTATGCCCACCATGTAAACATTGCTGTAAATGAACACCAGCTGTAAGCGCCCATCACCAGACTCTACCCCTGCAAGTAACCAGGACATAACTGCCATCCAACATGTGCTGTAACTGTAACCTCACTGTAAGCAATCTAGTATGTAACCTTGTATCCTGGTCTGTAATGACCGGGCATCGTAAGTGCAAATGAACATGGTCTACAGCCACCATGCCACCTGACTGTTACTGGCAAGTAACCATTTCATAACTACCACTCAACATGCACTGTATATACTACGTAGCTTTTTGTGGAACTTGACTGTAACCACAAGCAACCTGTATGCAACTGCCATCCATTATGGGGCACCTGCATTGCAACCTGTGCTCAGCCGCTATAGAACCTGACTGCAACCAACAAGCAAGTGGGGTATAACTGCCATGCAACATATAACCGCCCTGTACTTTGGCCTGCAACCACCATGTAACCTTGCTCTAATGGTTATGCAGCCATAACTTCCACTCAGCAGTAGGCTGTAATCGCCTCACTCTGGCTCACAAGCAACCACATCATAACTGCCATGAAACATGGGCTCTAGCACAGTGGTAGAAGTGTACGAGAAAAAGTAGTGGAAATGTGACCCAGGGCGGAAGCAATGGGCAACACATGTTTCAAGGGTTGCAGCCCTGCTGCCTGACAGCCAAATGAGTTGAAACAGATTTCAGTTGAGCTGTTACTGTGTGTGAATGTACATTAAGAGCAGAGAAGATAGCAAAGGGGCAAGGCGTTTGTCTTGGAAGAAAGACAATGCAGAGCAACACAGTTTCGAATCCTGGTCCTGCTTCTGGTCTCCAGTATTAAGCACGTTACCAAAGGTTAATTAATTAAAGAAGTGCAAAAGTACCACACACAACTAAGTATGCTTGCAAAGCACATGCACATTCTTCACTGATTAAGTTGGTAGTACCTGTGGGGCATGGCAGTAGGAGGTACCTGCCTATCCATGCGCCTTGCGTCTGTCCAGAAAGATGGAATCATACAGCGCTAGATCTCTGAAAATGATAGTCATGAAGGCCGTCCCTCTCTCCGCACTCAGGAAAGAATAGTCGAAGCCACTTTGTCCCACAACTATCCAAGTTCTAAAGGGAGGCTAGTTGGGGGGTACGAAAGATGCTTTCACAAGAGGGTGGACCCCTATCTCTGAGTACTTTGAGGGCAATGCTTGCAGTCATGCTGGCAGCATGATTGAAACACTCCTGATGCATTGTCCACCGAGCTGTAGCAAAATAACATGACGCATTTTGGTGAGGTGACAATGCAGGCATCGTTTGCTAGGAACAGGGCTAAATAAGCACTATTTTCAAATACAAAACCATGAATTATGTATTATGTTAGGTAACGTAAACTTGTCTTATATAGCGCCCATCTGACAATTTTGTTGGCTTTGCTGCGCATGGCTCTGTAAGAAAAGAGGGGGGTCATTTGTGGGATAGCAGGAAAGTGAGTTGAGGGCGCGAGAGGACTCCAGGTCACACTTGGTATTTTCGCTTTAGAAGGCAAATCAACCTGCTGCCCTCGCTGTGCCACTACCACTTGCATCTTGCAGACAGGTGCCATCCCCTTTCTCACATCACCACTATCCAGTCCTGTAGTTCTGGCTCTTTGTCTCTCTCTGTCTCTTTTCTCTCTCTCTCTAATAGGCTGAAAGATGTCTGGGGTTGCTTGAGTTTACGTGGCATAGAAGTTGGGGCTGGGTGGCTCCCACTGTTGGTGGTACCAGTCTGATTTGCATATGGCTGGCACCCTTTTGAAATGGCGCTTGGGGGATAAAAAACAGTGGTGTGGAAGGTTGTCCAGAGCAGTGCCAGTGGTTAAGATTAATTCAAAACCTTTCACCCATTACTTTTTTGGTTACAGTTTGTCCCTCACATACTAAGGGTTATGGGGAGCAGGACATTTAGGTTTGGAGAAAAGGCTGGTTGAAATATGGGGAGCCCAGGCACCTATTTCATCTTTCTTCGTATGTTGGTTGGCAGGCAGAGAGCTACCCCACACCTCGCTCCGCTCTTAACTTGCTAAGGTGCTGTGCTCAGTGGCCACCTGGAGCTTTTGGCCAGAAGGAAAATGCCACCAGGTCAGGCATTCTTCAGGTGATCAGGGCAGGGGACAGAATCCCTGGCTGCCTCTCCCTAAGGCCTACCACAGTGTCTCCCACAGGCTTCAAACTCCTCTTATACAGTGTAAATCCCCCACCTCACCCCCGACAGCCACCACTCACCCGATGCTGAGTAAGCTGCATCACATAGGATTCAGAATGATGCCAAAAACCTGCCAAGTTCTTCACAATGAAATTGACATGTCTGGGCCAGTTAAGTGACAAGTAGCAAGAAACAGACTGCCACAGGTAAGCTACAAAAGAAACAGGATGCTTTATTCTTCCACGTTACAAGTTAACAGGTCAGATGTGGGAGAGAAGGTCACTAGCATGCATCCTAGTTCTTGTCTCTACTCCAAGTCCTCTCAGTGCCTCTCTTGGAACCCCACGGTTCCCCAGGTTCCACGTACCTTATAACATTCCATGAGGTCTCTCTCTGCAATCCCTCATACACTTACACTCACATCACAACAGAAATGAGGGGTGGGAATAAAAGATGGTGTGTGGATGTCTCAGTGTTCCCCATGAAGCAGGATGCACCATCCCTTGGCCTAAAGGGGTGGTGGGTGAGCCCTGCACCAAGACGAAGAGAACCATGCTGACAGTGTATTGTCCAAAGTTCCACCCTCTGGAATACCCTTCTCACTCATCTGAGTCAAATTTCCTCAAATTTTAGAGGGGTGGCAGGGTCTTCTTCCTCAAGGCACATTGTCATCAAGGTAGGCCCCTGCAGCCACCTGATGTGGTTGAGGGATAGTGTCCCTCACTCCTTGCAAGGTAGCTAAGGCCCCATGAATCCCAAAAGGGAGTTTGGTAAATTGGATTATGGCCACAAATGCGCTCTTCTCTTAGTCTTCTGGGGATAAGAAATATTTCTGATAGCCTTTCATCAAATCAGGGGTGGAAGTACATTTGGCTGGGTGAATCGTCTCAATCATCTTAATGATTCTTGACATCAAATAGCCGTCGAAACAGAAGCTCTCATCACCTTCCTGAAATATATGCAATGTGTATGGATGTGAAGCAAAAAGGCAGAGTGGGAGGACATTTGCTGAATTTCAGACCATACTTTCCTGGGGCGAATTAAAGTTATTGTGCCCGGCCCTACCAGTCAAAGATCACTGCCTCTTTATTAAACTTGCCATTTTGATTTTGTTCTTGGCTCAAGTCTGCTTCAAACCTTGTCAAAACCGTGCCTAAGTCCAGTTCCATCATCCGCTTTGGGATGTTGACAAATGTGGTTCGTACCACACCAGGTGGAGGCTTCTTGGCTTTGCCCACTCGACCATCGCCAATGATTGGACCAAGATCCGGCACTGCACATAAGACATCATATTGTGTTATCCTCTAGAAGATTTGACACCTTCCTATTGCACCCCTTCTCCACGCTCTGAGGCTGTCACATGGTTGTTGTAGTGCAGTCCTGTCTTGTCACTGGCCTGGGTGCTTGATGTAAGAATGTTGGTGCATGAATGCAGCTCAGGAGAATGCTGGGTGGATCTGCGTGTGAATGTTCTGAGTGTGTCCGTTGGGAGCGTGAGCTTGGGATGGCTGGATGGCCGGTGGGTCGACTCCTTTGTTAGTTATGTTTATACCCATCCATGTTCCTGTCAGAGTCTATACGTGACTGAACATATATACAAGAGAAACTCGAGTAATTTACATAATGCACCTATGTAAAACAAAGTCTTGCCTGGAACCAAATCTAGACTCCACAGCAGTCCTGTGCTTCACTGATGCATCCTGATGTCTAGTAAAAGGCTTTACAACAGTGGTGTGAGTGGCACTTTGCAAATCCAGATCAATGAACAAATGAAGAATTTAAATATGGTCTGACAGATATTAATTTTCCGCTGGGACCATGGAAATTTACATGTAGACGAAAACTAGTGTGCGGACAAAAAAAGGAAACTACTTCTGTTCCATGTTACACAGTGTACTGGGGAGACCCCCGGCCGGCCCATACAGTCTAGGTTTGCTCCGCAGTCCTTAAGACGAGATATGGACTCCAACACCAATCAATAAGACAACGCAATGGTTTGGCAAGGGCGAGTCCGTTTAATGACAAGTACAAAAAAACGGGGAAACATGGAAATCAACAGTGATGCACTTCAACTCCCACAAACTTCATACAAACAGTAACATTTATACTCAAAAATCGTCATCATCGACGTGTAACACTCAAAAGTTAACATGCAGTTCTATTGGTTAGGAAAAGGTAACTTTACTATAGGTACTATATCTGTATGGGTTAACGGAGTGAGAGGATTGGATAAACACTATCAAGTGAGCGTCTAAGCCCTTCCTTCTAACATTACTCTTGTGGACGTCATTAAGAGTACGGCGTCCCAATTGTTCTGCTATCTATAAGACCCTAGATTATTTGGTCCATTGTGATTTGGTTAGCTTCAACCCCATGCATACATTTCTACATTACTTAGCAGCACACAGAATGGTCAGCCAGGTGCAGGGTGCCCCACGATTCACCCAGCCTTCCCTCAATCCTCAATCCATCATTACTTTGGTGGCTATGTGTCGATGAGTTAGCTGTGGTCGGCCTCGAAACTGCGTCTTCTTGTCAGGAAAAGTTCCGGAAAAGTTCTGATAGCTCTGCCTGGGCGGCTGCCAAGCATAGGTGTGAACCTGTGCTTCTTCTTGCTCGGATGGTCACGTGCTGCTCACACCCTGAATCTCCCTAGTTTCCTTCAATTTGTGCATTTAATTCTTATTCGGCTTGCCACCTGCCTACGCCTCCTTATCTTGACTTTCCAAAGATAGGATACCCTGTTCTTTAGTTTCGATTCTTCGAGGCTACTGTTCGTTCCTTCTATTGGTCTGATCTTGGCTCTTTCCTGGTGCATGTTGCCTCTGCTGAGTTTCAATTCAGCCATCCCTTCTCGTTTTAGCTGGAATACGAATCTTGTCCTGTTTGACCTCTAGTAACCTGAGTTGATTCTGCTTTTGTGTAAAGTGGACTCGCACTTGTATAATGTGCTTCGTTGATGTAGATATGTATAAGTGCAAGCATATGTACAGGCTTTAGCTGGTTGAATATCTTCGTCCTGCTTACAGCTTAAGCTTCCTTGTATTTTAACATCAGTTTCTTCTTCTAGGATCATGATATCTTTATTCATGACATTTTATCTCTTGTGTCATCTTTGGGTCGTCTTATCTTCTAACTGCAAGTCTGTCCGGGCCTTTGTGACATCACCATTCGTCTTCAATTAAGGCCTTTGTGGTTTCTTCCGGGACAGTATTTAGGCTATCTTCATTTCGTCTTACTTGCTGGTAGGGTTTTCTCAATGGATACCTTACTGTCCATGGTTTTCTAGGTATCGGTATTTCGACAGGTGTTGTTTTCCTGATAGGCACTGGGCAGAGCCCTACTGCGGCTCTATGCTGGTTTATTTGCACGTCATATGTCACATATTTTGGTGTGAATGTTCCTGGTACTTCAAAATGGGGGATGGGAGTGCAGGCTTTATTTGGGACCTCCTCTACACTCCCCCTCTGAGCGATTCATCGACCACTTCGACTTCCTCCTTTGGATTCATCTCACTTGGTTCTTCTGTATTCATCTTCACTTCATCTCTGGGTTCATTCCTTCTTCATCTTCTGGGTTTGTACATGATGGTTTGAAGACGTGTCTCTTTGGAGTCCATATTTTTATCACTCCTTCCAGGCTTCCTGCTGTTCTTACATGTTCGTCTTTATTCCAAGTCATTAATTGGCATTGTCCATTTGGGTTGCAGTAAATCCATTTTCCTTTATAATTTCTGTGTTTCCTGGGATAGAGAAACTTTGTACCTTCTGGCGCATGCTCGCTGGCCTTCACAAAGTCTCTTATTTCATCATCAGTTAGATTTCTAGGCCTCCATCCTGGCTTGACATCAATCATGATCTTCATCCCTATGGCTTTCTTCGCAGTCTTCTGGCATTGCAAGATTATTATCTTGATGACACAAAATCCTAGTAATATCATCACTAGCAGGGCTCCTAGGAACTTGAATATGTTTTCCATCTATTGTGGAACCCATGAAAACAGTGATCCAAACCAGCTGTCATCATCAACTTCATCAGTTTCGTCGATCATCTGATTCTGCAGGTTTGTCAGCATACCTGTAGCTTCTGTTAGAGTTTCATTTTCTTCGTCGTGAGAAGGTATAAACGTGCAACACGATTCTCCAATTTTTTGCACAAACTCCTCCATCCATAGCTGTGATCATGTCAAGGACGTATCTGTTTTGGAGAGTCATCAGTCGTATTGCTCTTATCTCTTCCTTAATCGCATTGAATCCTTTTATGGTTGTGTTGATTGTCTGTAGCAATTCCCATCTGGTTATCTGCAACCATTTATTATTCACTCCAACTTGGATTCTTGGCATGAAGATCGTTGTGAACACTGATGAGGTGAGGCTGAACAGCCTGTGTTCAGATGGGAGTGCATGAAATGCTTCTTCTGATTTAGCAGAGAAGTCGTTTTCTCTCTTTATTCAAGTTATCAGTTCCACAGATCTCCTCTTCCTCAGGTGAGTATCTGCTTTCGAGAAACTGTCAATGTTCAGGTCGCTTTTCGGGATTACTAATGCTGGAACGTGGACATTCACTATTGTGCATATGCCTCCCCAGTTTTTCGGCAGTCTGATGTGTGCTTTGGGTCCGCATGCCCAATAATGATCCATAATTACTGCGGTTCTGTGATCCATTCCTGGAGCATCAAAAATTCGTCCACAGTTCTGATTCTCTCCCATCTTTCTTGTGCCATTGTTCCTTAAGCACAATCCTGGGCTTTCTAGTGGCACTATCTGCAAGGGTCCTCCTCTGTCCTCGACCCATGTCAGTAGTTTTGCAAGTTTTGGCCATACTGGCTCGGACAGTCTTTGTGAGTTTTCAATGGTTTCCTTGCAGGTTCCGAGAACCATCCATGCTCGGCAGATCACTACCCCTTCTTCCCATCCGTTCGGTGAAAGTACTGTTCCCCAAATCTGCATTTGGCCTCTGTTTTTCCGAATTTGAGCCTCTTCTGGAGTTTTTCCTTGGACATTTAATCTCGGGTTCACTTCCATCTGATTCCTGCTCCTTTAACTCGAGGCTTCTCTTATCTAATCACATGATTCCTAGTGTGAGCTCTATTTCTTGTTTTAATGTCCTCGACATAATCATCTTCATCTGGATAGGCCATTTCAGTTGCCCATATCAGTGAGGCATCCCTTCCCATGAACTGGCCTCTGGTCTTGCACATTGCTATGTGTGAGAGACAGTGTGCTGTCGGGACATCAATTTCTACAGCTACAAAGATCTTGGACTTCCCCATGGTGTACGGTGGGAGTGCGCACACGAAGCATTCCCCTTCGGAATTTCGTCTTCCAACTTCCTTCATGTGCTGGTACCAAATGTTGTTACCTAGGTGTGCTGTGCTATCCAGGTAATCGTTTAGTTCATTGTCATCTTCATGCATGCTTCTCTTGATTCTTAAGGTTTTCCTGTAGTTCGCTATAACTACATCTCTGAATGCCTCTGTATGGCTTTTTCTTGTTGTAGGATCCTCAGATAGCCTGGCCCATGGTGCAGGTCTCTTCCGCTGCGCCATTTGAGTGGACAGGAGTCTGGCAGATCTTTCTTGGTCCTCATGCATCTTTTCTTTGTGGCGTGCAAATGCCCATGCCAACCAGCCTGACACTGGTCCGGTATATGGCTGTATTGTAGACCTGGTACTTGTCCCTTGTGTTAGAACATGTTTGCTTGACAATGCAGTGTCTGCTGTTTTGTTCTTCATTTCCTCTGGTAGTTTCCTTGCCCTGGCTATGTATGGGAATAATGAGTCTACTATCAGTTGTGTCCGTGCAGAGAATTTCTCTGAGGCGGCTCCTGTTTTCTTAAGGGTTTATGATATGACTACTTCTGTTGGTCTTTCTCTTAATTCTTCTTGTTTTCTCACACTATCTTCTGTGAAGGTTTTTATGGCAGGCAGTCTCATCTTCTCTGCTACTTTAATTTGTGGTTCTGCGGTCATTGATACTAGGCCTGTTTCGTGTGCATTCAGTGTGTGTGTGTGCATGTAGTTGTCAGTGTTTTTTCTTCATTCATTTGATGCCGACCCTGTCTCTGGCTTTCCTGCTCATTCATTACCATAAGTGTGTATATCACTATTAATCACATTAATTTCAAGTTCATTTACTCTACCATCTGATTTTCTAGGGACTGGAATGACTATATAAGGTCTGGGGGCTTTTGTGGGTTTCATGCGTGTATCACCAGGTGGGTGCACTGAAAATGGAACGCTTTGAAGCACCGATAAAGAATGCAGTTCCGATCGTTAATGACAGTAAAATAATGATAAATATGATGCACAAGTACATTATGGTTCTATATGTTAGGTGACAGCATTCCCTTCCAGAGAAGCAGGGGTGCCTCTCTGCTTGTGGGAGGACCAGGTTGCTGCTCTGGATCCCCATCTCAATCATTTGCCACATGTCAATGTTATTGTTCCCTCACCCAGTATCGTCTTTCAGATTTTATCGTTATGAATGTCAAGTGCTTCACAAGTGTCCCCCTTCTTGTGAATGACAAATTGTCACTTATTTCAGGATGCAGTTCCTTTGCTAGACTATGGGAAGGAAAATCAAATAAAATAACGCTTCAGTGAGTTCCTTTACTGTGCACATTCAAAGTAAGTAAGCTCCCAGTCCACTCCTCAAATCTGCTTCAGTCCTGAGGACACATTGCACACTGATCAGTATGAAGAAATAGGGAAAGAATGACAACAAATATAACAAATCAAGTTCTTGACTCTGCTCCCTCGATCTGTCCCTCCGTGGAAGGCTTTCTTAGAATCTCCTCAGATAGTCTCTCTGATTGTTGGAAAGTTCCACTTGGAGAATGATTCCATGCAGGAGCATTCCCATCTGTGCGACATTAGCTGGATCTCTGATGAAGCTGAGGACGTCAGCATCAATAGGTCTCCCCACTAGCTCTGGAAAGTCAGTGACTAGGTGAAAGAGGACATTGTGTGCCAATCTGCTGTCTGCTGGTGACAGGGACATCTGTCCTGTCTTGCTGGTTTCAGGATTATATGTTTTTCCCTTGATGTAAACAATGTCTGCACTGTCCGGTCGCGTGGAGTGCGACTAGAATGACAATCTTATTTAAAAGATGTATTAAATGTTCGGTGTTTGCTGGGTCTCGAAGAAACGTGAGTGGGTCCGTCGTTCTTCCAATAAGAGTTGGACAGTCTTCCATTATGCGAAAGAATAGTGTGTTGACAAGCTCATTTATTTACGCCTGAGTTGGGGACATTTAATTTCTTTTCACTGTACTCGGGGAGTAGGATAAGTTGTTCGGCGATGACAGTGAGGAGTTGTCTTATTGTCTTTTCGTTTTCAGGATCTTGTAAAAAGTCTGTGACACTGGTGAGCCTCCCTACCAGTGACGGGTATCACCTCAGTACTAAGTCAAAATAGGTGACTCGATCCTTTGTGATGTCTCTACTGTGGGACACCATAAGTGATTCCGAATAGGGTTCCGGTGTAGAACGAGTCGGGATACTGTGTTTGCTTCCGATGTAAGTGTCCTCGGTCAACATTTGGCATAGTCTTTTTCTCATTAAGGCTTAAGTGTGCCTCAGTCCATAGTTCAAATCAACAGATTATGTTGTGGCTTATACGCGCAAATTTCTTCTTCACCCTGCAACTGGGATGCACAGAGTGTCCTTTTTTATGTCCTTATCCCCTTTTTTGCTTAGAGGAAGTGTCCAAATTAAACCACAACTTTGCAAAAAGTTCTTTGTCTTTACTTTGCTGATAATGCGTCCTTCTACCTCGTCATGGATCTTGTCTGCACATGCTGTGGTTCTTCCCCATCGCTCGTCGATTCCTCTCATTGGGGTGCAGGCAGGGGGCCTTCTCCGATGTAGGGTTTGATATCACTGAGACAGATCCATGCTCTCCTGCCCTGTAGCCCTGTAGCTTCACAGCGGACGTTGTGCAGTCCTCTATGATAAAAGGACCGTTGAATCTTGGCTCGTCTCACCTTTTCCTTGCATGGTTTTTCATGAGGATGGCGTTTCCAGGGAAGACGATTGGAACACGTAGACCTTGAACTGGGTCTGTTGCAGTGTCTCCTTCTGTGTTCTGTGCTGCGCTGCACCCTTTTCGTCATCGCTGCAGCTGGTATGAAATTACAGTAAGACAAGATGTCATGCAGTTCAGATAGTTTTGCATTTCAGACCCAAAAACCTGTCCTGTTGACTGGGCATCACATCCAGCTCTATCTATGGGTGTTAGGGGAGTTCTCATTCTTCTTCCTGTGGCTATCTGGTGTGGCCTAAGATGATGGTCGGAGCCTAATTGGTTCCGAAGTGCATAAAGTGCTAGTGGAAGGCGGTGCAACCATCCCCTCCTTAGAGTAAGCTTCAACTTGGCTATTTTTTTCTTCAACAAGCCGTTGAGCTTCTCACAGATTCCATTACCTTGTGGATGATAAGCCGACGAGAACTTGTGCTTTATACCAAGCAGCAAGTTAATCGCTTCAAATACTGCATTAACAAAGTGAGGGCCATTATCTGATCTCATGACTTCGCATACCCTCCACCTTGGGAACACTTCCCTCACAAAAAATGTGGCCGCACAGGTAGAGTCTGGGTGCGTACATGGACTTGCCTCTATCCATCTTGAGAATGGACACACCACAACAATTAGGTATCTGTACCCATTACATACTTGAATCATGTCGATGTAATCGACATGCAAGTGCTGAAAGGGACCTTTTGGCCTGGGGATGACTCCTCTCATAACTTTTAATGTGTGCCCAGTGGTGAATTGCTGGCAGATTATGCAGTTCACCATAAAGAATGCAACATCTCTGCTAAATTCGGTATGAACCAGTCTTCCGCGAGCGTTGCTGCTAGATTCTCCTTTGTCATATGCGCCGGGTAATGTAACTGCTCCAGTGCTATTTTTAGTAGGGCTACAGGCATTACTCATTACTGGTTTACCAGTGCTGTCTTGTTGCCACAAGCTGTCAGAGGGGTTTAAAGAACAACCTCAACGTTTCCACAAGTTCTTCTCTTCCTTTGGTGCCTCCCTTTGGAGTTCCATTAGCTGCATTTGCCCAAGACTGTTATAGGCTTCAGGTGTTGTTCGTGCAACCAACTTTCATTCATTGGTATGGATAACTTCCACTTCCCTAATTGTCTCACTTTTGGATGCCATACGCTTGGCTTCCGTGTCTACTGCTTGGTTTCCACGTGAGACCAAATCTGTCCCTCTTGTGTGGGCGGCGCATTTCACGACCGCTATGCCCACTGGGAGCTGTAGTGTCTTAATCAGCCTGTCCAATAAGGCTGCGTGCTGCACTGGTGTGCCGTCTGCTCAGAGGTAGCCCCTCCTCTTCCAGCACACTAAGCTTGCATGCACTGTTGACGTCATATAGGCGGAGTCACTGTACATCGTTATTTCCTGGTCTGCGTGATTCTCAATGGCGAGTAATGAGATGGTATTCGCGCACTGACAAGTACTCAAAATTCTCCATTTGCTATGTGTTTCATCACAGCGACGCCTGTATATCTTTGTCATTTTGATCGATCCTTGAAGACCCGTCAACAAAGATAAAATCTCTCCTCCTGCCAAGGAATTTTCTTTCACCTTGGGGATTACATCATAGAATTCTTCGTAATTTGCACAGTCATGTATCGGCTCTCCCTCAGTGACTGGCTCTGCTATAAACACGGCTTGGTTCACTTTTTTACATCAGACTATTTTTATTGAAGGATTCGGTATGATCACTTCATAAGCAGAAGCTCTCTCAGATGTCAATGTGCCTTTCGGTTTCTCTAGAATAGCAAATAATGAGTGCTCGACGTACAATGTCATTGAGCATCCCATCACAATGGTTGTCGCCTTCTCTATGGCGAATACTGCAGCAGCTAAACTTTGTTCGCATGGGAAGTGGCCTCTCATTACTTGGTCCAGATTTCCACTGTAATAAGCCAAGCGCTTGTACCCCAACAAGGTTCTTTGAGCGAACACTGCCGTCATGACGCTGTCATTTGTGTGTGAAAACAAGTAAAATTCCTCTGCATAATTGGGGATCCCTAGAACTGGAGGTGTGCAAATAGCTCTTTTGAGTTCAGCAAACCCTTTTTCCATAGCCTCAGACCATTCAATCTTTTCTTTCGTCACTTGGGCCTTCTTTAGGGCCTGAAGTAAAGGCTTAGTGTAAGAGCTGTAGTCGAAGACCCATGCCCTGACATAGTTGCATAGGCCTAAAAAGCTCTGCATCTGCTTTATCGTGTACAGCTTAGCCGTGTTCAATATGGCTTCAGCTCTTTCTGGGGTCACTTTCTTTCCTTCATGTGAGATCAGCTGGCCTATGTACAGAACTTCCTGTTGACAATATTGTAACTTTTCCTTGTCAACCTTATATCCTTTCTCAGCAAGTATAGTCATTAGCTGAACAGAATCATGCCCGCATTGCTCTTCTGTTGTGCTGCAGATTAAGATGTCATCCACATACTTCAAGACAACACTTTTTAATGCAATATTGCTTAAATCCATCTGCAGGACTCTGTTGAAAATAGACGGAGACTCACAGTACCTCTGTGGCAGCCTTGTGCTTTTCAGACGCATTTGTCTGAATGTGAATGACGTCAGATCTTGTGAGTCACAGTGCAGCGGGATTGAGAAGAATGCATTTTTTAAGTCAATCACTGTGAAATATTTTGCCTCAACGGGTATATTGCATAGGATTGTAGACGAGTTAGGGACTAGAGGGAACTCTGCCTCAACACTATCATTTATTGGCCTTAGGTCCTGTACTAGCCTCCAAGCCCCCCTTTACTTTTTTTCACAGGGTACATTGACGTATTACATGGTGACTCTGACGTCACTAAAATGCCCTGGTCACTCATGGCAGAGATTGTCTTAAAAATCCCTTCATCAGCCTCTCTGGACATGGGATATTGTCTGGCTTTTGGTAGAATCGCTCCTGACATAATCCTTACTTTTCCGACGCCCTTCAAGAGACCCACATGATAGGGTCCTGTAGTCCACAATGAGAAAGGAACCTTGGCTATGTCGTTATCAAAATATTCAGGGCATTTTAGTGCCAACATCATTCTCTGCGGTACTTCTTTTTTAATCATTTTTACCCAAAAGGTGAGACTCACTTCCACCATTGTCTCCCCCATTTCTGCTTGTTCTTCAAACAGATCATCATCGGTGATGTCCGTCACTCGATATCCTTCTTCAGTGGCAATTATCATGCACCATTGCCTGCCCTCGTCATCGTAACCATCAACCAAGATCACTTTCCCTCGTATTTCAGCCGTGTGTATCATCAAGGGAAATACTTGTCCCTTTTCCTCGTGCATAGGTATTCATGGCCTAAATAGAAATTCATCTGGGGTTCTCATGGTTTTCTCAGCAAGGCCTGGCAGCCCTGCCATTAGCACACGCATGCCATATGTGAAGATTTCTGGCTCTAATGGTATGGCTTTCTGTCTTTCCTTCTTATCCTTTCGTCTCTTAACTCCTTTTCTTTCCCCTTCCTCTGTGTCTCATCTAACCTCTCCATTTGCCTTGCGTGATCGATGCCTTTGCCATCAAATTTCAATAAAATGTGTCCTCCCATCCATTCGTCTTACACAAATGCTATCTCATCAGTTCTGTCTTCGCTTCCCTTCCATCGCATCCCTTCTCTCTCCTTGTCGAGAGAGGCACTTGTCTATGCCTGATATTTCCTTTCGTCATCGCGCCTCCCCTTGTCCCTTGGGACTGCGGAGGTAATATTCTTGTCCTTATCTTTCCCTTGATTCTCATCACTACTATGTGTAGGTGACTCATATGCGGGGTTGCTGTACCCTGTGGCTGCTTTAAGTTCCTCAACGGGTATAATCCCTTGTCCTTACTTCCTTCAATTTTTGTTTCGGGCGGGGCAGGTGGCGCGTTAGGCGTCTCACCCCCCTCTGTGCATACATTAAATGTCCAATCTGTTGACGGCTCTTCCTCCTTTACCTGTTCGTATATTTTCCTCGAGAACAGCAAGGCGTTTCTCTAACTTCTTGCCTGTATATGGGGCATGTCGTCATGTGTTGTATGACGGCTTTGGATAAAGACCTATTTTGTGGCCACGGCATAAACATCTTGTGGGCGGTACCCTTAACCCACTCGGTACTATATTTCTTTAGCTTGGGTGCGTGTTTTGGCAATTGCTTGCATAAGTGTGCCAATGGAGTTATGTCTTCCATGCTTAAATCTGTTCCCTTTCCTCTTATATAACACTTGTCAATGCTTTCATGTGGTTTAAACAGCTTGTAACAATATGAGCGAGCACCAAATATCACAAGCTCCAACCCAAATTTTCCACAAAATGTTATACTACTGATTTGTTCAAAAAACATCAATTCATGTGCGATTCTATCTCAGATATCAAATCGCATGAAATATTTAAATCAGTTTTCTCAAAAAATAATTCAATACATATGTGTGTCGTCACAACAGAGAAACATGTAAAGCGGACACTTAACAGACTAGATAGACACCAGCTGGACACAAATATCTCTGTCTCTAATCATTACCCCTTCATGGAGTGTAAACGTACCCCTTTCATGACGTCTTTAAACGTTGTGGTAGCCCAGTCGTTCTCCATTATGTGGGACTCTGGGTACACGTTTCTTCTAGCCGCTATATTAAAACGCAGGAACAAGGCGAATCCTCTCTCTTCTCGGGTGTCTACACCGGTAACCTCTCTCTTCTCGGGTGTCTACCCCGGTAACCTCTCATTTACCTTTTATTACTCTCGAGTCATTATCCCCTTATATATATATACAGTCTTCTCTACTCCTAACTATATTTTGTTTTCCCTCCTCCCTCCTTTACCTTTTCCCTTTACTTGTTCTAAGGCATGCACTATTTGCCAAAGTATTCAATTTTTTGCTTCACTCACCGTTCGCATAGTTCCTCTCTGGACCCTCGGGATCACTGCCTTTGTTAACGCCTCCTTCGGTTTTTCGCTCGCTCAGCTGCACGTAGGAATGGGAAGGGATGTGTGGGAAAACGGGTCCCTTCAGGCCCTTTCTGCAGACTCTTGCTTAAGCTACCATTGTCTACGGGGAGCTTCACTGTCTACTCAGCTGAATGGCAAAGGACTTGTGATATTGCCGAAGAACTAGAGTTACTTTATGTCGACGGTCAATAGGTGTCTTACTTTAGTCAAATAATCGATAGTTGATAACCATCAAATCTCTGCTACAAAGTGTACTGGGGAGACCCCCGGCCGGGCCATAGAGTCGGGGTTTGCTCCACAGTTCTTTAAGACGAGATAGCTGCACCTTTGAGATGGATGAGGGTGCAGGTACTCCAACACCAATCAATAAGGACAACTCAATGGTTTGGCAAAGGGGAATCCGTTTAATGACAAGTACAAAAAACGGGGAAACATGGAAACCAACAGTGATGTGATAGTCCGCCTCGCTTCAACTCCCGCGAACTTCATACAAACAGTAACATTTATACTCAAAAATCGTCATCATCGACGTGTAACACTCAAAAGTTAACATGCAGTTCTGTTGGTTAGGAAAGGGTAACGCTACTATAGGTACTATATCTGTATAGGGTAACAGAGTGAGAGGATTGGATAAACACTATCAGGTGGGCGTCTAAGCCCTTTCTTCTAACATTACTCTTGTGGACGTCATTAAGAGTACGACATCCCATTGGTTCTGCTATCTATAGGACCCTAGATTATTTGGTCCATTGTGATTGGGTTGGCTTCAACCCCATGCATACATTTCCACTTTACTTAGCAGCACGCACAATGGTCAGCCAGGTGCAGGGTGCCCCATGATTCACCCAGCCTTCCCTCAATCCATCATTACTTTGGTGGCTATGTGTCAATTAGTTGGCTGTGGTCAGCTTCGAAACTGTGTCTTCTTGTCAGGAAAAGTTCTGATAGCTCTGTCTGGGCGGCTGTGTGAACCCGTGCTTCTTTCTTGCTCAGATGGTCACGTTCTGCTCACACCGTGAATCTGCATAGTTTCCTTCAATTTGTGCATTTAATTCTTATTCGGCTTGCCACCTACCTACGCCTCCTTATCTTGACTTTCCAAAGACAGGATACTCTGTTCTTAAGTTTCGATTCTTCGAGGCCTCTGTTCCTTCCTTCTATTGGTCTGACCTTGGCTCTTTCCTGGTACATGTTGCCTCTGCTGAGTTTTGATTCAGCTGTCCCTTCTCGTTTTAACTGGAATATGAATCTTGTCCTGTTTGGCCTCTAGTAACCTGAGTTGATTCGGCTTTTGTGTAAAGTGGACTTACACTTGTATAATGTGCTACATTGAGGTAGATATGTATAGGTGGCGCTTGCCGCGTTCTATCTTCTACTAAGCATAGCAAGTCACACTGTTTTCTTAGCTTTCTTGCGGTTTCAAGCATATGTACAGGCTTTAGCTGGTTGAATATCTTCGTCCTGCTTACAGTTTAAGCTTCCTTGTATTTTAACATCGCTTTCTTCTAGGTTCACGATATCCTTATTCATGACATTTCGTCTCTTGTGTCATCTTTGGGTCGTCTTATCTTCTATCTGCAAGTCTGTCCGGGGCCTTTGTGACGTCACCATTCATCTTCAATTAAGGCCTTTGTGGTTTCTTCCGGGACAGAATCTTCATTTCGTCTTACTTGCTGGTAGGGTCTTCTCAATGGATACCTTACTGTCCATGGTTTTCTAGGTATCAGTATTTCGACAGGCGTTGTTTTCCTGATAGACACTGGGCAGAGCCCTACTGCGACTCTCTGCTGGTTTATTTGCTCGTCATACATCACGTATTTTGGTGTGAACATTCCTGGTACTTCAAAATGGGTGATGGGAGTGCAGGCTTTATTTGGGACCTCCTCTACAACAGTATCAGGTGACAGGTTACAAGTGCATAGAGACACACAACGACAAAACTACTGGCCACCCTTTCATCAATTGTCAATCAGAGAACGCTCAGCAGAGAACATTCATGCAACATTCCACTTCCGGCACTCATGACATAACAGACATACTGAGCAGAGCAGATAGGGAAAAGGTAAGTCACAGCACTTATACTTTATAAGAATGAACACACCAAAAGAGACATACACACATCTATAGCACCTAAGTTGTACATCCCTCAATCTCCAATTCCCATTCCATCTTCCTTCATGTCTAAAACTCACTCAGTAACAAAACCCTAACACCGTCATCGCACAACACACAAACGCATGCCCACATGGCAGTGGAGCAAATCCACTACAACTCTGCCACGGTGCCACCACTCTTTCTACTAGAGAAAAGGAGAGGTGGCACACTTCAACTAATGAAAGAATACCAAACACAAGCCTCACACTCACCCAGACCATCACACTCCACGTTTACTGTCAAGTACCGCTCAGAGATAGCAAACCTATAGGTGTCCTGTCTCACAACTCTGATGCACCACATAGGTGTACAACACCTCTTCGGAATGTGCCCAACACCTCTTCTAAATGCACCACTAAGTGTTAAGTGATACTGGTGTCCAACACTGCAAAATGTCACGGGTGTCCAACACCCCAAAATGGCTGGGTGTCCCACACCCCTAAAAGGACTGGGTGTCCAACACCCCAAAGTGGCCGGGTGTCCAACACCCCTAAAATGACCAGGTGTCCAACATCCCTAAATGACCGGGTGTCCGACGCCCCAAAGTGGCCGGGTGTCCAACATCCCTAAATGACCGATCATAACAGCAAATCCTGGATCCGTGGGCTAATATGCTACCACTCCAGTAATGATGCACAACGCATACCTCATCCAACATAGCACACAATCATGTACTCACCACCAACCCCCAAGCACAATAAGACGTTTCCTAATGCCATGGTAAGCATAGGCAATTTATCTTTTTGTGTGGCTAAAGTGGCATCTGTGGAGAAAAACAATGTTACACATGCGCAAAACAAAACATGTTCAAAATTATTAATAACTCGTCCTACACAAAGGCCACTAAAGCATCCAATGCCGCCAATACTTCACCCATACCGCAGGCCTCACCCATACCGCAGGCCTCGTCCATACCGCAGGCCTCGCCCACACCGCAGGCCTCACTCATACCGCAGGCCTCGCCCATACCGCAGGCCTCGCCCATACCGCAGGCCTCACTCATACCGCAGGCCTCGCCCATACCGCAGGCCTCACCCATACCGCAGGCATCACCCATACCGCAGGCCTCGCCCATACTGCAGGCCTCACCAATACTGCAGGCCTCACCCATACCGCAGGTTTCACATCACAATTTACCTCATCTCCACTAGATATTTAACTGAACCACATTTACACACATTGCTAAAGCAGGCCTAACATCACTACCTCATTGTGCCAAATGCAGCATTAAGTCACATGTGCTCGCATAGGTCTGCAACCTGTGACTCTCCAGATGTTGTGTACTGCAACTCCCATGATCCTTCGCGATTGACTTTGCTGCCTTAGGCTGATGGGAGCAGTAGTCAAAAACTTATGTAGTGCCCGAGGTTGTTGACCCCTGACAGGGGTCATTGTAAAGCCATGGATTGGCTTTCCTCGTTGTGGAATGTAGCTATGGTGGTAACAATGGCACAGTGACTTATTTCGCAATATGTAGCCATCCCCTGCTAAGAACACGCCTGTAAAACCTCCTCTTGCTCTATGGTGCCATGACCTGCCGTTAACAGAGAAAAGTAACTTCTTTAGCACGAGGCAGCCATCACATGCTTGCTACAGGGGAAAATAACACAGCTAGCATTGTGCTGCCATTGCCTGCAGGGAAGAGGGGTCAACTAATTAATTTAGCATTCTCCAGCCAAGATCTGCTGGCAACACAGGTACAAAAAAACATCTCTGGAATGATGCAGCCATCGCCTGCTAGTGGTAACACAGGTAAGTTAGCATTATGCAGGCGAGACTTGCCGGGCACCCAGAAACATAACACCATTGCGCATTCCTCACGTGCTTGCCACATGGCGAAGCATAACTACTTCCGCATTATGCAACCACGATCTGCTGGAACCAGGGTTATTCTGCCTCTGCTGGCATTATGCAAGCCGTTCCACCTGGTAACAGAAGTAAAATGATGCCTTTGCATTATAGCATAGACCCACTGGGAATGCAGAGGAACAACTCCCCCAGCATTATGCATCCATGGTCTTCTTTGAACAGAGGAAACGTTACTTTGTTGTCATTACGCAGACATTGGGCCGCATTACTATTGTGCCGGTCCAGGAAACATGATGGAAAAATGCTGGTAATACGGAATCCAGCATTTTTACCGGACGGCACAGTCTGAGTTTGCCGGTAGGGGCAGTGAATTACCGCCAGGCCTGACCTGACCTGCCGGGAGTTCAGGCCCCTACCAGCAAATAATGTCCCCAATCACCAGCACCAGTGCTACCGGTGCCGGTGATTGCTTCAAACCTATTCAGTGGAGTCCATCGAATGGAAATTTACAGCGGTTGCCGGCACCCCAAATATCCCGGTAACACCAGGATATCAGGCACCGGTAACGATAAGGTGGGTTTGCCGGTAACTCGCCGGTATTACAGGGGGGTTACCAGCAAACCCGTAATGACCGCCATTGTATGCAGGGAACAGGGGTAACATAACTCATTATGCAGCAATTGCTTCCTGTGCTTTGGGCAAAAAAGCACTCCTAGCATTTTGCAGCCAGTGCCTGCATAGAACTAGGGTAAAATAGCAAATTGTGAACGATGGGGTGCATTCTGTTGGGAAAAGCAGTGAACCCTTTTTTTGAGAATTGTGCAACCATCACATCCTGGCAATAGGTAACACATAAGAGTGTTGGCTTTATGCAGCCCCACCTGCTGGGCACAAGGGAAAGTTACTTCTTGAACATTGTACCCTCAGACATTGCCTGGTGGGAACAGGCAAACACACTTCTACCAGCGCCTATAGCAGGCATCCACAGCACAGTATGTAGAACACTCCCTCCAGTGGACCCCAAAAGGCCACATCGCTCCTTCTTAGGAACCTGCTCCTCACACGAGCACATCTGCCCCAAAATAAATCACCTGGCTCATCTGCTAGACCTTGAGGGCATTGATGTAAAATGTGGGTGTAAAAGTGGCAGAGTCTGTCAAGGGGGCAGCAGCACGGTGCATGGAACAAATAGTCCACATTTCTCCTCCTCAGGAACATGCTCCTCACTCGAGCACATCTGCCCCGAAATAGATCACCTGGCTCATCTGCTAGACCTTGAGGGCATTGATGTAAGATGTGGATGTAAAAGGGGTGGAGTCAGTCCAGGGGGCAGCAGCACGGTGCATGGAACAAATAAAGTCCACATCGCTCCTCCTCAGGAACCTGCTCCTCACACAAGCACATCTGCCCCAAAATAGATCACCTGGCTCATCTGCTAGACCTTGAGGGCATTGATGTAAGATGTGGGTGTAAAAGTGGCAGAGTCTGTCCACGGAGAAGCAGCACGGTGCATGGAACAAATAAAGTCCACATCGATCCTCCTCAGGAACATGCTCCTCACTCGAGCACATCTGCCCCAAAATAGATCACCTGGCTCATCTGCTAGACCTTGAGGGCATTGATGTAAGATGTGGGTTTAAAAGGGGGTGGAGTCAGTCCAGGGGGCAGCAGCACGGTGCATGGAACAAATAAAGTCCACATCGCTCCTCCTCAGGAACCTGCTCCTCACACAAGCACATCTGCCCCAAAATAGATCACCTGGCTCATCTGCTAGACCTTGAGGGCATTGATGTAAGATGTGGGTGTAAAAGTGGCAGAGTCTGTCCACGGAGAAGCAGCACGGTGCATGGAACAAATAGTCCACATTGCTCCTCCTCAGGAACATGCTCCTCACTCGAGCACATCTGCCCCGAAATAGATCACCTGGCTCATCTGCTAGACCTTGAGGGCATTGATGTAAGATGTGGGTGTAAAAGGGGTGGAGTCAGTCCAGGGGGCAGCAGCACGGTGCATGGAACAAATAAAGTCCACATCGCTCCTCCTCAGGAACCTTCTCCTCACACAAGCGCAACTGCCCCAAAATAGATCACCTGGCTCATCTGCTAAACCTTGAGGGCATTGATGTAAGATGTGGGTGTAAAAGTGGCAGAGTCTGTCCACGGAGAAGCAGCACGGTGCATGGAACAAATAAAGTCCACATCGATCCTCCTCAGGAACATGCTCCTCACTCGAGCACATCTGCCCCAAAATAGATCACCTGGCTCATCTGCTAGACCTTGAGGGCATTGATGTAAGATGTGTGTTTAAAAGGGGGTGGAGTCAGTCCAGGGGGCAGCAGCACGGTGCATGCAACAAATAAAGTCCACATCGCTCTTCCTCAGGAACCTGCTCCTCACACAAGCACATCTGCCCCAAAATAGATCATCTGGCTTATCTGCTAGACCTTGAGGGCATTGATGTAAGATGTGGGTGTAAAAGTGGTGGAGTCTGTCCAGGGGGATGCAGCACGGTGCATGGAACGAATAAAGTCCACATCGCTCCTCCTCCGGTACCTGCTCCTCACACGAGCACATCTGCCCCAAAATAGATCACCTGGATCATCTGCTAGACCTTGAGGTCACTGATTCTAGATGTGGGTGTAAAAGTGGTTGAGTCTGTCCAGGGGGAAGCAGCACGGTGCATGGAAGGAATAAAGTCCATGTCGCTCCTCCTCAAGAACATGCTCCTCACTCAAGCACATCTGCCCCAAAATAGATCACCTGGCTCATCTGCTAGACCTTGAGGGCATTGATGTAAGATGTGGGTGTAAAATTGGTGGATTCTGTCCAAGGGGAAGCAACATGGTGCATGGAACGAATAAAGCCTACATCGCTCCTCCTCAAGAACATGCTCCTCACTCAAGCACATCTGCCCCAAAATAGTTCATGTGCCACATCTGCTAGACCTTGAGGGCATTGATGTAAGATGTGGGTGTAAAAGTGGTGGAGTCTGTCCAGGGGGAAGCAGCACGGTGCATGGAACGAATAAAGTCAATGCTCTGTGCCAGATCTTCTGAATTAACATGCACCTACTTGAATGCTTCTAAAACATATTTTATGCAACGCTCCTACTCAGTAATAACTGCTGCACAAGGATCCAGCGTCATCTGCCTATCCTCTCTTAATAAAAAACCTTTGCCTTTCGAATTCCTCCTCTTCCGGCTACTGCCATCACTTGATTACTTAAGACCCTCTGCATGGTCCATAGAGTATGGTTTGGGATCCGCCCTTTATTTCTACAGGAAAACCTCAAAAACATATGTTCCCCGCGTTCCTTAGGGTCATGCTCTTTGCCTCCTCCGTATCCCAGATACCGGATACAGATGAATCGATGGCCACAGTATTTCAGTGACTGCTGATCGCCTCTGGAACACTCCCATAGTGCTTGAGATGGTTAGAAGATTACTGTCAGGTCAAGAAATTGTTGAAAAGGTTTCCTTTTGGGGCCTAAATTTGTTTCACTTATTAACTTGCTGTTCCTGCAGTCTGCTTATGGTTCTAGTGATACTAGTCGTATATCAGAAGTGGCCAGGTACAGAACAAGATTCCTATACCATAACTTAAGATTGCATTTCTATACCACTTCTGCTTGGTGGTGGAACCTAACTCATGGTCTTGTTCCCTTGCTACTATATAGGACAGCAGTCTCATCCCTTGCTATGGGTCCCGCCTCTCGATCCATGGCCAAGCAGGTATGGCACTCTGATGGCTGACCCCTCAACTTCCCTCAACCCCTCTATTCCTAGTGCCTGCTTCAGTCAGTTCTTGCAAGGACAACTCTTGGCCCTGTTACCCCTGACAGTCGACTTGGCAGTATTTAAATGGGAAAGGGAGGCGCACTAACTCGTCCTCACCATTCAGTATGTTCTATTACAATATTTTATGTTTCAGGTGCTTATGGGTATGGTCACCAGGCCAATGGTGACCCTGTATCAGAAATAACCAAAAGAAAGATTGTAGTTGCCACAGATTGTCAGATTGTCACGTGGGTTACCTGTAGGCAACTACAGGCTTTCTTTTAGTCGGCTTGGCCATCATTCTTCAAAGGGGACGCTTTAGCACATCTTGAGCCAATAACACATCCAAGCACCAGTTAACCGTAGTATGTTCCAATAAGTACTAGAAACAGCCTTCAATGGAAACATTCCCGATATCACGGACATTGTGCATTTCCCTCTTTCCGATTAACATTCTATTTATTTATTTGTTTATTTATTTACTTATGTATATACAGGAGGAACAATGCTCTTTTGATCGCAAAAGAACTTACATTAGATAAGAAATCCGATTGGATGGGAAGCAGTGAGCTTCTTACAATGGTATGAGCTTGGGGGACATTCTTACCAGGTTGTGGAGGGGAGTACATGGAAGAGTCACTATAGACAATACATAAGTGGACATACATAGATTAAGGACAACAAACATTGGATATTTTTAAATGCAGGTAGGCGGTACGGCCAACTGTGCTTGGGAGGTGACCACGATGTGTGAAGTGCTAGAGTGGAGGCATAGGAAGTGAGGGACCGAGGCAGGTTAGAGGCGTTGGAAAATGTCAGCTAGCAGGCAGATGAGAGGTAGGTTAAGAGGGTAACTTGGAGGCGAGGAGGTAGACTTTTAGTTTGGTTTTGAACAAATGAATGTGGTCTGTTTCTCAGATGTCCAGGGGAAGAGAATTTGATGCAAGTGGAGCCAGAAAAGAGAAAGAGTGGAAATGAGAGGAAGCACACGGAGGACGAGGAGCCAAACGGGTAGACGAGGAGGCAGAGCAGAGATTACGAGAAGGCTTGTAGAGTTGGATAGAGAAGGATAGATACACTGGTGCTTTACCATGGATAGATTTTTAAACCAGGAGAAGACATTTAAATATGGCCCTGTTTTGCATTGTCAGCCATCTAGCATGGCAACGTTACAAGGAAGTGCGTGTGAAGTGAGGAAGTTCAAAGAGAGTCCTGGTAGCAAAGTTAATGATCTTGTTGAGAGCACAGAAAGTGAATGCTGGCACAGTAGAGAAGACACAAGTTGTTAAGAGATTCTTGGCAGGGTTGAAAGGAAGGGGGTGCCTGATTTCCATAATATTTAGATGGTTGAGGTGAGCAGCTGTTCCAGTTTTCGAGATGAAAGCAGCGAAGGTGTGAGAAGGGTCATAGATGACATCAAGGTTCATAGCTGAAGAAGAGTAGGGGAGAGTGTCAGGTAGAAGATGTATAGGCAGAGGAAAAGATGAGAGAGAGCTTTTGGCAGGGAAGTAGAGTTTAACATCAGAAAGTGCAAAGCCATCCAAAATTTTATGGCAGAGAGACGGTTGGAAATGTTGATGGAGGGATCAGATGATAAATAAATTAAATAAATAAATAAGAGTTCAGGAAAAGAGAAGAAGATTTGGGTGTCATCTGCGTAAAGTTGGTTGGAGAACCCAAAGGAGGAGATTAGTGTCCCAAGAGCAGAGGTGTAGAGTGTAAAGAGGAGCTGACCCAGACATAGCCTTGTAGAATACCCGCAGTTAGAGGAGTGAGTTGAGAGGTGTTGTTGATCCAGGAGACAGACAATTGGTGAGGTGCAAGGTAGGATTAAATTCAAACAAGTGCTCGATAATGTATCCCAAGTTGAAAGAGTATTAGGAGATCAGAGTGATTGACAGTATCAAAGGTAGCAGGCAGGTTGAGGAGAATTAGGATGGAGGATGGATTGGAGTGCTTAGCAGAGGCAATGAAGTTGTATGCATTAAAGAGAGCAGTTTCCGTGGAGTGACAGGAGCAGAAACCTGCTTGTAGGGGGTCTCGAAGGTTGTGGATGTCTAAGAAATTGGTAAGATAGTTAAACCCAAGCTCTTTCATGCACTTTAGAGTAGTGTGGAAGGAGAGACAGAGGGTGAACGTTAGCTGGTAGGTTCGGGTCAACCCTTGATTTTATAAGAGAGGGATGACTGTGGCTGTTTTGCAAACAGAGGGAAAGCAAGTTGAGTAAAAGGACAGGTTGAAGAGTATAGTGAGGTGAGAGGCACTAAAGAGTCAATAGGCTTGACCAGCATAGGAGCAAGAGGGTCTGATGGGGCACAAGAGAGGTGAGCCTTCATCAGTAGAAATAGCACTTTGTCAGTATTAGTGTGGCTAAAGTGGGAGAAAGAGGCTGAGGATGATGGTAGAGTAGGTGGAGTGTAAAATGTTGGAGAGGGAGTGTGAGGATGGTCAGGAGAGAGCCTCTAATTTTGGAACTGTATGCAGCAATGTATTCAGCTAGGTCATTAGCTGTGAGAGTGGAGTTGGTAGTCATAGACTTAGGAGGAGTGAGTTTAGGGTGTCCTGTAGCTGGCAAGGATAGTTGGAGTGAAAGTCAATGAGGGATAGGACTAATTCCCTTTTTGCTCTACCAAGAGTGGACTTGAGAGAGTTCAGTGCAGAGAGGTAGAGTTTCAGGTCCTCATGCGAGTGTGTACACAGCGTTTTGCACAGCAGCCGATGCATGACTGCGCACAGAGAGAATATGAATGGAGTGACCCATGGCAGAGGATGCTGAGACTTAGGGGTGAAAGTAAGTGGTAGGAAGTAAGAGAAGAATGAGTCATATAGTAGAAATAGGATGCTGGAGAGGACAGTGTTGGTGGAAGAGGCATCGGGTGTGGAGGAGGAGAGTGACAACTGTAGGTCGGAGAGAAAGGGGGGGAATGGCAGAAGGTTTACATTTCCTTTTAGTAATAGGTGAAGCAAGTGGTGAGGAAACATCAGAGGGTGGAAAGGAGATGGTGGTGGAGAAAATTGAGGGATCAGATATGGATGGTGTGACAGTAGTATTAGTGGCTGAGAGGGGGAGATGAATAAGAGATCCAAAGAGTTACCCCTGGTGTGGGTTTATTTATGTATTTATTTATTTATTCTTACATTTATAGCAGCGCACAAAGCCTAGAGGCATCTTCGCGCTAGTTACAGTTACAAGAGGTTGTGAAATATATGGTTGTAGGATGAGTATATTAGGAGGATCAAGTCAGCTACTATGCAATTCAAGATGTTGTGAAAACAGCATGTGTCTGCCACAAAGGCCTGACCCAGAGGTACTGGGGGCTATATTAGCAGTGCAAGGTGCTGGTTGTAGCTCAGAGAAGCTACTAGTTAAAGGATTGTAGGACGAATATAATAGGAGGATCAGAATCAGATACAGCCTGCGCCTGCTGGGAAAGCCTCACCCAAAGGGACTGGGGGCCACATCAGCAAAGCGATGCAGTGGGGTTAAGAGTCATTAGGTACGGTGATGAGAGCGTAATAGTTCCTTTTAAGAGCAAGAGAGAAAACGTCGCGGGTGTGTGAAGCCAGGGGCAACCCCTGAGTAATGAATAGGAATGTTAGGATCTTGTTGGGAGGCCAACGTGAGTGTTCAGGAAGCAAGTTGAAGTTATAAGTGTATACCTTGCAATGGGGCACAGGTATTAGCACATACCTTGGGTGAAAGACATACGGGGCACTTTCCTTGCTCTGAAATGCCCAGGCAGGAGTAGTCTCACCCCTTAGTGGAGGCTCTTTGTGGTCACCCAGCTTCACCAGTCCGCTCACTATCACAGCTTCATTATGAAGGGAAAATCCTGTCCAATCCGCCACTCGCGGAGGCTGGAATGAGCACATGCAGGCGCCCAGAAGCACTATGGAAGCCACCGCAGCCATTTTGGAAGGAAGACGATAATCCTGCAGTAATGGAACTAGCCCAGAGAGGCTTACCTTGCAAGTGCCATCACCCATAACCCGGTTTGCAGCAGGGAAATCAGAGCACACTGGGAGTGCTGAAGAAAGAGCTGTTGCTTGTTGGGTGGCCCAGACAGGAGTCACCTCAACCCTTAGTGGGGGCCCTTTGATGTGAGCCGTCTTCGCCTGCCGGCTCACTAACACAGCGTCATCATGAAGGGAAAATCCTGTCCAATCTGCCACTCTCAGAGGTGGGAACGAGCACACACAGGGCCGCGGCGGCACTGTGGAAGCCAGGGATGGTTGGTTATGGATAGAGTGGAGAGCGTGGTCACTAAGAAAAGACTGAAGTTCAGATTTATGAGAAGTGGTTTGAGAGGGAAGGTTAAGGTCATCTAAGAGAATGAGGTGATGTTTAGTGGAAAGAGAATCAAGGAGTTGCCCAAGGTCATCAAAGAATGGTCTAGTGGGACCAGGAGGGCGATAGATGGAGATGATGTGAACGGAGTGAGGCAGATCAATAGTAGAGATGGTGAATTCAAAAGGGGTAGAAGATGACGTGGCATTGGAGATTTGTGAGGCTTATACTTTGATATATTGGCACTGACTCCATATGCAGCAATACTATGACAATCCCATCCATTCCCCCCAACCTTCCTCTATCCGTACCAATGTTGATGTTTATTTAACCATGGCCTCTTCATACACCCTCTACCCGTTGCCCGTTTCTATTGCCCCACAGACCATGGTCTGAATTTGCCATTTTCTGGATAAGCCTTCGAGCTGTTACAACACTGCGGTTCTTAGCAGTGCAGTGTTTCCGCCTGTAAATGGGTCTTAAGCAGGATGGTATTGTCTCTCTGGTTTCTGGCCTCATTTATAGACCTAACCTTGCACCAATCACCCAACTGCGTTCCACAGCTGGGTGGGGGACAGCTTTAACTGACCCCTTATTTTTCCACTGCACCCTGTGATCAGGGCCTTAGTCACCAATGTTACCTTAGGATGCATGAAAGCCCCTGGGTCCGGGGTCTGCCCAGGGCAGAGTGACTAGCAGTCACCCCCAATTTGGAGGGTCTTTCACACTCACTTATTCATTCACGTCTCACTAGCTCCATATTGCACAAAAATACACAGGTGCCTTGCGGCAGACAGACCTGTGGTGTTTTACCCTCTCTGCCCCTTTCCTACCGTCTTACAGCCTAATTTTGATAAACACTGCCGTAGCCTTGCCCAGTCCCCAGTCTAACATCCCTAGTCTAACATCCATTGGCTACACAACCTGCCCATAACTATCTGTCAGCCAATAGGGTGGTTAAGATTCCACAAGTCCACCAAGGGCCCAGTGAGAATGTCTGAAAAGCTAGACAAAGACCAACACACTCTGGATGGGTGACAATGAGGCAACATGCTAGCAGCAAGGTCGACACAAAGCATTAGATTGGAAGTGTGTAAGCCAATCAGACAGTGGTCGAAGTGGGTGGGGGCTGTAGGGAGCGGTGTTCCTCTACTTTTTTAGGTTTTTACTGTTCCTAAAACATTTTTGAAAAAGGAAACTGTTCAGGAATGTTTTTTTTTTAAAATAAATGGGGGGATGGGGACTATCACCTGCGGGAAGGATTGTGGATTCCGAACTCTCCAACGATCCTGTGCAAACAATAATAATAATGTATTTCTTATATAGCGTTACACACCCATAGGTCTCAGAGCGCTGAACTAACAGAAGACATTATTATCCCACAGAGTGGTACTCATTTTATTGACCGCGGAAGGTTGAAAGGCTGACTTTAAAAATAAACCAAAACAATATTAAAAAAAAAAACAAAGGCTGACTGTACCCTTCCGGGATTCGAACCAGCCACAGCAGGCTGCGCACAGATATCAGGGGCGAGCACTTGGCTCACTGTGCTTTCTGACCGTCTAATCAGATGGTTCCATGTCATTTCATTGTGGGATGTTTTTTCGCTGGCTTTTTTACTGCATATTTTTTTAACCAAAAAACTCATCTAATTTTTGTTTTTTTATGGGGGGGTACCCCCCAACCCTCCAACCCATTTATTTTGTAATATATAACCCCAAACGCCCACACCCAATATATATATTTTTCCAACACCCCCCCAAAAAATTATTTTTGTTTTTTTCGGCAAAAAAAATCGCGGTAAAAAACTCAGTGAAAAAACATCCCGCGATGAAAGGATGTCTTACCAATTAGATAAGGAAGCATCAGTTCAGCCCATCTTAGAATCTTTTCTACAGGTGCAAAGTTGGCGCTAATGCATTCCGTCTACCAACAATGCTGTACCTTTCGGTGCGCCCCCAGCCATATATGTTAGCCTATTTTATGTGAAGTTTAACACTACGGGCAGTGGCGGCTGCTATCATGGGGCGGCCGGGCGCCGCCCCCCCAGAAAAGAAGGAGAAAAGAAAGAGGAAGCTAAAAGAGATTCAATCTGAGAACTTCTCTGATTGAATCTCTTTTAGCTTGCATTTCCTTTGCCAACAGCGCGGGGGCGCTGTGGCAAGGCAACAATGATAAAGGGCCGGGCCCGGCTGTTAACACAGCGGGGCGCGTCCCGTTTTACGCTTTTTTCTTCAATAGTAGAGTGAGTGGAGCTCATAGCTCCACGCACTCTACGTAAGCCCCCTTTAATTAGAAGGCTGGCGGGGCGCTTCAGGGGTGGCCCCGCCAGTCTAAAATGTGCGTAAACAGCGCACTAGGTCCGGGTCGTCCCTCGTCACTGAAATTCCCTCCCCTCCCCTGCATGGACACAGTAATGTCATTGGCTGTTTGCCTGCCAATGACAACCCTTGCATTGGCTGGCAAACAGCCCATGACATTACTGTATCTATGCAGATCTCTGGTGCTGGGGGTGTGTGGGTGTACCTGCGCCACCTTCACACTCTCTTTAGACGACACGACGGCAGGAGTCACGAGTCGACGCAAGCCCAGCTGCCCGGCCCTGAAGACCATCCACCAGCCCAGCAGAGACGGCCTGGACCCTGGCTAGGAGCCGGCGGGTAAGTAGTAACCAGGTGGTCCCAGCAGATTTGTTTGTGTTTTTGGGCCCGGGCGGGGACGTGGCCCACGGACCACAGCCCCAGTCAGCAACACTGAAAGACGTGTAGGCCAGGCCTACGTCTTTCAGTATTACTGACTGCGGTCAACTTAATGGGGCCTTGTTTTCGAGTCTCCGGCGGGCGGACCTGGTGGTAGCGGGCCCGGGCCCGCCTACCACCAAGGCGGGGGCCGCCAGGCCTGGGCCTTTACCCCAGGTCCGTGTGCCAAGGCCCAACGGCCTTGGTCCACGCGGACAGCAAGACCCAGGCAGGCGTGCTGCTGCTGCCCAGTGCGGGCCGCGTTACAGAATCTCCAATCCATCCAAAATGTGCCGTTTTATATTTTCGGCATTTTTTGTCGAAAAATGCCGAAAATATAAAACGGCACAATTAGCATGATGCGGAGTGGTCGCGGGCCGCGGCTGATCAGCTCCACAGTGATGAGTGCCCTTCTCAAGCTGGGCGCAATGATTTCCAACTGGATGTCCCAGACTCTGCCTTCTCTGGTGGGGCTGAACGCCACCCGGCTGCCTTCCTCCGACCCTCTGGTAAATCCGGACTTGTCTCTTCCATCGCTGCCAGCGCTGAACCCCTTGCAGCTTTGCTGGAACTCAGCAGTGCCGGTTCGTTCCTGAGGCACGTGTGCAAACTTTCTGACTGCATGTTTCCCTTTTAACAATGACACTGCCCACTGCCATGATGCAGATGCCGGGGAGTTGAGCAGAGCTGTAGGATGCACCCGGGGCAGATGTTCAGGAGCTTAGAGAATTACTCAATATATGTTGCTGACAGGAATATTGCTTTGGAAAGTTTGTCTTCGCCTGACGACGCTGGTGCATTTAATTGACGTTATTGCCGTTTTCTTCTACAACATCAACTGCGCGTAAAACTTTGGGATGTGGTACCCATACTTGCCAGGTGTGTGTGTGTGTTCACGTTTGCCTTGCTACACACGTGACGTCGGGCAACTTCGGGTCGCATTTTAAGGATGTCTTTGGTTTTCCCACTAATTGCTGTGCTTAATGAATGCGCTCATGTATGTGTTTACTTATTTATTGAGGTGGTTGTTTAACACTGCGTGCACATGGCAATGCCATCCTGTGGGTAGAGGCCAGCTTTGCAACTACCTGGCATGCATGCTACATTCTGTACAGCATACCACTTGACGAGCAGACACATTTGTGAATGCAGAGGCGTTTCTCATATTCTAATGATTGTATTTGGTTACCTGTGTTTTTGGTCAGCAAATAACGCTCTTTGGAACAACGGCATCCCCTTTCTCCTCACTAGAAAGACTGAGCAGCACGGTCCTGCGTGAATTGGAGCAGCCCTGCAGAATACACTTTGGACAATGCACACTTCCAAAGGTGTTAATGTTAAAGGGTACTTGTACCGTGCACTATCACCATCTGAATGGTCCCCTGGCGCTCTGGTGGATCTGAAAAAAGTGTGCAGGGAGGAGGGAGGAGGGAGGGGGTTA
Source organism: Ambystoma mexicanum (assembly GCF_040938575.1). Lineage (NCBI taxonomy): Eukaryota > Metazoa > Chordata > Amphibia > Caudata > Ambystomatidae > Ambystoma > Ambystoma mexicanum. The sequence goes on along the minus strand of NC_090929.1, from coordinate 1,565,199,350 downwards.
GTAGGGTATAGTGACAATAGGTAGAGCAAAAAGCAGTGAGCAAAGGAATCCCCACTGATGCACAATGTTTTTACCCTTGGGCCAGGAGGTTATGTCTGTGAAGGAGCAACATGTATCCACTGTCTTGAAAGAGAAGTAACTTGCTCTCCCTGTAACAAATGTCACTCTTGGTCATGATGGCTTCAAGAGTTTTTTCTTAGACATTGTAGTAGTGAACTCTTGTGAGTACCTCAGACGTTAGCCCATTGCTCCATTGAAAGGTTGGGTACACTTTATGTGTGTGGTGCAGAGCAATCTGTTCCTCATCTGGGAGAGAGAGGATCTTTGTTCAAAGTCTTTTTGAAGACTTTGAACATAGCCCTCCAGGTTCCGGTCCTGGCTGGGTAAACCCATGATTTGAGCGTTGTTTCTTTTAGGTGGATTTTCTATGTCCTCTTGCTTTAGGAGCAGTTGTTTGTTGAAGGCTTCGAGGTTCTCGTGGATAACATTGCCAGATCATAGGACTGTTCACATGCAGAATTTTCGAGATCATCCTCACGCCTCTCCACCTCTGCTACCAGCTTGTCCTCGAGATCTTTTGAGAAAGCTCTACCTCTCTCGCATGTATTTCAGTCCTGTAACAGGTTTTGAAAGTTGCATTTTATAGCTGGTGCATTCAGGAGTGGGTCAGGGGTGGGTGGCGTGGGGATCTGGCCCGCTGTACTAACTTCTTGATTTCTTGTCTGGTGTTGCTCCTATTGTCTGAGGATTGTCAACTCTTGGGATGCTTTGTCATCTTGTTCTCCGATGTGGGCCTGTTGTATCGGGCCAGTTGTCAGGGGGCTGAAAATTCAGTTTAAGGCCCACAGCGCCAGGACCTCAAGGCCCAGCTTTAGCTTTGATTTCAAGAGTGATAAGGTGAGGAGAGAATCGCATTAGTTTGCTGAATCAAATCACGGAGCTCTGGCTATGGGCGCAGGCGCTGCAGCAATGGGGGTGAATGGGAATATGCCAGATTTAGTTATTTATTTTATTGGATATTTGTATGGTGCCTATGCAACAATTGGTGCTGCAAGGCGCCACAAGACAAACAAATGGAGGGGGGAACAAGGGAGAAAGATAACAATAACGGTCCTACTAGGCCTTGTGACATTCTGATCGTGCAAGTTCAGTAACAGGAAGTGAGAGGGTCACATTATAACACACTGACCTACGGCAAACAACACACACCCTGCAGAATGTGCAGATGTGTTGACAATGAGTGCTTGGTGCAAATGTTTCCATCATTACTGACTATATAATGAATTTCTTTATGCATACACCATAGTACCAGCTATTCTCAATACAAGCTGCTGTAAAATACACCATCACACTTGCACACGTAAGAAAAAACGAATGCTTTTTTCATATTTCTGTGGGTTTTTTGGACAGTAAATTGCACATTTTGTAGGCCATTTTTCCAAAAATGTCAAGGGGGGGAGAACCCCCCCATACTCCCCCGTAACCCCTTTGGAGGGGTGGGCTCGCACGCTCGCTACTAAATTCGCCCTGGGAAATTTACGCCCCACCAGCTTTCAAACTCACCAGCCGCCACTGACTACGGGGTAGATTCTTAAAAATGAACGACAATGAAAAAAGTGCAGGGGATGCAAATATTTAATTTGTGTTCATTTTAGAAATGTTAGGTTGTGTTAATTTAATTTGCTATTTTCATGCTCTATTGACGCTCTGGCAGATCTGAAACGAAAGAGTGGTAGGGGAGGGTTTGTTAGTTGGGGGAGAGAGCAGGGCCGGCGCTAGGCAAGCGCAGCATGTGCAGCTGGACTTGGCCTCGTGCTCATGGGGCCACGCACAGAAGCTGACTCTCTTTCTCCCTGCGAGACCCTCTTTCTCTGCCTCTGAGAATCTCCAGCACTGTAGTCAGTAGAGAATCCAGCCATCGTGCGGCCTGATGACGCTTCTTGGCCAGGCCTGGCTTTTTTCACAATGCAAACGCACGGAAGAGGGTGGGACTTTCATCTTCATGTGTGTTTACATTGTGAATGAAGCTATGGCTGCCGAGAAGGGTCAGATCCCAGTTTCTGCAGTTTCAAAGCTCAATACGATTGCCATTCTTATGCAACGCCACACTCAGCGTCCAGAACTGGGCTGCCTGTGACTTTTTAATGACCTTCAATATGCCTCTTTGCGCAGTTCCATGTATCAGGGTTTGTGTCGGCAGTGCAAAGTCACTTTTCAGTTGTGCAAAGTCACTTTGAACCATGCAAAGAATCCCATGAACCGGCCCTCAAGGTATTGTCAGTATGTCCCACACAACGTCGGTACCCCAAGGCAGCAGTATCAGCTAAAAGGGCAGAAGTACCCCGCAAACATAAGCAGCAGAGGGGCCTGGAAGCAAAAGCATGTGCCGGCCCAGGGAGTTATGTCCGCTTGTCTGGGTCCTTCCCAAAGTGAAGTTACAGCAGCACACCAGATCTCTGCAGACAGAGCATCCTCAAAATTAACTTCCCTCACACAGGGGACAGTTCTGATAGGCTCTCAGAGCTCAAGTCCTAAAAATAAATGGTGGGAAGTGACATCATAGGAAGTGAACATATACAAAAGTGAAATATGCATTCAATTTGCACACAGGACAAATACGCATTTGCCATGAGAACAGTTTCCTATAACATTGCTAACTATAAAAAGGTGCACACCTTTTATGTCTACATTTCTGTAACAAAACATGTTCAGTGTAGGGCAGTGGTCTTCAAACTTTTTCGGCCGGGGCCCCCCTGAGCAAAATTTGGGCAGGTCGGGACCCCCCAGAAATGCCAAGTGGACAGTATAAATTGCGTGCCATCACCTGCTCCCATCACAGTCGCTGGGCTCCCTCATCCCACTCCTACCCAGACCCTGGTCTCTCCCCACCCCATCACACACCCTGGGCTCTCCACACTCTGCTCCCACCACTATCCCATGGTTCCCGCCATATTGTGCTCCCAGCACAGTCCCTGGCTTCCCCCCATCCCATTCCCAACACATCTGAGGGCCAGTGGCAGCTGGTGATTTTTTTTAAGTTGAGGGGCATAATTATTTCCCCCAAAAATGCCATAGCGACCGAGCATAGTGAGGGAGCCGAACCAATAAAAGATTGTTCGGGGGTGGGGGGGGGGCTTCCCCCTGTGAATTTTTTTAAATAATGGGTTAAAATGTTGCATTGTAGAGTATACTTTTAACAGAAAAATGGGTAAATAGCCAAACAGTTTGCAATTGGTGCTGGGGGGACAGGGGCCAGGCATGACATTTTTTACTGGACATCTATGATAGATGTACAGTTAACAGATACCATCCCTGTCCCCTGGGCCCACAGGGCCTAACACAATCAACATGATTATGTGTGTATGCAAGGCGCTGCACATTCATACTGCAATCACTCTATCCTTCACACGAGCATCCATCACCATACACTCACTCATAACATAAGCATACACATGTTTAAATAAAAACAATGAACATAAACGTACCTTCTGCATTGGCCTGCGTGTGGGTGCTGAGACGCCCTGCTCCAGGCTGCTCTGTCCATATGTGCGAGGATGCGCAGGAGCTCCCCCTAGGACATACGGACATGCAGTGCCCCAGCCAGCATTTCCAATGAGCTATGCAATGCTGGCACTTGCATGGCTCAGTGAGCATGTGCAGCTGGGGAACTAAAGTGAACTGTCAAAGGGAAACAGTGTTTCCCTTTGACAGTTCAGCCATCCCAGGAGCACTTCATCAGCTTGAAAAAGCAGCTGAAGGTGTGCTCACTGTTTCACTGGGCTGGCTCCTTAGCTCCTCCGTAATGGGTGAGGGGCCACTGTGTGGGCGCCCCCTCGCCATTATAGATGAGCCGCCAGGCTCGGACTGGCCTATAAGGCAATGCCTGTACCAAAAATGTAAAATGCTAGTGTGGGCCAGTCAATTTTGGCCAAATCACAATTTACTTACATTTTAACACAAATTACCCCCGTGTTTACTATTGAAACAGTGGGCCTCATTACAACCTTGGCAGTAGCTGTGCCGGTAAAACCGGCATGGCTGCCGCCGGAGTTGCATCTGGGTCCGGCACCCGCGAATGGGCAATTACTGGGTCATGCCAAGTTAGGCGGACCTGATAATTGCCCTTTCACGGGTGCCGGTACCGGTAGATCTCCATTCCCATTTGAGCCCAATAGGGCTCAATAGGAAGGGGGACCTCGGATGCACCGGCACCGTTGCTAACGGTGCCGGTACATCTGACGAGCTGTGCTCGCGGGTGCCGCACGGCCTGCCAGACCTGGCGGGCTGTCAGGCACCCGCGAGCACAACCATTGCTACTGGACCGGCATAGTTGTAATGAGGCCCAGTCTGTGACTAAAGGAATGAATATCCATTTACAACTGTGGGCCACTTTTTCATTGTTGCCTGAGACAGTTTCATGCTTCAGCCCACTCATGTGAGCCACCCCTGCCCATTTCTAAAAATCTAAAAAAAAAAATGTTTAAAAAAGAATTTATTACATTTTTTTTAATATTTCATGCTGAGCTCTCAGGGCCCTCCAGGGATGCACCCGCGGACCCCTGGGGGGTCGCGCCCCACAGTTTGAATACCACTGGTGTAGGGGAATACAAATATGAGATTTGACAGCTTCTTCTTTAGAGATTTTTGTGGTGTTGTGGCTGTCTGCCCTCACGGCCATGCAACCTGGGTTCGAATCCTGGCCACACCACTGTTTACAAGTGGGTGCAGAAAATATACATTTGTTAAATTCCTTGAAAACACACAGGTGGGAATGGGTTTGACATCTGAAAAAAGTGGGCAGATGGTATCCTCCTATGTGTTCTGTCAACTTGTGCCCTGGGCACGCGGCACTGTTCGGACAGGCAGACCATGCAAACTCGATTAGTCCGTGCATCTCACGGCACATCAGAAGGAGGACACTCAGTTGCGTCACACACGTTAATGAAGGAGATTCCATCACACGTTGCCATTGTAGAAGTGGCCACAGCCGCAGAGCTCTGTTGCCACATAATGGGGCCCACACTTCTGAGATGGCACGCAGTCCAGGAAACAGGAGCACAGCAGGAAGGGTAATACTCCCTCCAAGGGCCCCAGAACAAGAGAGTCCAGCTCAGCGCACAAGGACATCCAGAAGAAATGCATTACCTCAATGTCCCTCTTCATCTGTGATGAGGAAGAGTAGGACTAGGAGTAATGAAGATTACCAGTAAGTAGTCATAGCAGTGTCGCACAGTGAATTAGAAGTAGCTGTTATATTCCTTAATGCGGGAAGCGTTTAAAATGCACTGCAGCAGCCGGGCAGTAACAAGAGGATGCTGCTTTAGTAGCCAGCAGGACAGCAACATTAGCAAACGCTCACCTTCAAAGGAAAGCGAGTAGAGGCGCGCGCGGGGCATGGCAGGGTAGGGATGACAGCCATCTTCAGAAGAAGGCAGCTGGCAGGCACGATTTAGGTAGGAGAGTAGACTTTTTCTATTTTTATTTATTTATTTATTTATTTATTTATTTATTTATTTATTTATTGTGTGTTTCAGTTAAAACAAACCTTTTCACACATTCAATTCGATTAAGAGCAAATAACATTTCACAATCTTTCTAAATTTCCAGTAAGGTTTAAAAAACAAAAGCACAAAATTACAGAATTAAAAACAATACACTAATGATCTAAAAAAGTACTAAAATGTCATGATTCATTTTCCTATATAGAGGCACTTAATAGTCTTGCGCCTTGAAACACTTGTGTATAGGCGCGTTACAAATGCCATATCACATCATATCATATCAATAGTCCACACACCCAAGGAGAGCCAGGACTAAAGTGCAGATGTAGTTACATGAGAGGATCAGGTCATTATCCCCCAACTTACATTAAATAACCCAATTGTTTTACAATGGAACAAAGCAAATCCCGTAAAACTTGAGGACAACAAAGGGCGCAGACAATTAATAATCATCACCCAGGACTACATTTAATTTAAAGAGTCAATTGCAGCTATTGCTAGAGCCACTGTTGGCTGACACAATACATTATTTCAAATGTTAAATGTTAAAGGTATTTGTACCACGCACCGTCACCAACGGAGTTGGTCCCCAGGCGCTCTGGCAGATCTGCAAACGAGAAGGTGGGATGGGTTAGTAGGTGAAGCGGGAGTACAATAGTGAGAGGAGTGGTGTTATGTTAGCAGCTTCACCTCGGTATACACCGGGTGCTGAGCTTTGGTGCAAGTATCGGATCGATGTCAGTACTCGTGTGCTGTTGGTGCGGCTTGCGTGTTGTTGCATTGTTGTGAAGTGCGTGCGGGTTGTTGTGCGAGAGATGTTTGTGTGAGATTTTTGAGTGAGATAAGACTGCAGGAATGCTGAGTTTTTTGTTAGTTGGTTGTGTGAAGTTTAACATGCTAACATTCAGAACTCTGTCCGAGTGTGGCGCTCACCAATCCTCCCAATCTCATCAGGGTAGGTGAAGGGGTTACGCCTGGCAGGGTTTTAGGTTTGTGTGAGGCGCTCCCTGTGCTGTTCTAACGCGCTCTGTAAGTGTTCTAATTGCTCCTTGCCGTTCTACTCTAGTGAGCTCTGTAGATGTTCTAATGCTGATGGATTGATTCATGTGGGTTGGGAGCCAGAGCTTTTCCCATGGTAAGTCTCCCGAAGGTTCTACACGTGTGCCCAAGCTCTCCCAGCGTAATCCCCTCAAGTATGCACCTTGGACAAAACACACAAAAAAATTAAAATATTTTTTAAAAAATTTAAAAAATAAAAAGCTGATGAAGAGATTCCAATCCATTGTTCCAAAACAGCTGATTCTATCCGTCTCTGGTATGGAATAAATCAAGTTTTAGATGGATCATAGTGACTCTGCATTTCTTAGAGGGAAGTTTATGCATAAGGTCTGAGATAGAGTTATACCGCTTAACGTTGTAGACAAAATGACTAAAACTCGTATATGTATCATCAAGATCAACTTTTGCGTATAAGGTGAAACATCTATTTGACAAATGAATACCTACAGTCGACTGGGAAAAGAGCCCCACCAACAATGGAATATGCAGGCTCTGCAACAGGCAAGTTCATCTGGAAACATTCAAGCATGTGTTAATTCAATGCCAGGCCGCAACAGATGTAAGAACACTATTCTTGGCTAAATATATTGAGGGGGCAACCTCATTGATCGCAGGCGAATGGTGGTTACTCTTCCTTGGGGGGAGGAAGAAGGCACTGGTATGTGCAGGAATTAACTTTCCAGACAAAATATTGAAAGAAGTAATAACTACCAACAACACAGAGGGTCGTTATGACGCAAAAGAGACGTAATCTTGAGAGACACTGGAGAAGGCTAGTAAAACTAGCAGACTGTAACATTCCATGGGTTGGGTGGCATGTACTTGCCCTATGATGGGCTACTAATGAAAGACGAAATGTGTTTTAAATCTGTTAAAAGTTTGTAAAGCAAACTAATTCACAAAAATAAATCGTATATGAGGAAAGCTTATCTCGATTCTCAGTCTAATCCAGCTCATGAAGGTGCTTCTTAACTTTCTGTGGAGAAGAGATACACTCTTCCTCCATAGTGCCTATACACAACAGAATTTCCGAGAGATCATCGCCGCCCTTAATTTAGTAAATAGAGTCCCATTAGGAGGTACAATCAGCAAGTTGTAGAGCTGTAACCTTCTCCAGTGTATCATGGCTTGCATGGATGTGAGCCCTAAGATATGCCTAATGGCCACCGCTATAGGGTTTCCCTGACGTAAAGCCAATACCTTGTGCCATTGCCTTCACTCCTTGCCCAGTTCCCTTCAACCTCCATTAATATGTTCAGGGACAATATTTTGTTGATAGGATTGGAGAACCGGTCTCAATGAGAATCGTCCAAACTTGTTATCCAAATGCCGCATTGAGCATCAGAGGTAAGTAAGTACAGCGGTTTTACTTCTTGAAGTTAAAGCTTTTGGTACTTAATCACCCAATGAAAAGACTGATTCGCAAGTTTGATCTTAAAAGGATTTAGAATTCACATTTTTGATTTTTTTAACTATTTGACTCCAAGTCCAAATTCATAAAGTGCTTATTTACCGCTGTCAATGGCCTTGGCAAACCCATTGGCGTTTAGTCAAGCAACACTATGTGATCTGCATTCAGCAAAAAAAGGAATGGGGGCAAAACCCAACTTCAGCGGATTTGATCCAACAGCTTTAAAGCAGGCCCGAAATCAAAGATATTGGTGTTAAAAAGAAAGGGTGGCCATAGCACACCCCTGGCGCAAACCCCACTCACTCCTCACCCGGTCAGCGCAAGTACCTCCCCAATCGTGCACCAGAATGTAATGTCTTCAGCATTCTCACCAGAGCCTTGGGACAAACCTGCTCTCTTAACTTAAACCAAAGGGTAGCCCTTCTGATGCAATCGAATGCCTTAGTAATGTCCAAGAAGGCCACAAATCATTGTCTTTTCGCCAGAAGCACCTGACTAGAAAGGAGGCGAGTGAACACTTTTTTTGTAGGAGGAGTTGGTTGCAGCTAGGCTGTCCCTGAGCACAGTGGCAGGCTCTACGGCAGTAGTAAGTTCAGTTTGTTGCCAATGTTAAGGTAGGGTGTTCAGGGAAAAACCAAGAGCCACAGGTACAAAAGAGCTTTAACGTTTCCCTTGCAGGGCACAGGAATAGGATAGGCCCTAGCAAGTCAGTGGTGCTATAAGACCAGAGACATCCACCTCTGCAAGCCAGCCCCTCACCAACTGTCACACATATGATATGATATGATATATGATATAAGTCATTTATAACGCGCCTGTACACAAGCAGTGGTCGAAGTGAGCGCGAGCGGTCGGGAGCGGTGCTCCTATACTTTTTTTAATTACCTTGTATAGCTCCTATACTTTTATTTTAAAAAGAAACCGTTCCGGAATGGTTTTGTTTTAAAATAAAAGTGTAGGAAGAACGGTCCCTTAAACAGCAGGTGCAAGTGTATGGGGGGGGAGTGTATTGTATGTGGGAGGGGTTGTGGCAATGGGGTTTGTGGGGAGCAGGGGCAGGTCAGCAGGAAACATAGTTCCACTACTTCTTTTCGTACACTTCGATCACTGTACACAAGTGTTTCAAGGCGCGACAAGACAAGGGAGGGAAGGCAGAGGGAGGACATGACAAATTATCTTATTATGCCTTGTGTCATTCAGCTCTTGCAAGTGCAAGAACGAGAAGTGCATGGGGAAAGGGAGCGGGGAGTGCAAAGGGGAGGGGAAAACAGGGCTGCAATGCTCTAAGTAAGTGCAGCCACAGCAGTGAAGCTCTGGGTAGTGCAAGGAGAACAGGGGACTGTAGGGTTACAGTTACATCCCCTAAGTGTCTCAGGGTGGTGAGGTCGGAATCATACCAAGAGTTGCACTTGGAGGTAGGCTTCAGCGGGATTCTCATGACAGGGGCAAGGATGTCCAGGGTGTTGGAAATAGAAAGATGCAGATTAGAAAGGGTGTCAGGGTGTGAGTCAGCCGCAGGAGTAGGAGCAGCAGAGAAAGTAGAGGCAAAGGCATCAACTGACACACGCTTCATGGACTGAATGCCAGAAAAGGTAGGTGGCAGTGCTGGGTTGGGGGGGGCTTTGCCTGAGGGATAGAGAGTTTCAGATGAGAGGAGAGTAGAAAGTGGTCAGTCCAAGAGAGACGAGTGGTGAGAGGGTTAGAGAGGGGGATCTCTGAGGTGATGAGAACATCCACAGTATGTCCAGCAGAGTGTGTCGGGCCAGAGGGCTAAATGGAAAGAGATACAGTGTCGCAGAGGTTACGGAAAAGCCCAGAGGAGGGATTAGAAGCATCCAGGTGGATGTTGAGATCTCTGAGGAGGAGAAGTTGAGAAGTAGAGGCAAGGAGAGAATAGGAGAGGTTGCCCCATATAGAGAGGAAAAGGGCGACCTGGCCAGGTGGCTTGTAGATGGTGGGCACAGTTAGAGGCCAGGAGAGATAGAGAGCCTGCAGACCAGGCATTCAAAGGAGCAGTAGGCCTGCATAGGGATGACAGAGGCAGGGGCCCACGCTGGAAAGCTCAGGGCTACTCCACCTCCAGGACGGTTGGTTTTGGGTTCACAGAGGATCTTGTAGCCCACAGGGAGGAGAGTGTCAGAATGGCCGTGAACCATGTCTCTTGGAAAGCAAGGACATCTAGGTCGAGTTCTTCAAGTAGGTGACAGATGTCAGAGGAGTGTTTGACAGCAGAACGAGAGTTAAGAGTAGCGCTGTGGAGCAGGTTGCCACATTTGAAAGACTTCCGTGGAGGGGTACATGCTTGAGGTACACCCTGCGGAGGTAGTAGAGGGGCGCAAGGGTGGGCAGAGGAGGAAGATGAGGGTGCCAGAGAGGTGGTAGAAGGAGTACCAGGGGAAGGGAGGAAGTTGATAAGACACAGGAAACGCCTATCAAAAAGGAGGAGATGAGGGCCCTGAACCAAGACTGTGCAATTCAGATAGACGACAAAGAATGTCAGTGAGAGTCTGTCTGGAGGAAGCACTGGTGTAGGTATCAGCGATAGGGAGGCCTGGGTTGGAGAACAGGATGTCCCTCTTGAACTTCTTCATTCCAAACTTTGTGAGAGGGATGGGGTAAGAGATAGAGTAGCAGTTAGAGAAGATGGGAGGGACAGAGAGCCCCATAGGGGGTGCAAGGTAGGTAGGAGGAGGACAAGGGGGTGAGAGAAGAGAGAGAGAGAGAGACGCACAGCTCCGTGGCACACAACTCAGAATGCGCAGGGGTGGATGAGGTCCGTGGCTCAGGGGGCTGCCATGGCAGGGGGTACCTTGGGTGGCTAATTTAAAGGGCCTGCCAACCAATAGGAGTGCGGTGGAAGGGGGAGAACAAACAATGAAGCAACCGGGACAAAGGGAGGTGGGTGCTGGCACACACACGCTGCGGCCCAAGAATACAATGTACAAATTCACAACTTACAGTGCCACAGAGCACCTCTCCTCACCCTAGCACCAGAGAAGTTGACATTGGCGTGGCCTGATGATGGTGGGGATGGCATGTGGGGACAGAGGGAGAAAACACATGTCGGCACATGCTTACCTGTTGTCTGAGCAGGTTTTGGGCCCTGGGTCCACCTGGTCTGAACAGGCCCAAACAGGAATTTCCCTTTTCTTCATCTGCCCTTCGCTTCAGATGCCTGGGCGAGAGATGCCATTGATCTAAGAGTTAAGAGCAGAAAGGAAGAGGCAGGGCTAAGAAGGTTGGTGGTGCTTAGGCCAGTTGATCTAGATCCCCTTGCACCTGATCACCAACTGCATTGGAAAAGAGGCTGGAGGGCTGCTTAAGGAGGGAAAAAGAGCGGCAAACCAGGAAGGCACAAACAGTTTAAAGTGATTGACAGTTGGGCAGGGCTGAGGCCAGGTGACCTAGCTCCCCTTGCACCTGCTCACCAACTTCCAATGGAAAAGAGGCTGGAGGGCTGCCTAAGTAGAACACTCAGCATCTCAATCACAGATTACTCTACACGTAGCACTCCCACTGCTTCATGCAAGCAAATAAGGAAGACACAGCAAATGCCAACCACCTCACAACATTCTTACATCACAGCATTGGATCTCGTTTCTCCAATGTTGAACAAAGACACTTCACACATTTATAGCTTAAAAGGTGTATCTGGAGTGCACGATCACCCCATTGGGGTATCATGGTTCTATCGACGGATAACAGATGTTTATTGTTACCCAACTTAGTGGTACTCATTTTATCGACCTTCAAAAAGAAAGTCTGAGTGGACCTGCCAGGATTCAAACCTGTAACCATGAGATCACAATACAGCTTTCTGTAGCTGATGCTTTAATCCACTTGGCCATACACACTGACTCTCAATAATAATCGTCTACCAACAAGCTTTCCTGGAAAAATTTAGAAAAAGCACTTTTACTTCAGCTCCTTGCACACATGCAAGATCAAGTTCCGTGATCCTATCAGTCGGATTCAGCACTCAACCTAGCGCTAAGACAGCGACCAGTAAGGTTGTGGAGGGCATCGGGAGAGCATCTGGTGGTCGTGACTCCTGTTAACTCATGCTGTGTCACCTCTCAGCAGCTGTTGACACAGTGGAGGCTCTCCTGGCTATTTGATCTGCATGTTTGGGTATGTAGGGGTGAGTTTTGAATTGGTTTCAAACCGTCCTATCAAGCAGATCTTAAGTTTTCTTGATGGGCACCTACCACTCTGTCCCCTTCCTGTTTTATTTATTATTTTTATTAGCATTAGGTAAAAATATAACCTTTTACCAAATACCACTCATCAACATTATTAAGTCATTTCCATAAAATCTAATTTTTACACAATTGACATCAGTGACAACACAATCAGAACTTGCAGGTTCCGCATTGCAGTTCGGTCGGCATAAACTCTGTGCTACTATACACGACTGCCAAACTACATTTGACCCAAAATGGCAAAAACCTCTCCTAGGTAGTTTAGTAGTGCCATAGTCAATGACAAACTTTTCCCCAGTATCAGTCGATTCCAACATTGGTCCATTGACAGTGATGGATAATCATAGATAAAAGAGGCCAGCCATTTCGTCCTTAGTTCTGTTAATGCAGGACAGGTAAGGACCAAGTGCTGCAGTGTTTCAATTGATGATTCAGATATACACAGCCAACAGGTGCAGTCCATCTTTTTGCCATTGTTAGTCCTCCAAGTGCTCGTAATTTCTCTGGTTGGAAAGGCGTTTAGGCGAAAGCGCATAAACTGATTTCAATGGTAACTAACCGGGAATCTAGCCAAGTATTTGGGCAATGAATGAAAGGCATGGTCCAGTAAAATGTTTTATTGTCCCTACGGGTCGGCCATGTTTTTTTAAGCCTAAGTGGCTCGATTTTAGAAAACTTTCCTATGGACCTTACCCGAGTTTTCGTCCATTAAACGCAAGCGAAAACAGGCACCAGGGAGCCGCCATTTTGTGATAATCCTATCACTTGCCGCATCGCCCTGGCTGACCTGCTTCTGCGGCACTAAATCAAATCCCCCGCCCCTGAGCCTGACATTATCAAAACATTCATATTCCCCGCCTCTCTCCGTGACGTTTCTGTGCTGCGTAGGCAAACGCGCCCAGTCGTCTTCTACGCGACTCCACACAGAACCCGGAAACCAACACAGACCATCTCACAACACAGCGCGCCACAATTCGGAATATGAAACTGTACTTTAAAATCAAACAGCAACACAGTACATTTGGTAAAGTACATTTATTTGACATTAAATGTTTAGAGAATATTCAGCAATTGCCATATGAACTCCGAAAGCCATTTATTTTCTTTTATCTATATCCGCAAATCCTTAAAATGTTGTCGTGAGTCACGCGCTGTTCCTTTATGGTACACAGGGTGTTGCTTTTCGTTAAAAGAAGCACTTTGGAAGCACGGTGAACCGCAAGGCTGTTCCATCAACTGTGCACTAGTCCACCATAAAGGTTGATATGTTGCTTCTAGCCACTAGTACAGTGTAAGGGCATGTGGGCCCTTGGCGATCGTCCCATAATATGGTTAACATACTCCAGTTGTTCACACGAAGCTGCAGGTGTCTGTTAAAGAATCCGTCTGCCGGTGTCTCAAACCGATGACAGTAGCAGAAGGGGAGCAAATACCTGTTATGAAAACAAAAAAAATATAATTAGTCTCATCATCTTCATTAATATTACTCATTTTATTTATTACGGCCGATCAGAAACTATTTGCTTGCAAGGATAGTTCAATGGAGTATGTCCGGCTCTAAAATCAATGCGAAAAGTAACAAAATAAATCGAGGCCAACACACAATGAGAAACGACAGTTAGTCTACATGCGTGTGGAATGATATGATATATGATATGGCATTTGTAACGCGCCTATACACAAGTGTTTCAAGGCGCGACGAGGCAGGGGGGGAACAAGGGCAGACAGACAACGATCCTACTAGGCCAGGTGTCTTTCAGATCGCGCATGGGGAAGGGGAGACGGGGGTAAATGCGCTGTACATGGTTAGTAGAATACAAGATAAATAATAGGGCCAGCTGGTGGCAAGTGCAAGGTAAATGCCGGGTGAAGGGGCTGAAGGATACAGAGACAGTCCCGTAGTGCAGGTAGGCAGTGCAGGGAAAAGTGGCTGTGCCAAGGACCGAGATCGGTGAGACCAGTGGACCTGCATGCCCATGTGCCCACTACGAACACGTTTTCCTTGCTTTTCCTAGCTCTTCATTCATTCATTTATTCATGCATCCATTCATTAATTCTTCATTCTGGTATAAAAGCGTCTAAAGATTTACTCACATTATATTTGAAATTTCCATTGTGTCTCTGCGTAATGCAGTCTGTCAATCGGACCGTGCTCTTGACAACGATTTTTCGTATACTGAACTAAAATGAAACTCGGTCTAGTTTCTGAACTGTCTGCCTTATCGTCTGTTACGTTATTGCGCACCCCTTCAAATGAAGTTCTTTCGGCATGGTCCCTGTCTCAAGGTCAAAAAACAATAGACCCTTATACTTCCAGTGCGACTTGTGGGCCTCTTCTGGGCGCGAGCTGAAAATCAAAGCCGCTGTCCTTCGCATTCTTTATTTGCAACATCCCGTAGTAAAGACATCTGTGAGAACTTGAAGTTTAGAATCCCTCTATGTAGTGCGCCACAATGTGCAAATGCGAACTGGCTTCTCTCCCAAATGCCACTGCCCGCTTGGCGTGTTCTATGGCCCCCAATTTTGTCCCCGTTGTCTGCGAGCTTTGCAGCCCAAATGGAGACATTTAATTTTTGGCGGAAGGTCAGGGAAAGTATAAAGTACCACAGGAGTTGAGTTAAAAGTGAGATTTATTGTTTGTTTGTTTGTTTTATTATTTGCAATACGCAAGCCTCCCCTCCGTTAACAGTGCGCAACAGTGCGCAGCATTTACATGAGGTGAGACATAAGTAAATATGTAAATATATACATACACATATATGAGGTGAATAGAGAGAATTCAAAGATGACACCCAGCTTGTTCGCCACCCATGATGGTGAAGGTAGGGGTTAGGGTTACAGGTACACTGTACAGTAACATTTATTTACAAAAAGACAATCGTATTGCAATTATTTAAACCGTGCTTCTGGTGGACATGGCACAGTTGCAATGTTCGGTGGCAATGGATCACTGCTCTGCACAGAAACGTCCAAAATTCCATATCTGTGCTTCTCTAACACAGCAACAATAAGGCCTTTCACAAAGTCGAACTGCATTTCATCATAGACTGGTTTGATCACCCATTGCTTACTTCGTTTTGAAAACACCTTAGTGTAGCGAGGCATCCTTACTTTACCCCTAGTCCTAGATTGTTCACGTCCGACATTGCTGTTATGGGCCAAGACCGCTAGTAGAGTGCGATGTTTCATGCCCCGAAAGCTAAAATGCAAGCGCTTTGGCCTGTACTTTAGGCACATATTGTGGAACACCTCCAAATCTCCTGTGTGACAGAATTCTGTCAGTCCTCTCAAATCTCCTGATAGAGTTTTGTCGAAAATAATCTTCTCAATGGCTTTGTGTGTCGGTGAAGATGGAATCAACCACTTCTTCTTCCTTGCCTCCTCTGGGGACAAAGGGTCATGTTCACATTGGTGGAAATGTAGGTTTTCTGACCAGCAGTGCACGTTGGTACAGTGGTGCATCAGTGACCGCCATTTTTCAAGTAGTATTTCCACTGACCCTTCACAAGTTTTTGAGCTCCACCAAAGATGGTTGGTGATAGACTGGGACCACTGCAAAATACTTTCAAAACCTTTTTTTTTCCTGCAGTCGAGATTTTCTTACTGATTGATTTAGCAAGATGCCATAAGTCAAATTGATGATTAATAAGCGGGAACTGCTCTCTCATTGTCTTGGCAATTGAAACGTGTCTGTCCGTGGCTATGAGGTCGATGTGCATTCCCCTTGATAGTAGATATTCCACTGATTTTATAAATCCTAGTTTCTCCATGGCCACTGAGGATGTACATTGTGTTACCTGCACGACCACCGAGCTCACAATTTTCTTACTATCCATGTCCTGAAAGTGGTAGGTGCAGTACTTGGCAGAAAATCCAGGGCTGTCGCACTGTCCATCGCCGGCTAGCCTGAAATGTTTCCCTTCGAATGTACTTGCTAGAGACAATTGTTCAATTTTCCAAGCATCACTAATGGCCGGAAACAGATAATCACGTTGGTATATGTAGTACAGCGATTTAGAAATGAAATGGAGTCCCACAAACTGAAAGAAAGCCTCTGACTTTCTAAAACTGGAGCCACTAAAAAGTGATGCAGCTGCACACAGTAGATTGCCTGCTGGCATTTTCCCCAGCATCGTTTGTGCAGACCATGAGCCTATGATTTAATCGACAGGCGGCATTTATTTTGACGTTACTGCCTTTTATTTGACAAGTCACATTAATCAATGGCTTCCCACATACTTTCCCTCTAACTGAATGGCCACATTTCAGCATACTTATAATTTCCATCAAACAACTGTCGAATACAATGTATTTGCTCTCTTTCATTAGACTGTCATCCTGCGTCAACGTTGTTTCGGACTGTGACGTTGCAGAGATTTGAACACATTGGAAAGTAATATCGTTGATATCAAGTTCTGATGCGTCTATGGATGCTGCGGCTGGTTCATTCTCTGTCATTTCGACATCTATTACTTCAACATTGATGGGAGAACACAACAATGTCGACATGTTTTTGGGTGGCAATTTTTTGGCGGGTGTAGATTGTGTGAATTGATCTGCAACTACTTCAGAGCTATCTTCAATACATTCAATATCATCTTCTTGTGGTGGTGCGGTCGCACTGTAGCAATGGTCCAATGCAACTTTGCTGTATTCTCCAAACACAGTTAATTCATGTTCTGGCCATTGGACATTAGCATCTCGAGCCTGAACACGCCTTGCCTCAATTAATAGTTCCTCCATAGTGTACATGGTCTGGCAAGCAACATCTCTCATTTGCTTCACTGTCTGTGTATGTATAGTTCTGACATCCACGGGTAACTAGAGGAGAGATTGGAAAAGGGATGTTCAGTTTAAACACAAGATAAAGTGTAGTCTTTTTCTTTGCAACTTTTTTGACTCGACCTTCAACATCTGCACGCTGTAGCTCTGATTCGTTTCCGCATGTCCTCCCTTCCTCTTGCGCTGCAACGACTATATTTTCTGTATCCGCATAGACAGCACGGAATGAGGCTCCATCGTCTCCCTGAAACATAGTACTTTCATTACTATGTATCAAAATATTGTTAGCATAAAACACACGTGAGGACGAACACACAGGTACATCTCAATAGCCAAACACGATTTAAACATTGTGTGCAACAATCAAACGACAAGTATTCGACCAGTGATGATCTATTTCGATGGAGCTGTCAGTATCCATACCTCTGGCTCTGCATGGACTGCCATGAATGGTTGTATTGGAGAGGAGGCATCAGTATCTCCCTGAAACACAGTACTTGCATTAGTATTGTTTTCAATATTGGAAACATAACACACACTTGGGGTCGACGGCACAGGTACATATAAAGAGATAACCACAAATGATGCATTGTCTAAAACAATCAAGGAAAATATAAATATGCAGATTTCATCGACTTATTTCTCCGATTCCTTTACATCTGCATCATCAAAATGGGATGTTGTGATTGTAGTGGAAGCTCCGTCGTCTCCCTGAAACACAGCACTTGCGTTAATAGGGAAGAAAGTATAGCAAATGGAATCATGTTATATGATCACGCATGATGGAGCTGTCAGTATCCATACCTCGTGCTGCTGAAGAATATCTATGGATGTTGCAAATGTAGTGCGCACTTCCGAAAGCTGTTGCGCCGATTCGTATACGCATGGTCCCGCTTCCACTTCCCCTGGAATTACTTGAATGTCAGGCTCTGCATCATGTGCAGGGGTTGACGCTCCATCAACTGCCTGAAACATAGTACTTCCATTAGTGAGGATTACAATAGTGAAAACATAACACACACCTGGGGTCGTACATATCAACCGCTAACCACGAATGAAACATTGTGTAGAACAATCAAACGATGGAGCCGTCAGTATCCATACCTCCTGCTGGTGAAGAACATCTAGAAATGTTGTAGATGTGGCGGACGCTTCAGCATCTCCCTGAAAGACAGTACTTGCATTAGTAGGATAACACTAATTATAACTGAAAACAAACACCAGTGGACGATAACTAAGGTGTATATCAATTGGAAAGCACTAACCAAACATTCGGTAAAATAATAAAACGATAGAATAAAACTATTACTTGACATGCATAAAACAAGTCTGTAGCGGATTAGTCTAGTAAGATTACCTGATACGCGCTAGAAGTGGTTGATAACTGAGACCACGTCAAGGTTGTAGAATGTTCTTGCTTCAGATTCAAGGGATAGTCAAGAAGTTGTAAAGGTAAATTAATGATTGATAATGAAATGCCAATATTAAAAATAGCCATGTAAGGCGACAGAATACTTGAAAAATTCCCAATACAGCACAGTTCCCTGTTCCCATATATATACATTTTGTTTGTGGGTTATGAAATCGGAAAAGAATATATTGATAAATGTCATTATTCAAAAAGCTATACACTCATATCAATATCAAAATTATTACAAGGGATAGAACACCTACAATATCAATTAATCCATTCGGCTACCTACACACTACCGCAAGGCCTAAAGCTAAATCCGGACACTTGACTCACCGGTGGCGGAATGTGGACGAATAGAGTGGGAATAGCGTTTTCGAGCCATTTCCGTGTCGTTCGCCGTTTATTCTTCTTTGTTACCCAAGATGTTGTGTACATGTCCAAGGAAAAGTGCCGGCTGCAGATGCGGTATCGATCACCCCTTTTGTCCTGTAAGACTTGTTGGACTCTACTTTCCAGCTCATCCAGTGGATATCCGCAATGTCTGACCCATTCTCTTATTCGATCAACAGTTTTCGGGAATACATGCATTGTAGTGCCTTCAGATTTCGCATGGGTCTTCGTAGGGCAACCGCTAATCGAACAGGCAGACATTGTTGATAAATCTGAAAAGTAAATATCGACATTATTATACAATCTTCATGAATAAAGATTTGATACAAAAGTAAATGAATCATACAATGATCAATGCAAGGTTTGTTTTGGTCGCCGGAACTATACCAGTTCATTATGTGCGGCTTAGTATTTGCATAAGTTGCAGAAATGTGTGAATGATGTGACTAAAATCTGAACATGTGACTCGTCCCTTGGATGTTCTGTCTTGCACGAGAAGGAAACATGCTTACATTATAGACTGGACCCCCGAAGGATGCAATTCGATGACAATAGACAAAGATGAAAATAAATAGATCTATTGATAGCATAGCAATGGAAACTCAAGTCAATAGCAAAGAGACCAATGAACATAGCACTATTGTGTACTCTACTCGCAAATAGATAGAAATTTAAAAATCTGCGAAATATGACTAGGATACATGGCCTTACCTTGACCAACAAACAGTTGGATTCAGCAAGCAGAGCAGTATGTTGCAGGAGAATAGATGGGTGGCCACAGGTAGCACACTGATGGGTTTGCTCTAAGCGGTCACAGAGGTTCACGGATAGCACGACGACGAGCAGATTAGCGTAGATCTCAGTGGTTGCCAGGTAGCACGTTCAGGAGTTGACTTGCAAAGCACAAAGATGTTCTCATGAGACATATCAAGTGGATTATAAAGTATTAGAAACAGGGGTGTGTTTGTGAATGAATGACGTATGTATGTTGTGGTCTTAGGGGGTGGCCTGTTTGAAGGGGAGGCCTGGCTGGAGACACGGGGTCTGAGGAGGCCATGTGAGGGATGGCCTGTGGGGGTGGGATACCTTTTGAAGTGTACATGCTGTTTGGCACCTTGGCCATTTGCGCCCGTGACAGCCCCCCATGCCAGCGCTCATCCCCGGGTGCGAACCGCCTTTGATAGAGGGGGTGGGATGGATGGGCCTGGGGCGTGCAGATAAGGGACAGGAAGACTGCTGAATGGAGACACACTTATGTGGATTGCAGGGGGGCGGCCTGCTTCAAGGGGAGGCCTGTCTGGAGACACGGGGTCTGAGGAGGCCATGTGAGCGATGGCGCCTGGGCGTGCGATACCTTTCAAAGTGTACATGCTGTTTGGCACCTTGGCCGTTTGCGCCCGTGACAGCCCCCCATGCCAGCGCTCATCCCCGGGTGCGAACCGGCTTTTGATAGAGGGTGGGTGGGATGGAGGGGCCTGGGGCGTGCAGATAAGGCACAGGAAGACTGCTGAATGGAGACACACTTATGTGGATTGCAGGGGGGCGGCCTGCTTCCAGGGGAGGCCTGGCTGGAGACACGGGGTCTGAGGAGGCCATGTGACCGATGGCCCCTTGGCGTGGGATACCTTTTGAAGTGTACATGTTGTTTGGCACCTTGGCCGTATATCGTTGCTTATCAATAACAAATGCCACATACCGGAGATTCTTGTGAGCACAGACCCACACTTCAACCGGTGTATTATAGTGGTCAAGACCCTAAGGCCTGTATAATCCAATGGTAATTGTTAGTATAGATATATGTGTGACTTTTATAGAGACATAAGCTGCTGAAAGACCTTGAACAAGTGTTATTTAGTGCCTGCATTATCAAGAATATGTTATGTTAACTTAGATAGATAGTGACCACCCTGCTTCACAGCGACCAGACCTTCACCCATTCGGAGCACAGATGTCTGACGTCCATCCTTGAATGGAGACACACTTGATTCATTTAAAAAATCGAAACAACCGTTGTTAAAATATATGTGGTGTTTTATTTTGTATCTTATTTTCATGACACAAAAATACAAGACTTTAAAGATTATACAGGTCAGGTTGCAGCACAGCGAGAGAAAATCCCCTGTACTAACCGCTGTCACTCGGGAACGTTTCTCTTATGGCACGAACGGCACAGGCGGGTATCACTCTTCGAACGCGGTGTCCAAGCCTCCCGTGGAGCCACCATGTAAAGGAACGATAGGCCACCAGCCTGTACCACCTGTGAAAATGGAATGAAAGAAACTGTTTTTAAATGACCAAGATAAGTTTAATAAACGTTTGTTGTCAATGAAAATTCTTGTAACTAATGGCATTCTGCACGGACAAATGCTATCTAGACAATGCACACTATTGAACGACTTTCATGCATTACTATGATATGAATATATAATTTTGGATATAGTAGAAGAACATGAAATAGGAGTGGCATGACAAGCAGAGTATACTTACTCGTTACTCGGATTACGAGGACGAACAGTTGCAGTTCGTGCATAAGCACCATCATTATTCTCAACACGGCCTGTGTGAGGCAGGCTGCCCTGAAGCCTGGCAGCTCGGTGATGCATTGCGGTCGTGGCTCGCCTTCCGAAATGTAGGCCAGGCATCCCGAGTTTTCTCGGCAGCAACAATTCTCGTCCTCGGGTGGCATTAGCTCGCACCGATTGCATGTGCACCAAGTGGAGACGCCGTCCATGCGACTAGGCCCAGGCTCTTAATCTGTTGAATCGTCCTCCCAACTGCTGTCCGAATCCTCATCGTTTTCGCGTGCTTCCCTTTCCAGTAGTTCCTCCTCGGTATACTCGGGCTCGTACATATAGGGCATTATTGTAGCCATTGTGTGGTAAACAAAGTAAAATAATTTACAGAGATGGTACAGGTGTTCACACGGGCTACAAGCGGCGAAGGTAGCTGACCAGAGCACAGAAACGAGTCACAGAATACTCAAAGTAACACAGAGAGGAATGGAATCGAAAATCTGCTGCTGTGTGTTGGGAAACGGTCTGTTTATACTTATTGAGGAAAGAGGCGTCCTGCCATTTCCATGGCGACACGTCATTAGCTGAGGCGCAGCGATTGTTGTCACGAGACGTGCTTTGGCGTTGGGAAATGGGCGGTACGGGTCTGCTGATGACAGGCTCAGGAGCGGGGGATTTGATTTAGTGCCGCAGAAGCAGGTCAGCCAGGGTGATGCGGCAAGTGATAGGATTATCACAAAATGGCGGCTCCCTGGTGCCTGTTTTCGCTTGCGTTTAATGGACGAAAACTCGGGTAAGGTCCATAGGAAAGTTTTCTAAAATCGAGCCACTTAGGCTTAAAAAAACATGGCCGACCCGTAGGGACAATAAACATTTTTACTGGACCATGCCTTTAAGAGCTTGTGCTTCCGAGGACTATCTTCCATTTGGATTGCATGCTGACCTATCCTCTTGCGTTTGAATCCAATCTCTATCCCACAATTTTCTTTTTACTTTGCATGGGTTACTAATTAGCAAATCTTCTGTAGCATCAAGACTCTTTAGAATATCCTTGCAGATGTTCACCCATTCTCGTAACATGCCTTCAGTTCCCTCCGAGACCGCCTTCTGCAAGAGCTCAAAACCTCTTGGTGGAGAAGGGGTTCTACATGTTTGAAAGAGTGCCAGGGATTTCCACACTACCATAGAGTAGAGGGAGTTTAGTGCCAGCTCCATTCTAACTGCTTCAATGGGCATTCCCCGAAGCAAATTCAAAACCCTTTTCCGAAATAAACCCTCCAGATGTGGACAGGTAGTGGCGGGGAGGACAAAGAAAGCCTCAGCACCAAAGGTAATGATCGGGATGACCTTCATTTTGTAAAATTGAATTAGAGGCTTTAGAGTGAATTTGCAATACATATCCTTGATGATCCTAGCCTGCAAGGCTAACGTGCTCATTTTGCTCCTTAGAATTGTTAATCTGGGGGCTCCACCATACTGCCGTTGACACACATCCCAAAGTAAGTCATTGAGCCCACCTGAGCAAGCCTTTCACCAATCAAGTACCAAGAACCCTTCCTCTGACCTCTCTGCCTCCCTGATTCCAGGATCGGAATTCAAGTTTTTTGGTATTTATCATCAACCCATTTTCACTAGCATAGGCTTGCAGGGCATACAAGTGCTTTGCAGACCGACCTGCGTCTGGTCAATAAGGACCAGGTCGTCCGCATAAAGAAGCCTATCAAGAAAGAATCTGGTCAATTTAGGAGGGACGCTTCTTGTACTCGTTAATGCCTTCCTAATATAGGAGATGAATAGATTGAAAAGGGCAGGGGCTAAAGAGCAGCCTTGCTTAAGACCTTTCCTTGTTGGAATTGAATTTCAAAGTAAACCCCTTCAATCCAATTTAACTTGTAGGGAAGTCTCGGAACAGAGATCTTTGGTGGCTTCTAACAGATCTTCTGGGCAATTCTAGATCTTCATCTTAGACCATAGTTTGTTCTGGTCGATTTTATCAAAGGCCTGAGCAAGGTCTATGAAGGCTAGGTAAAACATGGAGCCTTTCGTCTCTTTAGTGCAGCTTTTCAGGATATTTAACAAAATAAATTGAGCGCTGTGCCCACCCCTTCCACCAAGCCTGATTACCTGATGTCATACTGGCTTATTTCCGTGCTCCAGGTCATGAGGCCTTGTAAGATCAGAGATGCAAAGATCTTACCTGCCACATCCAGCAAGGCAATGGGCCTATAATTAGACGGAATAGACCTGGGGCCTTTTTTGAAGATGGTGACTATAATTGATGTTTTTCAAGAGGCCGGTACTTCTTCGTTTTTTTTATATAATCAAAAAGGACCCACAGGAAGGAGGCCCACTGCTTAGGGTTCTTCTTAAGCATAGCATTGGACATCCCATCAGGGCTGGATGCCCTGGAATGACTAGCTTTGTTAATCAGGTGAAGGATCTCTTCTCATATTGTTCCAAAAGACCATCCCCCAATCATTAGAGAACATATCATATCCGAGGTCGACTCTTCAGACTGAAACAGAATCTGAAATGATCTTTCCATCTTCTGGCTGATACTGCATTTAGAGTAAGCGCCTCCTGTGGACGATTTATGCCATTCATCCATTGCCAAATCTGTGAGTTTTTTTGGCGCCAATGCTCTTAAGCATATTTTCAGCATCTCGTTGCATGAGTACCTTTTTGTCTGCACAAACCCAGTTGTGATAGGTCTGCTGTAATTTCCTACTACTCACAAAGGCTTCTTGAGTGCCTTGTTTTTTTATTTGCCTCAATTTGCTATTTAGATGTTTTTTCTTGGTGGCTTCTATTTTGTCGAAACAGTGCACAGGTGTAAATGATCGTCTTGAGAAATCCTTTTTGTTTTCAACAAAATCCGACATCAATTGGCAGTAGTCCAAGTCAGGTTCCCTAGACAAGGAGCAAACCCTGTGTACTTGATTTCCCAGTCTCCTGGTCAAAAGGTCTATTCTTGCTTTGTTTACAAGTCTGTTGCAGCCTATGCTTATCTTCAAAGATGTTACATAGAAGGCCGTTCATTGTGCGGGCTGGGGTAGACATACCAGTTTCAGCATCTGATGATCACTCTGATTTGTAGATATTACTGTTAACTGTTACAGATGGCCCAGCATGTTTTCCAAGACAAAAAAGTTATCTAAAGTTTTCTCTTCCAAGCCCTTTCCCCAGGTGCCCCAGGATGAACACCCCCCTTAGTGCTTCTGTTGAGCATGTGAATGTTCCTCAGTAGGAGATCTTCACGCCACCGTAGGCCTCTAAATTCCGCTTCCATTGAAGCTGGAGAAGCGTCTTCAATCAGGCGTTTCTGTTTATCAAAACAGTGTAGATTTAAAGCTCCACAGATTATAATAAAAGGATTGTGCCAACATTCAAGTACCTCATCCACAAGATCCTTCATTGCTTCAAGGAAATGGGCACACTCGTGGACCATCTTGTTCCAGTATAAATTGAATAAAATATGTTTTTTTCGAGGTGGTATGGTTACCTCCCCTCGTCCCCACCGTGATCATCTGAATCTAGGGGTTAGTATTCACAGCAGCCCAAACTTCTAGATTAGCGTCATGCTTCACAGCAACGAGAAAGCCTGCCATCCGCCTCCCTTTCGTTCCTTTCAGACACTGGCGTAACGGGCCCCACCGCAGCCCCTGCGGTGCAGGGGCCCCCGCTAGCACATGTCCTGGGAGGGGGCCCCACTTGGAGAGAATATTTTTTTTTTTTTTAAATCTTTCTTTTTGAATTCACTCTGTATTCATAAAGAAATTATTTCTGTAACAGAAATTATTTCTTTATGAAGGCAGAGTGTCTGCAAAAAGAAACTTTCTTTTTGAAGTCCGAGGGTTCCCCCACCCCATGACATGGAAGACCCCAGGCTGGAGGCCTCCATGTCATGGGGTGAGGGAGCCCTATCACTTCAAAAAGAAATAGTTTATTTTTGAAGTCACTCTGCCTTTATAAAGAAATCATTTCCATTATGGTTCGGTCCTTAATGGAAATAATTTCTTTATGAAGTCAGAGTGACTTTAAAAAGAAACAATATCTTTTTGAAGTAATAGGGCTCTGCCTACCCCATGACGTGTGCATGTATGAGTGTATTTTGAAAGGGTGTACACTTAAATGTGTAGGTGGCTACCTGTGTGAGTGTATGGTGAAAGGGTGCACACAAATGTATGGGTGGCTGGGTGTGTGTGTGTTTGCAGTGAAAGGGTGCCCACTTAAATGTATGGGTTGCTGCCTGTGTGAGTGTATGGTGAAAGGGTGCACACTTAAATGTATGAGTGGGTGCCTGGGTGTGTGTGCCTCTATGGTGAAAGAGTTCACACTTACATGTACGGGTGGCTGCTTGGGTGTGCCTGTATGGTGAAAGAGTGCACACTTAAATATATGGATGGCTGCATGGGTGTGCCTGTATGGTGAAAGAGTGCACACTTAAATGTATGGATGGCTGAGTGCGCGTGTGTATATATGGTGAATGGTGTGTGTGCTTGTGTTCAGGGTTGCAACAAAACTTAAATATCGGGGGGGCTAATCCTACAAACATTGGGATAGGCGCTAACTTCACGGGCGGTGGAGGTGGGGCAAACTTATTTGTGTGGGGGCATCTAACTTCTTTATACATTTTAATCAGACTATTCTAGTGCTGCTTCAATGTTACAAGCAGTTAACTCTCTCATTTAAGTCTGAAAACACCCACTTATGGACTGCTGTGAGAATGAGCGGTCTCCTGCTCCCTCTCTACCTTTCCAATCACTCCATTGGCATGCAAGTACTAAACTCACATCACGATTTAAATTGCCTTAAAAATGTGGCATTTGAATGCAGGTACTAACAGTGAAATGCTTTATGCTAGTAATTGCTGGCCCCTTGTTAACAGCCAAACCCAGGTGCCGTTTAACATCTGTGTCCTGGTCTGTCCGGCAACTGCTCTGATAGAGAAATATCCCTAATAGAGAACACATTTCCACATTTAGAAGAAATGTCCACTGGCTCAAGATTAAGGACAGGATCCTCCTTAAAACACTTTCTCTCATGTCCAAATGTCTGAACAATATCGCTCCACCCTATCTTACGGAAAGAATAAACAGAAGAATTACTGCTCGCCCCTTGAGATCTGCAAACATCCACACCTTAGAGGTCCCAAGATTTCAACGTACCACAGCTGGTGGTGCTAGTTTCCCGGTCATAGCTGCACAATCCTGGAACACTCTCCCTCTGGATCTCAGAACAGACCAACCTTACCCTAGTTTCAGACAAAAAGTCCTCACCTGGATACAGACCAACGATTCCTAACCCACCTAAATTCTATCTCATCTCAGCGTGTACTTATACTATGAATGCATTTATCACCCTATGCCTGCTAGGCCTGTTGGGCCTCCTGTTTTCAATGTATCTGTTACCTTCTGTCCCACTTGAATGCAATCTGGCATTACCTAAATATAACACTAGTCTCCTTGCAAACTATGTGGCAGCAATCTGGTTATTTACTGTATGTGCGTATTTACTGGATGTACATAATTATCCTTGTAACTAAGTTCTAAGTATACTTTTAATGCTTGCGCCCAGCTACCCAAGGGTTTGGTTGCGCTCTATCAAATAAGCAAACAAACAAACAAACAAGCAAACAAAGATCAGCCAGGTTGAGTAAACATAGCCCAGAATTACAGGGGGGGGAGTGCTGAAGCCCAGTCAACTGAATGGTGTTACGCCACTACTTGTGTTTAATGCCTTGATTACTTACTGGTAATCGTCATTTACTCCTAGCCATATTCTTCCTGGTCCCTGTACTTGTGTATGAGGCAGTACTTGTGTATGAGACAATTTGCCTCATGCATAAGTACTGGGATGAGGTAGAGGTATATGCAGGTAATGCCTGGCTTAGCTACCTGTAATCTTCATTACTCCAAGTCCCACTCTTCCTCATCTCAGTACCTACCCATGAGGGAAGGAGTCTCATACGTAAGCTCTGGGACAAGCAAGAGGGACGTGAAGGTAATTCTGGGCCAAGGAGCTGATTTTGGAGGTTCGGGTAGGGCATGTGTGGGGGGCAGGATTGTGCGATAAATAATAATGGTTGTCTATGTGCAGACTAAGCAAGCATGATATGTGGTATTAGTGGCTAGAGAGGCATTGTGGTGCAGCCAGTCCGGTCATTCCTCAGTTTGATATAACTGTTTTTTAACTGCACATTTCTGATAAAGCAGTCCTGCTAAGTGTAATTACCTGGCTAGAAAGGCATTTGGGTGCGGCCAGTATAGCCGTTTCTTACTGCAGCATTGGATATTTTCCTGGGCATCTGTGACAAAATTATATGATTAAAGTCATGTATAACACACCTGTACACAAGTGTTCCTAGGCGCGACAAGCCAAGGGAGGGAAGACAAACGATCTTACTAGGCCTTGTGTCATTCAGATCGTGCAAGTGGGAGAACGAGAATTGCAAGGTGAAAGAGAGAGGGGAAGTGCAAGGAAGAGGGGAGGGGAAAACAGGGCAGTAATGCTTTGAGTAAGTGCAGCCAGTGCAGTGCTGCTCTGGATTGTGCAAGGAGAACAAGGGACTGTAGGGTTACAGTTACAGCTCCTAAGTGCGCGGTAGGGCCGGAGGCAGTGCAAGGGTAACTCATCAAGAAAGAGCCTGGACTCAGTGAGACTCTGAGCGTAGCCAAGCAACCAGTCGGCACAGCAGACAGGTAGGTCAGCAGGGGAGGGAGAGAGAGAAAGCAGAGGAGAAGAGGAAAGTTTTGAGCTGCTTCCGGAAATACAGGTGGTCTACTCAAGTTTGAGAGGGCAGGGAGGCCATTCCAGAGAGAGGCACCTGAGATCTTCCCCCCCCCCCACTCTCTGCCTGGAGAAGCGTCTAACCCTTAGAGAGTTGAAGGTAGCTTGGGGAAGGGCTCGAGAACGAAGGTATTTTGGAAGTGATCGTTGGATGTGGTGTGGGCCCCGACCCCAGAAAGCCTGTGGACAATGCAAAGGGTCTTGAACTTGATCCTTGCAGCCACTGGGAGCCGGTGGAAAGATTTCAGGGCTGGAGAGATACAGTCCCTGAGCTTGAGGCCAAGGATAAGTCTTACAGTCGTTTTCTGGATTAGTTGCAGAGGGCGGAGAGTAGAGGAATGCAGATTGAGAAAGAGGCTGTTGCAGGAGTCCAGCCTAGAGAGAAACAGGGCTCTGGAGACAGTGAGCTTCTGGGGGAAAGTGAGAAAGGTAAGTGTCCCTTTGAGGAGGTGCAGCTGATAGTGGGAATACTTGGCGGCGTCCAAGATGAGAGGTGAGAAAGAGAGAGTGGAGTTAAAGATGACACCAAGGTTTTTTGCCTCGAAGGAAGAGTGCCCAAGGTGGGCGGCCAGAGTGAGAGAGGGAAAGCAGGGGCAGGCTCTCCAGTGAGAAGGATCTCTGTTTTATTGGCAATAAGGCAGATATCATTGGAGGCGCACCAATCCTGAATCGCGGATAGACAGTCAGGAATGAGTGAGAGAGAAGAGGAGCCTGAAGGAAAGCTAAGTGTCATCTGCATAACACTGAAAGTTAAAGGAGAAGGTAGAGATCAGGTGGGTCAAAGGTGCCCAGTAGAGGTTGAAAAACCAGGGTGAGAGGATAGAGCTTTGGGGAACACCAAAGGTAGAGAGAGAGGTGGAGGAGAAAAAGGGACCAAGTTGGATCTGGGAGGGGCAGTCCAAGAGGAAGGAGATCAGCGACTCCAGGGCCTGATCCATGATGCCCAGGTTCTCAAGTAGTCGATTGATCAGGATGGCGTGGTTGACTATGGCGAAAGTAGAGGAAAGAACAAGGAGAATTAGGACAGAAGGAATGCTGCAATCAAGGTTAGGCAGCAGATGTTCACGGGTATTCAGGAAAGCAGTTTCCATGCCTCTGGCAGCTCTGAAGCCAGATTGATGCTAATGGAGACAACAGATTCAGTGTGGAGAGTAAGCTGGGAGATGGCCAGCTTTTCCAAGAGTTTGCCCAGGAATGGTGGGATGGAGTTTGGGCGATAGTTTGCCGGACAGGTAGGATCGGTACATGGCTTCTTGAGGAGTGGGTGCACAAGGGAGTGCTTAAGAGAAGAGGGGAACGTTCCAGTTGTGAAAGAGTGATTACAGAAATTGGCCAAGGCTGGAGCAAGGGTGTCAATATTGTCCTTGAGCAGGGAGCACCTGTTTGGACGACACTTTCATAGATCGGACTTCTCTAGAAACATTGTCAGGTGTTGTCAGAGAGAAAGAGGAGAAAGGAGGAGGAGAGGTAGAGATGGCCAAAGGGGGGCCGAGAGAGGAAGAGGGAGAGGAAGAGGAGATAGAGGACAGGATGTCCTGAGTTTTAGCAGAGAAGTGAGAGGCCAGAGCCATACAGAGAGCCTGGGACGAAACAGGAGAGGTAGAGACTGCAACAAGATTGACCAGTACCTTACAGATTTGAAAGAGTTTCAGCCGTGTTGTTAGAAGCCGCAGAGACCCGGGCTTGAATGTGTGCTCTCTTCTTGATGAGTGTTATTGCTTCGACTGGCATTTTGGTGCAACCAGTCTAGGTATGTCTAAATCCCATGCTTTACTGTAATGCTATTACGTGTCTACACTGGTCTACATTGTGCAGCCAGTGGGACATGTTTTCAATCTGGCATGGCATTTTAAATAGCAAAGCATTCATATTCCTGTGCACTGTTAGTGACTTGCATGTATTGAATTGGTGTTACCCTACAAAACAATTGCATAACACTCTGTTTTTTTAGGCAATTGTTCTCAGACACTGTGCTGTATATTGCATTAAAACACATATTTATATCTTTCTCCTAGCTCAGTGTGCGGCATACCCCTTCAGCAGCACGTTCGTGTGTATTGTGCAAGCGTGATAATCTAGGACGGCCCAGAGTGTGGCACGGCCCGTGATTTGTTGCCAAGTTGGGGGGAGGCCTTCAGCATGGCTCGCAGGGTGGCCCCCACATTTTGTGGTACGCCACTGCTTTCAGAGCTGAATTAAAGTACACAGTGAAGCCTTCCAGTATAGACACCCTCATCATCCATGTTTCTTGAAGGCAAATAATATCAAGGCCATCCACATCAATATCCCCACAGCCAAACATATGTTTGAACAGTTCCATGTCATTTCATCACGGGATGTTTTTCGCAGGGTTTTTTACCACTGTTTTTTTTTTCTTCGAAAAAACCCATCAAATCTTTTTTTGGGGGGGTTCCTCCCTAACCCCCCCATTTTCCTAAAAATTTGATGGGTTTAAAAAAAAAAAATCACGGTAAAAAAGCCCACAAAAAAACATTCCGTGACGAAAGGACATTGTACCGTTTGAACCCTCTCATGTTCCAACCATCAATTGTTAAGTTCTTTGTTTCTAAGGGGGTTTCTAATTTCTTGGGCTGTTATGCTCTTTTGGATCCAGAAGCCAATGCCCCTGCCAACCAACTCCAGTTTTCTTCTTCAAGACAATCTGATTACACATTTACTGCTTGAGCTCCATCGTTTTCCAAAGTTATCAAGAGCAATGGGGCTCTCCCATCTTAACACGACTTTCCCAATAGTTCACATCAAAGAGCTCTGCCTCCAACTTTCCAGATATTTTCTTGGGAGGTGTATTTTCGCTCTTTTTGCCACTTCTAGAATAAACACTATCCAATCTAGGGTTGGAATAATGGGCCCCTTCCCTCTTGTTCAATTCCCTTAGATCGAAACCCATCTTCAAAAATCCAGGCACTTTGTCTGGCAATTTTGTTTTGACAGATTTCGAGGGCAGATGGAGGATCACCCGATCAGAGCGTTCTTCTTCGAGGAAATCTATAGTTTTTAGATCATAAGTGGTGATTGCTTTTAGATTCGGTAGGTGGTGTAGCAGCCTCAAAACATTGACCCGATTCATAATCAGGCTGCCATTTATATGCAACAGCCTTTCCAACAGCAGAGTGAACTCCTCACAAGGTTTTGGGCTAGGCCTCCTGCTTTTTGTTCGATATTGTTTTTCCCAAGGATTTCTTAAAGAGACAACTGCTTTTAAGTGTGTTCCGTCTGAATGAGAGATCTTCTACGTTCCTCCAATGTTTTGAAAATAGGAACAGCAGATTTATGAAACTCCAGATCTCCTTTCAGGTCCTCGTCTTTAAAGGATACACAGTGAATTGTCGCTGATCTGGCGTGTAAAATATCCATTTTAACAGGGCAACAACTTTGGCCAATATTGTCTTGCGAACTGAGCGATAAATTTGACAACTCTTGATCTCGGTCTTTTCCTTGAAAACGTAATTCAGATGGTCTCCCTTCTATCAGCTTTACGACCTTCGATGGCTTAAACAGGTGAATTTGCCCCTGTGGTTTAGCCGCTTTCCCAATTGCATCCTTCAGTACAGGACCAGTGAGGGCCATGAATCTGGTATTTCGCACAAGAAATATCCTCGCTAGCCGATACAAAGTAGGTTGATAAATTCATTAGGTCCACGCTAGAATCTGGACTACCCGGTGGTGAACACTCAATGACCTCATCAGTCGAGCGAGGATTAGCCATCTTCTGGAGCAATTTAGCAGTTGTGAATCTCAGGGTGCCATTTTTGCGGCTATCAACTATCAACTAGATTTACTTATATTGGATCTTAATTTGAACGGTGGTTTTATGTCCTTAAGCTTCTTAGTTAGTTGTGCATTTGGCTTAAAAATCTTTCTTGACTCCAACGTCATTCCAGCAGACAATTTGGGGACCTCAGCTGAAAATACTCCCCACCCATGCATTGTTTTTTTTCGACTCCTGTCCTAACAAACATATAATAGGACTTTGGCTCCTTAGATGGAGCTTTACGTACAGCTGGAGGAGCCCGTTCAATGGCTGCAGACGCACCATCACCCTCCACCATAATCAATGCATTCTAAAACTCTATCCCATCCTCATCAGCATCTTGGGTGATTTCAATAACCAGATCAGTTGGTGTGTGTCAGACTTCGCCCGTGGAGCTTGTGGAGGACCTGGAAGTTATGGCCCCCGGTCTAGTCCTCAACCAAGATGGCGACCGCAACTATAAGACGAGACCACGCCCCCTCTTTGGCGCGTTGTATCTGTCCATGTTTGTGTACGCCAGCAACGCTGTGTTCTGCTGCCGGTGTGTCTGGATCCCGCTCCGAACCACCCTTGCCGTCCACTTGCTTCCCCTTACCTAGTTTCTTTTCTTAGACGCTCTCCGCGTACTCCTCTTCCTTGTTTCTTAGTTTCTTTTCTTTTATCGTCCGGAGCCTGGCTAACGCTCCTGTTTAGTTTCCGGTTCCGCTTGATAGCGTCTCCGGTAACTACTATTTTTCTTCTTGGTCTCATCTCACGGTAGGTGTTTCCGTTGTTCCCTGTTGGATTTGGGGTGTTTCCTTTCTCCTCTAACTTCCATTACTTACCTTTCTTCCGTGACACTATTTCCGGGTTTGTTCACCCTATCTTCAGTTTCTGTCTTTCTCTCCCTTGTCTCAATTTCTACCCCGTTCCTGCCATTACACCCAGGCTTACACCCACGCTTAGTTTTTACTCGTTGGGGCCATTCCCTGTATCCTGTTGATTTTGGACCTCTGATTGCATTTATCCTGTTTTCCGGAATTGCCTCAAGACTAAAGGACAAGGCTTGTGAAGTCAGCCACTTATTCATCTTAACAATTCACCCAGGGTTTTTTGGTGCCCGAGAGGCTTTTTCCCTGGTGCTTTGGGGGTCTAGCTCCTCGGGGTTCACCTTTGATAGGTTACACTTCCTGTCAGGGTGGCCTCTGAGGGAGCTAGGCCCTATTTACACGACAAGAAGAAGAAGTCAAGGAAGGAACAGTCCTCAGAAGACCGGCAGTGGCGCAGGAAGACCCCCGCCCGTTCCAAGGACAACTCTTCTGAAAGTATTGGTGAGGAGGAGGTTGGGGAGGTTGGTCCTTTGTCTGACAGAATACAACGCCACCGATAACCATGGCATCCTTGGAACAATATCAGGAATTGTTTGCAGCCATGCAAAATCTCACGATAGAATTACAAACCCTCAAGACGGAAAACACCACACTGCGTCAACAAGTGGCCTTACAGAGAGAGGATCGTGGAGATCTACCGCCTATGGCCTTGTCGTATGGCCAATATGATGGTCACCCAGGGGGACTAAAGGACTTTTTAGATGCCTGCCAGGTCTACTTTACATTTAGACCACACGCCTACGAGTCAGCCAGATCCCGAGTGGGGTTCATCATCGCCAATTTATTTGGAAACGCTTTGGCGTGGGCAACCCCTCTGGTGACAAACAATGATCCTTCTTTGAGCGACTACAACCTCTTTGTGGCCCAATTCAAAGAAAGGTTTGATCGTCCTGAAATATTGTTTACATCTCTTGAAGCCATCCTTGATGTTAGACAAGGAACAACAGATGTGCAGACCTATATCTCCAGATTCCTGAGACTGGCATCCAAGGCTGATTGGCCTGATTCAGCCAAACACACCATATTCAGGAGAGGTCTACGCGAGGATATCAAGGACGAATTGGCTCGCATTGCTCGACCAGCTACCTTTCAGGATTTGATGACTATTGCTCTACAAATAGAGTTTCGTCTGCAGGAACGTCGTCAGGAAAGAAGAAGACCACGTTTATCTTTTCAACCGAGTACCCCCTCTCCGCCTCCCAGGGAATCTCAAGCGGCCGAAGAACCCATGCAGGTTGGAACCACCCGTGGCCCTTTGACACCTGAAGAGCGCAAGAGGCGCCGAGATGCAGGACTATGCATGTATTGTGGTTCCTCCAGACACCTACTTAGGAACTGTCCTGAAGTTCCGCCTCGTCGGAAGGAAAACGCCAGCCCCCGAACTTACGCAAGGGAAGTCTCGGGGGATCTCTCTGCTATCCTTGCTTTAACACAACCCCAGTAGAGGAAGACAACCGTCTAATGGTTTTCAAGGTCTTGCTGTGGCGGGATGCCTCCACTCCATTGGAAGTTTTGGCCATGTTAGATTGTGGTGCCGCTGGCAATTTCATGGATGTGGAGTGGGCCAGAGCTAACCACATTCCTGAACGGCTCAAATCAAGAACCATACCTGTAGAAGGAGTAGACGGAACTCCTCTTTCTTCCGGGCCGATTATCAAGGAAACCACTCCAATACGAATGCAGTTGGGACAGCACCAAGAGGCAGTGGTGTTTGACATTATCCGAGCAGCTCATTTTCCCTTGATAATTGGAATACCCTGGTTAAGGAGACACAATCCTTCCATTGATTGGGTCTTGAACAAGGTAAGCTTCGACTCATCATACTGCGAACGTCACTGCATGACAGTTCCTCTTATTGGACCATTGAAAGAGGAAGAAAATATCAAAACCGTGTCTTCTGTTCCGTTACAATACCAAGGTTATGCCGAAGTCTTCCAAGACGTAGTACCACGGCAGTTACCCCCACACCGAGCAGAAGATTGTTCAATCGAATTGATCCCTGACGCACAAGTTCCGTTCGGTCGGATGTATCCGTTATCTTTACCCGAAAAGAATGCCTTGAGAGAATACCTGGACACACACCTTCAGAACGGGCTTATTCAAGACTCCAAGTCCCCTTGTGGAGCATCATTGTTCTTTATTCCTAAAAAAGACACTTTGGAATTAAGACCCTGCATAGATTATCGAGGTCTCAATCAGGTGTCTATCCGAGACAGATATCCGATGCCCTTGATTAGAGACATCCTGGAAGCAGTCCAGGGCGCACATTACTTCACCAAACTAGATCTGCGAGGAGCGTACCATCTCTTGAGGATCCGCCAAGGAGACGAATGGAAGACAGCATTTAGGACACCCCTTGGGCTATTTGAATATAAGGTAATGCCGTTTGGATTAGTCAATGCTCCTGCCATTTTTCAAAGATTCATGGACAAGTTATTTTCAGATCTCCTCTATTTGTCGGTAGTAGTCTACCTGGATGATATTTTGATTTTCTCCCGCAACTTAGAAGAACATAGGAATCAAGTCAAGGAAGTATTACATCGACTGCACACCAACCAACTTCTGGTTAAACCAGAGAAGTGTATCTTCGAAGCCAAGACCGTTTCCTATTTAGGCTTTATCCTTTCGAAGGAAGGTATACAGATGGACAATCGCAAGACTCAAGCAATACTGGAATGGAAGGAACCAAGATGTGTTAAGGATATCCAAAGATTCTTGGGCTTGGCAAATTTCTACAGGCGATTCATACCCAAATTCTCTGATCTAATCCAACCAATCACCAAACTCCTTAAAAGAGGGGTCAAGTTCGAATTTGCCCAAGAACAAAGACAAGCCTTCAACACTCTTAAGGAACGGTTTACCACTGCTCCCGTTTTGGTTCAACCAGATCAAGACAAACCGTTTATATTGGAGACAGACGCCTCGATAGGAGCAGTTGGGGCGGTCTTGTTACAGAAAACAGAAGATGGTATTGAACATCCAGTGGCCTACTACTCAAAAACCCTCACGAGCAGTGAAAGAAATTATTCAGTTCTAGAGAAGGAGTTATTAGCCATCAAGTTAGCATGCCTAGAGTGGCGCCATCTTTTGCAAGGAGCCAAGCATAGTTTCCTCATTCGTACTGATCACTGAAACCTGAAGGTCCTTCAGCAGATGGAGTGTTCCAATGCCCGTCACGCTAGATGGGCATATTTTTTTCTTCAGTTTGATTTCAGAATTACCTACATTCCGGGAACGGAAAACCAGGTAGCTGATGCTCTGTCACGCAGTCAAGGGGAGGAGATTGGTACCTACCAAGGGCATGACCTTCTCCTACCTGGCCTACGAATGGTCGCCTTAGTGGGGACATTCGGACAGCAACTGTTGCAACAGTATCAACAGGAAAAGGTGTTCCCTCGGTCG
Organism: Ambystoma mexicanum; assembly: GCF_040938575.1. Taxonomy (NCBI): domain Eukaryota; kingdom Metazoa; phylum Chordata; class Amphibia; order Caudata; family Ambystomatidae; genus Ambystoma; species Ambystoma mexicanum. Next base: position 1,565,163,246 of record NC_090929.1, on the reverse strand, counting down.
TTAAGACAAGGCAGTGAAGGACTCTTCTATCACAAAGAAGCCTTGTACATTCCTTCCAAGTCCTTACAAGAACAAGTACTCAGATGGTGTCATGATACACCGTTGGCTGGTCATCCAGGCGTAAAGAAGACTCAAGAGTTGATCAAGAGACGTTTTTGGTGGCCTTCAATCCTTCATGATGTTAACCGCTATGTGTCCTCTTGTCCAGTGTGTGCGTGTAATAAGCAGGTCACTGGAAAACCAATTGGACTCCTTCAACAACCACCACTACCAGGGCGACCATGGGAGCATATCTCCACTGACTTCATAGTTGAATTACCCGTATCTAGGGGTATGAATACGATAATGGTCACGGTAGACTCATTCAGTAAGATGGCTCATTTCTCACCCATTTCACATCTTCCTTCGGCCCCAGAGGCAGCGGCCGTGTTCTTACGGGACATTGTTCGGCTACATGGTCTCCCAAGAACCATAATTTCGGACAGAGGTTCACAATATACCTCAAGATTCTGGTCCACCTTATGCAAACAATTGGGGGTACACAGAGCCCTATCTTCAGGCTATCATCCCCAAAGTAATGGCCAGACAGAGAGACTTAATGCCACACTTGAGCAATATCTCAGATGTTTCTGTAGCAACAAACAAGAAGAATGGGCCTCATTCCTTCCTCAAGCCGAATTTGCCTACAATAACTCATACCATACCTCCATTCAAATGAGCCCCTTCTTTTGTACCTATGGCTATGATCCTCAACCCCTACCTTGGACAGGAGTACCTTCCACTAGCACCCCGGCGATTGACAGTCTACTAACTGAACTTGCAGAAGTCCAGAAGACGGCAAAGAAGGCACTGGAGGATAGCAGACAATCACATAAGAAGTGGGCTGACTTAAGAAGACGAACCAACCCAGACTGGAAGCCAGGTCAGCTGGTATGGTTGGCTACCAAGTATCTACCAAGATGGGTCCATACTGGCAAGTTTGCTCCTCGCTACCTGGGACCTTATCCCATCCTCTCTCAGGTTAATCCAGTAGCTTACAAGCTCCAGTTGCCCAAGAGTTTACTACGGATACATCCTGTGTTCCATGTTTCTTTATTGAAGGTACACACACTAGACCCGTATCATAGAAAGCCGTTGAGCCTCAAGCCTCCCAAGACACAGACCCCAGAAGAATACGAGGTGGACTATTTAGTGGACTCTCGGTATCGCAAGGGGAGAGTGCATTACTTGGTTCATTGGAAGGGTTTTTCTACTAAAGAAAGAACATGGGAACCGAAGAGCCACATCCATGCCCCACGGCTGCTAAGAAAGTTCCATCTTCTCCACCCAGGGAAGCCTGGAGGGCCCCCTAGGGGGAAGGGTTATACTGTCAGACTTCGCCCGTGGAGCTTGTGGAGGACCTGGAAGTTATGGCCCTCGGTCTAGTCCTCAACCAAGATGGCGACCGCAACTATAAGACGAGACCACGCCCCCTCTTTGGCGCGTTGTATCTGTCCATGTTTGTGTACGCCAGCAACGCTGTGTTCTGCTGCCGGTGTGTCTGGATCCCGCTCCGAACCACCCTTGCCGTCCACTTGCTTCCCCTTACCTAGTTTCTTTTCTTAGACGCTCTCCGCGTACTCCTCTTCCTTGTTTCTTAGTTTCTTTTCTTTTATCGTCCGGAGCCTGGCTAACGCTCCTGTTTAGTTTCCGGTTCCGCTTGATAGCGTCTCCGGTAACTACTATTTTTCTTCTTCTTGGTCTCATCTCACGGTAGGTGTTTCCGTTGTTCCCTGTTGGATTTGGGGTGTTTCCTTTCTCCTCTAACTTCCATTACTTACCTTTCTTCCGTGACACTATTTCCGGGTTTGTTCACCCTATCTTCAGTTTCTGTCTTTCTCTCCCTTGTCTCAATTTCTACCCCGTTCCTGCCATTACACCCACGCTTACACCCACGCTTAGTTTTTACTCGTTGGGGCCATTCCCTGTATCCTGTTGATTTTGGACCTCTGCTTGCATTTATCCTGTTTTCCGGAATTGCCTCAAGACTAAAGGACAAGGCTTGTGAAGTCAGCCACTTATTCATCTTAACAATTCACCCAGGGTTTTTTGGTGCCCGAGAGGCTTTTTCCCTGGTGCTTTGGGGGTCTAGCTCCTCGGGGTTCACCTTTGATAGAAGTGTTCAGGAAGACCCCCGCCCGTTCCAAGGACAACTCTTCTGAAAGTATTGGTGAGGAGGAGGTTGGGGAGGTTGGTCCTTTGTCTGACAGTGTGTCATCATGTCTTGATTCCGGAGCCCTGAGGCACAGCTCATTTTCCAGCGAGCCTTATCCCCAGGATGCCACCTGGGGAAACCAAGTAGACCACACAAGGGGCCCTTGTAGTCACTGTTGTTTCCCCTCCCTTTACAGAACCAAACCTAGATGCAGGATGGTCGGGGGGGGGGGTAAGGCACTATGACCTTCCTTATTCCCATTCACATGAGATTCCTACAATGGCACTATAGATGATGACAGTCTTTCCAACTGGCGCTTTTCTTTTGCTTGCATAATAGGGTGCAAAATAAATGGCGGATATTTGCCACCTAGGCCGAATTTGTATCTAAATTGGCTTGAATTTCCGTGATCAATCCTTTGACAAAGATGATCTTACAATGCAGCATGGCGAGTATCGTAGTGATATCTCTCAGTTGGTCGCTCACCGTCACGTATCATTTTGGGAAAGGGGTCATGGTGATTGATAAGGCCGCTATCATATTACTATCCAAACTTGGGGATTCCTCAGAGGCCGCTAGTGAGGACAAGTCATCCTTAGCTACAGACGCCCTTGCCTGACCCATGCTGCACTCCTTATGGTCTTGCAAGTGCACATCCTCATCTAGAACCCTACTCTCATTGCCAATACTGGAGCACAACCGAGGGCGCTTTTTGTTTTTCCGAGGAGAGGTACAAGCTGAAAGAGAGGTCTTAGCAACACCTTGGCAAAATGTAGGACGGCATTTAATTGAGACCTGACTGCCCTTCACGGCCCTAGGCTCCTCAGGAGGGCTCAGCACTGTGATTTCTCTCAATCCCCTGACAGTCCTAGTTATGGCTTCCTCCAACGCCATCGGTGTTGCCTTCTTAATATTGCATTTAGAAATGCCTCGAGGAGACTGTGGAGAGATTAGATGCACCGCCTTAATGCTTACCATACTCCCGAGCAGTGCCCCACCAGAAACCTCATTCACCTCCTTCGCATAATGATTGAAATGCAGGTTTTTGAGAATTGGCCTCGGGACAGCCCTGAACCAGGGACGTCATTTAGGGATCACCAGAGGACACAACTGCGACCTCTGAGGTCTCCCTTGCGACCTCTATAAAATAAAAAATATTTTTTTTTTTATTTTTTTTTTGGGAATGCAAGCTCCAGGGCTGTGGCCAGCACCATGTGGCTCTTTACTTCTGGAGTGGCTGGCTCTCTTGTTCAGGCCCCATAAAAAAAGAAGAAAAATAAGAACAGGAGTGCCACAAGTCTAACACTTTCAGCAATGACCGTAAATAAGAAAGAATAGGAATACCAAATAATGTGTCTTTCTGGAATTCTATACAATAATTGCTAGACTCAATAAAGGTTTATTTCAGGCACACTTCAGAGGGTGAGTCACTGATTTAGTCTGTTCTTAAACGCCTCAACTCAGCCTTTCATCCTTCTGAGGTTGAGAAATGAGTACCAACACAGGTTGGGTGATATTGGGTGTATATTTTTTCTATATAAAGCGCTTAAGCACATAATAACACATCATTATCATTTGGTCATGGACGCCTGCTTGCATTCACAGTAGTTTGGTAATATGGGCCTATACACACTGATCTTAATGATACATATGGCGATCCATTCTTGTATGAAATGTACATCACATTATAGTGATATCGTAACCATATTTTTGGAAGTGTACAATGCTATGTGATGCCACTTCCTGTTTTGTCAATGGGTGAAAGATTGTGTTCCATCGCTTCCCGCGATATCACTTCGTGGTGGGGTCAAATGACATCACTTCCTGTGATGACGTCCCTGCCCTGAACTGCCACGCCATAGAACTGGGAAACCATGTGAGGGGTCATGTACGCTTTATTCGTAATGTATAATTGAAGTTTTTTAAATCTAGTGTTTCTGGAGAACTTTTTCACATAAAGGAGTATGTGTGCCCATTCAGTGTCTGTGAATTCCCAATCTAAATCTACTTCCCACTTTGCCCTTACTCCCAGATCAGACATACAATGGGCGTTCAGGAGCAGCTCATAAAGTCTGGATATCACGTGGCCACCCTCTGATAGATCGTACATAGCTGTCAGAACTGTGTTGCCTTCCATGCTGCGTTGAGGATCAGGCCATCTAGTCACTAGAATCCGTACCAATTGTGTGTGCATTAAGAATTGGCCGTTAGGTAAGAAAAACCGTTCCACCAATGCGTCAAACCCTACAGGCCTACCCTCCAGAAACACATCACCTGCAGTGGCTACCCCATGGATCTCCCAATCCTTCCCGAACACACCACGCCCCATCCCCTCAGTCAGTCATCACCGCAATCAGAGGTATGTGAGAAGCGTATGGGTTCGCCACACTGAGTAACTTCCAGAGCCTGCACTACAGCATCTTTCCCAAGGATAGTAGGTTCGGGACCCGGGCAAGTAGGGCACCTGGCATCCACAAGACTTCCTTCAGATAGAATCAGCAGAGAGGGGGTGGCAAGAGCTTTGAATCCAATGATGGCTCATCGAATAACCACCCTATCACGAATTGCAGTTGCCCGGCAGGGTAGTATAACTCAAAATGAGGTACCCGGATTCCCCCATCTTCATAAGATCTCTGAAGAGTACTCAAGGCTAACCGATTCTTGCCACCTCCCCACCGAAATCTCCGGACGGCGGAGTTCAAGTCACAGAAAAACATCCTAAGTATTACAAAAGTAACATTGACGAAATGGTATAGGAAGCGGGGGAGGACCAGCATTTTCAGCAGATGCGCTCTACCCGTCACCAACAGGGGGAGTCTCGCCAGAAATTCATAGATTTTACTATCTGGACGACAACTGCCAGCGCATTGTGTTCATGCGAGGCCTTTGGGTCATGCCTAATATTAAGCCCCAAGTATCTGAAGGGTTCAACCAAATTTATTAGGGGACTAATACTCCTCTACTCAAACCACTCAGACAATGGTTAGTTGATCAATATATTGATTAATATATACTAAAATGTGTTGTTGCTGCATGGACTAATACCAACAGACTCAAAGGCCCCTAGCGAGCCTGACACAAGGAAACAAAAAGATATTTGGTCTGTCCACTGCGCATACCCCTAAACAATTCTACTATAGAATTGTTTTGTACAACTGTTGTATTCTGAAAATATAAATCTAACCACTCTTAGACACAAATTATACACTATTTGTGTTTTCATCCAAATAATATTTAATCCAATGTGGTGATTTTCTTAATCCTGCTTCCTGCCAACACGTGTTTCGACCTCAAAGAACATAGGTGTTCATCAGGGATAGTAAATCACCTAGACTCATAACTAAAAATACACCATGTCCATTGCTAATTAGCTCTTCTTTCTATTTCAGTATTTGTCTTTCTTCACAAATAAGTGCCAAAGGCACAGCCTCTCATGAGGCGATTCATTTAGATGGATATGTTTATGTTTATTGAGTTTATATAGCGCTTTAAGTCAAAGCGCTTTACAGTATAACAACAGGATATGAACCTTTAACTATTGCTGCAGAGCCTTGCCGCTTCTGATTAACCTATATCGTGCTCCTGTTAGCACCTCACAGCCTTTTCATCTATCTCTGTAGTGATCTGCTTTGCAAAGATAGATGAGATGTCTGTGAGGTGCTAACAGGAGAGGCTGTGCATTTGGCATTTATTTGTGCATATCATTCAAAGGATAAGGCATGAGCTCACAGAGGTTGCGCTTCACCATATGGCAGCTAGCCATGCCCCCACTCATTCATCATAATTATGGTCCCAACAAACTATTGGTTGAATACCCTCGCAGGGACCAGAGTCCAAATATGGGAGAATTAGGATGTGCTATTATGAGTGTGTGCATTTCAGCCATTATAGTTATGTGAGGGTGGCCAATACCCTGTTTGTCACCCATGTCTGAATGGCATGCGGATGGGCGTGGTGGTGGTAAACTTTTAACTAATCAGAGTGTAGAGGAGCAGGTAAATGCTTTCTCACGCGTTCCCGCCCCCTCACCACTGTCATACTGGAATAGTCAGAGAAGAGCAGTAAATGGGACCACCTGTGTTGTTCCCATACCACATCAAGTGTTTGAGAGACGCTATGCACTCAGACAGCCATACAGAATGTACCCTCACATTGAGCCAGTGGAAGGATGCCACATAGAAGGATGCCAGTATGCACCGTTGGCCACTATGGCGTGTTATGTGGAAACTTGATGACCGTGAAGTGATGTCATAAAGAAGATATATAAACCTATGTTAAAACTATATGAAACTACTTAAGTGTAACAAAGTAACTGAAGCTCTTAGAGAAACATGTACGTAAAAGTTAAAGTAATCATGACAACAAAGAAGATGAAGTTACTTACTGATCAATAACTGTAAATACGCAGTAACGAAAAGATAGAAGAGGCATATAGAAGCTTGCTACAAAGGTATATATAACGTTTCTAGGATGGCCATGATAGGAAAATGGACGCTGACTCGTGTCTGATTTAACCAAACTACCTCAGAGACAGACTAAGTCTGTAGAATCAGGAGGCGCAGAAGAATAGTTCTCTGTGCAGAACTGACGATGAGTCAAGGTTGGCCCAGAATTAAGGATGCTATTTTAAGGAATAAGCACAGAGCACAAAGGGAGTTACCTGGATAACCTTTGAATGTGGGACATTCCTCATAGATTGAAGAAGAAGAAAGCATCTGCAAGAGCCAACTGTTGGTCAATTAAAAGTGTACAAAGTTCATATGAGATAGAGCGGCCAGTCTCCAGAGGCCAAGAGGAGCAAGTGCCCCCAGTATAATTAAATCAAATAGCAGAAAATAGAAGGTAGAAATTGACAAATTCGTGGTCTGCTAACACATGATTTCGAAGAAGAGAACAAGGGCTATTCATTAGGCCTCAGCCGAAGATAGTGGTATGCTTACACTCCCTTGAATGTTCCAGGCCAGCAAGGTCAACTACAAAAGGAATACTTTGGCTCATGGCCTAATGAAAGCTGGCATTCCCCACAATTTAGAATACAAACCAAATAAGAGACACTAATGGACACACCCCACTAGGGAATGAGACCAGGACCAAGTGCTGAAGAGGTAAAAGTTAAAACTTTAAATATAAAGCAAAATGGGGCACACAGAGAACTCTGCTACTCTGAGAGCGTTCTGCCCAAACAACAAAAATTACACATTATATTACATCAACTCGTCATCTGTGACGAGTACTATAGGGGATATAGTTCATGAAGTTCATTGGGCGAAGGGGACTCGACTGTATCTTTTCTATAATGTCGGTGCTTGCGGATTGGTCATTCTCCAGGCTTGCAACTTTCGTGAGACACGGGGGTCAGCTGGGCTCATCTCGGAGGGGTGCAGGGTCAGGCGATGTCCAATTTGATGTGATACATGTGTTATACTATCTACCATTTGCCCTTTTGGCCACACACGCATTTCTAACACTAAACATACATTTCTAGACAATTATATATCATTGAGAGTAGTTGATCTAGCCACTAGGAATGGGGATATATTGGCCCAGGTGCCTTTTCTATGAACCAATAATTCATGGTACACGTTAATCAACCATTTCTTTGAAAGTCTCTGTGAACATTTTACTCTTTGTTAGTACAAGAAAAATATATGCTTGCGAGGGGTCAGTGGGGTGGAGGTGAACTTGAGTGGCATGGGGGCGAGGAGCTGGCAATATTTGCATCAAAGGGGTGTGAGGTTAGGGGGCTTGTGGCTTGTATTTCTTTACAGATGGGTCTGTTAGGGCAGAGGCAGGTGTGTGGAGATGGATGTTTTTTTTCCAGGCTCTTGCTCTAGCCCGGTCACACGCAGGTCAGTGATGTAAGAAGGAAGGAGAAAGTTACAGTGTCTGATACTTTTCATGCCCAAGCTTCCTCGAGAGCGGAACAGCCGCAGAGACGGCAGAGGTGAGGCGGTGGGGAGTTGGCGCGCTGGCTGTGTGCAGCGACTGGAGGGAGAGGTGCAGGCCTGCTTTCACAGGTACATGGGCCCTAGCAGAAAATGGAGTAGATGGTTAGCACAAAATGGAGTCTCGTGGCTCGTGGGCCATGCACAAATGTATGTCATTCAATGTCGTACTCTAAACCCTGGCCAGGGGCGCATTGTCGACCATGGAGTGAGTACAGTATGTGCGTCATTAGGAATGAAGGGGGTGGGGTTGAAAGACCCTTCCTCCTTAACACTACCAATGATAGGTGATGGACTAATTGGGAAGATGAGGAGTAGTCTGACTGGAATCAAACACCTAAGTTTCGTTTCACTGACGTGCTGCTAAAGAGTCGAATGTCCAAGGTTGGGTGGGAATGCCAACCAATCAGTGGGTTTGAGGGACAACCTAACCTACATTGTTGCATAGACCAATCTACTGATAGTTTGTCCATTATAAGCAGTACTGTACATATTTAGAGGTAGTTCAAGACATGCCCTACAGATAATGGGTAGTCAATGATGCACCAATCCTTGTATTTTCTATAAGTAGATATGTTCTACTTAACCAATCCCTCCCCTCGATAGGTTTTGTATTTTTCCACGTAGCATGACGTCATAGATGACACACATTGGGATTTAATACCTTTGCATAATCAAGGTTAGGTGTGAGTCTGCTTGCATTAGTCCTATGATTGTCAGGTCTCCCTACTTTATGAACTGAGAATAAAGTCGTGTTTTGCCATATTCTTTGAGTCTGTCCGGTTATTTGGCCTGTGATCTTTATTTGTAATTCCATCTAGCACAAGAGAGGCTTCAAGGTGCTAGAACACAAGAATGAATTCTGTTTAAGGAGATAGAGGATTATGTGGGTAGATATAGTTATAATTTGTGTCGTTAAAGGTAGATTCATTCGGTAGCCAGTGATTTCAGCAAAACCTATTTCAGAGAGGGAATTTTTAATGAAACAAAAACAGCAAAAAAATACTGCATTTTTGATGAAATATAGATGGGGTGGGGCAAGGGGATAAAACAGGTGGGGAGGGGTTTAGGGTGGGCTCAAACACATAGAGAAACAGGGGATCGGGGGAACCCCCAAATAAAAAAGTTAAAATTAATATTTTTTGCTATTTTTGTTTCATTCAAAATTCCATCTCTGAAATAGTTTTCGCTAAAATCACATAGATACGCTTTATTCTTATGGCAGAGGTGTTGTGAACTAGTGTTTGTGTTATATGCGAGTGCAGGGTGTGTGGAATGAGCCTGTGCCGTCCGATAAGTTACAAAGGTATGGGTGCGAGGGGAGAAATGGGTTAGCTGTCGAAACAACAGCGTTTGCATCCTGGGTTCCGTCTATGTACAAACAGCAGTGCTACATGTCACAGACGAAATAAGTGCTAAAAGAGTACATAATACTCCATCTCCACTTATGTTTCGTAAGGAATAGAAAAACTACCTTTTCTACTAAATCAGGCTCCTAGTCATTTCCTTTCTTCTTTCACTAAATTGTGCTGCAGTTATTTTTCTGGTTTTTTTTGTACATTGTGGTTTTTGTCGTTTTGTGTACTTTTGTACTGCATTGTTTGCACACGTATATTGCACAGAGCTCTGTATGCCTTTGGGCAAGCTGCCCACTAAGTGCTTTTGATAAAATAAATGAAAAACATAAGAAAGGCAAATGATTACAAAGAGTGAAAGGGGAGGTGATGTATAGAGGGGGTGAGGAGAGTGAAGGGATGAACTACAAAGAAGAGAAAAGGGAAAGGAGGAGTAAAGAGACCACCAGAAAGAGGAGACCGCTGATTACAAGGCGCAACTGGGGTCAGGGAGAGACAAAGAAGAGAAGGCCGACAAAAAAAGGAGGTAGGGAGCGATACCAACAGCAAGAGAGGGAGTCAGAAAACCTGAGGAGAGAGGAAGTAGATGATGCAGGGGGAGAGAAAAAAGAAGACATCAACGTGAAACAAATGAAGAAGAAGAGAGGGCAGAAATATATTCGTAGATAGAGAGAGGGTAAAGGAGAGAGATAGAACGAGAGAGAGAGAGACAGAGAGAGAGAACGAGAGAGACAAAGGGCCTCATTACTACCCGGGTGGTAAGTGAATAACGATGGCACTAAAGGATTAGCGGCATCGCTTACCGCTCCGGACGATCATGACCCGCCAATCCGCTATTAGCGGCATTGTAATTAACGGTGCCTCTAATAGCGGCACAGGCATGTGACCCTTCATGTCGGCAATACCGGCATGGCGTAAACAGGAGGACATCACAAGTCAGGCAGCCATGCAAATAACGGCCATGTGTAGTGTTCCCAACTGCCACAGGTGCACACAATCAGCACAGGTGGAGGAAATATAGACTGGGCCAGCACAAAAGGAGCACATCCCACCCCTTCCCACACCCAGTCACACACCAAAATGATTCCCATACTACTAGCAATGCTGGGGCTGGAGGACTTGATTGCAGTGGAACTCCAGCTACAACAACAACAACAGGCAGCACAGAGGAGATGCAGGAGGAGAATGAGGGTTAGGCAAGCCTAGCATGCCCCACCAGTGCAGCCAGTGGTACCACGCAGGCAGCCCCCAATCCCTCGCATCAGAACCAGTCCATACAACCTAACCCCTGAGCAGATCCACACCCTGTACCGTCTGGACCGGGACACCATCACCACCATTGTGGAAATGATACATGACGACATTGTCAGCCTGATTGAAATATGCACCGCCATCCCACCCCTACTGAAGGTAGTGTCTGTGCTCCACTTCCTGGCCACAGGCGCCTACCAGCACACAGTGGGGCACATGCATGGCATATCACAACCATTATTCTCATGTATGCTGAACCAAGTGCTTGATGCCTTCCTGAAGCACACAAGCGACCACATTTTCTTACCACGGACAGCCCAGGAGATCTCAAAAACTAAAGTTGGTTTCCATACACTGGCCGGCATCCCTGGTTGCATTGGCGCCATCAACTGCACCCATCTGGAATTGGTGGTCCCACATGCCATGGAGGTAGCGTACCGCAACCGTAAGTCATACCACTCCATCAACGTGCAAATGGTATGTGACTCAAAAAAGATCATCACACATTGTTGTGCCCGATTCCCCGGATCACCCCATGATTCAATGGTCATGCGGAACGCCACGATACCGCGCTACATGGAGTGAACTACAGAGCAGAGATCCTGGCTTCTCGGTGAGTTGCATGTTAGGCTCATGGAAATGCGATGTGGGTAGGTGATTGGGGGAGAGATGCATACTTCACCACGCTGAGATGGGGGGGAGATGCATACTTCACCTGGCTGAGATGGGGGGAGAGATGCATACGTCACCTGGCTGAGATGGGGGGGTGCATACTTCACCTGGCTGCGAGTGCCTGAGAGAATGGACCATGCTCATACCCCAAAGCATGCCAGACCGGACCTGACACCTGACCACATAATGCAAGATGTAAGCTGCCCTACCATGTAAATGATGCAGTGTTACAACCATTCCATTGCCATCAACATGTGCACTGTACTCAATCAGACCGTATCCCCCGCAACACAATGCAGCTACAAGCAATTAGTATGGCCAATACACAGCACCAAATACCATTAACAGAAAGGACAGTCCTCCATTACTGCGTACAAAGGAGTCACATGAGGGCCAAATACATTAATACACCACTACACTGACACAGAGGTCCAACAGAACTGTATGTCACCATTTGTTGTGCATAGTGAGATCATCATGAGGCTGCCATCAACGGTGACAGGATGAAAGCATACAAATGACTGCACATCAGCCAGATCATGGGAACAACCGGCTTGGACTAACACAGTGCATGAGCACGCACAAGGAATATGACCCCCCTGTGCTCACTAGACGATGTCACGCACACCTGTCCATAAGAGGAATACACACATAGCAGTCACATTGTGTGTCTCCATTCATGCATGGATATGTGGTTGCAATCAGGAAATAAATGCATGCTATGGTGTCATTGATACAGGTCCCATATGATGTGATGACTTACACATATACATTGTTGCCCACATGCAGGTGATGCAGGCTATCCCTTGAAGAGGTGGCTCCTTACACCAATCCGGAACCCACAGAACGGCACGAGGAGGACTTCAATCGTGCACATGCAAGTACCCGTGTGGTGATTGAGCAGACATTTGGCCTCTTGAAGGCATGGTTTCGCTGCCTCAGCAGGTCTGGTGGGGCACTCCTGTACGGCCATGAGAAGGTGGCCAAGATCGTCATGGCATGTGTCATGCTACACAATATGTGCATCAGACGGAATGTGCCTCTGCCCCCTGACGCTGAACTGCAACCACCTGACGATGAGGATGAGGAGGGTGGAGATGGGGCTGCACTTCAGGGAGGCAGCGATGCACAGGAGGGACGTGCCATGCGTCAGACTCTGATCAGCCAATGTTTCTAGCACACATGGACGGGGAGTGTGACATGGAGGTGGCACTCAGGGCACTGGGTGTGTCAGGGACATGGACACTGTAGACTGTTCACCAATAAAGCACACGTACACAATAAGCAATGTCTGCACATGTGAATTATGATTTCCCAACAAGTGTATCAAAGAAATATAACAAAGTGCACAAGCCCTCCACCACCACACACCCTCTCCACCCTCCACCTCAACTCCCCACACACCGTCTCCCCCCTGCCACCTCAACTCCCCCACACACCCCCTCCCCCCTTGACTTCCCCACACATGGTGTGCACTGGCGTGCACCATTAGTTCACATGGGATCAGTATGCCTGGCTGTACCTACAGCCCTTCCCCTCTTCCAGCACCAGGTGCACCCCTGTCCGATCTGCGCAGGTTCTGGCCAGACCTACGCACGGGGCTGGTCCTAGCTGAGATTGCAATGGAAGATGCCCCAGGTTGTTCTGGGAACTGTGGCGGGCGCATGGCCTACATTGCTGCCACCATTTCGGAGAGGACCTGACGCACTGCTGCCAATTCGCCGCAAATGTCCTTCGAGGTGGTCTCAATTGCTGTTTTCAGGGATGCAGCACATTCCCTAATGTCATCCCTTGCCCGGCCACATTCCCATATATGCTGTGTCAACAGCCCTGTCAGCTCTTCCTGGCGCTTCTGAATAGCCCTGATCCCCTCTTGGCTGGTTGGAACAGTGGTGGAGGTGTGAGGGGTTTCCAACATGGTTTGTTCCTTAGGCACAGTTGGCATGGGGCTGAAGCTGCCGGGCCATGAATCCCCAGGAGACAGCCCGTGCATGCTGCTGTTGTGCAAGCTGCATGGGGACAGTTGTGGTGAATGCAGGGTGCCTGTGGCGGTAGTTGCACCATGCGGCTGAACATCTGCCTCATCGTCCGACACGGCTGCTGTGGCAGCTGTCTCCCCCACTGTGCTGCTGGCAGCCGATGCAGTGCTTTCTGCCACTGGCTCCTGGGTGCTGATGACTGGTGTGGGTGCTGTTGTGGGGGCCGTAGTGCACATTGGTGCTGTGGCCTCTGGGGTTTTCTTGCCCTTCCGCAGTGGTGCAGGTTGGCCTCTACCCCTTGAAGTCAAGGGGCGGTGTTCTCCCTCCTTGCCGCTAGCCTTCTTTTGTGGTGTGGCATCATCCTCCCTAGTGTCCTCGTCACCACTGTCTGAATGCGTGCCTGTGGGGGACCAATAGAGGGAGAGGGTTAGTGATGGGTCTACAGGCATCAGGCATACATTGGGGTGGCTGCATTCATATGGAATGGCAGTTGATTGACATTGGGGGAGTGACATACGGGTTGCTTGACTTTTGGGTGGGTGATGTATGGAGGCGTCTGGGTTGGATGACATATGGGGTGCATTATGCATGTGGCCAAGTTGATGCTGTGCCCTGCCTGTAGGCAGTCTTGTACATATGTGTCTGGTGGACCCTGCTCTACATCATTGCACCGTCATTTCAGGTAGACATAATCGTGTTGATATTAGCATTGTTTCATTTGGGACACCTACCTGCATCAGCCGACGACGGGGCTCCTCGCTCCATGTCCCCCACTCCCTCAATTGCGTATCCCCAGATTGCGGCTGGCAGAGAGGATGCTCCGCACGCGTAAACTCAGATCATCCCTGTGCTTACGAACATCTTTGGGAGTGCGGGGTGTGGTGCCAATGGCACTTACTTTCTGAGCAACCTCCGCCCATATCTGTTTCTTGCACTGCACTGCAGGGCGGGACATGTCGGAGGAGAAGACAACATCTGCATCTGCATGTTCCTGCAGCGTCTCCGCCAGCATGGTCAACTCCTCTCGGGAGAAGCGCTCGTTGTGCAGGCGATCTGTGCTTTTTTTTTACTGCTTTCGGCATGGTAAGATGCAGCAGGTGGTGGTGGAGGTGTGGTACAGCTGTGGTGGTCAGATGTCTCCTGGTTGTGGAGAATGGCAATGGATTGTGTTTTTAAAGATGGCTGCCGTGCTCCTTCCCGTTCCTGTGCGATGACGCTGGTTCCGGTTCCGCTTATTTGCAGTCACCGCTATTAGCGGTGACCACTAATACAGATGGGTTGGATGGCGGTGGAGCTATCTACGTTTCGCGCAATGCCGGTAAGGGCGATTTTTCGCCCTTTACCGGCATGGCGGTAGGGTCTTTACCGGCAAGGCGCAAAGCTCGTGAGCGCGAAGTCGTAATAGGCCGCTTTTAGCAGGCTATTACCAGCACAGACACAGTCTTTGCTCCATGTCGTAATGACCGGTACTTACCTCCAACCTCGTAATGACTCCCAAAGAGTGAGAGAGGGAGCAGAGAGAGGGGGAGAGAGAGAGAGAGAGAGAGAGGGACAAAAAGAGAGTACCAGAGACAGTGAGAAGGCAGACAAAGAAAAGAAGTTAGAGGAGAGATACCAACAGCAAGAGCAGGAGTCAGAACACCGAAGGAGAGAGGAAGTAGAGAATGAAGGGGGAGACGAACAAGGCTTTAAGTGGGCCGGGGCTATCGGGGGCCAAGCCCCGGCATTCTCCCAAAATTTCTCATGAGCTGGGGCCCTTCCGGGACTCCCTCCTGACTAGCCCCAGCCATGTAGCTGAAGCGCTGAACTGCCTGTAGGAGTCATCAGTTCGGATTGGAAAAAAGAAAAGACATTGCCTCTTCTTTTTTTTAATCTGAAGTACTGCACCTGCAGTCAGCCCTTTAACCGTAAAGTGTTCAGCTAAATGGGCTGCCTGATGTCTCCACACTCAGAGACAGGAGGTGGGCAGGAGTGCCCGGCTCTTCTTTTGTTTCTGAGTAAAGAGTCATCATGCAGCAGGACACCCTTAAACCGAGATGAAGAGACAGGGTGAGAGAGAGAGACGGGGAGATCGTGAGAGAGAGGGTAGAGAGAGAGAGGGACATAGAGAGAGAGGGACAGAGAGAAAGAGAGAGAAAGCGAGAAAGAGGGAGCAGAAAGGAAAAAACACCTCAGTGTATAAGAGAGTCCTGTGGACAACAGAGAAGAGAGGGAAAAGAGCAAGAGGGAGAGATGTGGCAAATTAAGAGAACCAAGAATTTGAATTGAGGTGAAGAGGAGGAGAGCAGCAGAGAGGTGTGCACGTTTATGATGGAGGCCCGCGGTCCAGAGAAGCAGTGTGATTATTTTAATAGAACTGCCTTTACAAAATATGTATTTCCACATATGAGTTCAGCACGAGTTTACCCAAAAGCAAGTCCTTGTTCTTATATAATCTGTACTATCCATGTCCTCCCCTCCACCGCCTTCCAAGCGTGCTGCCACTCCTAACCTGCACATTGATATAGAATTCTCCCTCCTGCCATCCACCCCTTAACCCCTTTGTCTTTGGCCACCTTCTTTTAGTTTTGGCTATTACGTGGTGCTTGCACCACCTATAAATTGAAACTACTGTATTAGAGTTCAGCTAGGTAAAAATGGCAGTATGAGGAGGGACACAAAGCTTGTAGGTGATGTTTGGTTATTTACCCACGGATGGACTGCCCATAGCCATGCTAATCCCTATGGCCACCCATTCCCACCCACCAAACACATCCTGCTGGGAAGTCTTTGCGCTAACCTTGTGAGGCTTTACTATCAACCTTTGTACTCCAAGTTCCTGCCAGTGTTTTTTCAAAACAGTCTTCTGAGAGGAAAGGACTTCATTGGAGCTGTAAGGGAGCTTCTGGTGTAATAGAAATGCCAACCAGGCCTGCCATTAGCTACTCGATCTATAAGCACTATGCGTGTGCTTCACTGAAGTCCTGTTAAAACAAGCATTGGCAAATCCAACAGCTTTGGCTTGCCTATATGTATTAGGCGTTTGCCAGGCACTGCTACTATATTCCCAGGTACTCGCACCATTTTGCAGCTGCTACCATAGATGGCCAGTTAATGCCACCATGGCAGCGCCTATGGAGTGCCTTTCCCATGCCTTCCACAAAACCGTTGGCATTGCCACTGCGTGTTTGTTTCTGTAAGAGAAACCCCCAGGCACAGCAGAGCCACTTCCAAGGCCGCCCCTGTTCCCAGAAAGCCCCCCACAAATGCGATCAGGCATTCTCCACGGGAACGCAGAGGGTTGGTGTTTCTCTCTGCCGTGGACGCACTGAGCACAGAGGAGATAAACACAGGCGGGATGCTTTCATTTCCACCTCGCCCCCTCCTGGCGGCTGCACTGCCCTGCATGTCTGCCCTCCACTGCCCCCGGGAAAACCATCCGAGAGGCTGTGCATGGCCTCACATATGGTGTGCCCAGGGTTTCTGTTCCAGGCATCAGGCGGAGCAGGATGTTCCCGGTAACACTGGGCACTCACAATAGCTCCACTGTCACAATTGTCCGATTGCACAGCGGGGCTACTGTCTTTCTCAATGCCACGTGCCCTCCACATCCGGGAAAATGAAAACTGGCAGCAGAGGCACTTAAAAACACAGAAAGCGTTTTTCTGTGGTTTTACCCGCACCCGCCGGACGGAATGATGGGCACGCCTCCCCTAGATGAAGTAGTGGAACTCTCTTCCCTGCTGACCTGCCCCCGCTCTCCACAAACCCCATCGCCACGCCCCCTCCCACGCAATCCAACCCCCCCCCAAACAGCACACCTGATGTTTAAGGCAATGTTCCCTGCAGTGCAGTGCAAGCTTAAACTTCTTTCTACACTTTAATTTTAAAAGTAAACCATTTTGGAGCGGTTTCTTTTTAAAAACAAAAGTATAGGAACAGTAAAACTTATTTTTTTTTAAGTAGAGGGGATCCGCTCCCAACCGTTCCCGCCCACTACGCCCACTGCTATTCAGCGTATAATGGGAAAGGTTCAGCTGGCCTAAATTAAAAATACAACTATGGACCTCTCCCCAGACCAAGGACTCATCATCACATGAGGAGGACAACACGCAATCACCTACTTTACACTGCAACTATACACCCACAATGCAGACCCTAGACCACGCCAAGAGACCGTGCAGGTGGCAACGGTGCCTGGTACAAGAAGCTCTAACAAAACAGAACATAACACAGTCACAAAGAGCGCTTCAGTTAACTTGAAACGGTGTCTAGTGGGTATTTTTAATTTAGAGGGGTACAACCCTGCGCTCACTGATTTTCTCTTTAGGAGTTAGGGCGTGCAATGGGAGACTGGGGGAAGTTAGCCCGCCCTCGCTGATGAGGTGGGGCGTGCAATGGGAGACTGGGGGAAGTAAGCCCTGAGCAACCAACCTTCGGAGCTCAATCCAAGTTCTCTCTCATTGATTGTATATTTGTAGACTTAAGCCACTGGGGCGAGGTGAGACTTTTCCGGGTGCTAAAAAGAGCAGAAAGTGACCACGATCTCATTGTATGGTTATTATAAGCTAGTAGAATAGCTCAGAGGGTTGAGTGCTCGCTGCTAATAATAATAATTTAGCATTTATATAGCGCTACGAACCCCCAGGCATCTGAGCGCTGCTTATTATTACCCACAGTGTGTGGACCTCAGAAGGCTGAAAGGCTGAGTTTGGCACCGCCGGGATTCAAACCTGCGTCAGCAGGGTCTGCACGGATGTCAAAGGGAGTGCTCTGCTCGCTGTGTTATCGGACTGGAAGTCTGCAATCTCTATATGATCTGCTGGTCGCAGTTTCAAATCCCAGCAAGATCAACTCAGCCTTTCATCCTTCTGAGGTCGATAAATGAGTATTGTATGTAAATAGGTTCTCTTTAAAGTGCTTTGCTGAAAGTGCTTTATAAATAACGCATCATTATTATTATATCCTGGCAACAAAGGAGCAAAATCTGCTAAAACCAATGCAACCCTTCTCAAAAGGATGCAATGGTCAAAACTGAACAGGGGTCTGCTTCCAGTATTAACTGAGTATGCAGCGGCCTCACAGTCCCGAGAAAGTATTGAGTCTCAAAACGAGTTGGTTAATAGCATAACATTTTCAAAAAGGTAGCAGGCGCCCCTCTCCCGAAAGAAGGTGGCAAGATAACCTGTTCTGTTGTTTTTTCCCATTTTGAGAGGATGCAGCCATCGCTTTTTGCTCACTGTACCGTTCACAGATGGGAAATAACTATTTGCATATCAGTCTTTGTCCCGCCAACATGCGCAGTCCAGCACTGAAATGCTATGGCAATTCCCTTCTGAACAACAGTACCAACAGCAACCCCAGACACGTGTTTCAGCCTTGTTGGGCCTCATCAGTGGCTGTGAACTCTCAAAGTGGAAAAAACCACAGAACAGGTTATCATGCCATGTTTTTTTCTGAAGGGGGGTGACTGCTACCTTTTTAGACCACTTTTTGCAAGGAACCTGGGGTTGGTCACCCTGAGTTACCTGGGGGAACCCAGACGTGGACTCCCTGCTCACTGTGCTCAGAGAGGCACAGCTTCACCTCACTGATGAGGCCCAACAAGGCTGAAACACATGTATGAGGTTGCTGTTGGTACTCTTGTTCAGAGAGGAATTGCCATAGCATTTTGGTGCTGGACTGCCCATGTGGGCGGGACAAAGACTGATATGCAAATAGGTATTTCCCATCTGTGAAAGGTACAGTGAGCAAAAAGCAGATGGCTGCGAACTCTCATCTCAGAACAGGTTATCATGCCTTGTTCTTTCAGCAGAGGGGCGCCTGCTACCTTTTTTGAACAATTAATATAAAAAAATCCTTTGTTACCCTTCAGGCGGCCGAGTCTAAAGTAAACAAAACAAATTGGTACAATGCAGAGTGGCGAGCGGCTAAGAATGCCCTCATTGGAGTAGTTAAAATGGCAAAAGGAGAGCACAGAGAACTAGCGGCTAGGCAAAGGGCAAAGAGCAGTATATAAAGAACTTATAATAGAGGAAGAGGCGGAGCAAGCACAGGTGCTCTGGTCTTATCAGATCGTCGCCACTCAGTCAAACAATAAGAAAACGCTTTGGAAGATGGTTCATAAATGCCAGAAAAGGACAGCTCACCTTGGCAATAATGAGCAAGCCCCCTGGATGAGTGGTATTCCCATGCTAGTCGCCTACATGAAAAAGGCGGGAACTGATCATTTGCTTCTAAGTCACAGCATCTCTGCATCAGATCCTTTTTGGTATTAGGTTCGCCCCGCTCTCGCCTTCCGTGGTCAAGGCAGGTGTGCCAGCTCCGAAAGCTGAAAAGGCTCCAGGGCCTGACCTGATGCCAGCCGATATCTTCCAAGAGCAGCCCCGCATTTGGGAACTCTTTCTTACTACGTGTTTCAATGAGGTAATACAAGCCGGAGCAGTCCCACAAAGCTGGCAGGGAGCCATTTTGGTTCCTATTTATAAGAACAGGGCTATGGATACGCCCCAAAACTATCGGCCAATCTCCCTACTTGACATTTTAGGCAAGTTTTTGGCCAAACCACTACAGGTAAGTTTGGAAGAATGGTGTGCCGAACGTAGGGTTTCAGGAAAGGGGGGAGATCTGATTGGGGGTTCTATTAACGTTTGACAGTGTATCTCGCCCCAGGCTATGGTGCGCCCTGGGGCAATTAGCTTTCCAGCACCGCTCCAACCTCCTATACGTTTATAACATACTAACAAGTACGGTTGGGGGAGAGGAAATGCACACATGGGGTTCAGCACACTATTACACATCAACATGGGGTACACCAACGCTGCTATTCTCCTTGTTTATAAATGATCTGACAACAAACTATCAGAATTGTCCACGGATGCTCTGCAGATGGGTGATCTGAAAATTGCAACACTCTTTTACACTGATGATGCAATTCTAGTGGGCGTACAGCTCCACATGTCAACTTTCCGCAAACATGCCGACAACAAGGGGCTGAGACTAAATAGATCCAAAATAAAGATCCTTGTATGTCAACCCCAAGATACAGGAAACACCCAAAAATGTTATTTAGACTCCCGGCAAAAAACGTGAGATCAGGGATTCCTTTGACTACTCATGTGTTAGGATCGTTTCAGCCCTTAGTTGGAAGCCGCAAGTCACAAAAGGTAATACCACCCTGTGCCACAAGGATGAGGCGGTGCTCAAATTCCCCAGGCACTTTGAGGACAGAAGAATATCAGGTGCCCTAGAGGTCTATAATACTCAGGTGGCGGCGGCGGCGGAAACTATCTATGGTGAGGAGCTTTGGGGCCACAGAGACATTACATGACATTACAATGACATGCTTTGTTTTATCATGATCTAAATATAATTGAATTGAATGATGTTACTGTTTTAAACGTTTTAAATATTTGAATATAATTTAATTGAATGATGTAAATATCTTACTGGTTGGATCAAAGCTTTAGCAACTCAATTAATAATGTGTTTTAATGCTTACATTATCACAAATGTTGTAGATGATTTCATAACTAAAATGTATTGAGGCCCAATCCGATTCATGGACTATTAGATTGCCCTTCCTCAATGTTGCACCCAGTAACCTGTTTGTTTATTTCTTTTTTATGCTCATATTCTTTTATAGATTAAAAGTGTATGGTAGTATTGCGTAAAGGTTTGTATTAACCATAAACACAAATAAATAAAATTAAAAAAAACAGAGACATTACATCAATACAAATCAGAGAGAACACAATTATAAAGTATCAGCTCTCCCTGCCATATAGTGCACTGCCAATACCAACAATGCTGGAATTGGGCTCGATAGGAATACCATATAAACTGAAATTAAAACCACTCAAGTATTGGGTAAAAATCTGGATGAAAAAGTGCCTAAATTACTTTTGAGATGTCTTAATTAATCTCAAGTTCCCTTGAGCAGGCGACCTACCTTTCCTTAAATATGTAAAAGTCATGTTGTCTCGAATACAGCTCCCTGAACTTGGTCCGATCCGCACTGTACAGGCACACAAGTTAAAGCCTGTCTAGTTAAACCTATTTATTTATTTATGTATTAATATACATACAGCAACTTTGCTTTGTATATACAACACACACAAAAACATACAGAGTTAAACCTATGATTAGTAATCAAAACATAGGTTTGCTTTGTCACACTGTTCCACTTAAATCTTTATAGATTAAAGTTATCTGTTGCTCCTTATGGGCACCTTAATGTATACCCATTTATTAGAAATAATAACGTTTTTGGTAGTGTACCCCAATAGTGCACCAGACACTCCAAGAAAATATTTGATTTTATCTTTAAATAAAAAACTACGCCAACATCTGGGGATTAGATCTCAGTAAACATATTTATTATCTCAAATGCCCATATGTTGACACGTGTTTCGGCCTTTTTCAAAAAAGGCTTTTAATATCAGACAAAATAAAGTGAAATCAAGGTATTGCCATCATCATATTATAATATTGTCAACCCACGTCAACGTGCAGAATAGTAAATCACAAACTATATCCATAGATTACTGAGAGTCCTAATCCAATATGCAAAAATAATTTGCTGTTACACAGAAGAAAAACACGTAAATACAAAAACACACAGATAACATGAGGTTGGCGAAGGAAGATTGTTAGGGAGAGAAAAGCATAAGAAAAATAATCATCAGTGAAATTCCTGTACAAAACTGAATTACATTAATTACACGTGGTAGCTCCCCATTGCCTTTAGTGGTATCCGGTGTAAAGGGTGAAAAGTCCCATGCATCGCCATCCATCCTTCCTTATTCACATTAACCAGTGCCTATTCCGTGCACAGAGGCGCTGAGATGCCCATGACGGGCTGGACTGGGTCATGCATTCAGCATAATGTTGTATTTTATTTATTTATTTTCTATATTTTAACATTTAATGAAATTGTTGTCCTGTGGCTCATAGAGGAATTAAGCATACGATTTCTCCATCAGAAATATATGCGGGATAGTTCCCTTGTCCCTGTAAAAATATATACATGTACAGTCTACCATATCAAAATTGAAACATATGTCTTCGCACATTAGGATATACTTGTTCCAAACCCCTTTGTGTCCTTCTTGCTATACATTATGAAAGATACATGAAGATATGTGCAGAATCTGCCTTATCAGAAATGCAGGGTATGTCTTAGTGCATTGTGATGCACTTGTTTCAGGAACCCTTGTGTCCTACCAGCATTACACCTTAGCGCTGCATACAATGTAATTTAACATGTGATTTGGTGTTGTGTTTGTTCTGTTTTATGGTTATACCGAAATAAACAATATTTGATTGATTGAGTAAACATTTCCCATGAATGTAATATGCGGGAGGGCCCAAAATCACCAAGTAGGGTTCAGGGTGCTTCTCCACCCCAGAATTCATCTTTTAATATTGGGATAAAATGGTACATTTTCCAGCACACATTTTGGGGAAAAACTGGGTGAAAGGTGACACAGTCTACTATTGGTTTTGTAGGATAACACATGAACAATTCCAATAGCTACCAATTCACCAGCAGCGCGCAGGAGCATTTTCCAATGTATTTTAATGGTTCCCTTTCCTACTATATGCCAGTATTCTGCCAATGTAAACCGCATTTTCATGCTGGTTGTGCCCATACATATCTATGCTGGCTGCACCACTATATGTCAGTAAGAACATATTCATGCTGGCTTTTACCATAATGCCAGTAATGATACTTTAAGAAGACATTTCCATGCTGTCTCTGCCAATATATGTCAGTATACCCATGTAAGAACATACAGCTGTTGACTTTGACCATATGGCCAGTCACAAATGTCATGGCAGCGTAAAAACATGTTCATTCTTGCTGCATTAAGGTAGGTAATTATGGCCATGTAAGAACACTCATCCTGTTGGCTTTGACCATAATGCCAGTAGAAAATGTCATGCTATTGTAAGAAAATATGTTACTGCTGGCTCTGTCGTTGCATGCCAGCATCCCCACATAAGGAGATATCCCTATCGGCTTTACCTATACTGCCAGTGAAAAATGCCAAAACATTGTAAGAAAACATGTCCATACTGGCTGCACCAATGTAGGCCAGTATGGCCTCATAAGAACGCCCACCATGTTAGCTTTGCTCATTTTCTTTTCCCTGTTAGTCATGTTTCTTCATGGAACCCTATGTATCTGTTGGCTTTGCTCATAATGCCAGTAAAAATGTTTGCCACTTAAAAGAAAACATGTCAATGCTGGCTGCCGTTGCACCAATGTAGTCCGCACCGTCAGAGCCACACTCCTTTGCCGACAGGCAAGCATGGAAACACATTAATCCACACTACCCCCAACATAAATACTCCCTCATTCACGCATGCAAACATTCAACATATGCGCTCTCATTCACATGTGCACCCAGACATGCACACTGCTAGCTCATTTGCATGCTCAGCTCACTTTTGCATTACAACATACACACTAATTGCACATTCAAACATCACACATATTCCCCGTCACATGTACGTGTACTTAGACAGACACAAACCCTTGCATTCAGGCATACATACATACAGACACTGCCACATACATATGTTTTTCCTTTTCTTACCTGCAGCTTCGGACACTAGATGCTGCTTCCTGACATGCCACCATGGCCCTGTGGCTCCTGCATGCTATACCAATAGGAACTAGGAAGAAAGGAGTTTCCTGGTTCCTAACATTTTCGGTGGAGGTGGACACCACTACCGCACAGCCCCAGGCCCTCTGAATGTAATGGGAGGCACAGTAGTTCCCCTTAAGCACATTCAGCCTTGTAGTATCTCACACATCCTGCATCCCCAATGGGCCATGCAAAGCTGGGGAAGCAAACTTCACCTTGCCATGCATGGCCTATTGGGCATGTAGGTAGGGGCACATCTGTCAAGGGGGAAGCATGTTTACCTACACACAGTAAATGTCAA
The DNA here is from genome assembly GCF_040938575.1 of Ambystoma mexicanum. NCBI lineage: Eukaryota > Metazoa > Chordata > Amphibia > Caudata > Ambystomatidae > Ambystoma > Ambystoma mexicanum. The sequence continues at coordinate 1,565,138,915 of NC_090929.1, read as the reverse complement.
GCCCAGGAGCGTGTCCTCAACTGCAACAAGCATCTGACGAAATGTTCAGTGTTTTCACCGGACTTGATTGGCGCTTCCATAATGGATGGCAGTGGCTCCCTGTCCTCGGTTATAGATGGCCAGCCCCAGGAAATACGTCACTGCCTGGAAATCATTGAAGCGGATAAACATGAACATTTTTCATTTAACGGCTGCATACCTATAGGTCTTTGCTCTGTGGCTCTGAACTGTAACTAAACTTCAAGGGGGGGCTGCAAAGTGGAGCTGTGTCATGTGTGGCTTATTAACTGAAATGGCCTGTTCAACTCTCATGTTCAATTGTACAAGTATTCTTTTCTAAAGACACCATGATGTGGAATGTGTTAGGCAAACATTCACCAGTGCTTCAAGAATAAGAATGTCAACTACACCACACTGATGACCCTCCGGGAAGGGTGAAGCTAATATGTGGTTGCTATGTATGTTTTTTTTAATGTATTTTATTGACTAATTGTGTGAATTGCTTGGATTTTCTATTTTTTGAATGTATGTTTATTTTTGTGAAAAGTTCTTTTGAACTGAAACACAATAAAAAAAATAAAAACAAGTATGTGGTTGAACATCCCTGAGAGCTGCTGATCAAGTGATGTATAAAATAGCACCACCTTATAAGGCAATGACATTATTCTTATGTAAGCAAAGATGCAATATTTTCTTTTCATGACTGAATACCCATGGTGCTTTGCTCTGTGATGCTGAACTGGAAGGGAGCTATTAGTATAAGACCTTGTTTTGCTCTCTAAAAATCAGGAAGTAATTACATTTGAATTTGTAAGTCCAAATACTTCCATGTTCATATTTATGGGAAGAACTACCTTGCGCAATCAAAAATGTTACTTATTGGTTATATTGGGTCAGTTGCTGGTTGCCTTCAATATTCCAAGTTAAAGAGCAAAATGGAAGGCAGGTCAGCCAATTGGCTTTGTAAGTATCCCACGGTGGTTACATATAGTGGGGCAGAGACTTGGGGATTGTACAGATAGAAATGATATTAGGTGTTGAAGAATGACCTAGAATGTGGTGGGTACATGCCTGATTTGCAAATGGTCCTTTCCCTTCTGTAATGGAATGGCAAACTGAAAATCAATGTTCTGGAGGGTTGCCAAGAGTAATTGCCACTGGTTAAGATTCATTCATAACTTTCCAGCCCTCAACCTTCAATGTTTCATTTGTCACTTTGAATGGGAATGAAGCCCAGACGTGGGTCCCAAGCTTGTTGTGCCTAGAGACCCAGCCTACACCTCACTGATGATAGCCAATGAGGCAGAATCATGTCAGATGGGGATGGGAGGTTGCATCTCCCCTTTTGGCTGGGATCAAGTGTAGGGTGTGCTGCTACTGTCTGGCTTGCCGTCGCAGGCACTGTTTAGAGGTGAATCCTCCTCCACCCAGACACTTTGGAAGACAGGGTGGCTCCCACATGTCTTAGTTTGGGGAAGGGGAGGCAACCTCTTGATTGTCCTTGTGGCATCAGGTAGCATGAGGCTGCCAGAGAGGATTGTTTTCAAAGGGTGCCAAGTTTTGCAGTAGATGGTTTCACTTTTAGAGAGAGAGTGTCCAGGGTATAGTCCCTGTTACGTGCATTGAGTGGTAGTTTGATGATGGTCGATCCGGTAGGCTATTGTTATTGCACCTGTGACTACTAGGCACTGTAGCCGGCTTGCTGGTTGCAGTTGCCGGATGGGTATGGGGCCAGATATAGCACAAGAATTGAAGGTGGTATGTTATTTATATTACATTAAAGACGTTGTTTTAATTTTACATGGAAGGGGCTGATCAGGGGTTTGCCAGCACTTAATTTGGGTGAGTACATGGTGCTGAGTTGTTTCTCTGTTCTTTTTCTTTGCAATTTGCCACTTTTTTATTACAGGTGTTAGGATGGGCCCCCCAAGCCCGGTGGGAGCCGGCAGGTGCGTAACTCGTGGAAGGCCTAACTCCTTCCCAAATCCAAAGAACGTAAGGTCCACGCAAGTAGCAAGGTGTCACTGGTGTTTTATTACAGCCAATAAACCACAGGGAACATGTACACAGTAGCAATTCGGGGCCCACTCCCGATGAGCTCTGGCTCCCAGGCCAGTTTTGAGTACCGGTGGCGTCATAGTTTGCGTCATATCCCGGGCCCTTCTCCAGAAACCTAACAGCAAACGGGATAGGCTGCTGAGTAATAGTACCCCTATAGGTACCCCTGTAGGTGCATGGTTATTGGCGCAGACCCTGTCTAGTGTCAGTCTTGATCCATCCCCGAAAAGTGTTACTTAAAACTTGTTACCCACCTCTGAGGTCTAGGATGTTCATTGGTTGGCTCACGGGCCCCCAAGCCTTGGAAAAACTCCATTCCCAGCCCGCGAGACACCTGCTCACAATGCATGTGCAATATTGTGTCCATGAGGCGTGACTATGCGTCAGCATCATTACCGTGTGTAGACCATTATTGCCATGGACGCTCTCCGTTCCCAGCGCAGGACTGTAACTTTGCCTGTAACAAGTTTCTGGCGACTATTGTCTGGTTCGTTTTATGGGCCGCTATTCCTAGCCACCCGATCTTGGCGCCTCCTCAGCTCGGTCAGATCACGTGCTTGGAGACCACAATTTTGAGCACAAGAGCTCTGAATTATTCTGTATTTTATGGGGACTGGGCTTCTCCTGCGGCCGGTATTACTCCAGTTCAAGTAGGGGAATGTCACTTTGCAACATTGCGACCTTGGCAGTAGCTTCGTGCCCACTGCAATGATTCTGCTTGCATAGCGTCTTGCATGGCTTCAGGTTTTCCTTAAGGCAGCTACGGCCTAGTACGATTTTCTAAGCCAGGGTCTGGCTTCTACTTTATGCATCTTCCCATTAGTATATTATGGCTGTCAGGTCCCTTGAGTGGAGAGTGCTCCTGCCATCCCATAGGATTGGTTGCATACAAGCATTTGCAAGCATGTACACGTGTTCTTCTGGCTTCTTGCGTTTCTGCGTTGCTGTGGCAAGCTAGTGGCAAAATAATAAACGTGCAGACAGTATGTATACGTCACTGTCCTCTACCCGTAGGACTGTACACAATGTTCTTCGTGTGGTTGGGTGTGAGTGTCCCGAATGGGCGGATTTGCACATGTGCTTCATGTCAATGCAGCTATGTCGTCATGGTGTTTCTAACAACAAGAGACATGGCTCTCCGGGACATCAGTCAATTCTGTCCATGTAGCTGTCTCAAGCTCCATCTTGAGTGTCTTCGTCTACTTTGGGTAATGTTTGCGCTGCTCCTGGGTCATAGGATTTGGTGGAAGGGTTTTTCTTGTGGTAGTTGTCCATCAGGGGAGCAGTGGGAATTGGCATGAATTCGTACAATCGGCGGCCATGGTGTTTTTGGTGCTTCTTCTGGTTTGAGGGTCCTCCGGGACAGGAGGCATATTCTGACCATCCCACTTCACAGGCATTGAAATTGGTTGTGACTGATTTCTTTTCTTCAATTGCTCTCCCTTGTGGTAGCGCCTGGGATGTGCGAGTTGTAGGGCAAGCTCAGTTTAACCACTTTTGGAATGTTTACCAATAGAAAAAAGACAATCTTGAATTATCTTATTTAATGTGGAGTCTTTAATAGAAGCTAGTGTGAATGGTGTAACTCTAAAACTCTATAATGATTCTGTTCCAGAGCACTATTTGGGTGTGTGGTTAAAAAGGCATGCAAACAGTGTGTTCAATGTGGTTAAAGTGACTGATGTGGATTGAGTGTGGAATTGTACCTGTCAAGCGCATGTTAACTTAGCCAAGGATGAAAAGGGACAACATGCAGGGTTCACCAATTCCAGGCCTCGATCGCAGGATCCATGCCAGGTTTTCAGGACACCCCTCATTAGTATTCATGGGCTAAATTTGCACACAATTATTCTAAATGCATGCTTATTTTTCCTCATGAATATTAAGGAGGGATATCCTGAAAAGCCATCAAGATTCTGGCCCTCAAGGCCCAGATTTGGACAACCCTCTATTTATCGTCTTCATTTAGGCTATGTATGAACTGAGCTTTTGATTTTTATAATGATCAGCCGAACGTTTGTCATAAATGTTGAGAAGTTGGACATTTTGCAGCAGAATGTGACAGTATTATTAGTTCAAATTGCAGGCACATAGACCATTTAGCCAAAGAGTGACAGCACCGCAAAGTCATAACCGATCAATATGTCTTCTATAGTCTTTTTTCTATGAACCTTTCTTCTCCCCCTCTACATGACTTACCTTTCCTCTTCACATGTTGATCTGGCCAGCCCCAGGCCCATTAGCAGACATTCTCACCATAGACTTGCAAATTGAACTCCCAATTGTTTTCTACTGAAAAAAGGGCATTGCGCTTTAGGTTCTCCGTGTGTGCTTTCCTTTACTGTGGTTAGAAATCTTTAAAATGAAACAAGTATTTGGCCATTTGTTTGAATGAAGTGAAATAGGTGTATCTATTTTGCAGAGCCCACAGCTGCAATCAGCTCTCTCAGCTGATTGCTGAACAGCTGATCTGCTCTCTCTTGGCACTGTGCACCTGGCCACCCTATGTCCCCTGGGCCCAGGTACCTGTTCACCTTGCCACCCTCCTGCACTACCTCCTGACCACTCCTTGCACTGGGGACTGTATCTGTACCCTTACAGCCTCCACCCCCATTTTTCTTCTTTTTCTGCACTTATCAGACTTACCCAGTCTGCTGCCTTAAACACAGCACTTGCCACTTGCTTGCTGCACTACCACTGTTTATTGCCCCCATTTTCTATTTATTTTTTATTTATTATTATTTATCTGCTCTCCTCTGCTCCGCACTTTCCACTCTCCCCCTTCCATTCACTTTTTCCCTTTTCCCATTCCCATGCACTTGCGCGTTCTCAATGTCACTGGGCCTAGTAAGATCGTTGTTGTTGTTGTGTTGTGTTCTCCCCTGTTCCCCTCCCTTGCCTAGTCGCGCTCTGAAACACTTGTGTACGGAGATAGCTGGATCCGATAGGAATGGACCAACAGTGATCTAACTACAGACAGCATCACTCATCCAAGCAACATAATATGAAACATAAGGAATTCATAGCTCATCGCTGCCAAGCACATAATATGCTTCATTTAATTCTAACATTTAGTCTACATAGCCCCCATATGCGGGTGTAACTAACCATACTATGCAATGTGTTGCTTGGCTGTGTATAGAAATGCCACCCAGACTGCCTCAGTGCTTTGAGGCCGTACCAGTGGCACTTTAGTCTTTTACAAATACTACAAAACTTGACCTAAATGCTTCCTTACTATCCAACTGCAACCAAGCCGTCCAGGTTCCCTTGATCATATCTGAGATGTCCATTAGTCCCCTCTCATAACCCTTGTCATACTATGTCAAATAATCCTGGCGTGGTGCTTATCCCTAAGAAATAACCAGAGGATATCATCCATTTCCTAGGAAAATGGTTTATCAATGGTTACAATGCACACTTTGCCAATTTTTGACAGTAGCAATAATAATAATATCTAGTTTTATATAACACTACAAGCCCGCAGGCCTCGGAGCGCTGAGATAACAGTTGATATTATTATCCCACAGGGTAGTATTGCGAGGTAGTCAATTTATCGACCTCGGAAGGATGAAAGGTTGAGCTGGCCCTGCCAGGATTCGAGCCTGCATCAGATGGACACACATGTCAGAAATGAGCGCTCATCTCTCTGTGCTTGCTGACCGGCAGAATTGTCTGGTCTCATTTATTTGCCAGTAGCCCCTGATCCTCCCCAGTTGTTGTTCCTATGTAGATATCGCTTGTTAATGGTAATGTGCATACCTAGGTAGGCGGAGCTTGAAGGAGCGCATAGAGATCATGTTCCATCTTACCGCCAGGGTGTCCATCTTCACAAGACAATACCAGATATTGGGCTAGATGATTTTAAGTATAGGTAATACAAGGGTGTTTGGGCATAGTAACCCCAAGAGCATGCCATCAGAGAAAAAACGATATAAGGATAGTTTAAGTACACATTTTAATTCTATATGTATCACGCCATTGCTTACTAACTTTGCAAGCAGATCGATTCCAACCACAGATACAACGGGAGGTTGAGAGTATAGGTGCCTATAAAGCCTTGGCATTATTTCATGTAATCGTACCAAAATGTTGCCACGATTGTGGTGACATTACCAATGCTGCACCTGAACGCAGTACAAAAATCACGCTAAGGCGAACGAGAGTTGCAGGGCGGTGTACGGCGCTCCCCTTAGTCAGTGTAATGGGGGTCGCAGGTTTGTCCCCCGCTACTGTTAGATGGAGAGCGGGGGACAAAGTTTAAGGAAAAAAGGACCCTGCAGCGGCAGCTCCCACCCACATAAGTGGGTGGGAACTGACGCCACAGGGGATAGAGTAGAGTCAGCGGCACACTTCTGTGTGTGCCGCTGAGAAAGTAAGTGATTTGGGGGTGGAGCGGGATTGGGATGCAGGGGACAAGTGATCTATATGACAACTGCGCTGCGTCTTGACGAAGGTCGACATTACGGGTGGCGCAGTAATCACATGGATCCGATGTCATCAGTCTTAACTCTATTTATATTATTTTATTTATTGATTGTGACATTTGTATACTGCACCGAACCCTGAGGCATCTAGGTGCTGGTTACATAGGAAGGTTGATTACACTGGTTACATGTTACATTGGTTACACATTGGGTTAAAGTCATTACAGGTTACAATGTTGAAAATGAATGGTTCTGTAGTAAACACAGACAAATTAGGACATAGTGGATACAGGTCGATGCAGGTATATGTAGCATGCTGGTGCATAGTTACACGTAGCTGTCGGGTAGAGGTTCTGCTTGTCATCTTAGGAAAAGAGACAGGTTTTGAGGCCTTTGCGGAAGTACCAGAGGGAGGGATCTTATCTCAACTCTGGGGGCATGGAGTTCCATTATTTAGCCTCTATCACCAGGAAGCTGCATCCTCCAGCTTTTTGGAGTCTGAATCTAGGGATAGCGAGGCAGTGGGAGTATGCAGATCGGGTGGGTCTCTTGGACTGGGCTTTGGCTATTTGCCTGGCCAGATAGATCGGGGCACTATTTGACAGGCATTTGTGTGTTAGAGAAAGGGTTTTGAAAGTGATTTGATCCCAAACCGGTATACCATTGATATTTCATCCGGCTGAGGAGATATGTTCTTTTTAGGGATGTTGAGTGCAGCTCTTACAGCATTGTTCTGGAAGACTTGCAATTTGTTAATGTTTCGGGCATTAGAGCCTGCAAAGAGGGAATTACAATAGTGAATCATTGACAAAATGAGGCTCTAGCGTGGGTGATGCAGTTGTCGGTGGTTAGGAAGGGTTTGCTGGCATTAATCAATTTGGCTGTGTAGGCTGCTGCTGACCCAATAGCGTTGACTTGCCTTGTTAGGGAAAGCGAGTAGTCAAGATAAACTGCTAATGTTTTTACCTCATTTGCCACTGTGATAATGTTGCCCGTCAATGGTAAAGGATTTGTAGGATTGATGTAGGTTGTTTATCTGAGATAGATTGCTATGAGGAGAAGCTCAATTTCTTCATCATATCATGTTGTGCCATCCATGCTTGTATGGTGAGGTAGATTTCATTCAGTTGGTTGGAGCTGGTGTCGTAGTTGCCAGTAATTGGTAGGAGTATTTGGGTGTCATCCGTGTAGTTAGTGTACGTGACTCCCAATTTGTGTAGGAGGTCAAAAAGTGGCTTAGTGAACATGTACAGTGTTGGTAAAACACATGAGCCTTGGGGCACTCTGCATGTGACTGGGGCTGGCGGGCTGCTGCGGTGGTAGAGAAGACTCATGGTATAGTTGGCTAAGAAGGATTCAATCCACTTTATGCCGTTCACCAAGAAGTGGGCAGCTATGGCAAGGTGTTGGCAAAGTATATTATGGTTTACTAAGTCAAAGGCTGCTGAGAGGTCAAGTAAGAGGCGAATGACCAGGTTGCCCTTGTCTTTAATCTCATCCATTTGGATTTTAAGGTCCAAGAGGGCAGTTTCTGTTCCGTGATCGCAGTGGAAGACTGATTGGCGGAGCCCAAGAAGGTTGTGAGGTTCCAAGTATTTTTGAATTTGCACATAAGCAACTCTGTTGAGTATTTTCAGGAGGAAGGGTACTGTTGTGATAGGGTGGTAGTTGGTGGGGACATAGAATGTGAGAACCCATGCTTCTTTCAGATTTTCAGGTGCATTACTGGAGGAGAAGGAGTTATTGATCAGGGCTGTGATGAATGGAGCAAGCTCTTCAGCGCAATCTTTGATGAGAGAAGCTGGAGAGATGTCTCCTTGGCATCTGGAAGGTTTCAGGCCATTGATAATGTTGGCAGTTTCAGAGATGGTAATGGGGGTGAATTCAAATCTGGGTGTGGAGGTAAGTGGTGAGGGGGACGCGTCAGAGGTTTGGACAGCTGGGGCAAGTTTTGATTTCTTAGCATTGATTTTGTTTAGGAGTAGAACATTTTTTCCAAGGAGGGCTTTTTGAATGTTTGTGCACCAGGGTAGATTTTTGTTAGAGTAGTCCCGTGTGAGGGCTGGTGATTCGAGTTTGCCTAGTATCGTGAAGAGCTCTCTCGTGCTCAAATTAGCTTTTTCGATTCTCTCATTGTAAGAATTGCCTTTTGATTGGATAGTGGCTTGTTTGTACTCAGCGGCTAGGGTGTTGATGTGCAGTTTGTTAATGTAAGAGGGTGTTTTCTTTCCATGCACTCTGAGCACTTCTTTTGCATTTCATAGATCTTTGTGGTTAGATGTGTACCAAGAGTTTAGGTGGACTGTTGGTTTGGCTTTGCGGTTGCCATGGAGCGCAACTTTGTTAACGGTGCAAAGGAGAGTTTGGTTATAGAGTGTCACCATGGAGTTGGGATTGATATTGGTGTGAAGCTAAGTAGTTAGTGTTAGTAGCATGGGGAGCATATTATCCGGGGTGATATTTCGAGAGTTTCTTGAAGGTGCTGCCGCAGTGAGTTGAGGCGGGATATTTGACTGGGCTAAATCGTTGATAGAGAATAAGATGTAATTGTGGTCTGACCACGGGCATTGGTTCTTAGCTAGTATGATTGTGTGGCAATTGAGGTCTGCTAGCCAGTCTAATATACGTCTTCTGTCATGCGTGCGGTTATTGATTCGCTGGATAAAGCCTTGCGCTTCAATAGCGTTTGCAAGGGCAAGTGCCTGGGAGTCTGATATGTTGTTTAGACCTAACTTGAAGTCTCCCAAAATAATGATTTTTGAGGAAGGCTTGGTGTTGGCTGAGAGGAGTTGTGCTATGTCTTCCTCAAATGATAACAATGGGCCTGGTGGTCTGTAGATTAGATGGATTGTGAGGGTAGAAGTGGCAGATAGGAAGATTTTGAAAGAGATGAGTTCTCCCGATGGGATAACTTGATTTGGAATTTCTCTCAATGGAAGGTCATTTTTGGCAATGACTGCTACTCTGCCTCATTTAGATACCAATCTTTCTTTCCTGAGGATAGTATATCCCTCAGAGATGGCCAGGCAGAGGGCAGCGCCGGCGGCTGGGTGCAGCCAGGTTTCTGAGATTGCTAAGAGGTCTAGGTTGTTAGAGATGATAAGATCAGCAATGTCAAGGGGATGTGCCAGGAGGGATCTGGCATTGAAGAGGGCACCCGTAAGGTGAGTTGTAGTATCAGTTTTCAGGTTGGTGGTGACTTTTATAGTGTTAGGTTCTAGAGGTGTTACGATGTTAGATGTAAGTTATATGGCTGAAAAGGTTTGCCCCTTGTCACCTTGAGTGGTTTTGTATAGGGTTTTATAGCCCTAGGTATGCTTGTGTGAGCATCCAGGTTAAGTGGTGAGCTCATTCTCCTCAAGGTGTGTTGACTTCTAGTTGTTGAGGGGGTTTTGGTTCTGGAGTTGAGTTGTTAGTTCCTTTGGGTGATGGATGGGGTGGTAGTTGGTGGGTTTTGTTCGCTAGTGTTTAGACAAGAAGCTAGGTGTTTGTTCCTATGCTCCGGGGAACATGGTTTTTTAGAGACTAGGGTGGTCTTGTGTTCACCGGTATGCCGGATTTCATTGGTGTAGATTGTCTGGGGGGGATAGGTGGGATGCTAGATGCTTGTTCCTATACTCAAGGGGGCATGGATTCTTAGAGTTTGGAGTAGTCTTGTATGACGTGGTTTGTGAAGTTGTAGGGGTGTCAGTGTTCTGGGGGTAGGCGGGATGCTAGGTGCTTATTCCTATGCTCGAAGGGCCAAGCAATCTTAGAATTAAGGTTAGTCTTATGTGCAAAGGTTTGCAGGGTTGTGGACGTGAAGATTGGTCGTGCCTTAGGAAGGAAAGGGGATGGTAGACTGTCGTGTGAGTTAGGGAGAACAAGTGCCATTATCAGGGAGCGTAGTTGATTGAGTTTGGTGATGACGTGTGGGCGGTGGTTGTAAAAGCTGTCAGTTCAGTTGTAGGCATCAGTGGCTTGGTGCATCCAGATGAGAGTAAGGTTGGTCATTTTGAGTGGTGTTTTAGTCTGTGAGCACCATGTAGTTCTGTACTAGTGAGATAGAGATCCTACCAAGGCATTTAAAAATCACATATGGATGTCAATGGCAGCCAGGGGGCCTGCAAGGCCTTTAAAAATCACACATAGATTTCAATGGCGGCCAGGGGGCCTGCAAGGCATTTAAAAAAACATACCTGAGTAAGAGTGAAGCTAAGAGGCATGCAAGTAAGTTACAGAATTGAATTGAGATACATGGAGGTACATGGAGATTTGCTTGAATGTGACAGATTTTGAGGCTGTATGTGGTTTGGTCGTTATTTAGGGCTCATTTGTGAAGAAAGGAGACATGATGCAGCCTTACCTAGGTTCTGTGGTGAGGGTCCAGTTCAATGAGATGACTTGCCACTCATGTGAGGGGGATCACAGAGAAGGTGTCAGTGGGCAGGGATGCAGAGAGTGGGGCGAGCAGGTTAACTCCAACGTGCTCGGACAGGCTCAGACCGGAGCCTTAGTTGTCGAGCCTTTGTGAGAGGGGCCGGCTTCAGCCTGCCGGCGATTGTGGATTGGCTGTATAAGGTGTATGCACCCAATCAAGTCCCAGCAACTAAAGCTGGTGGGATGCTGCTGGACAAAATTAGACGGTGACCATTTCTGAAGATGCAAGCTCAGAATAAATCTTTACAGGGCCACATTGCCTCAAAGGGAGCTGTTCTCCAGCAAGCACCATCAGCTGCATAAAATCGTTATACAAAAGGACGGTTTCCCAGAGAGTCAATAAAGCGATAGATTTTTTGCTCTGCACAATATGGCTAAAATGTGCATTTTGGTATGTCGTTGACGCTGCTGAGCCTGCAAGGTTTACCTAGTAGCTCAGTGGTGTTGGGTGGGCTTGTGTGATGCTTCCAGTGCTTAATGGGGAATCTAGGCTCAGACAGGAGCCTTAGTTGTCGGGCCTTTGTGAGTGATAGGGAAAATTCTCATAAATGGCTGATTTCCCTTACCTAATGAGTCCCTCAGCAGCTTTGCTGGATTTCTAGGATGTATTGTTTTCACCTGGTAAGATTGTTAGCCTTTTTCCCACTCTTACATGTGTTTTGCTGTGTGTGTTTTCACTTTTTGTGTGATCTTGAGCACTGGAGGCTCACCTACTCCATGCCCTCATATTTTCATGTGTGTTACACAGCACCATCAGTGCAGTGATACAGGGTTGTCTTTGAGACTTCCCACTGACTCCATTTTTCTGGGGCTGACTACTGTCCCCCAGAAAAGGTAAAGTTGCCATTAACTTTATTTTAGTCACTGTAAACCACAGACCCAGTACACACCATCTTACATGTAGTATTGGAAAGGGTTAACTCTTATCCCTTTTTGCCTGTGTCTCTTGGAGCATTGTTCCGCTCCCTTAACATTAAGACTTGACTGGTGGCAGTGGTAACTACCCTAACCTTTCTACCGTGGTTATCTTATTGGTATTGTTTCAGGCTATTATATTAGCCTCAAACATAAACCCGTGTAAAGGAGATCCCAGACATGGCCAGCACCCCAGCCCCTCATTTCCAGCTACCAGGAAGGCATTCACCAAGGTACGTGACGTATGAAGAGCAAATGAACCAATAGAGAGCCGCACTGGGACTCTGCCCAGTGTACATTAGAAGATCCGTACCAGTTGAGGCGCCCATAACCAGACAACCCTGGGCAGCACGGTACCCTATCTGTCAGCCATACCAGCCGCTGATACGAAATGAGGAGTACATACACACGGTCCATGAAGAGACCCCAAAAGCCTTAATGGAAGGCCAGTAGAAATGACATAAGTGCCTGAACAGACTCGCAAATGAACAAATCAGCTATCGAGGATAACACACAGCACGAGCAATTATGAAAATAAATATAAAGAACACAGGAGAGAGACAATACTGAAATATAAGGAAACGCGTGTAAATAGGCTTGGAACGCAAGAAGCTAAAGAAAATGATACTGCTTGCTATGCTTAGTAGAATAATGGAAAGCGGCATGCGCCAAATATAAATCTACCTCAAGAAGTACATTATACAAGTCCGACTCCATTTTGTAAAAGCAGAAATATGCCCAGGCTGCCCGAAACCTAACAGGCCCAGTTTCACAACCCAGCCAGAACAGAGAGGAAGAGAGGAATCGAAACTCAACAGAGAGCGGCTCATGCCTGGGAAATCGAGGTCACCCAGAAGGGGGGAGGAGAGCGTCAACTCGCAAGAAACAAACTTCGGAGCATACCAGCTCGCCCGTGAAGGTCAAGATAAGAGAGGCCCAGGCAGGTGGCTGGGCCGAAGCAGAATTAAACACAATAAAAGCTGGAAACTGAAGCAGATCCATGGTGAATAAACATGCAACCAGCCAGGCGCGAAGAGGTACCATCGCCTGATGTCATCCAGAACCGAAGATTCTATAACTTTTCCTGATAAGAGGCTACAGTTCCGAGGCCATACCCAGCCAACTAATTGACACATAGCCCTAAAATACTGATTGATGGAAGGGAGACAGGGTGAAACTTGGAACACCAGGCACCTGGGTGTCCACTCTGCATGCTGCCAATTAAAATGAGGATTTATGTCTAGGGGTGTAACCTGCCCAATCACAATGGACCAAGATATCTAGGGTCCTATATATCGTAGAACCAATGAGACGTCGTACTTATGGTGACGTCAGTCACGTGTGATGTAGTGGGATGGGCATAGACGCCCACCCGATAAGAATGATCCAATCCACATTCGCTATTGTCATATATAGATATAGCACTTATACTTAGTTACCTTTCCTAACCAATTTTTTTGCATGACGAGTTTTGTAGAGTTAGCCGTCAATGATGCCGAATATTGCCTATAAGGATTGCTGTTCAACTGAAGTTCGAGGAAGTCGGAGCGAGACAGGTGATCACAATGCTGCTGATTCCCATTTTGTTTCTCAGTTTGATGTGCTTGTCATTAAATGGACTTCCCTTTGCCAACTTACTGAGTCCTCATTATTGAGTCGCGTTGGAGTAAGTGAATCCTGCACCCCCCAGTCCTCACATGGTGCAGCTATCTTGTCTTACAAGTTCTAGAGGGTGAGCGCTGGCCTATGGGCCCGTCAGCAATTCTCTCCCCTCGAGAACACTTGGTAGCGTGAGGATGGTTTCGGCCAGCGATTATTGATTATCGATTGATATAGTTATAAGACACCATTAGACCGACGGCACGAAGTAACTCTAGGCCCTCGGTAAGATCACGAGTCCTTTCACCATTCCGGCTGAGTAAACTGAGAAGCTCCCCGTGGACAATGATATAGTAAAATTTCAAAAAATCTGCAGTGAGTCTGAAGGAACCTGCCTTTCCAAGCATAACCCTTCTCATTCCCACGGGCAGCAGATCGGACGAAAACCTTAAAAGCAGGAAGAGGAAGGGGCGGTGATCCCGAAGTTCCAGAGAGGAAACGCTGCGATTGGTGAGTGAAAAAATAAACTCGTTACTTTGGCAAATGTCGTGGAGGCATTAGAGCCAGTAAGGGAAAGGTAACGGTGGGTGTTGGAGAAAAAATAAAGTAGTTAGAAGTAGAGAAGACTGTGTATCTATAGGTGGTAATGACTCGAGCATAAGAAATAAAGAGTGGATGCCGGAGGGACACCCGAGATAAAACGTAAGGATTACCAGGGGGGCACTTGAGACAAAACGTAAGTACCAGAGGGGCAACTGAGACAAAACGTAAGGATTCGCCTTGTTCCTGCGCTTTAAAGAGTGGTCAGAAGAAACGTGAACTCAGTGCCCACAGAGGGGGGAAAATTAGGCTACGATGACGTTTAAAGACGTCATTAAGGGAGTTTGTTTACATCCCATGACGGGGTATTGATTAGAAGGCAGGTATATATATGACCAGCTGGTGTCCTTCTACTCTGTCAAGTGTCTGTCATATGTGTTCTGTTGTATGTCAAATGTGAAATAATTGTATTGATAATTGGTTGAAATGCATTTTGGCTTTACGCGATTCTGTAACTAAGAGGGAATTGCCATTGAATTGATGAGTTTTGAGTAAATTGACAGTATATATTTTGGTGGGAAAAGATTGGATTGGAGCTTGCGTACTTGGTGCTCACTCATACTATTGAAAGGTCTAAGGACTGTATAAATACTCGTAGTGACGAAATTAGAAATGGAGGAAGTTACCCCACTTGCACATTTATGCAAGCAGCTGCCCAAGCATGTACCAAAGCTGAAGAAATACAGCCAGGAGTGGGTTAAGGGTACCGCCAATAAGATGTTTATGCCGTGGCCCCAGAATGGGTCACTCTCTAAGGCTGTTTTGCAGCATATGACTACCTTCCTACACGCCACATATACAGGCAAGAAGTTAGAAAAACGCCTTGCTGTTCTTCAACTTTGGAAAATGTTTGAGCAGACAAAGGAGGAGGACCCACCCGCAGATTGGATATTAAATGTATGTACGGAGGGGGGTGAGACGCCTACCGCGCCACCTGCCCCGCCTGAACCAGTGATCGAAGGGAGTAAGTCAGAGGGTCTTTACC
This sequence comes from Ambystoma mexicanum, assembly GCF_040938575.1. Lineage (NCBI taxonomy): Eukaryota > Metazoa > Chordata > Amphibia > Caudata > Ambystomatidae > Ambystoma > Ambystoma mexicanum. Next base: position 1,565,123,912 of record NC_090929.1, on the reverse strand, counting down.
CACTGAGAGAACTTAAGGCAGCCACGGGGTATAGCAACCCCGCATATGAGTCACCTACGTACAGTAGTGACGATAATAAGGGGAAAGAACAGGAAAACAATATCGCCTCTGCAGTCTCAAGGGACAAAGAGAGATGCAAAGATGAAGGGAAAGATTGGATACAGAGTTGTGCACCCCCAGAGAAGGAGAGAGAGGGAAATAAACGTAAAGGAAATGAAGGTAGGGTTGACAAGATAGCATTCGCGAAAGACGAATGGATTGGAGGTCAAATATTACTGAAGTTGGATGGAAAAGAAAGTGATGATTTGAGGCCAAGGGAGAGGTCTGACAAGACGCAAAGGAGAGAGAGAGAGAAAGGGATGGAAGAAAGAGATGAAAGGACTAGAAAGAAAGATAGGCTAAGGCAAGAGCAACTATATCGCGAAGAGCAAGGAATACCGCTCAGCCGCACACGCAGCCTATAAAAAGTACAGGCAGAACATGCTAAAGTTAGAGGAAGAAAGGAGAGTGCACAAAAGGAAAGGAAAAAAGCGGGAAGACGAGGAAAGCAGAAGGGCAAAAGAACGTAGCAATGAACGGATGAGGGAAGTAGATAAGGTTAGAGAAGAAGTGAAGAAGCGAAAGGAAACATACGAGGAAAAAGAACGTAAGCACAGACAGAGGGCACGGGATCTTAAATATTTGGAGTGGGAAGGGATTAAACCCAATCCTACAGTAGAATGGGAAGACATAGAAGAATTCTTTCCTGCAAGCGATGCGGTACCAGGCACAAGCGGGACAAATATTGAAGATGACTTTGACACCAGAAGCATCGGGGAAACGACCGATAAAATATATGATGAAATGGGGTAAGAGCAGATATCCGATGGGGGAAGGGATAATGAGCACTTAGAGAGCACTCAGCTATATGACACTGAGGATGTCACCCGAAGTAGTGGGAGCATGGGACTGTCTCTAGACAGGCTGGAGATTGGGCAGAACGAAGATGATGCAAGGAGTTGTGTAAACTGGGAGTATTCAGGATCTGACTCCGGTGGGGAAACGGAGGAAGTCGCACATGAAGAAGGGAGACGGTGCGAAAAACGGCTCCTAGCCGACCGAGGGGTATGATGGTCAGACGCTAGCGGGTCCACAAGTAGGGCACCGAAGTCTGCCGCGCAGTCCGGCCTACATGAAGGAACTCCCCACGGTCAGAGGGGTGCATCAGCACCTGCCTATGCAGACAGATTAAGGGCATTGCCAGGTAGACGGCAAGGTGGGAATGCCAACCCGGCAATAGACCGGAGAGCTATGAGGAAAGAGAAGAAGGACCGCGCATTCCAATTCACGTTGCTAGAGAAGGGGGGAGCAAGACCACAATATATTCCATGGCCACACATGGCCCGAGAGAACCTTAAAAATAAGCTTCCAATGCTGACATCGGGAGCCGGAAAGTGGATACATGATTTATTTATTTATTTATTTATTTATTTATTTTTTTATTTGGTTGGCTAATTAGATTAACCTTTCAAAACAAAACATGATTTTATACAGGAACATATACAATACAGGTAATCAAAATATACCAAATAAACACATAAAAGAATCATACAGTATCACATATGATTAACATAATTGATCTTACAGATCAAAAAATTAAATAATTAAAAGTTAAAAACACCACAGTAGAGACAGATATGATCGCATTATCAATGTATTAAAAAAAGAAAAAATTACCCTGTTCTTTCCCAATTCTTCAATTTTTTCAAACCAGTTGGTTACTTGGACATTTGGGACATAGAAGCTTATTTAGGAATTTAATAGTGGCTATTCTTACTGTGATCTTTGGGGTCGCAAATAGCTCATTCCATAGTTCATCATTAGAACGTCTTATGCAGTGGTGCCTTGTTAATTTATCAATAATATCTTTTCTCTCCATTTTTAAAGCCACACATTCTATTAATAAATGTTTCAGATTTTCTTTAACTAATCCATCATTACAGAATCGGCAGAATGAAGCATCTGGCTTAATGATGCCCCTCCTTAACAAAATTTGTTTGGTCGGCCATAGATTCAAGCGGAATCTCAGTATTTGATTTCTGAGTTTATGAGAGGGACATTTCAGTAAATAATCAGTGGTTTGGCGGAATTTTTTATGCCCAAACAGAGATCTATCAAAATCTTTTAATTTTAAACAATCTTGTTGGGTTAGATTCCAATCAAGTTGGTATAATTTAGTTTTGGCTTTAATAGGATTGGTTAGTAAAATATCTAATGAGATGTTTGCTTCCGTCAAATCAGACATGACAGCCGCTCTCCAACTAGATGGAAATAATTGTACCGAGCGTAATAGATAATCTGCCAGAATCTTAAGTATACCATTACTTGCCAGGCCTAACACACATTTCCTAAATAAACAGCATCTCTTCCACGATGCATGTATGTTTACTGATAAAATTCCCAACTCAAAGCGAAGCAGTGCTGTTGGACTAGAATTTGGAAGATTCAAGACTTTCTTCCAGAATTTTGCCTCAAGTTTATTCCAATAACAAGCCTCCAAAGGCAACCAAGCCTCACACCCATAAGTAATAATAGGGAGTACCTTTTGCTGGTAAAAGATAAGAATATGCTTACATGAAAATTTACCATACTTATGTTGCAGAATTCTCGCTTGAGATATTAGTGTGGTCAGTTTACCCTTTAAACTGTCTCTTTGAGGCATGTTTGTGGGAGAATTACTGAATAAAACACCCAGGTATTTATATTCATTCACTACGTTCAGCTTTTGTTTATTCAAAAACCAGCAATACTGTTTCCTTAGTTTTGACTTATGTCTCCCCAATTCCATCACTTGTGTTTTCTCCAGGTTTAAAATAAGATTATTCCTGGTGACATACTGGTCCAATTTATCAAGCATGTTTTGTAGGCCACTCGGCGTTTGCGAAATGAGAACTAAATCGTCCGCATAAAAAAGCCATGCAATGGTCTGGTTCCCAAGTTTAGGAGCATCGTTCACTACATTACTGAGTTCGTTGCCTAGATCAAGTATAAACAAATTAAACAATGTAGCGGCAAGAACACATCCTTGTTTCAGGCCTCGTTGGGTTGAAATCTCTTCAGATAGTAGCCCTTCAAGGTTCAATTTAACCCTCATTGAGGTATTAGAGTGGAGTAAATATATTAGATATACAAGCGGAGGTGGACACCCAAATTTTAATAATTTCTCGAATAGCAGATTCCGATCTACGGAGTCAAACGCTACTCGAAAATCAACATAAGCTAAGTAAATTGGTTGGTTTCTTGATGCATACAGCTCTTTAATTGCATTAAGAGTCGTTATGTTAATACTGGTGCCAAGACCTGCTACAAATCCAGTTTGAAATGGATCACGCCGATTCTCTTCTGACGCCCAGTTGTTGAGATCTCTCAGAATAATTCTACTAAATATCTTACCCGGGGCGTCAAGAAGAGAAATCGGACGGTAACTCGCAGGGTTCGCTCGATCTCCCTTCTTATAGACTGGTACCGTAATGGCCTTGCACCATGATGGAGGAACTGCTTGTTTAATTTGCACGGCTTGAAAGACATCATACAAAATAGATGCCCATAATTCCGGATTCTGTTTTAATACAAAATTTGATAGACCATCTGGCCCTGGAGCTCTTGATGAGCTTGCTTTGTTTATATAGAATAACACATCTTCTCGATCGAAATTAATTTGAAAAGATGGGTTGATTAATTCGAAGTTGGGTTGTGAAATTTTTTTAGTTGGAGGTTCGTATATGTCAGAGAAATAGGTCAACCGCTTCTTCTCCGATACACCATTAAGTTGAACTATTGATTGAGTATCAGCTACTCCATTATTTAACAACTTCCAAATTTGCGATGTATTTTTAGTTTTAGCCACCTGTAGCCACTTTTCACCATCATGTTGGAACATAGCTGCCTTGTTGCCCCGGACCCAGTTCTTATAGTTAGTCTTCAATTTGCGTAACGCAGACTCTCGATAATGTACCGGTAAAAGGGCTATCTGCCTTTTCCGTTTTCGGTAATGAGCTTTTCTCTCTCTGATGCTCTGATCAAATACATGAGTATGACACCTATTACCCTTTCCAATACCTGGGGACGAAACAGAGGCAAAAAGATGCATTTTGTCATGATAATTGGGTGAGTTCATGCCTCTCAACAGGCGGTGATGGTCACTTGTTACACTAGACGCGAAAGCTTGTAGTGCATCACATGACCATTGTAGCCTGTTCCGTTGGGGATTTATGACCAGACCATTCAGTTGATACTGACAGTATCGAGGTTCAATCTTAACCTGGATTGAAAACTCAGCCCTTAGCATCCAATGATCACTTGCTGAGGTTGATATTACCTTAAACTCAGATAATTTCTCAAATAACCTTCTATCAACATAAATATAATCAATTGTAGCATTTTGGGTCCCACAAGTCCAAGTATAAGATGGTGGATTGTCAGTGTCGACTGCTCCATTTAACATTATTAAATCCCAGGTGTTAATAAACATCATCCATTGGGAAACCCGGTCCATATTTCTTTTCTTAGTTGGTGTCAACAGATGTAAATTCAGGTCCCCAGCTAATATAACATGCGCAATCTCTGTAGTGGTTATAGTATCTTCTATCAGTGCATTCAAATCATTAAAAAAAGTAGAAGTTAAAATTGCAATTGGGTTCCAGTATACATTTATAACTAAGAATTTCAGTTCATGAAACATTATTATTGAACATTGCAGATAAGGATTAGGGTTAGGCCCTTCTGAAATTATACTTGTCGTGGTCATTTTAGAAATAGTTGTCAACCCTGACATAGGTCTGCCTTTTTGTCCTTTGATAGCTGGGACTAAATGGACATAGTGGTTGTCCCAGGATAGTGGGACAGTTAGCCAGGTTTCTTGCATAAGAATTAAATCGCACTCTTCCAAGCAACCACTCACATTATTTAACAAATGTTTATGTCCTCTGGTGTTCCAGCTCATGGCTACAAATTTCTGGGATCGCGCAACAAATTCATCTGTTCTTAGTTATGCTTTCCCACAACTACATCCCCTAACTGAATTGCTGTCATCACCATTCACCTGACTAGTAGGTTTTATAGCAATCTCAGCAGCCGGGGGCTCTTTTGTGATTGGAATCAAATTAAAGCCCAAATCAAAAAGGTCAGATCTAGCAGACCAAATGATGTTATAAATGATGCGAGATCTTATCCACAAGCAGGACACCGTTGGATCATTGTCATCAGGAAACTCTACTTGTGCTACATCCCCAGAGGAGATGTCCTCTAAGCTCGGAACATCCGAGAATATTTGCATTATGCTTCGTCTATTCATGGTGTACTTTGGAAATAAGCCTCCACGACAGCTAAGAAACAAAGGAAATAACTCGGGGGACATTTTACTCTTAGATATTACCTTGGATCCAGGGCGACTCTGATTACTAGATGTTTCTATATGCAGACAACGTTTGGTCTCTTCAACTGGAGATTTAAACGAAACATTCTTAGGAGTGTTTCTTCCATCGAAGGATTTAACTAGATCAGATTGACTATTATTCATTGCTTTCAGAGATGATTTAAGGGTTTTTTGTTCTGAGGTCAGAGCAACTAGACAGTCTTTGATTGAAATTAAAATATTACTTTGTAGACTGTCTTGGGCATTAGATACTGGATCTATTACTGATAAATCATTTCGGGAGGGTATTATAAGTTGATTATCAGAGGCCCTCCCAATGTTTATATTCCCATCAGCCTCTAATTCAGATTTTTTCACTGCTGGGATAACGACCCGGGTTAGTGGATAAGTCAAGGATGGCTTAGGATGAAATTGGGTCATATACTCATCCACTGCCTTTCTAAGATCCTGGGTGTTAATTATTGAGTTGGATACTCCATCAACATTCACTTGGTTATTCTTCGAGGCCGTTGAAACTGAGTTCCGAGCCATCATCTTTATAGGTTCACTCTCAAGATCCTCCGCGATTTGCACCAACTCGTCTAGAGGAGCATGAGGGGGAACCACATAGTGGGGGTCATGGTGCGGGTCTATATCCTTACTCATCAATCTTTGTCGCTCTTGTGATAAGTTCCGATATTTTTTTGAAATTGCATTAGAGGCTATCAATGAACACCTATCTGATTTAAACAGAGACTTAAAGAATTGTTTTGTTTTCCCACTCGAAGGTATTGTCCTAGACTTCTGATTTTTTGATTTCTTCACACTTTCTTTCAATTGGTGGCATAAACCTTTAGAATTTTTAGCAAATATTGTATATGCCCCTTTTAGCTGTTGCTCATCTCTTATTTTTGAGGCATCAGCACTAGGGGCCACAAGTTCCTCTTCGCTCAGCATTAACTCGTTAGATGCAGGTGCTAATTTAGTCATCTTCACAAAGCCTTCGCCCCTCACATTCTCAGCAACCGCTTTTGCTGTTCTCACATAAGGGCTTGGCTGTGACACCACAGGTACCTTCCCCACCTCTTCTGCTGTTATTTCTCTTATAATACCCTCAACAAGAGGTACCGCAATCTTAGACTTTTGCATATTTTTCTCGGTTATAATTGAACTCAGCTTCCTGTCCAATTGGTCATCAATGCTATTACATGATGACAGCAGTTCACCTAATTGTTTAGAAAAGAGTTTAGCTTGATCGACATCATACTCTTGTTTCTGGGCCAAAGATAATCCAAGAGCCTTCTGTGATTTCAAGATAATTTTAACATTGTTTTGTATTGAGTTAATCTTTGAGTCTAAGACTTCAAATAATTTAGCGAGGGACATCAAAGCCATATTCGTTGCTTCTAGTGTTACAGGAGCTACTTTTTTTGTCTCAGGAGTCGGGTTTACAGCTAAGCTGTCTCTATTTGGTCTCCTCGGGGTCGGCGGAATAAATGAGATGGAGCTTTCTGATTCAGAATTATCTCCAGTTTTAAATAGAACTGGGGACTTAGAGAGATCGGATTCATCATCTTTGGCCACAAAACTAGAGTCTGATGACTCCAGCTCTATAATTGCGTTATCTTCAACAACATCAACATCATACTTCCGCTTAGACAGGGGTGCTAGGCTAATAATCCCTGAACGTGCATTCAGCAGCATCATTGAGTCCGACAGAGAAATGTTACAAGGCTGTTCTGCCACCTCATTGCCACCATTTGTGGCCTGAGCCAACCGTGGGCTCAAAACAGTTGGCTGGACAGGAAAACCCTCTGGTTCGTTATGGAAGGGCTGCGCCTCTACATTAGATATACTTAAATTATTAAGTTCAGCAGTTCGAGCCACAGAACGTGGAGAGCGTCTAACGTCAAACCCATAGTCTCTCAGGTCACCTACGACAAAGTCAAGTCGTGATCTTTTCTTCTTTATTCGCCTATCCAAAGGCACACTTTTAGCAAAAGGACGCATCGTTTTTGAGGGAATCGCTGGGCTGTCTCTTGAAGTGGACTCCAATAAGGCACGCACTCGTTCCACGGATGGCATACCAGATCTAAGAGTGAACATAGTTGGCACTTTCTTGCTTCGCTATAGTGCCTCTCTTTGGACTCCTCAATATTTATAGTGCATTAAACTTTTAAAAAAAAAACCATGTTAACATTTAATTCCAAAATACTTAAAATCGAGCTCTCCCGCAGTAACCGCGTCACCGCGGCGAAGCGGCAAAGCGGGACTTAACGGGGCTTACACGGGTGCGCGCGCGCGGTGCGCGCGCCCCTGAGCTTATATAGCTCCGCCCAGCCCTTAAGGCAGTAGAGCCTAAACAAAGAGAAAATATATTAAAATATATTAAGATCTGTCTCGTAGATTCATATCTATTGTTCCTTCATGCAGCCAATGGGCCGAAATACAGTTGACAATTGCACACTATTGTAGATTGTTGCAAGAAAAGAATCGGAAAAAGGAGGTAACTCGTAAGGGAAAGGAGGCAAAGCTGGTGCAAAAGAAGCTCTCGAAATATGCTTTCGAGGGAGCCATGCTCAACAGCCCAGCTGAACCAAGCGCACAACAAGCGACAAACCCATTGCAGAACAATCAGGGTAACGCAGGATTTTACACAAGAGGAAGGGGCTTTGGAGGAAGAGTATGGCAGAGTAATCTAGGAGGGTTTCGAGGTAACCAAGGAGGCTTTCAGAATGTTCAAGGTGGCTTCCAGAATGCGCAGATGGGCGGTCCAGCTATGCCAGATGGACAGATGGCCTGATCACCGGCAGTGTGTTGGCTGTGTGGAATGACAGGACACATGGCACGCATGTGCAGAAGCCAAGGGATGAGGACAGGCAGGGTGTATCAACCTGCCGTCCCACAGCAGGGTGGTGCACAAAATTACGCGGTACAGCCGCAGGCGCCAGGCGTGCAGCAAGGTGCACAGCAAGCGGTTTAACCACCGAACATGGGGAATTTGCCACAGGGACAACCCCAGCAGGCACCGCCACAGATGGCACAGGGTACTCATTCCGGAGGGGGAGTTAACCCTGGAAATGGGGGGAGCACACAACTATACAGTGGACCGAACCTATATATGAAATAGGACAGCTCACGGGGGACTCTGATATGCTCTATCCTATCAGTGACACCAGACCCTAACAGGGAACCAAGGGTGAATATCACCATAGGGGGGAAAGAATATTCCTTCTTAGTTGGCACGGGTGTGATGTGTTTGTGCATAACAGAAGGCAAGTTTTCCTTGTCCGGCGAGGCTATAGATACTCAGAGTTTCACTGGAGCTCATAGTAGAGTTCCCTTTACAGACGCACTCCAGTCTCAGTGGGAGAGCGCGAAATTAATGTACCCCTTTAAGATTCACGTCAGACCCCAGTAAATATTCTGGGACGAGACCTGATGACTAAATTAAACATGACCATCTCGTTTACCAAGAATGGTATAGTGTGCTCCACTCCAGGAATGCATTATTCGAACGTGTGCGAAATGATCAGAGCATACTCAAGACGTATAGCCATGAGAGCTGTACCGTTAGAGCAAGAATTGTTGTACATAGGGCAACTGATCTCACATGAAGGGAAAAAGGTAACCCCAGAAAGGGCTGACGCTATCAAGCCGCCAAGCCGCGCACTATAAAACACTATAAAACAAATGCAAAGCTTCTTAGGCCTGTGCAATTATGTCAGAGCATGGGTCTTTGACTACAGCTCATATAACAAGCCCTTGCTTCAGGCCCTAAAAAAGGCCCAGGCAACAAGGGAAGATATCGAATGGACTGAGACAATGGAAAAGGGGTTTACAGAGCTCAAGGGGCAATTTGTAAGGCACCAGTTCTCAGGATTCCTAATTATGCAGAGGAATTCTACTTGTTCTCACATTCCGATGGTAATTTTATGACAGCAGTGCTCGCGCAGCGAACCTCGCTGGGGTACAAGCCCCTAGCATATTACAGCGGAAGTCTGAACCCAGTCATGAAGGGCCACTTCCCATGCGAACAGAACCTAGTTGCCGCTGCATTCGCTATCGAAAAGGCGTCATCCATTGTAATGGGATGCTCCATGACATTGTTTGTAGAACACTCACTGTTCGCCATACTAGAAAAGCCAAAGGGCACACTGACATTTCAGAGAGCATCTGCCTATGAGGTGATTATCTCTAATCCATCAATTAAAATAGTGCGATGTAAAACTGTAAACCCGGCTATGTTCATAGCTGAGCCAGTCTCAGAGGGAGAACCTATGCACGACTGTGCGAACTATGAGGAATTCTATGATGAGATCCCCAGGGTAAAGTAAAATGCCCTGGCGAGTGGAGAAATCATCTTCATTGACGGGTCTTTGAGACTCGACCAAGAAGACGGACAAAGGTATACAGGCATGGCCGTGGTAAAACACCTAGCGAATGGGGAGTTTCGTGTACTCGTTAGTGCACGAATACCATCTCACTATTCGGCACAGGCTGCAGAACTATTGGTGTTGATACTTGCCATTGAGAATCATGCAGACCAGGAAGTAACAGTATACAGTGACTTCGCCTATGTGACGTCCACAGTGCACGCAGGACTAGTGCACTGGAAAAGGAGGGGCTACCTCCAAGCAGACGGCACACCAGTGCAACATGCAGCCTTATTGGACAGGCTGATAAAAGCACTGCAGCTCCCAGTGGGCATAGCGGTCGTGAAATGCGCCGCTCATACCAAGGGGACGGATTTCGTGTCACGTGGAAACCATGAAGCGGACACTGAACCCAAGCGCATGGCATCCAAAACTGAAACAATCATGGACGTGGAGGTGGCACGTACCCATGAGCGAATGATGGTAGCACAAGCCACACCAGAAGCCTATAGCAATATGGGGCAGACTCAGCTAATGGAGCTCCAGGGGGAGGCACCTCAGGAGGAGAGAAATGTATGGAAGCATCGAGGGTGTTCTTTAAACCTCTCTGATGGGTTGTGGAGACAAGACAGCACTGGTAAACCAGTAATGCCTGTTGCACTTCTAAAAATAGCATTAGAACAACTACACTACCCCATCCATATGACTAAAGAAAATCTTGCTGCAACGCTCGCAGAAGACTGGTTCACACCAAATTTGGCAGAGCATGTTGTATTTTTCATGGTGAACTGCATTATCTGCCAGCAATTCACCGCTGGGCACACGTTAAAAGTAGTGAGAGGAATCATTCCCAGACCAAATGGACCGTTCCAGCACTTACATATTGATTACGTCGATATGATTCAAGTATGCAATGGGTACAAGTATTTAATTGTGGTGGTGTGTCCATTCACTAGATGGATAGAAGCAGGTCCCTGTACAGACCCAGATGCTACCTGTGCCACTTAATTCCTAGTGAGGGAGGTGTTCCCTAGGTGGGGGGTGTGCGAAGTAATGTGATCAGATAACGGGGCTCACTTTGTAAATTCAGTTTTCGAACAGATTAGCTTGTTGCTTACTATAAAGCACAAGTTCTCGTCGGCGTATCACCCTGAGGGGAACGGTATATGTGAACGGATCAACGGCTTGCTTAAGGAGAGGATAGCCAAGTTGAAGCTCACATTAAAGAAGGGATGGCTGCACTGTCTACCATTGCCATTGTATGCACTTCGGACCCAACATCTTACGCCGCACAAGATAGTTACAGGCAGAAGGATGAGGACCCTCCTTGCCCCCCTGAGATAGAGCTAGTTGTGATGCCCAGCCGACTAGAGGGGTCCTGGGAACAGAGATGCAAAAGTACCTTAACTGTATGACATCCAGCGCCTCTGTCATTACAGGCCAGCTGCAGCAACAGAGAAAAGGGGACGGCGCAGCACGAAACACCGCAGGGAGTGCTGAAGCAGACACCGAGCAAGGTGTACATGCGCCCCTCATCTTCCCTGGTGACAGTGTGCTTGTGAAGAACTTTACGAGGAAAAGATGGGACGAGCCAAGATTTAATGGCCCTTTCATCGTAGAGGACTACACCCCCTCCGCTGTCAAGCTCCAGGGCAGAAGGGCATGGATCTTCCTAAATGACATTAAACCCTTTATAGGAGAGAGCCCTCCTGCTATATCCAACTGCAAAGAAACCACAGACAATGGGGAAGAACCTCAGCACGTGCAGACAAGATCCATGGCGAGGAAGAAGGACGCATGAGCAGAAAAGAAAAGACGAGAGAGCTTTTCGTGAAAATCTTGGCCTTACACTAAACATTTCCTTTAAGCACCAAAGGGATAAAAGACAATAAAAACGGACACTCTGTGCAGCAAAAAGTGCAGGGTAAAAGAAGAGAATCGCACATCCAATGCTGCAGTAACGCCACTCATATGAACTTTAAAGCCACACAGAGCATTGGAAAAAAAAACCCAAAGACTCTGATAAGCGGGAAATAAGACATTTCTGAGAACCAAAAAAACGATACCCACAAGCAACTAGCACCAAGACTTTGTTCATAGAATTTATGGTATCCCCCACTAGAAATATCACAAATGATGTGCTTTCCTGTTTTCGGCTAGTACTAGAGACATTTCCATCACTTGTAGGGAGAGACACCAGTATCCCAGATTTCATTCAAAATCCAGCTAACAGGAAGATAATACGGCAACTACTGACTGTCCTCGCGGAGGCTTTCGCCAAAGTGCCCGAGTAAGGTGATAGGGGTACAGATGCTCCCACCACAAGTGATCATTGATGAACTGACTTGCACTCTGTTTTTGAGCATTAAAGAAGAATGCACAGGACTCGTCGGGAGAACCACAGATACTTTATCCATTATCAGAGATCCAAGAAACAACGAATTCCTAAACCAAGTGTGGTACAAACTGAACTACGTGGTCGCAATCCACGCAGCAGGAAAGGGAAAAACTGTTCACGTCACAAAAAAGGCCTATGATCTAGAGACTAGAAAATCAGAACGAATGTCGTTGGCACCAGAAGACAGCAGATATGCATACCATGTCTTCTTTCACCTCATCGAGAACTTTCCAGAACTAGTGGGTAGACCAAACGATGTTGACGTACCCGCATTTCTCAGAGACCCAGCAAAGAACGCGCAATTAAACATGCTCCTGAGATCCATCATAGCACAACTAAGAAGTAATTATGGTCATCCACTGCTGAGAAGAGCCTTAGAAGGAGGAGATCCACAGTGAGACTTTCCACCGAGGATAGATCGAGAAGGGCAGAAACGAGGATCACGACATCCTGTCCCTAGTCCATTTTTATTTTTTCTTCTATTTTCCTTATTATCCTTTTTCGTCACCCTTCCGCCGTGGAGCAGATCGAGGAGAGAGACGTTGTTCTTCAACTTGCCGCTTAGAGACCGAGCAAAAGGAGCAAACACAAGAATTTCACCATCTTACTTTTCTTTTTCTCCATTTTTTTCATTTTATTTTTGCATAATTTTTATTTTTATTTTGTTTTATTTTCACAACATTTTATTTTGTGTGATTTTTAGCAGTTCCATCTTCTCATCCTTTTTCGCATTGAGCAAGTTTCAGCATGTCCTCAGGGCCAAGGCAAATTCGAGGGGTTCACTGCTATAGATACACTTAAATGAATATGATGTACCAATGTTGATAACCTAACCTTTTTCCATAGTCTAGCAAACAGAACCGAGCGGCATACCCACAGACTATCATCATCACCCGCAAGAGGGGGACTTTCGAAAAGCACTCAACACTTTAGTAATAATAAACATTTGAACTGTGATATCAGAGCAAGAAAAGAATAATTAATTGACTATGGACTCGGTCGAAATGGGGGCCCGGAACAGTAACATAGTTTCACCCCCAACAGAAGGGCGCCCTCGCATCCCTGGAAGAAAATCATGCAAACATGTTGTTCCGAACGGTAATGTGCATATGTACAGTGATTATTATTGTCTTTCTGTCTTTAACAATCAGAACTGCTTTCTTTATTGGTGCACGCAGTGTCCCACTATCAATACGCCCACTGGATAATGAATGCCTGGGTCCTACGAAAGCACCCAGACCCTATATAGTCATTCCAGTCCCAAGAAAACCTGATGATAAAAATAACAAACTGAATTTAGATGTAATGAGCAATGATTTAGACACATTTGGGGTGATGACTGGAGAGAAAAGCTGGCGACAAGTTCAGCACGGAATGAATGACAATGTAGCACTGACCACAGCACACACCCACACACAGAATGCACACAAACAAGGGCAAGTGTCAATGGCTACAAGGCCTCCAATGAAGGCAGCGGAGAAAGAGAGACTGACTGTCGAACATTCAATCCCAGAGAATAGTGGAAATGACCAAGAAAAGCCAAGTGAAACACCAAAGACGGAGGGAATAATAAAATCCCTCAAAAGAACAGAAGTGGCCACGAAATAACTCACAGAGAAGACAAAAATGCTAATAGATTATTTGTTCCCATTCATAGTCCAAGCAAAGAAGCTGCACGAGGAGCTGAAAAACAGCACTATAGAAACTATAAAAGCAAGCACGCCTGCTCCAATGCAAGGAACAAGCCGCAGGCCTACAACACAGCCACACGGTGGGAGATTGGCGAACAAGTGGTGGTTGGGGGAAGTTTATGACAGACTACAAAAGGAAAGGAAAGGAAGCACAAAACCGTCTCCTAGCACAGCGATGCAATCGAGGCAGCCTGCTCCACCAAGATACCCGAAGGGGAAACCAGCACAGACGCATTTAGAGACGTAGTCATAGCAAACTACAGAGGGACGTTAAACATCAAGAGAAGCCCTCACGAAGATAACAATGAACTTAACGATTACCTGAACAGCACAGCCCATCTTGGAAACAACATATGGTACCAGCACATGAAGGAAGTAGGACGAAGGCAGTCAGAAGGAGAATGTTTCGTCTGTGCACTCCTACCATACAGTATGGGAAAATCCAAGATCTTTGTGGCTGTAGAAATTGATGTCCAGACAGCACACTGTATGTCGCACGTAGCAATGTGCAAGACCAGAGGTCAGTTCATGGGCAGTGATGCCTCCCTGAAATGGGCAACTGAAGCAACTGACCCCGACGAGGATGATTATGTTCAAGACATAAAAACAAGAAACAGAGCACATACTAAGAACCATGTAATCAGGTACGAGAACCCAGATGTAAAAGGGGCAAGAATTAGATGGGAGGTGAATCAAAAGCTAAATATCCAAGGGAAAACTCCAGAAGAAGCCAGAAGTTGGAAGAACAGAGGCCAGATGCAGATTTGGGGGACAGTGCTTTCACCAGACGGATGGGAGAAGGGGGTAGTGATCTGCAGAGCCCGGATGGTCACTGGTCATTACGAGCCCACCATCAACATAGTACGAAATGGATGCAAGCCATTATGGCCGAAGCTTGTAAAACTACTTACATGGGTCGAAGACAGAGGAGGACCCTTACAGATAGTGCCACTAGAAAACCCAAAGCTATGTTTCAGAAATAACGGCACAAGGAAGATGGGAGAGAATCAGAACTGTGGACGAGTCTTCGACGCTCTAGGAATGGTACACGGAACCACAGTAATCATGGATCATTATTGGGCATGTGGATCCAAAGCGTACATAAGACTGCCGAAAAACTGGGGAGGCATATGCACACTGGTGAACGTCCATGTTCCCGCGCTAGTGATCCCTAAGAATGACCTGAATTTGGACAGTTTCCCGAAAGCAGATGCTCATTTAAGGAGAAGGAGATCTGTGGAACTGGTATCCAGGATGAAAAGGGAAAACTACTTTTCTCCCAAATCAGAAGAGGCATTCCATGCAATCCCATACGAACACAGGCTGATCAGCCTCACCTCAACAGTATTCACCACGTTGCTCTTGCCCCACATCCAAATTGGAGTAAATGCTAAATGGTTGCAGAAAACCAGATGGGAGTTATTGCAGACCATCAATACCACCATAAAAGGATTTAACGCGAAGAAAGCAAAGCTGAGAGCAATTATACTAATGACCCTCCAAAACAGATATGTACTTGACATGATCACTGCAATGGATGGAGGTGTTTGTGCAAAAATCGGAGAATCATGTTGCACATTTGTACCATCACACGACGAAGAGAACGGAACCCTAACAGAGGCCATAAGCATGTTGACAAGCCTGAAAAACCAGATGATCAATGAAAGTGATGAAGTGGATGATGACAGCTGGTTTGGAGACCTATTCTCATGGGTCCCACAATGGATGGCAGACATATTCAAGTTTCTGGGAGCTCTACTAGCAATGGTATTGCTAGGATTCTGTGTTATCAAGATAATCATTACACAGTGCCAGAAGACTGCGAAGAAAGCCATAGGGATGAAAATAATGGTCAATGTTGAACCAGGATGGAAGCCCAGGGACCTGACTGATGAAGAAATAAGAGACTTTGTGAAACACAGCAAATTTGCGCCAGAGGGAACAAAGTTCACATATCCTAAGAAACGAAGAAGGTATGAAGAAAAATGGATCCACTGCAGTCCAAATGGACAATGTCAGCTAATGACATGGAACAAAGACGAACATGTGAAGACAGCAGGGAGTTTGAGAGGAGTGATAAAAATATGGACTCCAAAGATACACATGTTCACGCCATCATGTACTAACCCTGAAGACGATGAACAAAATACTGAAGAATCAAAGGAAAAAGAGATGAAAAATGAAGCAGAAGTGGTCGATGAACCGACCAGAGGGGGGAATGTAAAGGAGATCCCAGACATGACCTACACCCCAGCCCCTCATTTCCAGCTACCAGGAAGGCACTCACCAAGGTATTTGACGTATGAAGAGCAAATGAACCAACATAGAGCCGCACTGGGACTCTGCATTACATTAGAAGATCCGTACCAGTTGAGGCGCCCATAACCAGACAACCCTGGGCAGCACGGTACCCTATCTGTCAGCCATACCAGCCACTGATACGAAATGAGGAGTACCTACACACGGTCCATGAAGAGACCCCAAGAGCCTTAATGGAAGGCCAGTAGAAAAGGCATAATTGCCTGAACAGACTCGCAAATTAACAAATCAGCCATCGAGAATAACACTCAGCGCGAGCAATTATGAAAATAAATATAAAGAACACAGGAGAGAGACGATGCTGAAATATAAATAAACGCGTGTAAATAGGCTTGGAACGCAAGAAGCTAAAGAAAACGATACTGCTTGCTATGCTTAGTAGAATAATGGAAAGCGGCATGCTCCAAATATAAATCTATCTCAAGAAGTACATTATACAAGTGCGACTCCAGTTTGTAAAAGCAGAAATGTGCCCAGGCTGCCCGAGACCTAACAGGCCCAGTTTCACAACCCAGCCAGAACAGAGAGGAAGAGCCGAATCGAAACTCAACAGAGAGTGGTTCATGCCTGGGAAATCGAGGTCACCCAGAGAAGGGGAGGATAGCGTCAACTCGCAAGAAACAAACTTCGGAGCATACCAGCTCGCCCGTGAAGGTCAAGCTAAGAGAGGCCCAGGCAGGTGGCTGGGCCGAAGCAGAATTAGACACAATAAAAGCTGAAAACTCAAGCCGATCCATGGTGAATAAACACGTGACCAGCCAGGCGCGAAGAGGTACCATCGCCTGATGCCATCCAGAACCGAAGATGCTATAACTTTTCCTGATAAGAGGCTACAGTTCCGAGGCCATACCCAGCCAACTAATTGACACATAGCCCTAAGATACTGATTCATGGAAGGGAGGCAGGGTGAAACTTGGGACACCAGGCACCTGGGTGTCCACTCTGCATGCTGCTAATTAAAATGAGGATTTATGTCTAGGGGTGTGACCTGCCCAATCACAATGGACCAAGAAATCTAGGGTCCTATATATCGTAGAACCAATGAGATGTCGTACTTATGTTGACGTCAGTCACGTGTGATGTAGTGGGATGGGCATAGGCGCCCACCCGATATCCAATCCACATGCTCTATTGATATAGCACTTATACTTAAGTTACCTTTCCTAACCAATTATATTGCATGACGAGTTTTGTAGAGTTAGACGTCAATGATGACGAATATTGCCTATAGGAATTGCTGTTCAACTGAAGTTCGAGGAAGTCGGAGTGAGACAGGTGATCACAATGCTGCTGATTCCCATTTTGTTTCTCTGTTTGATGTACTTGTCATTAAACGGGCTTCCCTTTGCCAACTTACTGAGTCCTCATTATTGAGTCGTGTTGGAGTAAGTGAATCCTGCACCCCCCAGTCCTCACATGGTGCAGCTATCTTGTCTTACAAGTTGTAGAGGGTGAGCGATGGCCTATGGGCCCGTCAGCAATTTTCTCCCTTCGAGAACACCCGCTTGACCAAATATATTTTATTTTGGCTCCGGCTGGGTTTATTCACCATTTCTTTTTGTTAAAGTCTTTCTCGTGTTTTTCTCTATGCGCCAAACCGGGGATGATTCCATTGTTCGTCGTCTTTTCGCTGGCTTCTGCACAGAAGCCCTCCTTAAGGCACCTGAAAGTCTAGGTAGGCAGGATGTGAGGGAGGGATCTTCGGACCCCTGCCATGGTTTCCCTTGGTAACCCCAGTCGCACTCCTGTTTGATTGGCTGAGGGGAATGTCCTTGCCAGGACAGCCACCCTGCTGTGTGATTGACAGCCAGGCTGTATGAATGGGGAAAACTGCATAAAAATGAGGTCTCTGGGACTGGAAAGGCAGAGTCGCCACTGGAACGGAAGAACCAATGAGGAGCTGATGGAAGAGGACCCCTACAACGACTGAACCGCCCGGTGAAGTCCTGCTGCAGGTCTGAATCTTCAGAATCCGACGACAGAGAAGATCCTACAGGAAACCTCTTCCCTTGAGCTGGTGGGACCAACCAGTTCACCCAAACTGCAAGCCAGGACCCCTCCTCTGGTCGAATTCGCTTTACAGAGCTACAGTGGGCCAGATAGCCAGGAAGGTTGGACCATGCTTGGGTTTTAAGGAGCGCACCTTTTATTCCTTGCTTTGCTCTGCTGCTTGTTTCTTCCCTGGATAGCCCAGGACCCTCCATTCTTCCTACTTCTTGTCAGTCCGATAGTCGCTTCAGGAACCGTGAGCCTGCTGGAACTACCAGGAACATCCGCCTCAGCTATAGCTTCCTCTCCGTTTTAAGGTACTGTGCAAATCCGGTTGATCGCTTCGTTCAACCACGGTGAAAGTGTTTGAAATCTTTCTCCAATCCGAGGGCTTGTCCTTCTCTTCTCTTTGAACTTTTCTATCACCCAACCTCCTCTGGAAACCGTGCCACAAACTTTACCGCTAGCTACCCTGCACTGTGTGATCTTGAGCAAAAGACTTTTGACCCATTGACTTTGGCCTTAAACCTTTTCTACCTGATTCTATCACTGTAGTTCCTCTTGTTCAATTGCCCTGAGTACTTACCTGTTAGTTTGATTTAATTTCTAATAACGTTGTCTTTCCCTCCCTTTTTAAATTGCTGTAGTGCTATTTTGCTCCCACTTCATTTGTGAGCTTAACTTGTCTGGAATTTAAGGGACGTGGTGTGGTGTATTAAGAGTGTGATTTTTAGAGTGCTTATAATAGTCTAATCTTAAACAACTGAAGAGTGAAATAAATGTATATTCTTTTACTTGAAAACATTGAGTCAGTGTTTGCCTGAATCATAGTAATTGCTGTCCTTTGTGTAACTATCTGAAACTGCTCACTTACTCTTGAGGTAAGTCTGGCTGCTCAGCCATCGCTACCACTTTAACTGTGTGAGTACAGGTTTGTACCAAAGGTGAATTTGTACTGTCAGTTGTAGTCTTAATTGTGTGTGGGGTTCCCAAAGGATACTGCATATAATTCTGCCTAACAGTGAGAGGGGCTGGCTTTGGCCTGCAGGCAATTCCAGATTTGCTGTACAAGGTGTATGCACCCACTCACCGCTCATCGCATTGTATAGGATTTGAAGGCATTTTAGTTTTGCTCCAAACCCCATATCCAGCAACTCTTTGTATAACCATTTCCAACACAGGAAACATAACACTTTTTCTGTGTCAACTTTTGTGCTGTCTTGTCATCTCCACATCTTCTCTTATAGCCAATTACCAGATCCAGATGTATGAACTGGTCAGATGGGAGGCAGGAGATATTTGGGGAATTTAGCTGTCCTTTCTATCTACACAATTGAGTGTATGGCCCTTGGAATGTGCATCTGTTACTGGGTGGGATTACACCACAACTCTGAGTCCAATACCAGACATACTCAAGAAGATGACAAGTGTATGTTTTATTAGCAATGATCTAAAACAGGGAGTTAAAACGAACATCAATGGAAGTACGCTCATTCTCAGCGATTTCCACATGAAAAACAATGATATACACTCTTCAAGGGGCACATCTAGACATACAATCATATAGGAGCTAGGTTTGTTATTGGCTGTCTGATATTAGGTGGACAACTCATGACTACTTCTTCAAACGTGTCATTTTAAGAAAAATCTGTTGCACAGTGTTTCATTGGTTTCTCAAGTTATAAGGTCCTTTGTTATATGGACTAATAAAATTGGTTGGCACGCTTGTGCCATGTCTGGAACATTCGGTTCAATTAGCAGCACGTAAGCCAAGACCCAGGGGCAAGTATGATATGATATGGCATGTGTAACGTGCCAATACACAAGTGTTTCAAGGTACGACGAGGAAAGGAAGGGGGAACAGAGGAAGGACAGAGACACCGATCTTACTGCCAAGCGATATTGAGATCGAGCAAGTGCAGGGGAGGGTAAAAATGCCAAGTGAAAGGGGAGGGGGCAGTGCTGTACATGGGATCAAAACAATAACAGGAAGTGCGGCCAGCAGGTGCAAGGGTACCCGCAGACCGCAGGTGTCCAAAAGTGCAGGTAGGGGGACTTTAGCGTTACAGATCCAAGTGACAGGATTGCCGGGATGCAGTGCGGGTGTGCAACTGGGTGGGCCCGAAATCAGAGGGTAGCCAGGTGACCAGTGCAGTATCAGACAGGAAATCAGCAGGGGAGAGGAAGAGAGAAGGCAGAAACAAAGAGGAAGGACTTAAGGTACCTCCGGAACCAGAGATGGTTCTCTTTCAGTTTCAGAAAATTAGGGAGGTTGCTCCAGTTAGAGGCCCCAGCCAAAGAAGAGATCTACCACCAACTTGTTGCTTGGAGGGACGGCTGACCCTGAGGGAGTTGGAGACGGAGTAGTGGAGAGCACGAGTAGGAAGGTATTACAAAGAGAGATTTGGAGCTATTGAGGACCTAGGCCTCAGAAGGCCCTGTGGGCAATGCAGACGGTCTTAAACTTAATCCTTGCAGCCACGGGGAGCCAATGCAGAGATATCAGTGCTGGAGAGATACGATCCCTGGGCTGGAGGCCAAGGGCAAGTCTCGCAGTCCTGTTCTGGATGAGTTGCAGAGGGCAGAGAGTAGAAGAAGGCAGATTTAGAAAGAGGCTGTTGCAGTAGTCCAGCTGAGAGACAACCAGAGCTCTAGAGACAGTGAGCTTCTGGGGGAAGGAGAGGAAAGGAAAAATACCTCTGAGGAGGTGCAGTTGGTAGTTTGACTTCTTAGAGACGTCAGAGATGTGAGGAGAAAAGGAGAGTGTGAAGTCAAAGATGACCCTGAGGTTCTTAGCCTCAAAGGTGGGAGCAGGAAGAGGGCCAAGGGAGGCCAGCCAGAGAGTGACAGGAAAGGAGGGTGCAGGTGTGCCGATGAGGAGAATCTCTGTCTTGCTGGCATTAAGGCAGAGATTGTTGGCTGCACACCACACCTGGATAGCAGACAGACAGTCAGAGATGAGAAAAGGAAAAATGGTGGCAGGGGGAGCCTGAAAACAAGCTGAGTGTCATCTGCATAGCACTGAAAGTTGGAGCAGAGAGCGGCAATGTGGTGGGCGAGAAGTGCCAGCTATTGGTTGAACAGCCAGGGAGAGAGGTTAGACCCCTGGAGAACACCACAGGTAGAGAGTGAGACAAAGGAAAGGAAGGACCAAAGTTGGACCTGGGAGGGTCGATCAGAGAGGAACGAGGTCAGCCAGGCTATAGCCTGATCGGTGATACTCGGGTCATCACGGAGACGATTGAGCAGGATGGCATGGTTGACTGTGTCAAAGACAGAAGAGGGATCAAGTAAGATGAGGACACAGGGGAGATTAGAATCAAGGTTAGAGAACAGGTCTTCATGGATGTTCAGGAGAGCGGTTTCCGTGCTTCTGGCTGCTCTGAAGCCAGACTGATGGTCATGGAGACAACCAACAGAATCAGTGTGAAGATTAAGCTGGGAGATGGCCAGCTTTTCCAGGAGTTTGCCCAGGAAAGGAGTGATGGAGATTGGGCGATAGTTAGCCGGGCAGGAGAGGTTGGCTGAGGGTTTCTTGAGAAGAAGGTGCCCAAGATGGTGCTTCAGGGGGAAAGGGAAGGCTCCAGTGGCAAAAGAGTGGTGCAGAAGTCAGCCAGGGCAGGAGCAAGGGTGTCAATGTGGTCCTTGATGGTTTTGGAAGAACAGGGAAGAACTTGTTTTGACAAGACTTTCATAGATCAGACTTGTCTAGAAACCTTGTCAGGGGAGAACAGAGGAAAGGAAGAGAAAGAGGGAGGAGAGGTGGCCACAGGAGGGCTGGAGGTAAAGGAGAGAGTAGAGGGAGGAGGAGGAGAGGACAGGAGGGCAGACAGGTTGTGCTGGGTTTTAGAGATGAAATGAGAAGCCAGGGCGGTGCAGAGGTCCTGGGAGGGGACAAGAGAGGTAGAGACTGCAGCAGGATTGGCCAGCTCCTTGCAGATTTCAAAGAGTTCGACTGAGTTATTAGATGCCGCAGCGACGTGGGCTTGGATGTGGGCTCTCTTCGTAGTGCGGACAGAGAACCGGTATTGCCTTTGGAGCAGGCGGCAGGCCAGTTTGTCAGAGAATGCGCAAGAAGCTAGCAATTTCCTCTCAGCCACCCTGCACTTGTGTTTAAGGGTGACAAGGTCAAAGTCATACCAGGAGTTGCACTTGACTTTGGGCTTCAAGCGGATCCTCATGACAGGGGCAAGAACATCAAGAGTATCAGACATAGAAGAGTGGAGCATGTAAAGGGCTGTGTCAAGATGTGAGTCAGCCAGAGGAGGAGGCGGGGGAGAGAAAGTGGCGGCGAAAGCCTCAACTGACACACGCTTCATGGGTCGGCTTCATGGGTCGGATGAGGGAGTCAGCGATAGGGAGGCCTGGGTAGAGACCAGGATATCCTTTTTGAACTTCTTCCTACCAGAATTACTGAGGAGAGCAGGATAGTCGATAGAGAAGCAGTTTCAAAAGATAGGAGAAACAGAGAGCATCATAGAGTAGGTGGGGGAAGAGGAGAGAGGAAGAGGGGTCGTGGGGAAAGGTGGGGAGGAGACACTAGGGGAGGGCACAAGGAGGGGTGCAAGCAGACAAGACAATAGCGGACAATTCACTAAGTAGACAAGAACAAAGATGGAAGAGTAGGCAGAACACAAGGCAGTCCGGTAAGCAAGTCAGGTTACTAGGGCCTCAAGAACAGAGCAGTCATTAAAAAGAGAACCTAGAGAAGGGTGGAGCACAGCAGAACACAGAACAATATACAAAAGAACAAAGCAGTTGACAAATGTAAACCTAGAAGAAGGAAGAATGCAGAAGAACACAAAGCAATACAATGCAAAACAGGGCAGTCAATGAGGAAGAGCAAAGGGGGTGCGTAGATATGACATGATGCTGCCCCACCACCCAATTAGCCCAACATCTCTCATCGCCCATGCCTTCTGCCATGTAATTGTCTTTGTGCTTGGCCTTGCAGAGTATTCTTGTACTAGGAATGCAACAGGAGTGAGGGCATTCGCTATCGTGTCTGGAACACCAAGCTGAAGCCCTATTTCCAGCCTCAACTCACGTGACAAGAGACCACGATTCTATAATCTTTTAAATGAATTAAGACTTGGCATCCTTTTTGTTCTTCCTTGCACCTTAACGTGAGAATTTTCATCCTCTGCACACATGTTCCTCTTCAGCGTAGATAGCTGATCTCAAGTTCTCAGTTCTTGACTTCAGGTCAGACAGCCTCTCAACACAGCTCCAACAACCCGCTATTCTACTGCGACACAGCCTTTCATTCTCTCCATGGTTCTTTGGCTTAATTATTTTATGATACCAATGTCCAGTTTCTGTACAATGGTGGCTCTGCCTGCATTCTATTCACTACTTGTAGCTAGCCTATATGATGACTTGATCTGTCTCACATTTCAGCGTCTGTACATTCGTTATACTTCTGATTTCTGCAGCACTTGTTAATGTGTAATCTTCTTCTTTTATGCTTTTAAGGTTCACTTGATTCGTTACTTCATCATTTCTCCTCTAGGATCCATACGTCGTCTTCATTCAGTATTTCAGGACGTTGTTTCTTATGACGTCATCAGTTAATTTTCTTAGCTATTTCTCATATTCCTTCAGGAATCTCCTGCTGCAGGCCATCATCATCTCTGGGGTACGTTTGATATGGTTGTCTTAATGGATACCTTCTTGTAAATACTTTGTGCGGTATTGGTACAATAGCCGGTGTTAGACAGGGCACGGTCTCATGTCTCCAATACAGGGGATTTAGGGGGGTAGGATTTACTGCGGATGTGTACGTCTGCTCCTCTACAATATTGTGTTAAGAATTATATATCATGCTGTTCAGAGACCTACATGTAGAGCATCTGAAGAGATGTCATTATGCTTTAAGTGAACGCATCAATGCTTCTCTATGTCAGGATCAAAGGGCTGGCACTCTCCTTCAATAAAGAACTTGACAACTTCTTTGTGGCCAAGGCCAACCAAGGATTCTAACGTGTCACAAAGAATATTGCAACCGCACAAAGAACTCAATCCATTAACAACCTCACGCTCAGCCACTCTCACTGACCACAGGTGCACTAACCACGCCAACACAAATGGCTTGACAAACCCCCTCTCACGCTACCAAAACAGTTACAACCCTACATCTCTAACTAACTTGCAAACCTCAACCACCAGCCAAAGCATCCTAACAAGTCAGACAATTGAAGTCGCCCATCTGGAAACAAAGCGCCTCCAGTGTAGACATCAATGCCCTCCTGGAAAACACCCCCACACACACAGAAGTCAGTTACTCCTGGTTTTACAAGGCCAACAGTTAAGCACAACTCTTTTCCCCCTCCTCCCAAACCGCTCCCCCATCCCTTTCTCTTTCAGATCCACCTGCAGCCCTGGAGCCCATGCATTTGGCAGTGGTGTTCTGTATGCATCCCAATAACATAAAGCATAATTTAAGTAATCCCTTTTTCCGTTTAATGATGAGAAGCAAAGCCAAGTAGAATCATTTTACTCCCATGGGCGCTGTATCATTTGTCGGATGGTCGGCCACAATCTGGTGTACAGTTTGTTCATCAGTCTAGTGTTGGAACAGATCATTTCCAAAGGGCAGAAAGATGAGGGTGCAGACAAAGGACATGCAGAGCACAGTTAAAAAGAAATGGGAAAAGAAAACGGGCATAGGCAGGAAGACCCAAAAGAAGAGGAGATCAGTAATCAGGGCAGGTGGGGAAAACAAGACAAAGAACAAGAATTTCAGTAGCGGAAAAGGAAAGAAATGGACAGACTTTATGGATATCGGAAAGATGAAAGTGACAGAGGGTGCACAAGTGCAGAAATGTGGAAAGCGACCTCAAAAGGCAGAAGAAGAACGAGGAAGCTGGTCAGGAGGAGACAGAATAGATGGAGGACAAGCTGAGTAGTGGGGAGGGGAGCAGAAAAAGAGAGAATTTAGGTAAAGAGAATGAGAGAGCGAGCATCCGTCATTTTGAAGTTGGTAAAATCTATAGTTCTTGTGATGGGGAATCTTGAATAGTCATCAACTATGAATACTTAATGTCGTTCCTGTGTTGAGCCATAGAAGTCTATAACTACGGTGTGCCAGACTGTTTTGGGGAAGTTTGTGATCTTCAGTGGAAGTGTTGAATTCAATTTTGCCGTGATTCTGAATGTTTTGCAATGTTCAATAATAGCCTGTGCAGACTCATATAGATTTGGGCAGTATTATAGGTTTCTTAAGAGTTTCTTGGTGTTGATGATGCCTCAGTGTCCTTCACAGACAATGTTAATTGTTGTTTTTCGTAGTGATTGAGGTATGATCAATTTGGTTCCTCTAAGTAGTAAAGAGTCACTGGACGTGGACAGTTCAGTGTGGATGTTTGCTAGCTGCCGCCGTTCTATTAGATTTATTTCAGGATGATGTGACTCTTCCTGTTTTGTATTTTCTCCATTTGCTAGCTTTGGAGAGTGAAATGGCCATTTGCAAAGTTGGGTCATTGCTTGCTGTGGTTAAAAGCCTTGGGTTCGAAATTGTTGGGGGAAGAGTATTTGCAGACATGTAGTTGATGTAATGTTCCCCTTCTGTGGAAGATTGGTTCGAAATTGTTGGGTTAAGAGTATTTGCAGACATGTAGTTGATGTAATGTTCCCCTTCTGTGGAAGATTTTGTCGTGGAATGAAGGATGGGGTTTCGGGACAGGTATTCAGCCGGGTTACAATCCTTATATTATCTCATGCCCAATAGTTCAATGAGTGGGGCATTTTAGTCCTGGAGTTGCCAAACAAGGATAGGAATGCCTGATGGTCAGTGACTAGTGCAAACGTCTTGCCTATAAGGAAATGTTGCAAGTATTCACACCCCCAATTAGACGCTAAACTTTCTTTCTATGGTGAGAGTATGGAAGTTAAGTAGCTTATAGTACACAGCCAGTGTAGGCTACCACCGTTTTGACATGTGGAGTAGTCACCTCATGTTGTACAAGAAATGCACCAAGTCCCACAGGGAAGGCACCAACTGTAACTTTGCTGCACAAGGAAGGATCACAATAGGCCATGTGATGGGCGTTAGCCAGTGTTTCTTTGATAGTATCAAATGCTAATTGACATCGCTAGGTCCAGTGCAATATTTCCTGTTTGAGAAGGTTCCTTAATGGTTCTGTAGCGGTTGCGTAGTTTGAAATGTATCTCGAACAGTATCCTGCCATACCATGGAATTACCATAGTACAGTCATTTGAGTCAATGGGGATAAGTGGTCAATAGTCGAAACCTTTGCACGGTCAGACACCATACTCGGTTTAGAAAAAATGTGACCATAACATTTCAGGTGATTTTTGCTGATCTTACACTTTTCTACATTAAGGGTGAGTCCTACTTCAGAAAGGGCCTGGCAGGCGTGAGTTAAAGTGAGGCAATGTTCCACTTGTGTCTGTCTAAATATCAAGATATCACAGCTATAGTTAAACGACTGTGGCAAGGGAATGAGTAGTCTGTGAAAGAGCTCATGTAAACATTTCCCCAGCAGAAAAAAATGCTGAATTTTTATCATTTATTTCTAAAAAGGTCCTTGTGTGTCGCAAATGTGGTTATGGCTCTGGAGTCCGGATGTAGTTCCAGCTGATGGTAGCCCTGATCGATGTCCAATTTCATGAACTTTTCAGCTTTGTCTAGCCAGATGATCATGTCTTCGAGTGTGGGGCCAGCATGGCGTTCACGTTTGATGGCCATGTTTGGGATCCACATGTCAACACAGAGTCCGATCTGGCCACCATCTTTGGGAATAATGACCACGATGGAAACCCAAGGTGTGGGTCCTGTGGTACCGTCAGTAATGCCAGCTTCCAAAAGTCTGTCTATTTCTTTTAAGACTTTCTCTTGAAGGTGGAAACCCACTCTTCATGGGTTTTGAGGCACTGGTGCACAGTAGTGTTAATGAGCAGGCGCATGAGAGGGCCATTGAATTTACCAAGACCTGTGATGATCTGAGGAAACTCATTTGTTAGTGGCATCCTAGAGAGAATTGTTGGTGTAGGTCGAACATTTGTGATGGCACAGGTGATTGCTAGAAGGCTGAGACGCCTCGTTGTGGTGTAACAGGTCAGACATCTGCTAACGGCTGGTGTCCTTAGTACATGGATGAGGGCAGGTGTTTTAGTTTCATGGTGGAGCATGCAAGAGAACTGTCCAATATGTTTGAGGGGTTGCGCGGCATCCCATTGGAATATTCAAGCAGTGGATGCAGTTAGTATTGGGTTGCCTTTCAGGGGGCAAAATTGTCATTCTGCCATAATATTGACAGTTGCTCATGTGTCAATGATAAGTTCTGTGTCCTCACTGTGGACGTGCAGCGTGACTTTTGGGGATGTTTCAGTGCCTGCATAGTCCGCCATGAGGTAGACATATTCATCAGTGGACACATAGCCATCTGTGGATGTTTCTTGTATGCGTGAGTCATCTTGTGGCAAAACATACAGAGGCATATATTTAAGGAACTATGTCTAACAACGACTCCTAGGGATTTGGTTCATTCCATAGGATTTTTGTGGGAATAGTCTGCCTTCCCTGCAGACAGTGTGGAATGGTTTTCATGACCACATTTACTGCATTGCTGACCCCTTGTGGGACAGGGTCCTCTGTGGGGGAAGAGAAACCGCATCTGTAGAATAGATGTTGTGGCTGGTTGTTATGGTGCAGCTGGCCATTGATTGAGGGTCTCGGGAACAGTGCATTGACTGTGGAATGATTTGGTACAGATTGTAACAGAGTAGGAGTGGTGAGAGCCTCTTGCTCCTATGTTTTTCCAGGGATTCCATCTCTGCTGCCTGCGAGTCAACTCGTTCATAGACTTGTGCAAGGTCGAGTATATCCCGGAGAAGTAGAGGTTTTTTGAGATGTTCCCTGAATGTTGATGATGTCATCTCCTTTTGGAGGTGAAGAACAAATTTGTCTATGGTTTCTTGTGGTTCATAGCTGCATTGGTTGAAAGTGTAGCGTTCCAAGTCAGGATTGAGTTGCTCTATAAATGTGCTGCTTAATGTAGTAATGAGCATGAGGTAAGACGACTTCTAGGGGTAGGGGTAGTTTTGATGACCGATTTTACCGCTATCTCCACCAGGGTGGTGAAGATTTTCGACGCATCATTGGGGTCTCCATCATCCATGGCTTGGAATAAATCTTCGAAGACCGCAACACAGCCAGTCCATATTGGCCCTCGTTTAGCCTGTGGGGGACACCATATGGGCCCTCCGTCAGTCTGTGTGGCAAGTTCAAATAGGGTGGGTTTCCTGATAAAGGAAGCCCTGTGGGAGTGTGGAATGGGCTCCGGAGGAGGATTCTCATTCTGCATGTTGTCAGAAAGTTAGGGTGATGCAAACATGTAGTTTGTTATTTCAAGTGTTGGGCAGAGTTCCGAGCAAAAACAATGAAGGTAAACATTGCGAATGAGTGTGCAGAAGAGAAACATGCAATCCGGCTAGAAGGAACGATAGACTGATCTGCCGGAAAGATACTCTGTGTTTCCTGGAAGGCACCAAGGAGTCAGATGGCAAGCTGTTCATTTCGGCAATAGAAATGTGTATGCACACTAGAAGGAACAGCCCGGCCATGATTCTGCTCACTATGCGGTGGGCAAAGAGGGCCGCCGACGTGAACCAGGAGGAGCGTTTCAGTGGTCAGATGGCAAATCCTGCGTCGTGGGAGTGTGCGCCATCAACACAAGAGGGGCTTAGTGCTCCGATGGCGTGTCCTGCGTATCATCTGGTATGTGGGACAGATGGGGTTGAGCCACTTATCGGCCTGGAGCTGGCGTACAGGCGGGAGTCAGTCTGCCGAACCTGTGGATGATACACCACTGCATTGAGCCGCCGATGGAACCCATGGACAATGGGCTGGAATGGACGCAGCAGTCGAGGCTGACTTCCTGAGATAGGTTTCTGTCTTTCTCTCCAGATGTTTTGTTGTCAAGGAAGTACAACTAGGAAGTAACAATTATTTGACCCCTGAATAATGACGGCGGACACAGGAGCGAGGAATAACCACGCCTTCTTTCTTCCTTCAACATAACATCTCCCCTTCCTGTGAACTTCACTTCCCCTCTCCCTTGCCTTTTCTCCCTGCCGATTGCTATGGTCTCTCTAATGGAACACACCAAAAAAGAACGAGGACATGACCCTCGTATGATGCGAGCCACACCCAGGGGAAGTTGTGAGAGAGTATTCAAGGGTTAGGCCTGCTTAGTCGAGCAAGCTGCCGTGTGAGCTCTCTGATGGACCTGAAAGCAAGCTGAGAAAGTCACCCATGAATTCCACCCTGCGAAAATCTTAGGCGCTTAGAGGCCGGGAACACAATGACTAATACTTTCACACGGCTCCGCCATGTCATGTGATCCTCGGGGAGTTGACGCCATGGCTGGTGATGTCAACGGAAAGACGTCTCCAGTTCAGCAGCAGATTAAGTTCTGATGGCGCAGGAAGGCGGCCTTCTCTCTGACTAGAGAAAGTGCGCACGCAGCAGCGTCCAGAGAGCGGGGCTGTTTAATATTAATACCTGCCTGGCTTTCAGAGCCGGCAGACCTGTCTGATAGTCTGCCAAGACGAGGCTCCTGGCAGGGCCGCCGCCTCCGCTTCCTGACGGCAGCTTCCGCTGTGCGCTCCGTGATAAGAATTCATGTCCGGCATCCGAGGACGGTGTACAGTAAGACAGTAAGACGAGCCGTGCTATTCCATTAATAATGAGCTGCAAAATGCCGGATAAACACATATATTAGATATATTAGGTACTAGCCTCCCCCCTTGCCCCCACCCGTCCAAGGCACGTGCTCTCCTCCTTTGAAACAGCAGCAAACCACTGTAATTATTATTAGCATGAGAGAGAGAGAGGGAGAGAGAGACAGATAGACAGACATTGGGGAAGGAGACTGTGAGAGAGAGCAAGACAGACACAGAAAGGCTGAAAGCCAAAGGGATGGAGAAAGAAAAAGAGAGAGTCAGTGAAAGAAGGGAGAAAGAGACAAAACTAAACAGTGCAAGAAATATTTTATTTATGTGTTTATTTTAATTTGTGTAAAGCGCTGCATGCCCGTGGTCCTCAGAGCGCACAATAGAGTGAGAAAGAGTTAGAGGGAATGTGTGTGTGAGAGGGTTAGAATGTGACAGACAGGGATAGACAAAGGAGCACAAAAACAAGACAACAACTGCAAAAAGCTTCATTGGAGACAGAGCAAGACACAGTAAGTGAGGGGGAGACAGATGGAAAGAGAGTAAGACAAAAGGAGAGACAGGTAGGTGAGAAAGACAAAGTGTGTATGTGACAGAGATGGAGGGGTTGCGGGAATTAGTGAGCGAGAGAGTAAGAGAGACAGACACTATGGAAGGACAATACGAGATATGGGGACAGAGAAATAGAGAGAGGAGAGCGAGAGAAAGAAAGCGAGGTTAGGAAATTGTGCTGAAAACAGCAGAGGGATAGAATTAGAAGGCAGGGAGGAGGTCTGTGGGCACTGTTAGAAAGCTCAGAATCAGGAAGAGGAGGTTAGAGGGAAGCTGGATCTGAAATAGAGGGGCGAGACTGCCAGGGCTCAGGCAAGATGGAGCAGATGGGTCACTTTACAGAAGGGGCCAGGTGGGCGTGTCACTGCAACTTCAATTCTAGCTGGAAGAGCCCTCCACAAAGGTGCTGGGGCCCAGAACCAGTGCTAGGGGGCGCACTGCCCACCAGGGGGGGCAAGAGGGGGCGGCCGCCTCCACCACACCTCCTCTGGCTCCACCACTACCCAGATCCTTCAGTAACTCTCCCTCTAAGATGGCAACCTGAATTGCTATGCATACGCACATACTTGTAATGTACACAATCAAAGGAACTCTGCAAGAGACAAACTGTACGGTTTTCAGGAGATCGCCGTGAGCCGAAAGTCCATTGGGCGTTTGGACCTGGATGTGAAAGCCCATTGGGCGTTTGGTCCTGGATGTGAAAACCCATTGGGCGTTTGGTCCTGGATGTGAAAGCCCATAGGGCGTTTGCACCTGGATGTGAAAGCCCATTGGGCGTTTGGTCCTGGATGTGAAAGCCCATTGGGCGTTTGGTCCTGGATGTGAAAGCCCATTGGGCGTTTGGACCTGGATATCTGAAAGCCTTTATCCAAATAAAGCAGCGTCTGAGGTCTCATTGCCATTAGGTAACTTTAAACTCTTTGGAAAATTAAACTGTCCTCTTCGCTGGAGGTTCCAAAGAAACAAACAGGGCTCTCTCAGGAGGAAGAGGAACACACAGTGAAATCAACATTGCAAGTCAAAGGTAGGAAGCCAGGCCTACACCTTTTGAACTGTGTGACCTGGGAGTACTGTATAAGACAGCGTCTCTACAAGGAGCATGCTTTCTTCACACAAGGCCTCCTGATGTGGCTACCAGGATTTACTGGTTGATAAAGTAGTGTTACAATTGGTCATCCTAACACCTGTGCTTACAGCGCTTAGCAGTGGACGGAATCCGGCATGAAGCACTATCTAGTAGCATCATGGCATTCTTCCTCTGCAGATGCTCAGTCGCAAACGATAAGGCTTGGCCATTTGTGAGGTTTGTGAACTCTCAGTAAGGCTTTGCCTCCTAGTGGAGCATGTGGCAAGCATTGCGTCCCCTGTGCGGCTACCGCACACCTGCAGAGACCCCTGTGCAAGGGGGCTTCACTCCTCAGTCCAATGGCCACCTGCCCTGCTGTCATCCAGATAGCCCAGGTCTGCACCTGTCTATCACTTAATTCAGATAAGTCGCAGACCTCCACTTGTCCCCATCTGAGGGATAGGGCGGCGATGCAGGATGTTCTTTTTATTGGGCGCTACTAGGAATAAGGAGGGGCAGAAAATGCTGCATGCAAGCTGAAACTATTGTCATGGGAAGTGAAGACAGGGGAGCAATGAGATGTGGGGGAGATGGAGGAACAAAGGGCCTCATAACATGATGGGTGGTATTCCAGCAGGAAATCTGCCAGAATACCGTCCAATGGAATTACCGTTACTGTCACTTGGTCCGGCAGAATAACCGCCAGATTACAAGTGACGTTGGCGGAGGTAATCCCCATTTGTTGAGAGTCAATTGGACTCTATGGAGCATTTTGTGCCGAATTACTGCTGAAGTAATTCCGCCAATTTTCGGCGGCAAGTGGGAGGATTTACCTCTAGCATAATGCTCAAGGTAAATTCTCCACACCAGGGCCATACCCGTATACTCGCAGTATGGCGCTGTGAGAAAATGTGCAGTAATTCCGTTACCGACAATTCTTTCCCGCACCGCCATACTTCTAATGAGCCCCATGCCTTTGAGTGTAGATTGTATTTTACCCACCATTGAGCAGCCATGGCCATGTTAGTCCCTAGGGCCATTCCCACCCACTACTTATCCCTCCTCACCCAAAACACCTACGCTCTATTTTTGTCTTACTTGCAGCTATACTTACTTTATTTTACATTTATTTATACTGCGTGCAATGCACAAGGAGGTATGATAGCGCATACAAACAAACAACACCAAAGTATACAACATAAAACATAAAAGAAAAGCATGATTCAATCCATAAAAGGCAGCACAATCGCCAAAAAAGAGCAGGCAGAACAGATGGATAAAACAGGTCAGTTCAAAACAATGTTTAATTTAGAAAGAGGTGACAAATGCTTCAGGTTGGTAATTCTGTCCAGGGACAAGGGTAAGCTACTAGAGCCACAGCCCACCACAATGCATTCAGTGTTATCAGAGCTGCACCAGTTGTTCTGGGTTCCACTGAGGACCCTCAGTTCCTGGGATATGACACAATTTGGAGCCACTTGTAGATTGAGACAGGCTAGGATGTTGTTCTTTAGAGCCTCCCTTGATTCAAACTGGCCGGGTATCTCGACGTTGGTGATAATGAAGTTTCTGGAGTCCAAGTCAAAACTCCTTAGGTTGGGGTCCATGATTTTCGGCATCGTTGATTTTGTATGTCGTGGGTCCTTGTGAAGTGTGGCAGCCGAGAAGGCAGCAGGCTTAATACGAGGAAATGTACCCTCCGGTGGAGCTTCAACCTCAAAGCAGGCAGCCGGGACTAATTTCGCCTGCAGAACCAAACCAAACCAGAAAAATCTGTAGGGTCTGTTTGACATCCCTGGTGAAGCCCAGACTGGTCAGGGGAAGTTTGAGAGGAGTTTTGCCCTCTTTTAGCTTCTGGTTGTAAGGGCTTCTGTGACCTTAACAGGGGTGACAAATGAGTTTATGGACCAACAAAGACCACCCAGGACAGGAATTCCTCAAAGTTTGAACAAACTGCAAGATCCCGCAACAACTGGTGCTTATAAAACAACCAGTTATTGTGTGCCTTGGGGATACCTAGCCCCCCCATACATTTTTTCTGGAGTCTTATCTCCCGACTGCCCACCCTTAGTTATTTGCAGAGTTCACACAGACTGGGCACGCATCAAATCATGGCCTTCTAGTTTATTAGGTTCCTCATTCTCAAATGGAACTCCATTTACCACATCAAGGTCATCAATAGTCTCGGGTTCAAAAAGCTGTGCATGCATGGAAAAAGGTGAATGGGAGCAAGCGTTGAAATCATACTTGAAGTCACTGTTGAGGTTTTTGTTGTTGAGCAGGAGTTTAGTAAGTAGGAGCTGCTCCTTCTGGAGCTTTTATCTCCTTTTGGCACTTAGGACTAAAACCTCAGAGAGGCGGCTACCTCTACTGTGGTGGTCCAATGGCAGTGAAAGAGGAGAGGAATCCCCCCTACCCACCTCATCAGTTTGATAGATGGAAGGTACCGGGGTAGAAGCCAAACCAACTTCTATGGTCCGGTCTGTGATCTAAGCATGGTTCGCGACCTTGTATCAGGCATAAAGGTTTCGGGTTATGAACTGAAGCACAGACACAGATGAAAGTACTGAGCGGGTGCTTACCCACGCGTAATTCCAGAGACCAACGGAGCACTGAGTGAATGCTGGAAAGCTGCTGCAGAGAACGTCCTCAGTACTAAGCCACCAGCCGTGGAGGACGGAGACTGTGGGACAGAGGACCGAGGCCTGGGGGGCTTCAAGG
The DNA here is from genome assembly GCF_040938575.1 of Ambystoma mexicanum. Classification (NCBI taxonomy): domain Eukaryota; kingdom Metazoa; phylum Chordata; class Amphibia; order Caudata; family Ambystomatidae; genus Ambystoma; species Ambystoma mexicanum. Next base: position 1,565,089,711 of record NC_090929.1, on the reverse strand, counting down.
GATGCATGACACCGTACTCCTTACTGCAGCCGACGTGATCCTGCCCGCCTTGCGAAGGGGCTTGCTGGACTCATCACTCCGCTGCTGGTAAACCAGCTCCTGGTGTAATAAAACTGTCTTAAACAAGTGTGCCTTCAGCCCCTTAATTTATGTATGTGTGTCCTTGCATCTGTCCTGCTGCAAACAAGCATTGGCAAAGCCAACGGCTTTGACTCTTGTATAGTTTAGTTTAGTTTAGTTTATTTATTTATAGTGTACACCAGACCCTGGGTCATCAGGGTGCAGAGGATAGGAATATGTTCAGCTTGGTTACAGGGTACATAGATATACAAAGAATATACAGGGAAATCAAATAAGCTGCAATATACAGAATATACAGGTGTATACAATGTGAATTAAGAGATTGAGTGACTTAATTACAGGGTCCATATGTGCAAGATAATCATGGGGAATATACAAAAATATCTGACAAGTTGCAGTATAAAGTTACAGTTATGTACAATGTGAATTAGATGGTCGAGAGGCACCCAGGTCATTACAGTGTAAGTCACATGATCAAGTAGCATAGTAACAGGGTGAGCTCTGTACATCCGGCGTGCAGTTCAAGCACATAATAGGTTAATCAGAGAACAGCGAGGTGGGCGTTCAAATGAGGGCGTCAGAGGTGTCAAGAGAAAGGAAATGGTCAGGGTGATTAGATCTCATTTTCTCTTAGCCAGTTAGTTAGGTTCTGTCTGAATTTAGAGAAGGGCTGGGGTTCTCTAATGCTGGGAGGTAGGGAGTTCCACAATTGTGCCGCCTTAACTGGGAAGCTGTGTCCTCCTATAGTTGAGAGTCTGAAGCGCGGAACTTGGAGGCAGTTCGTGTTGGCTGATCTTGTCGGTCTGGACGTAGTTTTTTTTAACATAATCTGTCCGTGAGGTAAGGCGGTGCATTATTGTTGAGGCACTTATGAGTAAGGGAGGCGATCTTAAGTTGGATTTTATCAAAAGTGGATAGCCATTTGTAATCTCTTCTTACAGAGGAGATATGCTCATTTCTATTAATCCTAAAAGCTGCTCTCAAGGCATTGTTCTGGAGAACCTGAATTGTATGGATGGTATGTTTGTTCGCTCCAATGTAAAGTCCATTACAGTAATCCAATTTGGAAAGTATGAGGGCTCTGGCGAGCGTTAGGCAACTGTCTGTGGAAAGGAATTGTTTACTAGCTCTAATGAGTTTGCATGTGTATGCAGTAGAAGAAGCTAATGAGTTAACTTGTTTAGAGAAGTTCAGGGTGGCGTCTAGGTATAAGCCTAGGGTCTTCACCTGCTTTTATGTTATTGCCATCGATAGTGAAGTTAGCATAATCGGGGCTGAGTTTGGATATGTAAGTTGGAGTGCCTAAGATAATAAGCTCAGTTTTGAACGATGCTGTAGATTCTATTCACGAGAGCCAGATCCACGGCGTAATCTCCTGAAAGTGGAAGAAGGATCTGTGTATCGTCTGCGTAATTTGTGTAGGCGATGCCCAGATGATCCATTTCATCGAAGAGCGGCTTAGTGAATACATTGTAAAGTATGGGTGACACACAGGATCCCTGTGGTACGCCACGGGTTATAGGGATCGGGTCAGCTGAGGCCGATGGAGAGAAGACTCTCATGGTCCGGTTACTCAGGAAGGACTTGATCCAAGTTATAGCCTCCGTAGAGAAATGGGCTACAGAGTCTAGGTGGCTACATAAGACTGAATGGTCGACCAAGTCGAATGCAGCCGAAAGGTCTAGAAGGAGGAGTGGGGCTGCTTGTCCATTAGATAAACATATGCATGGGACTGCCATCCCTGTAGTACCATTATCGCAGTGCCTTTACAATGCGGATCCCATGCCTACACAAAAGACAAAAGTGTTGAATGCTGGGTTTTAATGCTGACTTGGTGGTGGCCCTATTCTTCAACCTCTCGAAGGTTCAAGTCCTGCGCGTTGGCTAATCTGCAGTCAAAGCCCCCTCTACTAGCAGTGCCACCCATGGCCAAAACCACAACTTTGTACTGCCATGCGCACACCCACAAACTCCAACCCCATGATCTCAGCACAAAGTATGCACACCAGAGTCCTTCTCGTGTGGCTATGCCAGTGCTTCACGTGTAACCCTAGCACAGAGGCCCAGCCTCCAACTCTCTGATAGCACAGCCATTGGAAGTGGGTTACCAGTAATGCTGATCCTCCACCTGTCAGCCCTCTGATAGAGAGGAGGGGGGAGTAATGTATGGGGCAGGGATGGCCTGGGCTAGACAGCCCAAATATGGGCATGAGGGGTGAGAAACAGAGGAAAGCAATGGGTCAGGTGTGCACCTGCATTCTATGCTTCACCTGGTTTCCAAAGTACCAAGCAGAACGAAATGTTCTCCCCCTTAACATATTTCAAGCCCCACAACGCCTCTCGCCCAATGGCGTGTTATGAGGAAGAGGAGACAGGCAGAAGACCATGGGGCATTGGTTTGGTGAGCAGAGACCCTGCAGATGCCCTCTGCACTGAGTGCACTTGACTTCACCCGCTGTTCCAGGCTCCGCTCCTCATTGTCCACTTATTCATTTCTTCTGCACCTCTATTGCCTCTTCGGGGCAAGCACTGGCCCCTGATTCACTTTTAACAGGGAGAGAGATTGGCACACATCACCAAATGCAGTAATGCGTGCAATCTGCAGAGGGGCATGATATGACGCCTATGCTGTAAATCTGTGAGCAGCCTCTGCTGTGGATGTATGCCCTTCTCTCCAGCGCCAAGATACCTCTGGTGACCGTGCACTTAAGAAATGACAGTAACATACCATAACATAATAATCTCTGGCACTAGATACCCTCCCGCTCACCTGGTGCTCACTCTTCATAGCTCTTCCAATCTCGCACCCTTTTGACTCTCTCTTCTCTCTCTACTGATATGAACTTTGGTTCCCAAGGGCGTTCAACCTACCAGCGCCTTCAGACCATACCAATGGTATATAAGGCGCTATATAAATGCAAGTTAACAATAACAATAACAATAACTCTAGTTTCAGGACACTCCGTACGCATGTTTAGTCTGATATCACCCTGGGAGGGTCCTCCATTGGTCTTTCATGGTACACATTGCATGGATTGTTCTACAGCCTCTGTATTGATAACCCTGCAAGACAATCTCTCCCAATGACCTTCAAACTGGTTTGCTTTTATTCATTTCGAGCATACCTGGCCTGGGGCTGTGCAGGCTCGTTTTACTGGGGTGGCCCAAGTGGGGCACTGACTTATGCAGCGGTGGCATGAAGTAGGAGAGCACATACATATAATGGTCATAGTTTAGGATAATGGGGTGGCACCTGAGGTGGCCAATCAGATTCCAGGGGTAGCACGAGCCACCACAGGCCGCTCCGTGGACACGCCTCTGTACCTGGCATGGTTCACCACTGCAACTATCAAAGGACCACCCACCTCTGCTTTTTTGGAAATGTTTTAATTGGGTGGTTGCTGTACAACAACATGCCTATAGAGACAGACACAACTTGACACATTTCCACGAATCTGACTAATGTGCTGTTGCAGCACAGAAACAGCCACTTTTCGAGTAATGGACCCTCTACATTGTCGATGATACAGAAAAGTCCTCCAAGTGCTTCTGGATGTCTGGACTTCCTTTCATGGTGGCCACCGCAAGGCCCACTATAACATGTTCAGTCGACTTCATTTTTTCCAAATGGGTCCTTCTAGATACCCTAGCCTCCTCCCCACAAATGGAGTCTTGCATGGTTCCCCAATTATGCTCATTCTTTGGAATGGGGGCCTCTTGCGAACCAAGGAATGAACATCTTCTAACAATATCATAAAAGGCGAGATGTATGTTTGTCCCTGTATGTTTGTCCAATGCAGTAGCTTCGCCTGTTGTCCCCTAGAGGGAGCTGTTGCCTTAGGATATAGAGAAACAATGGCAATCCACATAGCTTCACCTGTTGTCACCCCTAGAGGGAGCTGTTGCCTTAGGATATATAGTGGTCCTACTGTGTTAATGTAAACCTGCACCTTGCCCTGTGTACACAGGCTTCTACACTAGTCTACCAATATGTTGAGGACACCCAAATCTCCTTGAAGGTTCTTTCGAGTGGCAACCTACCCTTCCACAGGACCTGAGAAGCGGAATGACGGACAGAACAAGGGTGGAAGCAGTGATGATGTGTGTGCACTCGCCAATGTGCAGCTCTGCTGGCCGGAATCATGGTGCCCCTTGCCATGCCTTCCGACGTGTTCCGTGCTGGCATTTTCGTGCCGTAGCATTCATCACCAGGCCCCCTGGTAGAACACCGGCTGAAACATAATGGATGCTGAAAGTGCAGAGGGCGAAGAAAGCCCACAAGGCACCTAGACTATATGCCCCGGCCCAAAGTGGGGGATCCTCATAGACGCCGTATGGATGATATCTCACCACGCTGCAGCCATACATAGCTGCACCATGACATCAAATAGTATATCAGGTCGTGAGCACCATGTGGCATGCCTGGGCACTTGGCATAAGGCATGCAGAGGGGCAGCTGCAGGAATAGCTTCAGCGGAAAGAATACAGTGACGTCTGGGGGAAAAGCCAGGTATGAAGTCAATGTAAGCATAGATTGCCTCAAGGACGATAGCTCCGGGGCAACGTGCTCACCTCGAAAGACAGCAACAAGGGTTCGATCCCTGGGTCCGCTCTTAGAAACCTCTGGGTATTAAGCGCTTTATAAATAACCTATCATAAGCATAGCAAATAAACAATATTTTCTGCGAGTAAACAAGTAGTTGTCATTGTCGAGGATATTTCTAGGCAGGTATAAACACATTTTATTTAATTCTGTGATTCTGTAATAGCTTTATGAGACATGATACTCAAAATAAACCCATCACCTTCCCTACTAACCGTCCCCACCCACTAATCTCACCCGCAAAAATATTGCACGACCCTAGCCTGCCGTCTACATTTTGGTGGTAAATTTCAAGCAAGAGCACAAGCCCAAAAAAGTTCGCTATTTTTGGTCGAGCACTAGACCCGCTACCAGTTGATAGCAATCAAGCTAAGTTGTAGCTTCCACCTGTTCTAATTTTTCAACTTTGCTGGGCATTTTTGTGTCCCCTTTATAGCCTGTGCACATTACAGCCGGCTGCACCACACTCAAATCAGATTAACCTCTCTGGGAGAAAAGGCGCCAGAAAGAAGAGACATAGAGACAGTGGGAAATGCATCAATCCCCATGCTGGCGAACTGCCGAGTGCGGTAAACACACTCTGCGCATGCGCAAGTCTGCGCACTTCCTCATTGGTCCATTCGCGTCTGACGAGATTCCCTTGTCACCCGCGATTAACTGTGCCCTTCCAGGACACAACATCTTCCCCTTGTAGACAAAAAAATGTTCATTAGTCACAGTTCTGTTCTCACATCTCCTGGATCAATCTTACAGGTCTCCTGATACATCACGTGGGTCTTGAATGTCCTTCCGCAGTTGGTTCCGAGTCCTCGTTCCTTGATCTTTCCTCACAGCACCCTTCTGTAACCTCCTCTTATCGATTCTCATCTTCTCCTTCTCAGTATAGTATAAATTGTGAAACGTTTTGTGTAATAACTCATCCAGGAGACCGGGCGGTCACATTGACCCCTTTATCTGGGATACACCGAAGTGAGTGGGATCAAACTTAGATTCCGATTTACTGTCTTGCCTTTGGCAGAAGAGAACCTTGCCACCTGTTTGCAATGTTGATGGTTTTGCATTTCATCCTCCATCAGTGTATTTCTTCATCTCTTGTTTCTTGGGGGCATCTGTAAGCTTCAGAGTCGTGGTATCATTTCCTCGAGAGCCCCCAATATTGGGAAGTCTTCTTTTCACCTGCTTTCCGAACAGTAACTCTGAAGGACATCTCCCTGTCGTTCCATGTGGCGAGTTTCTGTAGTCCCTGAGCATGTTGCATACTGCTTGATTCAATGACACTGGGCACAGCTCGTTTTGCTGGAGTACCTTCTTGAGACTCCCCATGCCCGTCTCGACCATGCCATTCGCTTGAAGCCATAATGGCGTGATTTTTGTGTGATGTATTCCCATGTGACCCATGAACCGGGCCAATGCTAGACTGCTGAAGAGTGGTCCATTTTTTGATTTTAATACCTCTGGAAAGCCCTGTGCTGAAAACATCTTATGCAATTCTGGGATGACAGTGCTAGCCAATGTGGTGGAAATCAGCGGTACCAGAGGGGAACCAGGAAAATCCATCCATTACAACCATCAAATATTTACCACCCCCAAATGGTCCAAAGAAATTGATTGCTACATGCATCCAGGGTGCTTGTGGCATGTGTGACATCCTGAGTGGTTTTGGGTTGTTGGGGTTGGATGTGCACTGACACAAGTGACACATTTTCACTGTGTTTTCCATTGATTGCTGGGAACTACACAATGTCCCTTATTTACTGCTTGGTGGCAACCATGTCACTATGACCTTCATGCTCAAATTCACAAATTGCTGTCATAGGTCAGTGTATATAACTATGTGGCCACCTCGCATGACAAGACCTTCTGCTGTTATTGAAGATTCATTCTTTAAGTGTCTGAATGCTTCCATCTCTTGTTTGAACACTCCTTGCGTGTCTCGTATATCATCTAGCCCTATGTCTCTTCACCTTCGAGATGCTATGAGTTCTCTTACTTTCCTTAATATATTGTCTTTCATGCTATGTTCTCGCACTATGATTGTCATGAGTGGCTTCTGGGGGGCCACGCTGTGCAAGAAAGTTGATGTATTCTTCTACTATCAATGTTTGCGTTGCGTGATCTGGAAGCAGGTGCTAAGGCATAAAGTCTGCTCAGTTGTACTCCTTTCCTTGCTCTTGTATTATTGTGAAATGAAAGTCTTGCTGCCTCAACCCCCATCTCACAATTCTGGGTGGCATTTTGCGTTGAACATTTCCGTATATGGTGATGAGAGTTGATGGTCAATCACAATGCTGAATGGTTTTCTCAGCAGAAACTTTTAAAAATACGTGCAGGCCCAAACTACGGGCAGACTTTCTGTTTCCCTCTGGGAGTATCTCCTTTCTATGTCTGATAGGCTCTTGGAGGCATATGCAACGATTGTTCTTAGAGTCTCTCTCGCTGGCCGATGTTGAGCCAAAATGTCGCCCAGACCCACTGGGCTGGCATCCACTGTCAGGTCTGTACATTTGGTAGGGGTCCCACTGGAATTCTCTTCCTTGCTTGGTGAGCTCCCTTAAAGGAGCACTGATGATACCAGCTATAGTAGCTAGCCATTCCCAAAAAAACGACTGTACTTCGCTCACTTTTTTTGGGGAAGAGATGTCAGTTATGGTGATTACCTTTCCTGGGTCTGGGCTCATCCCTTAATGCCAAAATATGTGCTAAAAAAACATAAGGTGTTTCTTGTGGAACGCACACTTCTCCAAATGTAGCGTTAGTCCTGCTTGAGATAATGCGGTGAATGCTTGATGAAGTGCCAGATCATGGTGTTTGATGTTGAATCCGAAGACCAAGATATTGTCACTGTAGTTAAAACAGTTCTTCACGTGACCAATGACTTTTCTAGAACCAGAAGATGAAATGCCAAAGCAGAGTCTTTTGCATCTGAATAATCCCTTGTGAGTGGTGAACGTAGCTGGTCACAGCTGGACATGGCTGGTCAACATGTGGTGAGTGAGGGTGGTTGAGCATGAGGTTGTTGGTGGCTTGTTTCCATTTGGCAGTTTTTGTAAAGTTTATTTCAACTTGCTAGGATTTTCCTCTTGGCCACAGAAATGTTTTCGAGTGAGGGGTTTTTACTTTGGTTCTGATATTGGGTGTTGTTGCTAAAATATTGGTTGACAGGCTTGATGGCAGTGTCTGTATGCCAGTCTAATCCAGAAGCGCCTTGGGTAAATACCATTTGAGTTTTCTTGCAGGTTTGTTCCTTGTGTTTTTTCTGTTGGGGTTTTTGCCTGTTGGGCAGGTGTGAGGTGGTGTAGTGATGATGAGGTTTGATGAGCCGTGCCTGTATGTCATTCTAGCCCAAAGCGATTAGAGTTAATGCGTAATGGCTTTTTTGTAAATATGTTATTAGTTGAGGATTGGTTCCTTATGTTCATTCGGGTGGGATGTTTGTTGAGTGGGTGCCAGGTTGTCCATTGCCTCCAATTCAGCTGTACATTGGGCCTCATTATGGGTCCGGCAGTAACCCTGCTGGTGCTACTGGTGGGTTGCCGCCGGACCCGTAATATTTTACTGGGGCCTGAATGCCCAGTGCCACTCGAAGATTACAATTCCGGCGGCACGGGAAGTCAGGCACCAGTAAAATGTAAGTCCCCTTTCCTGCTAGGGAGTGGGGACACGGAAGCATCGGCACCGTTGCCAACCTTTTGGAACTCCTTATTACCTGGCTATTCATCTGTAGCTGTCTGAGAACCACATTCCAGGAAGCCCTATATGTCACTGTGGCTTTCACTTTGTCAGGTCCAGAGAGGGAGGAGGAACATTACCTTCAAGTGTGGTGCTTCAGGTGCTGCTAAAAAGCCTGCTTCAGTGCATGGTGTGTTAATATGTATGTAAGCACAGCAGTCCTACATTGAGTTTCCAAAACATGGCTTTCTGCTGAGTTATGTTGCTGCTGTTTCCAGAACCTGCTCCAGTTTCAATTTAAGCCCCATTGTGCTCTGCTTTTCTGCCTGCACACCTGGGCTCCCTGCCCTGCATCCCTGCTTCTCTGCCTGCAGTCCTTTGCACTCTGTCTGCAGGACTGTTCTGTCTGCCTTGCAACCCTGTGCACTCTGCTGCATTTTCCCTTCGTCTCTGTCTGTAGTGCTCTGTTCTCTGCCTGCTGCTCCTTGCTCACTGGAATAACAAGGGCTGAATTGCAGCATGGTAACAAGGGAATGCAGGACTGGAATTAAGGAAGCTACAGTCAGGTAAAATGTACTATGGACACAGAACAAGGAAACAACATAAGTGGTGGCAGTGAGCGAGGAGGAGCTAATGCATAGCGTTCGGCAAATCTAACTTCCACATAAGATGCAAACATATAATTGTGCACATTATTTAAGACTGTTTATGCTTTAAATGTTGTATACATGTGTCCTAATGTTTATTTATCAATTGGCCCAAACATAAAACGTTAATTTCACAAAGATGTGTTTATTTGGCATCAGTTGGCCTGGGGAGCCAGAAGTAGCTCCTGGAAGATGTTGGTGTCAAGCTAACTAGGCTCTTCTAGGCTACAAGCAGGAGTTAAATAGCTCTCCTCAATTCTGAACCCTGTCTTTTTCCCTCAGGCCTCCCAAACGGAAACCTATTCCTCCGGGGAAGCAACACAGATCACATAGTGAACTCACCCACATCGACATCAGGGGACGCTGGCTCTACTAACAACAAGAGTTAAGCACAGCGCCTTGTCTTCTCCCACTAACCCCCCAAACACTCCCCCCCTCCTCACTTCACATCCTTGATAGAGCGCCTGGAGACAAATCCAAATAACACAACATCACATGAGTATTTGGAAGTGGCCTTGCAATAAGTACCTACTCAGAAGGCTTGTTTACCCAGACATTTTTAGAAACCCTTCCCCATTTTGTGTACACTGCAAGTGGGAACCTAACGTATGTGTCTTAATCGTATTCCCATCTATAGTTACTGCCCATCATTTCTTGTGTGCAGGACTCCATTCACTCCTGTGTCTTGTGAGCTATTCTCCCTTCAGCGAATGGGACTGAGTAGACCCTATAGGTCAGGGGAGACCACCAACCGGTCTGTAATCTAGGCTCCAGAAGCAGGGACCTAGCCTGAATTGTCCAAGTAGTGGGGCCTGAAGCTAAAGTAGTTGGGCCCACGTCTTTGACATTAAGAAGATAATGCATTACCCTGCGACTGTGTTGAGCCCGCCGGGCCTATTCTCCACTGAAGCCCATTCTCTGCTCCTTTGCACCTGAGGCCGCATAGTCTTCCAGAACAGCTGACCTTACTTTGCCTGCCGTCCCCGACACTGTTACCAAAGGTGAAGGATAATTCTGGTGATTCGCTTGCAGCAGCTTGGACGGTGTTGAAGGTGCCCAAACCAGCTTCAAGGCAGTTCAGTGATGCAGGAAGCACTGGGGGTCACTTCCTTAGTTATCTGGTTGCTGGGAGTTGTCCCAATCCAGGGGCTCAAGGACAAGGTGAGTCCTTCTGTTCTGCACTCCTGCTCCTGGGAACTCAGCTGATACCTACAAGGGATCCATCACCTCCAGCGAACAGTGTCCTGATACCAGTGCAGCCAGCAGTGAGGTATTGGTCTGGAAATAGTTGCTCCCACTGTTGTCTAGGGATGGTTAGGGGACAGAGCTTGCCTCTACCTTGAATGCCTTCAATCTTCACCTCTTTTACAGGGGACTTTGGAGTTGACTGCACTACAAACAGAGGCCCACAAGTGTATCCTTTTTCTTCTCCTGATGGTCCAAAGATGAATCATAGGATCAGGAGGTGCCCCTCTCCGTTTAAATGCATAATGTAACCGGGGTATTGGTACAAAGCACAATTCCTGTAAGCAGTCCTATCCAGGTGGTTGTAACTCATCCCCTTTGCCTTTTGACATCACACCCAAAGTATCTCGCCTGCAGAACATGGGGGGCGGGGGGCAGGAGCAGGAAAAAGAAGAAAGCCCTAACATAAACCAATATTGTCAGACGCTTCCCTCACCTCTCCTATGGGTTTTGTAATGTCAGTTCTGCCTCTGAAGCACCAGTTCTTTAGAGAACTTCTGGGGGAAATTCCTATGCCCTGCAACAAGCTTTTTTTTCATCCTGCAGGAAAATCAAAGAGGCTGTATTCTGGCTGTTCTTCCACGTAGCGGCTGTGGGGACAGTCATACCAGACACCAATAAACATCATTACTGTCACAGCTAGGCCCTGTTCGCAGAGCTGACACTAGTGGGATATGAAATTGCTGTGGCTATATAATAGTGTGCTCTTAGCAGTCACCTCTTCCTTCTCTGTGTGTGAGTGAATGGAACCTTGGGTGCCTGCCTACTGTATGGCCTATTAGTACCCGGCGAAAGTCATGCAGAATGCAACACGCATTCTGATTGGCTCTCGCAGGGTCCTTACACGGCCGAGAATCCTTTGATTCTCGGCCAGGACTCCAGCTGCCTTGTCCTCGGCAGGGGGCGTGGCAGCCCCTCAGCCAATGAGGAGGCTCGAAGCGGGGCCATTCCCACTCCGAGCCTCCCCACGGCTGAGAGGCTGCCTCCACCCCCCACTGGGGACCCGGGTAAGCTTTTTTTAGTTTTTCAGTTTTTTTTTTCCTTCCCTCCCTCCTCCCTACCCCACCCCACTTACCTTCTTGCTCCTGCATCCCTGGTGGGGGACGAGGGCAGCCTCCAGCAGTATGGAGATCCCGCGCCTCCACACAGCTGGCAGGGACGAAGGTATGTTTTTTTTCTTTTTCTTCCCCTTCCCCTCCCTCCCGCCCTCCCAACCCCACTTACCTTATGCTTCTTTTTTTTCGGGAGCGGACGCGCTGGGAACACTTGTGTTCCCAGCGCGTCCACTCCCAAAGGCCGCCATGGAAAGAGAAAACGGACTCCCGTTTTCCCTTTCCCGGCGGCCATTTTCTTGGTTGTTTTTTATTTTTTTTCTGTCCCGAAACGCCGCGGCTTTTCAGGACAGAAGAAAATGCTTTTAGTGCCCCTGTCACGCATATAATGCGGGCCGGGGTTCTAGTAGCAATATGACCCTCGCGGCTGATCTCTCTTTCCGAAACAGAATTACTGCCATCATGTTATGTCAATAAAAATCAAAAAAGGTTGGGCTATGCCACCCTCAACAGATGGTCATTCTGTCACAGTGAGGGCAACCAATTCCGGAATGGGCAGATGCTATAAAACCTGCAGAAAGACTTTTTAAACATAGATTCCCCAACATCTGCTTTAATTTGAAGGAGAACTATAGGGCGAAAAGAACTGTCTTGTGTTTGGTTCTGCCCCTGTTCAACTTTTCTTTGCAGAATGTAGTCCTTGATGCGTTTCTGTTGCTGGGACTATGTTCTTTTATCAAACTTAAAATCCAAGAGACATTTCTGTTAGTAACATGTGCTCTACAAATAAATAAACATACACATAAACTGTTCTTATTGTGGGAAATGTATATATATGTACATATATATACAAGTACGTATAGATCTCTCTCTTTCTCTCTCTCTTTCTCTCTCTCTGTTTACACACACACAAACATATGCATGTATTTGTATATGAGATGCATTTTATTTAGCTAAATCGCACACAGACCAGCACCTCCCAGTAGCCATCCATTGCTTTAAGTTTACCTCCATTTCAGAGCCAGAAGGCAATGCATTTTGGGAATGTACTGCACTGATTATCCCTTACAATGGTGAAACCGGTATGCAGTGGTCTGTATTTTTGAGAACTGTCTGTCTTGGGTTGAAAAATGCTTTGTTTAAAATAACACTGCCCTATGAACAAAGACATTGTCCTAGAGCAAAGGCTAGGCATTTCAGCTAATTTGCCTATCCGTCCTGCATTGCCCATCTGGATCTGAACTGTAGGTGAACTTCTAGCAGTGGCTACTGGGTGGTGTTGTGCTTTATTTTACTTTTCTCAAATGACTTAGTATACTGTCACATTTCAGTTTTTAAAAAATAAAATAAGGAAATAAGCTTGTGCTTGTAAGATCATATTACAATTTTTATTGCAACGGTGCAGTGATGTTTGGCAGGTATGTCAGCTTACAGATCGAAGATGCTGGGGATGGCAGGCAAAGTCAGGTCGTCTGTGCTGGAAGACTTTGCGGCCTCAGGTGCAGAGGAGTGGAGAATGGGCTTCGGTGGTGAATTGGCTTGCTGGCTCGACATAGTGTTGGGGTAATACATTAGCTAGACTCTTGAAGAAGCTGGTGAATAGGTCCCAATGTTGGGTTGGGGTTGCTTGAAGACTCTGTGGTTCTCAGATGTGGACATGGCAGACCTTCAGAGATATGGAGGTGGTTAAGTGTTGAGGTCAAGGATGACTGCGCTGGTTCCCTTGCAGCAGCTTGGATGGCGGTGAAGGTGCCCAAACCAGTGGTAATGACAGATTTGTGCAATTTCCCCAGAAAGGACTTCAGTTGAAGTCTTGATATTTTACAGACAGGTATCTGATTCAATAAGCTACCAAATTCCTGACTCTCCGATCTGTAACTTTTTTCTGGGAAGCTACACTCACACTCAAGTTCTAGCTTATAACTCTGGTTCCCAATGTCGAATTCTGAGGAGATTCCTATACAACAAATAGTGCTTTTCATGTGCTTTCCGAAGATGTATGAACCATCTCTGTATCTATTATGGTTCCACAGTTTAGGAACAAAATATGATTCCACCCCCCATATTATCCTATGAGATCCTTTTAATTACCTGCATACCTTTTCACTTCATTAATAACCATTCCTGTTCCCAAACCCTGTATGTATTCCCGGCCATCTGGCTTTTGTTGACCTAGTCTGCAATAAAGCCACTTAACATTCTTTCAAGGCTAATGACTTGAGCATGTGTTTCCTTATTTACTTGAGCAGAGGGGTATAAGTCCGCCCACTGGATCATATGACATTCACCTGTTTCATCTCAACTGTCAGCCATCCCAGAACCCAGCCACAAATTGAATTTAATTCTGAGTATTTCAGAAAGTTCAAAATCCATAGGCTGCAGTTTTGTTTACTCAGTGGTCATCATTCCACCCCAATAAACCCTGTCTCAGGCCTAAGCTCTGCCCCATGTCCTAGCTCTGTTGAACTTCAAAGAGGTTGACCAAATGGGAAGGTGAACGCATGTTTGACCTTTGAATCTGTTGGGGAAGGTTTTCCCTTGCTTAAACACAGGTTTTAAGACATGCTCTGATGAACAGAAATGGTGTTTTTTAACTTATTGCATTTTGAAGTCTGAACCAATATCTTGTATTGTAAAATATACATTTTGCTCCATCTTTATTCTTGCTGCTGATTTTAATGCATTTTTGACAAGCTGGCATTGTCACAAGTTTCATAAATATGCGCCTTTGAGTTTACTTCTGGCAATGGAGTTTCATCTTGTATGTGTTCATTGTTCCATTCAAGCTTCAGAATGCACAGATACTTCCATGGCAGCTCTCTTTTGGCAAAACTGCACTCCATTGCCTCAGTAATATAATGGGAAGTAGGCCAGTAGCCTTTTCACCCTGTCATTTGAACACAGGGCACAATTAATATTTTTATTTGTCTTCTTCCAAAGACAATATTTGGATATTTGGCAGTTGAGAGTTAAATACTGGCCTTTTGTCTGATATCCCACAGTTTGCTTTCCATATTCCTGCACCTTTGGGCCTTATTTAGCCAGATGCAGTTCACCCCACAAAACCCTTGGGTCGTCAAGCATGTTGCTGTTCTCTAATAATATAGGAGTGACAGGTCTCTTTCTTTGGGCCTCCAACAGCTGCAGCATTACCAAGGGCAGCATTGTGCTTGGCCATTGGCCTTTTATTGTCAAATGCCTCCAATCTTCAGCAGGTGTTCGGACTACTATGCTCCCCTCGGGTCTGAAGATAGCCTCAGCAGGCAAAGAAAAAAGAAAGTGCTCTATTTTCCTGCTGTGACATCACAGCAGCTGGAAATGTGTTCCATATTCCACAGATATAAGTCATAGTAAGCGGATATGGCATTCACACCCCGGGAACAACGCCAAGCCAATCAGGTGGCTGGAACAGCAGGTGAGAATACACATTCTGTTCCGCATAGTGTTTCCAGCCACCTGCGTCCCTTCCCTGGGTCTTCCCCATCCTCTCCTATCTCCCCACTTACCTGCTGAACCATAGGTTTGTGCTCCGATTCCAGCCCTCCTCCTGTCTCCCGACCACCATAGCAATGGAAACGGGACTTAGTCTCTTTTCCCTGTGGTGGTGGCCATCTTTTTGCAAGCAACGCCAATCTCCTGAGGCCATGTCCGCCCGCGGGGGTGAAAGCCATATTAAAGAGAATGTATTATTGTTAATAGCACACACAACACAACATAGCATACATATTAGCACCCACGACGGCTACAAAAGCCTATCAGGTTGCTCAGACCAGTGGCTGGCTGAATGTCAGGACCCAAGCCTATGATTGGAGCAAGGTGACAGCTGCTCATATTCACCCAGCTATCTTCCGACCAGCTCCCTGGACCCTTTGCCCCTCCATCAGCTCCTGCTTCCCCTCCCACGTAACCTTTTCCCCCCCGGGCTGCGGCTCCTACATTGCTCCCGGCTGCCATGGAATTGGAAGAGGGGCTCCATAAGGCCTGCCTTGCATTTCCACGGCATCCATGTTGATTATTTATGTGAATGAGCAGGTCACGTTGAGTGCATGAACCATTTGTTAACACAAATGAATTGCTATCAGCACCCAATTTTTAAAAATAATACACAAGTCAGCGGACTGGATTGGCATGGTAACCGCACCGGTGCCCATCGTTAAGGACCGAGCAAACAACTTGGGCCCCAGGCCATTACCGGCCAAACCAGCCCGCTCCCACAGTATTATTGCCATAGTGGAACATAATGGTGTTGGTGTACTCGGAAAGCAGCTATAGTTTAAAAATGCAGTTTTAAGTTCGAATCACTGCAATCTGACAACAAGAGTGTGTCATGAAAATGTGGGTCTATCGAGTCAGTCAGATTGGAAACATGCCACCAGTGTCGTTGGTTTCTGGGTCATCCACTAGAGTGACATGATTTTCCGACAGGAGGCTCGCTCAAGCTAGCAGGGGCACCGACATCCCCAAAAGATTCCGTTGCACCATGAGTGAACCTCCCCCGCAAAGCGTACAGCCAGAGCGCTCTCAGGGCCGGCTTAACATATGGCATCGCCATGGAGGTATCACAGACAGTGCACCACTCAGCTGCCTTTGCAAGTCATGACTCAGACTATAGAAGAGGTTAATTCAGGATAGTTCGGCACAGAGTCATCACCCTTTTCCACATACTGGGGCGGGGTGGCATGGTGTGACTGTACCCAGTGTGAGAAGGTTCCTGGCAATGCATCCTACAAGGTTTTACAAACTAAGCTACTTTGCATTCAATGTTAAGGTCTTGTTGTAATCCTTCCCAGTTGTTATATTCACATGTATTGTTGTGTAAACTATGGAAATGTATGTCCATTTGCAAAAAGTTGATATAACCCATCTGGTAAACGCGCCTGCTGCAGAGATTGTAGTTTAGAACACAAGCAGGTTAATTACGCTGTTAATTATTTTAGATTTTGAAAAATGAAATATCGTGGCCTTTACTGCACTTCGCTGGTTGCAAGCACTAGTAAAAAAAACATCCTTTTATAACTGTTCACTGCAGGGCATCGAATCCACGTTATGATTATTTACATTATTAGCTATATCGACGTAATCTATTGATATTTATGATCCTCATTATGAGATGGCGGTCATTTATATTTTCTCAAGGTAGAACTTTTCATAAAATGTAAATCATATTTTGTGACACTTACGCAAAAAATTAATGGATCACTCTCAAGTGGGCACACTTCAAAAATACTATTTTCAGAGACTCAAAAGGACTCAATTCAGGGATTCAAAGGGACTCAGGGGAAAAAAGCACTCACCTGAAAAGGACTTCAGTCGCCGGCTCAAAAGGACCAAAGACAAAAAGGACTCACTTAAAAAGGACTCACTTCAAAAGGACTCAATTCAGGGATTCAAAAGGACTCAGGGAAAAAAGCACTCACTTGAAAAGGACTTTAGTCGCAGTCTCAAAAGGACAAAAAGAACTCAACTCAAAAGGACTTATCGAAGGCAATCAAAGGGGCCAAGGCAACAAGGACTCACATCAAAATGACTTAATTCAGGAACTCAATGGGCAATGAATCATCAGACATGAGCCATCAGCTACTTGCTACACACAGGAACTTAATATCGGCACAAGTCATCCAAAAACAACAGAAAACCTGGTGACAGTCCAAAACCTCATCTGTCCTAACCCGACTTAAAGAATTCTGGACTGCCCACAGATATGATATGATATGAGAGGTTATTTATAATGTGCTTAATACCCAGAGGTTTCTAAGCACGGACCCGGGATCACACTTGTGCTGTTCCTGTCGTCTCGCTTCCAAGGCGAGCGCGTTGCCCCTGAGCTATCCTCCCGAGATGGCACAGACACATGATAGCCACAGTGAAATCCATCTACTATCAGAAGACCATAGCCAAAGCACACAATAGAAGCAGAGCTCTATTTAAGGCAGTCAGCCAGTGTATCACCCCTCTCCCGACCCTCCAATCCTTCATTCCATCGAGAAGTCCACCATCAACTTCTTCATTGAAAAGATCATCCAGAACGTGACTGCCAACCGCATTAAACACAGTGTCACTCATCTGATCGCAAGAAATGACATGGCCCAGCTTCAAACCTCGATCGATGAAGTACATAAGAACCTAGCAGCCCTCTAGGATACTTCCTCCTCTGATAACATCCTGCCAGCATCCATCCTCAAGACACTCCCCATGGAAGCACCCCATCCATTCCTGGATATCGTCAATACATTCCTCACCCCTCGAAACATTTCACCCTACCCTCCAAACCTGACAAATACTCCAGGTCCTGAAACAATCACTGAATACTGATGACTTCATCAACTATCGCCCCTCCCACAACTTCCTTTCCTTGGCAAGATCATCTGATTTCAGACCCAGGTGCAGCACAGAGATGGCACAATCCAAGTGGTATCTGATGCTCTCTACATCCTCGATGATACCCACTCCTGCCACCTGGTACTCCCCATTCTCTCTGCGGCCTACAACACAGTAGATCATCAATCCTTCATTGACATGATACACAACTGCACAGGAATTGGAATGGGCTCCTCAGTTGATATAGGAGTGTGGGGGAGTCGAGGGAGAATGTGTCATAGGCAAATTTGGATCTATCTGAAAATGGCGGCTTCAGAATGCCGACAGTAAAAATGCTGGCAACAGCTTTCCCGTTTTTCCGGAGGAGAAGTTACAGGAAGGAGCCCACAATGTAAGCCTCCTATCCATTACCTACCCCACCATCTAGACCTCTGCCCCTAACCCTGTGTATGGAAGGTAAATGGGAGTGGCAGTGGGAGGTGTATCACTTGGCACAGGCAACCGTCTGGCAAGGAAGGTCAGAATAATCCATCACACGTGATGAACGCTGAGATTTATTAGCAGCTGCCGATACAGAATATGACACTTAAAATACCAAACCACAGCAGATGGGATACTACATCTTTTAAGTTGGAAACTAATAGTTTCGGGAGCAGGACAAGTGTGATAAATATGACTAGGTGTACCGAGCGTAGCACACACCGATCTAGAACCCTCTCTCTCCCTCTCCCTTTATCCCTCTCTCTCTCTCTCTCTCTCTCTTTTTCTCTCCCTGCCTCATTTTCTCTCTCTCTCTTTCTCTGTATGCAGGTCTCTCTCGTGCTGCCTCTCTCTCTCTCTCTCTCTCTCACTCTCTCTCTCTTACACTCTGTCTTTCTCTGTCTCTCTTTGTCTTCCTATTCTCTGTCCCCCTCTCTCTCTCGCACTCTCTCTAACACTCTGTCTTTCTCTGTCTCTCTCCTTCTCTCTGTCTCTGTCTCTGTCTCTCTCTTCTTCTCTCTGTCTTTCCAACTCTGCTTCACTCTCTGCATCTCTCTTGCTCTCTCTCTTTATCTTTCTCTATGTCATTGCCTATCCTTCTCTCTCTGCATCAGTCTCTCTTTCTATGTGTGTGTCTCTCGCGGGAGCCAAGAAGATTGGATAAGCAATATCGTGGATGGCCCTTATGAGAGTTCGGTCTGCGACTCTTGCATGGGCACGCGTATCAACTAGAAGGAGCAGTGAGAAACAATTTGAGTTTGAAGAGCCAATCCCCCTGCTCGATTGGGATAGGGAGATGTCGCAGGAGATTTGGGCAAATCCAAATCCATTGAATTTTTGGGGCCAATGTGGGGGGTGTGTAAGGGTAATAATTAAGGTGGGGGCAAGAGGGGGTCTCCCCTGCATATTTCTGCAGCCAAAAGTGGGTCTGTGCTGGTAGAAAAAAGCTCGTTGTTGTAAAGTGAGGAAGGGTGTTCATGGAATGATGGAGGTGGCGATTCAGAGAGGAAAGGAAGGAAAAGCAGAGAGAGAGATAAAGAGCGAGCAGGAGGGGAACAAAGTTGGAGGAGTGGAGAGAAAGTGAGAAGAGAGAAGAGGAGAGATAGTATGAGGAGGTAGCCTTCCTGCCTCTCTGAAACTTGAGGAGAACCATCTCCGGTTCCGGAAGCTCCACAAAACCTTCCTCTTTCCTTCTGCTTTCTCTCCCCCTCTCCCCTGCTGAATTCCTGGCCGAAAATGCACTGGTTACCTGGCCACCCTTCTGATCCCAGGCCCAGCTAATTACCCATCTGCACTGCCTCCCTGGCAACCCATGCACCTTGGGACCGCTTTCTGTATCCCTACAGTCCCCTGCCAGCACTTATGTCTGCACTTCCTTGCACTTGCCACTTGCCACCAGCTGGCCATCTTATTTATCTTATTTATTCTACTTTTTCCATGTACTGCACTTTTCCCCTCTCCCCCCCCCCCCACACTTTTCACTTTTTCCGTCTTCCCCCCTTCCCATGCACTTGCGCGATCTGAATGACACCTGGCCTAGTAGGATCGTTGTCTGTTTCCCTTAGTCCCCCCCGCCTTTGCCTCGTCGCGCCTTGAAACACTTGTGTGTAGGCGCGTTATGAATGCCATATCATATCACATCATATCATAATTGGGAAGACCTGGGGAGAGAGACATGGAGAGGGTGGTATAAAGGCAGAGATAGGAGAGGAGGAAGATGAGGAGGGAGGAACATCTGAATAGAATGTGGTTGCCAATGAAGCAGTGGCATGGAAGAAGGAAGTGAAGAAGGAGCCAACAGGATAGGAGGAAGAATAGAAGTGGTGAACATCTGAAGAGGAAGCGATTGGGGATAAAGCAGTGGCGAGAACGAGGAAGGCAAGAGATGAGAGAGAAAAAAGAGAGGAGGTGACACACAACGTCAAGGCAGCCAGAGGAAGTTGGGAGAAAAGCATTAAGGCGGCAGAGAGAAGGAGAAGAAAGTGAGACAGTAGGATAAAAGGAGGTCAAGAGAGGAGCAACATCTGGAGAGCAGGGAGAAAGAAGGAGAGACATGGAAAGAACGAAGGAAGTTAGCACAGAATCATTGATACAGAAACATCTGGCACGGAGGAAGAAGACTAAAGGACAGAGAGTGCAGAAGGTAGAAAAAGAAGGTCTAAGCCAAAGGAGAAGGGAAAGAGAACCTGATCACTGTGGGTAGGAGTGCGAACACCAGCTGAGACGAGTGGATAGAGGTAGGAATGCAAGGAGACGGAGGAGCAGATCAGGTCTAAAGGCGCCCACCTGACAGCTGCTTTAATCAGAATGTGGGACCCTGAAAGACAGGTCGGGGCCGCTCAAGCCCTGTAGTGTGGATTTACTGACCTGGGATACCAGCATCCTGACCATACGTCGACAGAGCAACTACAGAGCCAAGACAAGAAAGAAGTGCAGGGGATGCTTAAACCCCCCACACCCTCACAGAATGTGAGTGACTGTCACTGACTGCCAGAAGGAGGATCCAAGGGAACAGAGGGACGGACTGATGGACTGATGTCCTTAAGCAAGCTGTAATTGTTCATCTTTGAATCTTTAATTATCCCCCGTTCTCAAGTTCAGGCCCCTCTAAACGCCTGGCATACGTTTGTTGTGAAGTAAACCTTCAGGACGACATTTTGAGTCATCTATTCCAGCCCCCTAGCATATGGCTATTTCACAACCTAAATCGGACAACCTAAAGACCAACGCAGACTCCAACACGAACTTGGTACTGATACTACTCGACCTCTCTGCAGCATTCAACACAGTCAACCACAACATCCTCATCAAGAGACTGGAAGAAATATGGATCACTGACATGTGCTTCTCTGGAATAAATCTTTCTTGTTTGAAAGAACAGAAACAGTCAGCGACATCATTTCACCAAAATGCCTGGGGTAGCGCAAGTGACATTATGTGACCCTAGACCCCCTGATGACATCACAGTAAGTGATGTCATTTGACCCCACCCCCAAGTGACATCATGGGAAGTGATGGCAAACGACCTTCAGATTTTTAAGATGCGTTGAGCACCTGTGTTTCCAGGTGCTCTCATTTCAGCCAGATATAAGAACCGTGGCACAGAGGGAGGTGTGATTTGTCCACAATCACACATTTGGGGAATGTAATTTTCCAGATTCGACGTGGGATCTATATGTAAAATATACATAATGCAGTATTTGTAACGGTAAACACAATCTCTAACGCAGGGTACAGCTAGTGTATGACACATCTATAGATCAATGGACACAGAAGTATGTGTTATCTGTGGCGTTGCTGTCTTAAGCCAAAAAAGCACTGGCCTGGGGAGGCGTGCGCTGCTGTTTGCCCAGGAGAAAAATGATGCACGAGCAAAGCCTGAAAATTAAATCATTAACAGGATTTAGTATCAACCAAATTCCCTGGTTATAAATTTAAATATGAGTCAGCTACCACTACGATAGAAGAAACCTATTAGACTGGTCTGCACGCACAGAGGGGAGTGCACCTGATAATGTTATCTTTGCTAGATTATAATACCTGGGAAAGGTTATTTTAATATACCCAAGACCCCCCCCCATAGTTTTTATTATCTAAGCGTAATACTGGGTGCCAGAGCACGTAACAAAAACACCATTTAATGTAATATCATTGCTGCACACATTAATCCATGGCACCACAGAGTTAAAGTGAGAACACAGACGAGTTGCTTCTCACCCGGGGACTCACTGTCAGACTTCAAGGCGCGCACTGCACACTACCCCTTTGTCAGAGCCAGTGGTGCCCAATAGCTATGCACAATATTTACCGGCTTCCCTGTGAGCCACGCTGTGGTGGCCCCCCCTCCACCCCTCCAAGCTCCTTAACAAAGCACAGGGCATGCCACACGGCGTGCCGGTCCAGACCACCTCGTCTGTGCAATGTCCATGATGAATATGCAGCTGTAGGGGCACGCACTGCAAGTGAAAGAAGTAAATATGTTTTTTATCAAAGGTTAAATGTTTAACATAACATAGAAAGAAGGGGATGGTGCCTGGTATACAAATATACCAGCCACCAATGATGGCTGGTGAGTGGTTTTTTTGGAGGGTGTAAATGTTTGCCACAAGTATGTTATGGTGACCAAGCGTAGCGAGGGAGCCCAAACTCACGAGAATGGGGTTGGGGGGAATCAGGGCGATTCTTTTCTCTCCCCTGAGAACATTTTTGAATAATGGGTTAAAATGGTGCATTACACAGCACACAATTTGGGTAAAAGGCCAAACACCGGTTTTGTAAGGTGCAGGGTAAATCATGAAAATAGTACAATAGATGCAAGTCACCAAATGTGCACAGGGCATTTCCCAATGCATTATCATGCTGGTCCCTGCAATATATGCCAGTATGAAAACATTTTCCTGCTGTTTGTGCCCATACATTTCCATGCTGGCTCCACCAACAAATGCTAGTATTCCCATATGAGACCATGTTTGCTTTACAATGTTTTTTTATCGTATCATTACTGGCACTGGGCACAAAACGGTCTCTGCCAATATAAGCCAGAACTCCTGTGCAAGAACATAATCTTGTTGGTTTGGCCATTAAAAGTGGCATATCACAATATGAAAACCTATCCAAACTGATTCCAATGTAGGCCAGTCTAGACTCATAAGACCACTTATCATGCTTGATTCAGGTGCTCAGTTAATAAAAAGTCATGTTACAGTTAAAAATATACAGACCGCTACACCAAAACATCAGTCTAGTGAGGTAACAGTACTTATGATGCAGAGTAATAAATGTCATGCCACAGTAATCAATGGCTAGACTGACTGCACCAAAATGCCATTCTAGCCATGTAATGACAAACATGAACTTGGTTCTGCCCGAAATACCATTAAAACATGCAAAGTCAATAAAGGATGTGGCAAAAATGATCCAGTATCCCCAGTCTCCCAGGGCCTTAGACACACATGCATCCCCTTTCACCCATTGGTCACTCAGCCATACATGCATTTCATTTTATTTATTTATTTGCATTTATAAAGCACCTCAGCCCATGGGCATCAGGGCGCTGTTGCGAACCTTTTACATTATACATATACTTGACAGTGGAAAATAAGCATACACTTGAGAAAAGGGGATTTCAAAAGAAAATAGTTGGGGGGCTAAGATGTACAACAGTGAAGGACTTGTTGCTTCTGAAGTCTGGAGTTTGTCAAGACAAAGTCAGGTGAAGAGGAATGTTTTTAGTGATTTTCTGAGCGCCCAGTGTGAGCTTTCTGCTCGTAGCACGGGTGGAAGGGCGTTCCATTGGGACGCAGCTATGGATGGGAAACTCGCTCCACTTCCTCTGGCATGCTTGTATTTCGGTGGGATAATCTGTGGGCATAGGGGGCTCTGACCAGTCTGGTAGGGTTAGCCTTGACTTTTTTTGTGCCAAATAGCCCTGTTTTATGAAGGCATTTGTGGGTGATGGTGAGGATTTTAAAGTTAATCCTTTCTTCTATAGGGAGCCAATGCACCTTTTTTCTTGCTGCAGATATGTGGACTTTTTGGAAATGTTGAGTGCCGACCGTAATGCATTGTTCTGTATTATCTGCATTTTGCAAATGTTTTTCTTAGCGGTGCCTGCGAACAGAGCATTGCAGTAGTCGAGCCTTGCTCCGGTTATTGATCTTGCAATGGCCAGATAGCTAGTCAGTGTAAGGTATTGCCTAGATGCATTGAGAAGTTAAGCCGTGTAAGCGGCCGATGAGGCAATGGCATTTACTTGTTTAGTCGGGAGAGGGTAGCATCAAGGTGCACACCCACAGAGTCTGAAACCGGGATTTTGATGCCGTCAATCAGAAATGATGAGTAAAATGGGGTCGTTGTTTTAGCATCCTGGGCGATCCTACTACCAGAATTTCCATTTTGCATCATTTAAACAGAGGTTGTTCATGGCCATCCAAGTCTGGATGGTGAGTAGATTGAATTGATCAGCGTAGAAACTTTTTCATGTGACCCAGACATAGGTAGAAGGATTTGTGTGTCATCGGCGTAATTTGTGTAAACTATGCCGTGGTTGTCTAGGAGTTGGAACAGGGGTTTGGTGAAGATATTGTATAAGGTTAAGGAGACCATTGTGGGACTCCACATGGAAGGAGTTTGAGTGGGGCGTTCACCAGGTCTGAGAAAACTTTTGAAGATCTGCCTTTGAGGAATGAGGAAACCCAAGTCATAGCATCCTCAGAGAAGTTGGCTGCTGAGGTGAGGTGGTTGTTCAAGGTTCTGTGGTCCGCCAAGTCGAAGGTGGCCAAAAGGTCAGGGAGAAGGAGTAGTGCTACCTTGCCTTCGTCTCTTAAATAGTCCAATTGATTTTTCACGTATAGTAAGGCCGATTCGGTTCCATGGCCGGGTCGAAAGCCAAATTGGCGTTTCCCTAATATTTGATTTGATTCGTGGAAGAATTGTATTTGGTTGTAGGCTGCTCAGCCCAAGATCTGTAGCAGGAACGGCAGCATAGTGATTGGGCGGTAGTTGTTCGGTGCTGCGTGGTCTAGATGGTTTTTCTTTTAGTAAAGGGAGGACCCAGGATTCTTTCAGGCTGGAAGGCACACCATTTGCCGAGAAGGAAGCATTGATGAAGTGGGTGATGAATGGGGCTAGGATGTCTGTGCAATCGTTGACAATAGATGCAGGGTAAGTGTTACATTTACATCCCCTCTCACATTCACTCACACTGGATTCACCACAGAGGCACTCGCCAAACGCCACCCAGAACATTCAAACACACACTACCACATTCATACTCATTCACCCACCAGTCACTCTCTCATACACCTTTTCTTACCTCCACACATTACATTCTCTACGCAGTCACACACACACACAGAACATTCAAAAACACACCATCACATTCATACTAATTCACTCACCAGTCACTCACTCACACCTTCTTTTACATCCACTCATTGCATTCTCTACACATGCACACACCCATACACTCAGGGCATTCTCTACACACTCTACACAGGCACGCACCCTTCCACTCATTGCAATCTCTACTCAGGCACACACCCACCCACCCAGAACATTCAAAAACATACATCCCGGGAGGATAGTTCAGCAGCAACGTGCTCGCCTTGGAAGCAAGATGACACAGAGCAACACAGGTTCGATCCCCCGGTCTGCGCTTAGAAATCTCTGGGTATTAAGCGTGTTATAAATAACATATCATCATCATCACATCACTTCCCATTCACCCACCAGTCACTCACACCTTCTCCTACAGCCACTCATTGCATTCTCTATGCATGCACACACCCAAAAAACATTCAGAAACACACATCACATCACTTCTCAATCATCCCCCAAGCACTCACACCTTCTCTTACATCCACTAGTGGCATTATGTACACAGGCACACACACACCCACCCACAACATTCAGAAACACACATCACATCACTTCTCATTCACCCACCAGTCACTCACACCTTCTCCTACATCCACTTATTGCATTCTCTACACAGGCACACACCCACCCAGAACATTCAAAAACACACATCACATCAATACTCATTCACCCACCAGTCACTCACACCTTCTCTTACATCCACTCATTGCATTCTCTACACAGGCACATACCCACACACCCACCCAGAACATTCAGAAACACACATCACATCATTTCTCATTCACCCATCATTCACATACATACATCTGACATGCACTTCACACATGCAAAATATACATCACGTTTTTTTTTAAAGCTTACTTTCCTTTTTCTTGCAGCTTTAGTCCGTCCTTCCAGGCCACCCTCGGCTCCTCCGTGCTGCTCACAAACAGGAACCAGGAAGCAGCGAGGGCTTCCTGCTTCCTATATGTCAGCTGGAAGGAAGCCGAAGGGGTTTGAGCTGAACATGCCACAGTCAGCTCCAACCCCTACTGAGCGCCTCTCCAGCCCAGCCTTCACCCTGATGCATGAGGACTGAGCAGGGGACCCACCAGACCTGGTGTGGTGGGGCCTCCAGCACAACAGGTGCCCCGGCTACACCAGGAACTTTCATTCCCCCCTTTTTAGGTTGGGGTCACAGTGAGTCCCGGGGGTTGCAACTGTGTCCCCAGGGGTCACAGCTACGACCCATGGCGACCCCAGAATTATGTCCCTGGAAACAGTATGGATAAAACCATTCAAATCTGCAGCGTGGGACACCACCTGTGGAGTATCACAAGGATCCTCATTATCCCTGCTACTCTTCAACCTCTATATAACGCCATTAATCAGCCTCATCAAAAGACACAGCTTCACTTGCTACAACTATGCAGATGATACCCAAATCATCTACAAAATCAGCGATAAACAAGAGGAGAACACACACGAATAGATTGTCTCAAAGAACTCCACCAATGGATGAACGCTAGCAACCTCAAAATCATCCAGGACAAGACGGAAATTATGATTACATCCAACAACCAAGGAAGCATCCAGTACATCCCTTGGCCCAGAGAACTGGGAACAATACCCACACCATCCAAAATTGTCAAAAACCTTGGCATCCTAATGGACAAAGAGCTAGCCCTAGAACTGCAAGTAAACACGATAATTAAGAAATGCTTCTTCCATCTACACACGATCAAAAAGATTCTACCATTTCTCTCCTTCAGGCACAAAGCACTGGCCATGATCTCCCTCATCATGTCCAGGATAGACTACGCCAACAGCTTATACCTCAGAATGCCAGACTATTTACTGATGAAACTGCAACAAATACAGAACGCAATTGCCAGACATCCCCTGAAACTCTCACGAAGGGACCACATCACTCCAGCGCTTAGGATGCTACATTGGCTCCCAGTCAAAAAACAAATCACCTTCAAAGCAATGTGCATAACACACAGTGCAATCCACGGACTAGGGGTGGAATTCATACAAAAGAAAATCACCATCTACCAGATGACTAGCACGCTCAGATCCAGTGATGACATCCTCTTAGAACCTAAACCATACATGAGGAAAAAACTTGGTGGATCAGCATTCTCTTGCTTGGTCGTAACATTTTGGAACTCCCTCCCCAGAGAAATACGAACTATGAAGGACCATCTAAAATTCAGAAAACTACTAAAAACCTGGCTCTTCACACCCGAACGGGATGAAAACGAGTGAACAACACTCACGCACCATGAAATGAATGCACAACTGAGAAGTAGCCGGAAGTAGGCCGAACCAGAGTGGTGTGCAGGGACCAGAGTGGTGAGCAGGGATGAAGAGAGGAATCTGAATGGGAGAGGTGGTTTTTGAGACCTAGGGTGTACCCTTCCCTATAGAGGGGCAAAGGGGAAATGGGAGGGGATGGGTCTGACTTGATTGGACCACTAATAGAGGGACTAAGATGGAAACAGGGTAGAGTGAGGTGTCCCAATCACGGAACGGATGGACCAAAGGGCACAGGGAACACATCCCCCCTGGAGGAACCTGTGGGATGTAATTATTGCACACCTGAATGTACTAAAGGGAAAGAGATATGGGCGGCACCTAGTCAGAACACTGGGGGTAGAAAAGTACTGCCATTAAATAACCCTACTAAAAACCTACACTTCTGCATACACCGCAGGGCTGGTAATTGCAGCTCACCAGAATGGACGACAGGGGAAGCGATATGGGCCACAGTTAGTCAGAACAGTGGGGGTAGGTAAGGGTACTGCCAATAACTAACCCTTGTAAAAACGAACCCTTCTACATACACCCCTCAAATGATGAACTAAACACAACCATAACTCTACAGCACAACAGACCACACTCACTTCACCACACCACAACAGTGAAACAAACCACACAAAGCCTGACCCAGCAGCACATGGTGACTACCAACAGAAAAACACACCTACGCTCACCAACGGTGTAAACCAAACTGAAGCTGCCAAGAGCAGATCACAGCTCTATTGCTCTTTTCTCCCGCTTGGGCCTAATAACTTACCCCACCCACTACCCCCTTGCTTTGCAGATCCACCAGAGTGCCAAGAAACCACGCCGCATGCGGTATAAGAACCTTTAACATAACATAACCACTTAAAATATAGCAAAATCTGATGTTTTTTGTAAAAACCGGAAAAACTGCTGTTTTTTTTTTTTTAAACACCAATGATAAGGGCTGTTTTTGCAAGAATAAACACAAAACTGCTGTTTTTAAATATAAAACACCTTTTAAAAAAATTTAAATTACAATGAAACAACCACTCTGCGCTAAAAAGCCCTCAACGTTGTGTTTAAAGATTAAACAATTTTATTCCACATAAACAAAGCAACATCTGAACCAGCCGACATGTGTTTCGGTCACCGCTCCTTCTCAAGGCTTGTGTTGCTGTTGCGGGGTACGAGAACCTAGAATTTTATAAATAGAGGAACGGATCATTACCCATGGACTCGGTCTATAATGCTTCGCTGTTGCGGTATCTGGGATTAGCTTGGCGAGCCTTTCGTCGTGGTGTCTATTTATAAAATTCTAGGTTCTCGTACCCCGCAACAGCAACACAAGCCTTGAGAAGGAGCGGTACTCTAAACACGTGTCGGCTGGTTCAGATGTTGCTTTGTTTATGTGGAATAAAATGGTTTAATATTTAAACACAACTTTGAGGGCTTTTTAGCGCAGAGTGGTTGTTTCATTGTCATTTAGATGTTTCGTTGGAACTACAAGCAGAGGCTCGACTTGGATCCAACCACCCGTAGCAGAAGCCCATTTTAAGTAAAAACCTTTCTGCCTATATATATATATATATATATACAATCACAAGCGCTGGGATTACAGTTCTATTCTGCTTTTAGTAGAGTTTCCACCTTTAAAAAAACACAAAATCTGAATTTCTAATGTATTGAAAAAAAGTCACCATATGAAGGGGAAAAGGAGAGAGGGGGGAGTAGTGGACAAAAGGGACAGAGAGAGACTAGTGGGCCAGAGGAGGAGCGATGGGCAAAATGGCCAAGAAAGCAGGGGTGGGGGGCTAGAGGTAGTGTACTTGGCACGGAAACAGTAAGGGAGCAGTGGGCTAGAAAGCAGAGAGGAGCGGTGGGAGGGAAAGAACAGATTGAGATAAACAATGCAGGAGGAGTGCGATAGACTGGGAGAAAGTACGCGAGGCGCAGAAGGAGCGAGAAAGAATTAAACACTATAGAACACAGTAGGAACTGGAGAGAGAAAGGTGTGAGTTGGAAGCACAGTTGGGAGCGTGGCTGGGGTTGGGAAGTGCAATTTGTGACTTGGCCCCGTACCAGAGGAGGTGAGTTTGCACAGAACTGGCAGGGAGAGAGGTTTGGGAATGTAAGTTGTGATGGAGAATTGGTGAGTGTGAGAGTGTTTGGCCATGGGGGGTGCGCGCGTGAGTGCTTGGGGGGGGGGTGGAGAACATAGAAGGAGAAAATGTGCACCATTACAACTGATAATGATCAATAAATTTAATAATATATAATAGGCGTGAACACCAAACCAAAAAAGTTGAGCAAAACAACCACTGTTGTTAGGCTGGGAACATTGGGTACTCTTTCTATTAAAGTGATAGCAGAGGCTGCAAATAATGACAAACTTGCTCTCTTACAGCCTCACACACCCTGCCCCCTGCCTCTTTCTCGCCCTGCCTCTTTCTAGCAACCTGGCTCTCACACGCCCTGCCTCTTTCTAGCAACCTGGCTCTCACACGCCCTGCCTCTTTCTAGCAACCTGGCTCTCACACGTCCTGCCTCTTTCTAGCAACCTGGCTCTCACACGCCGTGCCTCTTTCTAGCAACCTGGCTCTCACACGCCCTGCCTCTTTCTAGCAACCTGGCTCTCACACGCCCTGCCTCTTTCTAGCAACCTGGCTCTCACACGCCCTGCTTCTTTCTAGCAACCTGGCTCTCACACGCCCTGCCTCTTTCTAGCGACCTGGCTCTCACACGCCCTGCCTCTTTGTAGCAACCTGGCTCTCACACGCCCTGCCTCTTTCTAGGGACCTGGCTCTCACACGCCCCGCCTCTTTCTAGCGACCTGGCTCTCACACGCCCCGCCTCTCTCTAGCGACCTGGCTCTCACACGCCCCGCCTCTTTCTAGCGACCTGGCTCTCACACGCCCCGCCTCTTTCTAGCAACCTGGCTCTCACACGCCCCGCCTCTTTCTAGCAAACTGGCTCTCACACGCCCCGCCTCTTTCTAGCAAACTGGCTCTCACACGCCCTGCCTCTTTCTAGCAACCTGGCTCTCACACGCCCTCCTCTTTCTAGCAACCTGGCTCTCACACGCCCTGCCTCTTTCTAGCAACCTGGGTCTCACACGCCCTGCCTCTATCTAGCGACCTGCGTCTCACATGCCCTGCCTCTTTCTAGCAACCTGGCTCTCACACGCCCTGCCTCTTTCCAGCAACCTGGCTCTCACACGCCCTGCCTCTTTCTAGCAACCTGGCTCTCACACGCCCTGCCTCTTTCTAGCAACCTGCATCTCACACGCCCTGCCTCTTTCTAGCAACCTGGCTCTCACACGCCCTGCCTCTTTCTAGCAACCTGGCTCTCACACGCCCTGCCTCTTTCTAGCAACCTGCGTCTCACACGCCCTGCCTCTTTCTAGCAACCTGGCTCTCACACACCCTGCCTCTTTCTAGCAACCTGGCTCTGACACGCCCTGCCTCTTTCTAGCAACCTGGCTCTCACACGCCCTGCCACTTTCTAGCAACCTGGCTCTCACACGCCCTGCCTCTTTCTAGCAACCTGCGTCTCACACACCCTGCCTCTTTCTAGCAACCTGGCTCTCACACGCCCTGCCTCTTTCTAGCAACCTGGCTCTCACACGCCCTGCCTCTTTCTAGCGACCTGGCTCTCACACGCCCTGCCTCTTTCTAGCGACCTGGCTCTCACACGCCCTGCCACTTTCTAGCAACCTGGCTCTCACACGCCCCGCCTCTTTCTAGCAACCTGGCTCTCACACGCCCCGCCTCTTTCTAGCGACCTGGCTCTCACACGCCCCGCCTCTTTCTAGCAACCTGGCTCTCACACGCCCTGCCTCTTGCTAGCAACCTGGCTCTCACACGCCCTGCCTCTTTCTAGCAAACTGGCTCTCACACGCCCTGCCTCTTTCTAGCAACCTGGCTCTCACACGCCCTCCTCTTTCTAGCAACCTGGGTCTCACACGCCCTGCCTCTTTCTAGCAACCTGGCTCTCACACGCCCTGCCTCTTTCTAGCAACCTGGCTCTCACACGCCCTGCCTCTTTCTAGCAACCTGGCTCTCACACGCCCTGCCTCTTTCTAGCAACCTGGCTCTCACACGCCCTGCCTCCCGAATACCCTCCAGTCTATAAAAACTGTGCTGCAAGAATAAATACAATCTGGCATGAGAAAGGGTCAGATATGTGTGTGCAATCCTGGAAGGTCTGCTTACATTACAGCCCTTTCATTTGCTATCATGCCCGCATAAGGAGACATTTTCAAGGAGGATGTCAGAGTTGTGGTAGGAGAGGGCAGTGTAAATGTGTTCCTGGGCTATAGCTAGACACTGATACATGTATTGTGCAGCCTAAAAAGTACAGGCATGCCCAATATATTTTAGTGCAACTAGTGCAGTAGGTGTGGGAAGGTTCTCAATTTCTAGCAGTTTTTATCAGCTTGTGAAATGGAAGGATCCTCATTCATGGAATCATTTTAAATCATTTTGTATCACTATTCTACATAATGTATACATCGCAGATCATATGCTGCCATACAGGGGCCCTGTTCAACACGATGGTTGAGGGGGGCCACCTTGCTTAGAGCAGAGAACAACAGTCTGAGGCACCTGTGGGGTGCATACATTATGATGGAGACAAAGAACTACAGGCAGTGGTTTAATAGCTGCAACAAGACGGCCAGCCAGCAGGGAGCTGAAACACTGGACGTCCACTGAAAAGCTATTAATCCTTCTTTGTCAGAAAGGGGCTAATGTAGTGAAAGCAGAGTAAAAAGGTACTGCAGAGGCCGGAGGGAGGTTACGTCCTGAAGGGCACCAGCAATAGAAGCTTGTAATGTGCGCACTGCAAAGAACACATTTAAAGTCCAGAATGAAAGGCGTATAATGAAAGGATATATTGCTATGTTATAAGACTGCTGACTGCCAATATGGGTTCAGTTGCTGGGGGCCCCCTGAGAGGCTCGGGCCCCTTTCAACTAAAAAAGTTGAAAGGCCCTGACGCTGTCCCTGCAAACATATAGTTGCAATCTCGTCAGTGGCGGAGGCAGCCTTTGGTGTCATGGTGGGGCGATAATAGGGCGCCAGCGGGATGCTGGGGCTGCCGTCCCCTCTGCTCTCCCCTGGCACCGCCACTGATTCTCGTGCTTCCGTGCCGTCAGATTCCATCACCTGGATGCGGACACGTCACCGCACGCTGAGCTGGCAGCCGAAGGACCCCAAGCATATCATGAGTGCCTGTGGCTCTTACAGCCGTGTACAGTGAATCGGGAGGTATCTGTTACCTGCGCATGTGCACAAAGCAGACAGAGGAAACGGTGGCCAATAGGGCAACATGGCAGCCCTCGGTGGACCACAGATGTGTTGCTTGATCCTGGAAGGAAAAGAGAACATATCCCACTGAAAGCCATCTGGTAAGTGAGGACCACAGTACAGGGCCTCTGTACCGGCTTGAGGATTCCCCGCTTGGTGTGGGAACCCCACCCGAGCCCTCTGGTCTGGAGGGGCTCATGTGCAGGGTTTCTGCACCATCCAGGCAATGCTTATCAGCAGGGGGTGTGCACAGAAGAATGCACAGAAAGTATTTTGCCACACTTTCCTAACATGTCTGCCCAATACAGAATGAGGGCCACAGTGTTAAACATTTAGACATAAATGCATTTTCTCTGTGAATGCCTAATCATTCTACAAGGGTAATTTGCACACAAGTTAAATAATATCTACTGGGAATAATGTGTAGTAATAATTTACAAGAGGAGGTATATGCGACGTACACATCTCATAAACTACACGCTTAATGACCCTCCTTTGTTTTAAGCCATCAAATTGTTGAGTGCTGTGCTGCATCAGCGCTTTGGTGTAAGGCGCTTTATAAATCAATAAATACAAATACAAAATAAATACAAATATATACAATATCTTAATATATCTAAATAATGCTAAGCACTACCTGGGCCAGAATCTAGGAGCTCCTTGTCTACAGCCGGTGCACAAGGAGAATTGTTTGATCAGTGTCCAAAACATGGGAGTTTGGATGGGCAGGGCCAGGGGTGCAAATATTAATGGACATAATGGGGCAGAATCTCAGACATGAGCGGAAATTTATTTAAAAAGCACAGAGGATGCACTCATTACCGAAATGCACAGGTCAACCTAGGCCAGGTCACGCAACACAGTGTCCTTCATGGAACCCAAGCCTGTCCATTTGCATTAAAGAAAAGAGCATTATGGGAACATAAGAATGCCCACAATTTTAAATTTGACACATGTCTGATAGTGATTCAGCAAAAAACCATTATGAGCGAGTAATGGAAGTTGGACTCTGCCCTTTTCATTGGTCACAATGCTCACCCTAACAATAAAAGCGTGCGCACATTCAAGACACATCTACAAATTTGGACAGATTGGAACCAAACATCCACCTGCCCTTCACCCCATTCACCCACCTCTCCTGCCACTCACCCATGACCCGTCTCACCACCACAGCCTTCACCTCATCCACACTCAAAGGCAACCTCACATCAACCGTTCCCCTCCTCATACCTTCACCCGCCGCCAGATCCACCAACTCATTACCCAAAATGCTACTGTGACTGGGGACCCACGCCAACTCCAAATCCATTCCCCCATGCACACACTGATCAATCTTCCTCCCGATGACCAAAATCACATCCTTCCTATCACCATCCCCTGCCACAATCGCCTGCAGCCCACTTAATGAATCCGAGAACACCACCACCTTCTCATACCCCAACTCGCACACCCTATCAATCACCAATGCAATCGCCACCAACTCAGCCGTACAAATAGACACATCATTCGTCAGACGCCCCACTTTATACTCCCCAGTGCTTTCCAAATAATACGCCATACCCACTCTCCCAGACACAGGATCTTTCGAACCATCCATGAACACCTTACATCCTTCCTTCCCTGCCACATACGCCTGACCCAAAGCCTTGATCTCACTCCGCAAACCCTGCTTCTTTGACACCACACTCGCCAACTCTAAACAAACCTTTGGAGACCCCATCATCCACATCGGCCATCTCACCAAATCCGTACCCATCACAGCCAACAACTCGCCTACACCCCACTTCTCCCCCTTCTCCCGAGGAGGTGATACAGAATCGGTTGAGGATAGGGCATGTGGGGCTGAATGACTGTCTGTATCGAGTGGGGAAGTGTGAGTCGAGGGACTGTGCAGTGTGCCTGAGACTGTGGGACATTTTTTTCTTAGGTGTGAGAGACATGTTGTGGAGAGAGAATTGATGAGGGTTCGGTTGTCTGTGCTGGGTGTGGCTGAGATGAGTGGGAAGGCTTTGCTGGGAGGTGACGGGGTGAGAGGTAGGAGGAGGAGCAGTGTGTTGTTGGATTTTGTGAGAGAGACGGGGCGGTGGGAGGCGTTGTGAGTTTATGTGGGCTATGTGTTGATTGGTGGGTTGGTGCACATCATCCTATTGGATGGGGAAGCGCCTGCGTGGGTCCGCCCACGCATTCAGTAATTAAGAAGAAGAAGAAGAAGAAGACAGATTGGAACAGGATGTTAGACTTTGGATGCTTCTGCATTCAGTCGCATGTACCAAGTCTTCTTAAGCACAGGCTGCTCATGAGTCAGAGCTCCGGGTGGGACACATCTTACAGTTTCCTGGGATAGCCCCTGGGCCTCAGGACTCAGGCAAGACAAAGTTGTCTTGTCTTGGCTCGTTTCCTGTGCTGGTGCTCCTGATAGTAATGTGTGAAATGCGCCCCTGGCAACCACAAGAAGGAGCATTTGCCTGTGAAATGCAGCAAAAAATAAAAAGGCAAGCGGGGGCAGTGCAAAAGCTCAAAGGAAGTGAAAAAATGCATGTGAATGTGAACATCTGAGATGCACCCATACAGATGCCCTTTGTGGATTGTGGGTACACCTTTTTGTGACGCTAGTGTGGACACGCACTGGCGCATCTCATCACTTGCACCGAAAAACAAATTGAGAATCTGCCCCTTCGGGCATGATTTACAAAACATTTTTCAACGGGATTTGGCCATCGAAAAAAAAGGCATTTGTAACTCAGGCCCTAAATGGTGCCTGATAGCATAGTTTATTCTGTCCTGCCTGCAAAGCGAGGCACATGGAAAGCAAATGAACATTAACACCCTATGAGGATAGACCAAATAGGAGCACCTTCCATTTGGTCTCTTACAACATATATAGAAGAAGGAATTATATTAATAATTCCAGTCAGATAGCGCAGCGAGCAGAGCCTCGCTTTGACATCCATGCAGAGCCTTCCGATACAGGTTCAAATAATGGCAGGCTCAAACGTAGGCTTTCATCCTTCAGAGGTCAACAAATGAGCACCACACACTCTGGGTAATAATAAGCAGCGCTCAGATGACTGAGGGTTCGTAGCGCTATATGTATGCAAATTATTAATAACCTTGTTTCTGGAACTAACAATATGCATAGAGACTGGCCAAGGTGGAACGAGTATGAATGGTTGGTGTTGGCAATGCTTCTCATAGTAGCCTCATATATTTCCATCCTGACCAGTCTCTATGAATCCTACTAACAGGGACGTAATTTGGGGGTTGGCAGGGGTCTCAACTGCGACCCCTGAGGTTTCCCTTGATACCCCTATGGTCTCCCTTGCTACTCCTAAAAAAATGTTAAACTTTCTTTTTTTTTTTTTACACCTGGAAACTCCTGGGCTGTGGCCAGTGCCATGTGGCTCTTTGTTTCTGCAGAGGTTGGAATTTATGTTGAGACCTTTTTTAAAAAAAACAGGGGGTTCCACAAGTGTAACACTTTGAGCAGTGACCCTAAATAAGAAAGAATAAGAATAACAAATCATTTTTCCTTCTGGAATTCTATACAATAATTGCTAGGCTCATTAAAGGGGTGAAAGGTCATGTTCTATTGCTTCCCGTGATGTCACTTCGGGTGGGGTCAAATGACATCCCTTCCTGTGATGTCGTCAGAGGTCAAGGGTCATGTGATGTCACTTCCGCTACCCCTGGCATTTTGGTGAAATGATGTCCCTGCCTACTAAATCCTAAAACAAGGTTCATCATATGAACACATTCATTTCCCAGGTTCACACAGTGTAATAAAGTGGGGAAGCTTTGATTAGTCGCTTTAAGTGCTCCCAACTTTCAGCATGGTGCGTTCTAGTCAAGTGCAGACGCCAGTGCTTGAACCCAAACATTTTGGACACACAGTAGGCTCGAAGCTAGACTAGATCCCGACGTTTCTCATTTAGCAAAGCAATGAAGCCAGACAAGAATATGTCGGACCTTGATTTACACAGAGAAAAATGGACGAGAACCAGTCTGTGGTGTCGGATTCTTCAATGGGTGTGATAACGATTAGGCATTGAACGTGTTCTTTTAATTCGCCCACGGCATAGTAGGTAAGGCCCAATTCTGCGTTGGCACCACTCAAATGAAAATGTACCACAAAAGATGAAAAAATGTTGCATAACTACCCTGAGGAAGTTTCGAACAATCAGGCGAAACTAGCGTGGCCATGGCACTCTTCCAGGCCCTGCTTCATATCCTAAGCATGCTTCTAACCCCTATTACTCACCCGCCTGACTTCGCAGAGTGCCTCAGCAACTTTGAAGGTGTGTCTCTTCTTAACAAACATTAAAGACGACGACGACTCCTGGAATTGAGAGTGTGAAAGATAAGGCGGTAGGGTCATAGCCTATACCAGGCAGAGTGGGTTGGCCTATGGGATGAATCCTTAGGTAGGGAAGCGGATACGTCTTCAGCAGTCACTCACGAATCAGCGACTCTGGCAAATGACTGGCTCTATATTCCTTAACCTGTCAGCATTGCAACGAGGGCCCAATAACACTGAAATGTGGGTCCAAGTTGAATTTTCTATTAAAATATACTGTTTGGTGCAGGGACGGCGCCAGGGCCTTTCAACTCTTTCAAATGAAAGGGGCCTCTGGGGCCCCTCAGCAACTGCCCCCATGTTGTCAGTCAGTAGTCTTGTAATACAGCAATATGCTTATTTTTCTATTTTCGTTCTGGGGCTTAAAATGTGAGCTTTGCAGTGCTTGCATTACAAGCTGCGTTTTCTCTTCCCACGGGATATACAGAAGTATAATCACCTCATTGCCTTCTAGCACTGATTCCTCCACATCAGCCACATGCAGACAAAGAAGGGTTTAGAGCTCTTCAGTGCCCATTTAGTGTTTACGTTCCCTGCTGGCTCGCCGTCACCTGATAATCGGATTAGGATCAGATAGCGGTTGCCGTCCCCTGGCCACATGTGATGAGATCACCGCTGGGAAAACAGTGATGACTCCATCGGATTCATCAGAGCTATCACACAAGAAGGAGGAGGTATACATTGTGCCTGTTTCCCCTTTATGATTGGGATCTCTACTGGTTTAGTAGTAATGCAGCGCTCTTATCTTTGCTGCCACTGTAATATAGGCACCACATGGGTGCCTCAGACCAAAAACCCCAAACATCATGTTAAAATTGGCCCCCACACATCTTCAGCCGGCCCTGGATCAGTGCGACTATTTTAAAAGGTCATACAGGTAACGTAGCAATTTTTCAGGATATGAACGTAAAATAAGAAGCAGGCTATGTGGATTAGGGGCTCGTGGTTCTGCCCACCACCCTGACAGAACCTTTCAGAGGTACCGCCTGCGGCCTAGTCACACGGTGACTACTGGGCCGACCTTGCCTCCCGCGAGCTTCGAGTGTTGTGAGTCACTATGGTGGGCTGAGCCCCCGCCCCCTTTGCTACAGCCCTCGTCTAAACAGCAGCAGCAGCCGCAGGTCAGGCCGCTCTCATCTGCTCGCTGGTCCCCACGCCTCGCTGCGTGGACAGTTTGGGCGGGAAGAGGCCGGGGAAGTGCTGCCGCCCTTTTCAGTCCATCCGTGGGAACTTCACGTCGTCGCCTCAGGCGGATGCTTTGTGCTGCTGCACCTGAGTCATCCTCCCTCAGACTGGGCGATTCAACGGAACAAAGCAAAGAGCCCTCGCTATCTGCCAGTGCCCGAAAGACATAGAAGTCATCACGGCGACGCAAAGGTCAGGCAGACCTGCGTGACGCAGCCAATTTGAGATATTAATTGCATATTAATGCGAACATGACATGAATGAAATATCACCAGCTCACAGCTGGTAACCGAACCAGGGTTGCGCCTACCCAAATAAATGTCTGGGGTACATTCAATGCAGTTATACAAAGCAATGGTGTATTACTTTAAAAAATGTATTTACATTAAAACATTTTATCAACATGAAGACTTAATACATTTAAACAAGTAGAAACCCAACCGATCCTGTCCCACCGCCAACCCTTCTTCCTAACCTCCTGCAGCTCACAATTAAAGAATATAACAGTTTAATACACATCTAAAAATCTCCCCCAAATGTAATCAAACATTTTACGTGTCCTCGGGCTTCTGTAAGTAACCCCTTCTATAATTGACAGCTTGTGCATCTGGGATGCTGTATCAAAGACAAGAAATCGATTTTCTGCCGAGTAAAATACAGTAAATCGTCCAAAGGATGCTAGCCTCAAATAAAAGCACTTGTACCTGTTTGCTTGCGCTCTTCCATTCCAAGATAGGCTTTCAATGTTAAGTACACAACACAATCCAAACCATTCAACCTCTGTCAACTAATGGCTAAGTCAGGGCTTTTGGGAAGGAAACCTGTATCCTACAGATTATACAAAGACCACTGCAGCAGGCGCATTTACCCACTGAGTTATCACACAAGTACTGGCACACAACGGCAAATAAGACTTTGGGCCTAAACTGGAAAGCTGTGCACCAACATAATTGATCTGTAAAGGAATGGAATCTTCATGTTGGGAGGGTTCACAAGGTCATCAGATACGAGTAGTAGCTTCGTTTCCCCCTTGCAAAATTACCCTAGTTATGCCCAAAAAAAGGACGTGTGCGACAATGGTCTTGCCCATTTAGAAAGATCAGCATTTTGGCAAATGCACCCCGGGCGGCTGGCACTCATGCCACCCAGAGATGTACACAGGTCGCCAGTTTGTGGGTTCATTCCTAGTATGAGGGATCTGCACCATTCAGGTATCCGGTACGCCCTGGGGGGAGGGGACAGTAGTGCAAAAAGGAGGTTGGAATAGTTGAGGGAGCAGATCAGTGCCATCAGGATTTGTGTCCATGTACATTCACCAGTGATGTCTGCCCGGTGATGTCTGCCACCGGGCAGTGCCTTGTTAAGGTCCTTTCCAGAAGGGACCATTGTAATATTGACTTACTTCTGTGCCTAAAGGGGTCAGTTGTGATGATCGCATGATGCTATTGACTGGACGCTTCCAGAGGCGTGTCCAGGGAGTGGCCTGGGGTGGCACGTGCTACCCCTGGAAACTGATTGGTCAACACAGGTGCCACCCCATTATCCTAAACTATGATCATGATGTGTGTGTGCGCTCATCCTTCATGCAACCGCTGCACAAGTCAGTGCCCCACTTGGGCCACCCCAGTCAAAGGATTCTGGACACGCCACTGGACGCTTCAAGTGCACAGTGAGATTTCGATTGTCTCCACCTCTTCATTTGACCATTTCTACCATTGTGACCCCCAGGATAACGTTGCAGCCCAAGGCCTGTCAAGGGCAGCTAAAGTTTCATCAGGACTTTGATGTCATGGACATTTCTTGCCTGGTTTTGGAGCAAGAGCATTCCAGACAACTGCCTAACGTACCCCCAGCAAAGGGCTTACAAACTAACCCTACAAGCAAAAAGGGGGTGCCATTTTTAAAGCCAAGGGGTAGCAAAATGTCAACTGGCCTATGCCAGCAAAATTCCTTACACCTCGAGAAAGTTGGTGCATTCCTTGCTGAAGGAATCCAGAGGTTCTCCTGCTGAATTCCTTCAAGAAACGTGGAAGATCCAGAAGTTCTCCTGCTTAACTCCTTCAATAAATGTGGGAGATCCAGAAGTTCTGCTGAACTCCTTCAAGAATCGTGGGAGATCCAGAAGTTCTGCTGAACTCCTTCAAGAATCGTGGGAGATCCAGAAGTTCTCCTGCTGAATTCTTTCAAGAAACGCGGAAGATCAACTGAAGGATTGGTTGTCGGAGAAGGCTGGATAATGCACAGGTGGGATTGACCTCTGCAAGCAATGTTTAGCCCTCAAAGTTCTATGTTTCTGCTCTATTCCCTCAAAAAAACGAATAACAAAATAACAAGGCCGAAAAGGTTGAATTCTTTCGTCGAATTTTCGACCTTTTTGTGCTCCTTTTCACAAAAAATTGATAGGGGAGTTGGGTATGGGAATAAATTAATTTAGGGGGTATGTGGCCTGGGGCTGCGGGATGTCTCTCCCCGCATTTAAAAAAAAATGGCATATTGGACATTCGATTAAAACAAATTTGATATTTTGGCCTCATTATTTGTTATTCAGTATTTCAACGTAGAACCATTTCTGCAGTATGGCACTGCAGCCTTGAAGCAACAAAAGACACTCATACATCTTATCACAACATTGGGTTTCATTACAAGTATGGCGGTAAGGCAACAACGGCGTCGGTATCGCGGCGGCACCGTTGCTACCGTACCGCCATACTAAGAGTTCTGCTCGCGGGTGCCCTTCCAGCCACCAGGTCTAACCTGGTGGCCGTAGTGGCACCCGTGAGCAGAACATGAGGGTAGTACCAGTACGGTTATTAACGGTACCGTTGCTACCACCTTCCCCATTCCCAATGAGCCATATGGGGCTCAAATGGGAATGGGGATGTACCATGCCCGGCACCCGCAAAAGAGCAATTACCGGGTAATTGCCCATTAGCGGGTGCCAGACCTGGATGCGAGTTTGGAGGTAGCCTACCTCCCACCTCGTAATGAGGCCAATTCTGTGCACATTGGCAGGGTTTGGTGCTACGTACGTACATGATTTATTTTGGTATACAAACCATAAAATCCACGTTATCACAAAATTCATCACATTAAAGTAATCCAAAATCAAAATCATCCCTAGAGCATTTCTTGATGACATAGCAGCCAACATTCCATAGGAACCCAGTTTAAGAAGAGACAATTCCGTGGCAACTCTGCTGGTCGGAAAGCTCTGCCTTTGGCAAGGGTCTGAACTTACAGCAAAAGCAGGCTAGAATACCCAAAGGAAACAGAACCAGGACAAAAACGTTATTTATCTATTTATTGCAGTTTTTAGAGGTTCCAGCT
This sequence comes from Ambystoma mexicanum, assembly GCF_040938575.1. NCBI lineage: Eukaryota > Metazoa > Chordata > Amphibia > Caudata > Ambystomatidae > Ambystoma > Ambystoma mexicanum. The sequence continues at coordinate 1,565,048,294 of NC_090929.1, read as the reverse complement.
ACGGGCACAGGCTTTTGGTAGCGCCTCAAACGCAAAAGGTGAGCGGATGGGGAAATCAGATCTTTTACAGCCTTTGGAGACATTAGGCATCATTATGGGTCCAGCGGTAACCGTGCCGGTGCTACCAGCAGGTTGCTGCCGGACCAGTAATTATTTACCGGCGCCTGACTTCCCGGTGCCACCGGGAGATTACAACCCCAGCAGCCCAGAAAGTCTAGCGCTGGCAAATTGTAAGTCCCCATTCCCATAGAGTCCAATGGGTTGTTAACAGTGCCGGTGCCGTTGTTAACGGTCCTGGTGCTTCCATGACGGGTCTGCCTTCCGTGGCCGCTGTGCCCGGCAGGGTCAGACCTATTGGGCACAGCGGCTCTGGCAGGAAAACCTGCAGTTTGCTGGTCCAGAAACAACAGTGCCGGTAAGTTGTTTCTGGACCAGCAAACTTAGAATGAGACCCATTGATTAGTTAAATGCAGAAAAGGGAATAGAGAGACGGGCATAGTAAAATACAACACCGCATAGACATAACTGAACAACCAGTGCACAGACAATATGTCAACCAAACTGTTGGGGGCAGGAGGAGAAAGGGGATGAGATTGCTAATTTTGGGTGCAGGAGTGGACCAGCATTTGGGTGGAGGTGACAAACAAATCCATAGTGTAATAAAGTGTCTGGGTATCAAAATAGAAGGGTTTTCTTAAAGGGGGTATTTTCAGTTGTTTTGCAGAAGTGACAGTGATTATCTGTGGACCTAATGGCCATGGGCAGACTGTTCCAGAGGGAGGCTCCCGCAGCACCTAAAGAACAGACTGCTGATCTCAGGTGCTTGGAGGGATATCTCTTTACGCTTTGCCTAACACAGAGTGGTCCATTTCCCCAAAAGGTGGTGTGGATAAAGCACAGATTTTCAAGTCAGTAATTGCACCAGCAGGGAGCCAATGGAGTGAATGTAGTGTCGGCACTCTGGGGCCTGGGTCTGAGACTCAGAATGTGTCTCGTGGCTCTGTTATGAATAGCTTGAAGTTGTGGGATGAGGTTGTTAGGGGGAACCAACAGGAGGCTATTACAATAGTCAAGGAAAGAGAGAACCATTGCCGACATCACATTTACTCTTTGACTCATGCTCACGGGGGATATGGTGCATTTTAAAACCTGAATCAGGTCATCAAACTCCTTTGTGAGCACTTATATCTGCAGTCAAAGGATAGGACATTGACAAATATGGCACCAAGTTTCTTGGCATAAGAGATTAGGGTGGGGCGGAGGTACTCCAAGGGCAGAAAGTCATGCAAACATTAGAGCAGGGGGAACAAAGTTGCTGATTTACACAATCTCAGACTTTGTGGCATTCCCCGGCCACTGTCTTCCCCCCACCCCAGATTTACCTGATTGTTGTGGTGTCGGCACTCGCAGCTGCCACCGCCGCTGCTTCCTTTTTCCGTTTATTCGGCGTTAGGCCGCCATGGAATTGGAAGAGGGGCTTTGTATGGAGCCCGGCCTCGCTTTCCACGGCAGCCATATTTGAACCGTCTTTTTGTTCTGTGAATGGGATGCCACGAGGCAAACCATTCACGGAGCAAAAATACTTTCAATTAGTTTCGTCCGAGCACATGGGACGCTGCTAATGGCGTTAAGCATTCATTCCAAGGGCTGTGAGTTAAGGCAAGGGATTTGTTCATCCCCCTGATTACGAGCAAGAGGAACTGCACTCAAAAAACGGAATAGTCCAGCAATGTGACAAAAGTGAACTCTTTATTTGAAAATCTTCAACTGGGATCAAGGCATGGGCAATGCATAATTTTTCAATCCTTTCTAGTTGATCTCGGGTCTGTCGTCCCGTTTTGAGGTGGTGTGATGTCACAAAATAAAGATTCATTATTAAAACCTAAGGTGGAACAAGATTGGTTAATAATATACAATGGGCCTCATCACAAGGTTGGCGCTCCGGTAAGAACGGCACCGGTAAGGCAATACCGGCATCCATTACCGGGCTGGTGCATCATGACCCTAGATGCCGTTGCTACCGGCATCGCCAAGGACCCGCTGTGGCCGTCCACCACCGTACCGGCACGCGGGCACGCGCGCATATGGGGAGGCCTTAATACCGGCATGCCGCAAAGAAGGGGAGACCACGAGTCACACGTACAAGTACATACCGGCATCGAGATGCCTGTAAGAAGGGCCACCATGATGCCAGCAATACCGGCATCGCGGACCACCCGTAAACAGCAAACTGCTGTGTAACCAAGTGCCACAGGTGCACTCAATCAGCACAGGTGGAGGCAATGGAGTCAGGGTCAGCATAAAGGAGCACACCCACACACCACACCCCCCTCCAAGGCAAAATGCTACCACTTGTACTTGCCATTCTGGGCCTGGAGGACATGCCTGCACTGCTACTCCTTGAGCAGGCAGTACAACAGGAAACACAGAGGAGACGCCGGAGGAGAAGGAGGGTGAGACATGCCCAGCAAATACCACCAGTGCAGGCAGTCGCTCCCTGCAGACAGCCAACAATCCAACGTATAAAGTCCAATCCATTTGACTTAACCCCAGCACAGATCCACACCCTGTACCGCCTGGACAGAGACACCATCACCAACATAGTGGAATTAATACAGGACGACTTAGTCAGCCTAATCAACATCCGCACAGCCACCCCCCCTTTGCTGAAGGTGGCATCTGTGCTCCACTTCCTGGCCACAGGCACTTATCAACACACAGTGGGCCAAATGCATGGCATGTCCCAATCATGCTTCCCTGTTGTGTTAAACCAAGTGCTGGATGCACTACTGAAGCACGCAAATGCCTACATATCCTTACCGAGGACACCACAGTAGGCAAATGCCACCAAAATAGCATTCCATGCACTGGCAGGCATGCCCAATGTAATTGGTGCCCTCGACTGTACACATGTAGAGTTGGTAGTCCCACATGCCGTGGAGGCGGTCTACCGCAATCGGAAGCTATACCATTCCATCAATGTGCAGATGGTGTGTGATGCCAGCCAGATAATAACACACTGCTGTGCCAGATATCCAGGATCCACGCATGATGCCATGGTGCTGCGGAACTCCTCACTACTCCGCTACATGGAAGGAGACGTTGTACGAAGTGGCTGGCTGTTGGGTGAGTCTGCCCTCTGAGCCATGGGGGCAGATGGATTGGGGGGGGGGTACATGCATATGCTAGGGGAATGCCCTCTGGGCCATGGGGGCAGATGGATTGGGGGAGGTACATGCATATGCAAGGGGAATGCCCTCTGGGCATGGGGGCAGATGGATTGGGGGGAGGTACATGCATATGCTAGGGGAATGCCCTCTGGGCCATGGGGGCAGATGGATTGGGGGGAGGTACATGCATATGCTAGGGGAATGCCCTCTGGGACATGGGGGCAGATGGATTGGGGGGGGAGGTACATGCATATGCAAGGGGAATGCCCTCTGGGCCATGGGGGCAGATGGATTGGGGGGGAGGTACATGCATATGCTAGGGGAATGCCCTCTGGGACATGGGGCAGATGGATTGGGGGGAGGTACATGCATATGCAAGGGGAATGCCCTCTGGGCCATGGGGGCAGATGGATTGGGGGGGAGGTACATGCATATGCTAGGGGAATGCCCTTTGGGCCATGGGGGCAGATGGATTGGGGGGAGGTACATGCATATGCTAGGGGAATGCCCTCTGGGCCATGGGGGCAGATGGATTGGGGGGAGGTACATGCATATGCTAGGGGAATGCCCTCTGGGCCATGGGGGCAGATGGATTGGGGGGAGGTACATGCATATGCTAGGGGAATGCCCTCTGGGCCATGGGGGCAGATGGATTGGGGGGAATGGTAGTTTCTTGAATCATCCGCAGACACACAGCCCTCACATATGCATGCAAAATGCCCCTAGCCAAGACATACATTGCCTGGTGCTTTAAAATCCTAGGACCCTAGGTCGTGTATGTCACACAAGGCTCCCTCTATGGATTGGCATGCACTGTACAGGGCTGACAGGCGTGTGGATGTGGCTGCCAATGACGAGATAGTGCACATGACCTTTAATGATGTACAGGCTGAGCACACCTGTCAACTGAGCCTCATCCTCACACATACCTCCTTCTGCTCCCATGTAGGTGATGCTGGATATCCCCTGAAGCTGTGGCTACTCACCCCTGTCAGGAACCCGCAGAACGGATACGAGGAGGACTTCATTCGTGCACATACACGTACACGTGTGGTCATTGAGCAGACGTTTGGCCTTTTGAAGGCACAGTTTCGCTGCATCAGCAGATCGGGAGGGGCACTCATATACGGGCCTGAGAAGGTGGGCAAGATCATCACGGCATGTGTAATGCTACATAACATGTGCATCCGGCGGAACATACCCCTACCACCTGATGTGGAGCTGCCACCACCTGGTGAAGTAGAAGGAGAGGAAGGAGTAGAAGTAGGACATAGGCCAGGACGTGAAACTCGTGAGGGTCGCGCAGTGCGCCAAATGGTCATAGACCAATCATTCTGATGTACTTTGATGCAGAGGGTGCCATGTGTTGTGAACTGTGGGCACTGGGTGTGTGGGCACATGCGCGCGAATCACCATGAAGCAATAAATTGACATGCAATAAATCAGCAATGTCCACTCATGTGATGTTTGTTACACAACTGGTGTATTCATGAGGAATTAAGTACAACATGATACAACAATCCACGCCCCCATCACCCCTCCACCCGCCCCCAACCTACTCCCATTCCCCCAAACACCCCAGTACTACACACTACACCCACCATCACCCCTCCACCCACCCCCAACCTACTCCCATTCCCCCAAACACCCCAGTACTACACACTACACCCACCTCCACCCACCCCTTAACACCCAAAGTCAACTATGGCACGACATGTGTCTGCATGTATGCCCAAAGGGATTATGCAGGGTGGCCCTGCTACTGTTGAGCCCCCTTGGGAGTTGGGGGTTGGATCTCTGTGCAGCGCGAACTCCGCAGGGACATGGGCACAGGGCTGGTCTGCCTCAAGCCCGATGGCGTGGATGATGCGGATGACCCGGATGGTTGTATTCCAAGGGGCCGGGTTTGCCGTTGGTCCATGCGGTCAGCAATCCTGGTGAGGATCTGAGCCAAGGCATTGAAGCCATCACGCAGTTGCTGTGCATTTGAGTTAATGGCCTGGATAACGGATGCGGTGCTGTCCTGGATAATACGGCGTGTTGTCTCCCCTTCAGCAAGGTACTGCTGCACATAGCCTTGCATCACCTCCTGCCAGGCCTCCATGCTGGAGAGACGTCCCTCAAGGTCCCGTATGGCAGTGTGGGTTGTGGTTGGTGGGTGATGTGGTGGCACAGCATGGATCATGGGACTGTGCATGGCCGGAGACCACTGTCCATGGCTGCCCTGGTCGGATGTGTCCCGCTGAGGTGTGTCCTGTGGAGCGGCCTGCGGGCTTGGTGTGTGCACTACAGGCTCTGAGTGGACAGGTCCTGCATCGCCCTCATTGTCCGGCCCAGCTACCTCATCAACACTATGATCAGCCGATGCAGCCATCTTCCCAATTGTGCTGGCAGCAGCAGAATGTGTGCCATCCTCCATGCCTGCTGTGTCCTCAGCCAGTGTGGATGGTGTGACCACGGATGCAGGTGCAGGTGTCAGCTCTTCCTGTGTACTTGTCTGTGGTGCTTTTTTTGCACCGGTTCTTGGCCCGCTTCCCGCATGCCCCATCCTTGGTCCACTTGAGGTTTATGGACCTGCGCCATCAGATTGCCTCCTAGGCATTTTGGCTGGTGTTGTGCATTGTGCACTCCCTTGCGATTCATCACTGTCAGCATCCGTACCTGTGGGGGACAGAGAGTGGCAGGAAATCAGTGATTGTTCCACTTATATTGTGCATGCATTAGTCATTGGACATGTGGCACCATCTGATCAGTTGCATTTGTGCATTTGTAGGGGACTGTGTACATGCAATGTTGAAGAGTGGATTCTGATAGCGCAGTCGTGTCCACATGTACACATTGTTGGGTGCAGTTGCACATTGTTGTGTTTTGGGAGGGTCGTCCTGGGTGGCACATGCCCATGATATGTGTCTTGTGGGTGTATTCGTGTATGACCGCAACATGCATTGGGATGGGATGGTGGTAGACCCAGAATGCATACATGGATATGTGTAGGTGTGCATGATGGCCCATTTGTTGGCTGGTGTAGCAGCCACAATTGGGGGAGGGTGATTATGATTATTTTTACTGTTACAGTAGGGACACTCACCTTCATCTGCCGATGTTGGCACGCCAAAATCTGCTTCACCGACTCCTTCGATGGACTCCATGTCTATGATGGAGCTGCAGGTCTCCTCCCATCTGGCCAATTTCAGTGGGGAGTGTGGTCCTCCTCCTGTTGCCAGCCCCTGGCTCCGATTAGCTGACAATATGTGCTGGACTCTCAGCCTGAGGTCGCCCCAACGTTTTTTGCAATCACGCACTGTGCGTGCGGTGGTGCCGACTGCACTTACTTTCTGGGCAACTTCTTCCCAGATGGCCTTTTTCCTGAGCTGGGCTGGACGCCTGAGGTCGTTGCAGAACACCACTTCTGCATTTGCCACAAGGGTGTCGGCCAACATGTTCAGCCCGGGTGGTCTTAGACATGTTGTCAGTGGTGGCCTGGGGGTTGGGGTGTAGAGGGTCCTGTAAGTGGAGGATGGCAATGGATTGTGTTTTTAAAGATGGCCGCCATGGCATTTCCCGTTCCGGCGCGATGACGTTACTTCCGGGTCCGGTATTGACGCACTCGTTATTTGCACTATGTTAATAACGGTAACGGTATTTAGGGGTTGCTGAGGGCAGAGCCGTTCTGTGCGTATTGGTCAATGCCGCTGTGTGGGGGTTTGGGGGTCGTTACCGGCATGGCGGTACGACCGTAATCGGCATGCAGGGATGCGCGCGCCCGCGCACTCTTAATCGTCCACTATGTGCGGGTTGGTGCCAAGCCGGACATGTTATTACCGCCATGCCGGTTCGGCAAGATTTTTAGCGCCAACCTTCTGATGAGGCCCAATGTGTAGTGAATTAGTACATGGATTGGGTGAAACATATCTGGTGGCCCCTACTGCGATCACCTCCTAAATGTTGAAGCTACCATTAATTCAGGTTAATGTGCTGTGATTGGGTTATGCAACAAAATGTGAGCTTAGCATGGAAGGTTAATAGGGATTGGTCAAAGAGGGTCTTCTCAGCCTTGGAGCATTGGAAAGTTACAAGCCCAAATGCAACAATTCACGGTGGTGAGAACTTCCCAGAAGGTGCTGCATGTTCTCAAAACTTTACCATCTACGATCCTCTAGGCATTGAGACAGAACATTAGGCTTTGAACCTGGTATTACATTTGTATCATCCTGCCTTTGGTTGGATGGTAACAACAGCCTCAGCCTGGCTCGAATGAATAGGCTTGTCTCCCAGGTAAACATCACGTGTGCAGGGACCACAAACCCCATGTTAGTTGCGTTTAGCAGCAAGCAGTTCATATGTATTGTTGTGCAACTTGCTGTTATTTCATTGCAAGAGTGTGTCTTTCCTCTAAGTGGGTCATAAGCATGTTCTTTGTGTCTGCAAGCAATTTAATTTAAATGTCTGCGTAGCTTCATGCAGGGGTGCATATGTGCTTCATGTCGATTGCATCTATGTCATAGTTTCAGTTGTGATGTCATCGGCTTCCGCATGGTCTCAGTCAGTCTTCCTGCTTCAGTGACTGCAAGCTTATATCTTTATTGACGTCATCAGTATAGGGTCTAAATGGCTGTCTCAGTGAATAGCGTTTCTCACACCTGCGATACAATGACGATGGAGATGAGGGACCCGGGAACGATGTACACCTTTCATTTCTCTGCCACCAAGATCAGAGTGGGATAGGTGCAATGAGGACCACAATTAGGTCTCCCTCTTCAACTGAAGAGGATGGTAACGGCCAAGGGCCCTCGTTAAAAGCACTTGCTTCGCTGGCCTATACCACTCAATCCAGCCCTTGGAATGGGTGCTTAACACCACAATATGCCTGGAAAGCAGGTCTGGAATTGATGTTATGTTATCTTTCATTAGTATAGCGCCACTTGCCATAATTTGTGGCATCAAAGTGCTGTGCATGTCATAGGGGCAAGCAAAGGAGTAGCAGGGAGCATGCAATAGTAGAAAGGGTAGCTAATGTTTGTATATATTTGGGATAGGAGGGAGGATAGATAGGAGGACCTAGAAGTCCTGAGAAAAAAAGATGAAAAGATGAAAGTCTTGTCTAAAAGACCATGAAACTTCCTGGAAGCAGGGAACACTCCTCCATCCCTCTCCCTGACACTTCCCCATCTCCCTTCTCCCTGCACTGGACGTTGTCATGCTTGCACAATCTGAATGACACAAGGCCTAGTAAGATCGTTTGTATGTCCTCCCTCTATCTTCCCGCCCCTGTTTTATCACACCTAGCAACACTTGTGTACAGGTGCGTTATAAATGATTTATGGTATCATATCGCATATAACGGTTTGCAATAAGTCCACATTTCTAGCTGAGAGTTGCAATGGCATTCACGCATACAAAGTTTCCAATCATCTAGTCCTGAGTCGGAGACAGACATTCAGAGATGTAGTGAAGAGGCAAAGCAGGGCCACGGAGACTGAAGGCAAACTGTGCATCACCCACATAGGTTTGGAAGATTGTGGTGTGCAGATGGAAGAGGTTGGTAAGGTTTCAGATAGGTACTCAATAAATAGCTATGGGGAAAGGATGGAGACTTGTGGTTCTCAAAAGAGTTCAGTTGTCGGTTTTGAAAGTAAAAGGCCAGATCTGACCTGAATCTCTCAGTCAAAAAGGTAGGATTTAATCAGATGAAGGCTGGGACAGAAATGCTAAAGCGGCGAAGGAGGGCTTTGTGGTTAACAGTTTTGAAGGCCACTGACATGATGAGAAGAATGGTAATGGGAGGGGAATTAGTATGCAATAGCATAAGTGGTTCATTTTGTATGTAACAGAAGGCAGGTTCAGTACCTCTGGCTGGTCCCAAGCCCAACTGGTAATTGTCAATAGGACCATGCACCTCACTGCACCCAAGCAGCTCACATGCAGTCCATTTTTCAATGGCTTAGTCTATAAAGGGAGTGTTGCCACAAGGGCGGTAATTCACAGGGGTGTTTGTTTCTGCATTTACTTTTTTAAGGAGAGGTGAGATATGAGTTATCTTCAGAGAATGTGGGAAAACACCTGTATCCAAAGAGTTGTCAACCAAGCCCGTTATGGCTGGTGCAGGGTTGCGAACATTGTCTTTAATCATGTTGGCAGGACCAGGGGCAACCTGCTCTCTACAAGGCACCTAAAAAGCATGCACGTGGCATATCCCTAGAGATGCGTAGGGAAGCCGCTACCTCAATGTCTTGGACTACTCCTACGGTCCCCTTTGGAATGCCACCCTCGGCAGAGCTTTAAGGCGAAGGCAAGAGGTGATGATGGCTGGAAGGTGTAGAATGAATCTTAAACCTCTGGCAGGTCATACACACACCCAAGGCAGGAGCCTGGGAGCCTTAGGAGGTTAGCCTGATAGTTAGAGGAGTGGGCAGTCCTGTCTTCCTCTCCACCAACCCTGGCTTTTCTTATCTAAGTCCAGGGGAACCCCAGGCTAGGGAGGGAGCAGACAGTCATTCGTACTAAGCTTCAAAGACATGCCAAAAGCAGGTGGAATTGTGACCTGCGGAACTATTCGAGACCAGCAAGTGCACCATCTGTCGAAGGTATGAGTCAGACACTGTACACCGCGGTGCTTTATCACATACACTGACGGTAATTTTGCCTCAAGGCCGATCCTGTTTTTATGCTCCATCCGGGTGACTGTGCAGTTCCACGCACACTGTGACTCTGAATATTAACACCTGCGTTGCTCTGTGACCCAGCGCTCAAAGGGAGGCCTTTAGAGGGCGTTAGCTCTCAACTCCTGTTCAAATTGACTTTGCATTGAGCAACGCTTCTGAGAGCTGTGATGCACCTGCACGTCACAATTTCGAATCCTGACTAGGACAACTCAGCCTTTTGTCGCTACAGGATACATAACAGGAGTTCTGTTGGCTTGGGTGCCAGAGTCATATTTACAGCTATGGGGTGCTCTGCTGAGGCATTGGGTTTGGCTGCCATTACGATTGTGGCCTGGTCTCAGGTTTGGTATTGTTAGTGATTAGGGACCTGAACGATCTAAGATGGCTGCCATTATCCTATTGGTGGATGGCAAAACAGTTCTGTTCCACTGGACTTCCCATTGTAACATGGCTGCTGTGAGCACAGCCCTCCCCCTTCATTGGCTAGTGTAACTATCTGCCCGGCTTGTGATTGGGGCAAGGGTGCTTTCGACTAGTTCCCTGTGTTTATGCTGCCTCTGCTAGAGATTCTCTGTACCGTTTTCTTGCAATTATATATGATTTTTGATCCCACCAGTCCTTTTCATCATATTATGATGTGCCCTTTCTCCCTCTTAATGCTGACATTTTCCTGTGTGGAATCTTGTCCCTTCTGCACACTGATCAGGCAGGAGTGGGTGGCAGCAGAGAAGGGCATTTCTTTGCAATATGGATCCAGGGAGCGGGAAAACACGGAGCATCAAGTTCATGAGACAGAAGGAACACTTTCTGAGAAAGAAACGACCCTTCAGTCTGCAGGACTTTGCACAGGAGAGCCCTGCAAGGGAGAGGCACACAACCAAGCAACAGGCAGTTTCTGCCTGCCTTCTTTTTTTAAATTTAAATCTTTTATTGATAGAAAGATCACAGCACACAAAAATCGAATCTGAACCAAATAAAGCAGTAAGAATAGAAAAACCGAAAAAGGAAAAGAAAACCCCCACTCGCGAGAATCGGGGCGATACATACACAGAAACAAAAGCTAAGTACAATGCAGTTCAGTCCAAATTATTCCGGACCGGGAGGCTCCTAAACCCCATTCTGGGGCCGAGCCCACAATGAGTCTTCAGCCCATGCACACATGTGCAATTATCCATCCCCAACCGGGTAGCAACCACATGTCTCTCCCAGAGTCCTTCAGCAGCAAGACCCAGCCTTCTTTCCCTTTGCCCTTCCACCGGTCCCTCCCCAGATGTACCCCATCCATGCAAATCACACCTGTGATATTTCAGATGTACTGTTCATACAAGTACCAAAGGCGTTGCACCTCTTCAAGCCTCGCCTATTGACATATGCTTGTCTCTGCATTCTACATAGGCTGGACACCAAACCATCCCAGACTCTCATAAGCGGGCCTTCCCGCGATTTCCAGTTCATAAAAATGGCTTCCAGGTGGTGAACAGCCGAATATGACATAGCTTGACCACACTGCCATCATCATGACCATATTCCACAACCATACCAAAAATCATACCCACAGTGCCCGGGATCACCCCCCAAAACCTCTGTACCACAGGGCAAGACCAAAACATGTGACCCAGCATACCTGGCCATCCACATCCTCGCCATCAGTCAGCAGACAACACCAGTTTCATTGCAACCATCTTGGTTGGAGCATAATAAAACCTTTGAATGATTTTGTATGGGACCTCTCTGTTGCCCACATTATAAGAAACCTTGTTAATAAGGGAGAAGAAGGAGTAAATATCCCCGCAATCCAGCTGGGTGTCTAATTCAACCGCCCACTGTTCAGCTAATATCCCGATCCTTCCCACGTTATTTGGGATGCTGAGTAGATAGAAGGCCTACAATTTAGGAAACTTCAACTGCTCGTTCTCTAATTCTAACTCGCAGCTCAAGGGGCTGCGGGTAAATGTGGTCTCAATCACCTGGGCATGGATTGCTGAGATCACTGCATTGTGTTCCATTGCTTGGCAATTAAAATGCCTCCCCAGCCTCAGCGAAGAGTAAGGGGACCCCATCTTGAAATATATCTCTTATGCGGACATGCCGCCATGCATCGAGGTCAGGCCATCTCTCCCTCCCTCAATGGTTAGGAAAGGTGCCCCAAGGCTGACCCACCCCTGGAATGACTTAACATATACCCTGTCTTTTTCCCTAGCTGCTACCAGGATTGTAGCAATGAGCCGACTATAAGATGCAAGGTAATCTGGCATTGGATGAGAAACACGGAAGGGCCACCACCTCCTGAGGCATGAGGGGTCGTAGAGCCACCAATTCAGCTGCATTCCAACTGGCCCTCTTATTTGGGTTAAGCCACCATTTGACCAGCATGCCTGCGATGTCAGACAGTAGACAGCGTCAGCCCCCCATTTTGTTTGGTGGTGCAGAGTCACACATATTTCAGATTAGCCTTCTTGTGCCGCCAGATACATTTCTCGATATGTCTATCAAGGTTGCGTCTCATCCCGGAAGGCAGAGGATAGAGAATCATTTGTGCCAGGTATACCAGCTTGGGAAGTACATTCATTTTCCCCAAATTAACCCTCCCCTGTAGGGAAAGGGGTAGTGTGTTCCATTTGTTACATCAGAGTGGCAGATATGTAGGCATTCCCCTTATTTGGGACATAGATACACAGACAGAATGCCAAATGCATTGAGTGTTCCTTCTGTCTTGTTAAACATGCCATACAAGTTCACTGTCAACATATGAGTTTGCAGATATGACCACTAAGACTCACTAAGATGGTATAAGACAATGCTGTGCATGTCTCTAGAAACAGCCCCATAACCTGAGTATATTACATAGATGACTACATAAGGCTCACTAAGACAATACATGCCAAGGTTTTTCATGTCTCTATATATATCCCCATTTACTGTAGTGTACTGTAATGCCAAATGATGTGGAAGCACAGCAAGAACGTGAGAGAAGTATTCAGAGGGTAGATATAAATATGTTATCATCATTATCACATTCTGACCACTTTGAAGCACTACATTTTTTACACCTCTCCCCTTTTGCTTGTGTATTGAACCGCACATATCCCGTGCGCCACACCTTCATTCCAGACCTTAGCCCCAGCACTGTGCCAGATATATGCCTGTTACTACATTGCCATCATTTTGTCCCTTGTTCTCCAATTCATTTAGGAGATTAGAGACATCACCACGTAATACTATAGTGTCTATAAACGTCTGAGTTCACTCCAAGATGGACGCCACACCTAATACAGGGTGAATTAGTCCTTTTTCCCTATCTCCACTCACTGAAGTCTTCAGGATTTACACAAGATAGCGATCGGCACACATCCTTGCTCCCCTGGTTACCGACGCTATGCGCGCTGCAGTACCACTGGAAAGAGTACGTCCCCTGCTCGCCAAGTACATTTTTTACCTTCCGCTGATACGTAGCGATCCAGCATTATATTATATAGTAACATATACACCCAATCCGCACATTCATACTTCTAACCTAGAAGATACAGCCCTGTCTAGGATCATCTTTCCTGATTCCACACTGATAGCCCGCATCTAACCGAGTGGAACATTACTGTCTGCCTTATTGAGCATCAATAGTGAGTCGTACTTCCAATATCCATTACTAAATCTTGTTTTAATAATGACGGCAGGAACAGACCTAATATTGGCTGACCAGACTTAAATAATTTTCAGCAGGGTTCCGGACCCACTATGCGGGCACGAATAACAATGAGCGTTTATACCCTCTTGGTTAAGGGAATACCCTATTGAGGCAGATATACACAGACAATACACCCAGCGGTGAGTTGAAATCATGTCTACCAAGGACCTCTCTTAGTTCTCTTCACTTTAACTACCCAGGCACCTATGAGGAAAGCCTTTTTCACATATCTTGAGGATATTGTCATTAAACACACTGCCTTGTGCACCATCTGTCCTCATCCCCTCGTAGAGTATGACTGAACAAGGTAGAAAAATGTTGCTATGTTGATGAAATTGCTCATAAATGGTGTCTAAGTTATCCTCGCCCCTCTCCTTTCTAATATTTAAGGGACAACTAGGCTCATTCAGTTGTACCTACCTACAGTTTTGAACTCAATTGGACTTTCAGTGCAATGCACTCCGTATACCCAGCTATACTCTCATGGTACCTGTAGATTTGATTTCCCACATGAAATGATGTACTCTATCTGTATCCAGTCGAGCCATCAGTGGCCAGCAATAGTTCTAGCCATAAGTGACCTGCAATGTAATCATTTTGACTGTGTTTTTGTTCCCCGGTACGAGATTAAGTTCCCAATTGATTGTTTACATTGTTATTACATGAAAACTATCAGTTTGATTTTCGCATCTTTGATATTTTTGTTGTATAATGATTTGACTGTATAGACATGAGTTACAACACACTCATTGTGTCTTTTCTTTATGTATTTTCAACAGTCCAATTAGGCTTTTGAAGAAGAGGAATCCCCCCGAAACGCGTCAGCTGAATCTATTGGACTATTGAACACACCTTGCTTGCATATTCTTCACAATTAAATTGCCTTTTTCGCTGCACAAGATTTAGCTTAACGATTTTTTCATGGACTTGGTTACTGTAACCGCACATTACTAATGATTGAAGGACTTTAGTCCATACCAAATTACTAACCGCCCTATAGGCGGTAGCATATAGTATGCAGGGGACAGGAGGATTCCAATCTTGGATCCTCTTTTCCTGTCTTGTATATAGTGGAGGCCTTGTCCCAGAGCTTCATTTCCTCCCCTCAGGTCCGGTCTTTGCGTCAGGCAGCCCAGGCGGCTGCCTGATATCAGTCAGGCTCTAGAGGGCGCTGCACCAGCAGTCCACAGTGCCAGTGCTAGAATACACGTGTAACACGTTCGTTTCCTAATAATAAAGCACAAAAGTCAAGCCAGCGGATATGCAAAGAAGTACACTCAGGAGCACAATCCCACCAGCAATGTCGGGAACGGTCCCTCAATCAACCCCTCAGATCACTGCACGTGAATCACAAAAGTTTTTTATAAAAGGATTTCTTTATTAGATTAGAAGCATTAAGATAATTATTAAATAATTAAGAGCTCATACATGAATAAGAGTAAATAAGTAACGTACAACTATATAACACAAATAAAGTGCATAGTGTGAAGAAAGTACTAATTTCAAAAAGAGACTGCTGGGAACTCACAGCCAAATCACAAGCTGGAGAGCAATCACAATCATCCCCAAATATATCTGTGTCAATGCCAGGTAATTTAACTCACTCGGGAGAAAGAAATCTCTCGAGTGGGAAAATCCTGGTCAATTGAACAAGTCTGTATGATTTAAAGATACATTCATAAGCTAGTTAAATCCTAAAATGGCAGGAAAGGAGAAGGATCATTATTTCCAAATGTAGCAGTTCAGTAGTTAGAAAAACAAGAAACTGAAAAACCTCCCAAAACAAAACCCTACACACATTCTTGAGGATTCATCTGCGACTTTAGTACACATACACAGATGTTACACATTAAAAAAGACCCTTTCTACTAAAGGGTAATATCTCAAAACAGAGATAGCGATAAAGCCTAAAATAGAAAAAGAAAAAAACATACATGTGAACAAAACAATAATTCATACATCATTCTTATGCATAAAAACAAGTGATCTGAGGATCTCAAAAGGGGACCGGTCCCACATTGCTAGGTCAGGACATGCGGGAGAAAATCTAGTTACCATGATCTCAAACCCTTTGGGGGTGGGCCCGGAAGCCTGACAAGGAGTCCAGGAAGTAACAGTCCGGCCAAACCGAGGACAGATCTCAAATTAATTCAATCTGTAATGAATATAATGAAAAAGAATGGACACATGCGGTCATTAAGTTTCTCTGAAATAGAACCCGAGTGAAATAAAAGCAGCCAAAAGAAGAGTTAAACTTCGCTCTATGTAAAGATAGACATGTAAAACACAAAAGAGAGAAAAACAATTTACCAGAAATGAATAACAAATAATAGGATGAGTGATAAGGAAAGAGCCCTGCACCCAAAAAATGTAGACAGAACAATAATTTTCAAATAAGCATCACCAAATTGTTCTCGGTGTACTCATGCACCAGTCACTTGAAACATCATTGTGCTCACCTTCAATCTAACCAGGATCTGCCAATCGAGTACCATCAATTGCTGTTTCCTTAATCTGTGGTATGACCTCAAGTACACAAGAGGTTCAGGATTCCAATAGGTTCCCAAAAAGGTAAACCTCCAAGTATCTTTGAAGACTAAACAAAGTCTATAAAGTAATGGAAGACACAAAAAGCTGATAAGTCGTTTAGTGTGTCTTCCTGTATTGGCGTACGTCTAGGGTTAAATACGCTAGGGGCGTATCGGATCTGACGTCTCATGCGTCTCGACCCGAGTATGCCACACGCACTGCAAGGCGTGTCTGGTGTGACGCCATGCGTCGCACGATGTAAATGGAGCTAGACAAGGGACTGAAGCCGAGCGGGCAAAACGGGTCTAACGTCTCATGCGTCTCGACCCGAGAGTATCGAATGCACCAGGAGGCATACTTAGTGTAACGCGACGAATCGCGCAATAAAGCTAGACAAAGGACTAAGACCTGCAAAGTGCTGATGGACATATATTACGTGACATTGCACGTAATCCTATGAAAACAAAGCTCGACAAAGGGTTGGAGGCCAATAAGGAGACACGTAACTGGAAAAGTAAGATGGACAGCAGTCACATACTGTATGCCAAGGTGTTTAATCCAGAAGCACAATGCAATCTCCAACAAAGATGACAAGATAGAAGAAGCGCCAAAACTAATGGTGCATCCCGGTCACGGTTGGCATAGCACATAAGGCCTAGAAACAGTGTCAGTCAGACTGAACAGAGGACCAAGGCCTAAAGATACCAATGAGCATATAGAGAGTGGAAATTGTGCTTTATTGCTAGTTGCTTCTCCTTTTGCCAGCGACATAGGGGGTACCCATCTATTGTACTGACACGTTTGTTTCCTAACATTATAAAAAATAATGTGCCTGTTCATTTTTATAATGTTAGGAAACAAACGTGTTACACGTTTATTCTACCACTGGCACTGCTGCAGGCTGTGGCCTCGGCCAGGGCAGTCTCTAGTCCATTTGGTGCCCAGGGCGAAACACTAGGAATGCGCCCCCCCCGCACCTCATCCCATGCGCCACTCCCACTGCACCCCGTGCTCCACTCCCGCCGCACCCCGCGCACCACTCCCGCCGCACCCCACGCACCACTCCCACTGCACCCTGTGCTACATTACCAAATTACACCGTTAAGGAACTCCCACCCAAAGTCAAACAGTCCGTCAAACAAGGAATGAATTGCCATTTGCAAAAGTGGACCCCTTTTCACTAGTGCCCCAGACAATTTTATGCCCCAGTCCCACTAAGGCTGCAGATAATGAGGACTGGGCACACCAAGAGACCATGAATAGGGCATAGGATGCAGTATATACAACCAACAAAGAACACAAGATGCTGAAGGGGGTTTGGAGGCAACCAAAGCCAAAAGGGCAATGCCAAGGAGACACCTGAACCCAATAAACAATCACTTTAATATTCTTTGAATGGGAATCAAATGTATGCTTTGATACAGTGAAGTCTTGACTGTTTTAAGGATACATGGACCAGGATTATTTATGTATTCATGCAATTTTTGTCGGGAACCTGCATATTCATTTATTTATGCAATGTGTGTCGGATACAGGTATCCGACAAACATTGCATAAATAAATTATCCGTCTCCATGTACCCGACAAACATTGCATACATAAATAAATTATCCGTCTCCATGTACCCGACAAACATTGCATACATAAATTAATAAACCAGTTTGTGGCTTAAAGAATATTTATTCAGCAACACTGGTCAAAACTATTATCCGCATAGTGAAGTAACTCATCACCAGTGCCATGGAAGTGGTTTAAAGTGTAATTGATATATAGTTTGGAAAAGAAGCGGCATGAAAGGAATAGCGCTGCTTTAAACTATTATTTTGGCCATTTTCTGGGCTTGCAGGCACGCACCATGGGCCCAAACGTGTCTCTGTTTGTACCGTGTCGGGGCCCACGGTGAGTCCCTGCAAGGCACGCCCACTCCCCTCAGCCCACTGCACCTCCCCTCCCATCTCAATGCCAGCACAAAACCATTCAGTGACTAATGGCCCACCATTAGCAGTTTCCTGCCGGCATTGTGATGGAAGGGGCTGGTCTTAGCTACAGGGGGACCTAAAAGGTTTTTATTGGTGTGTTTGTGCCCTCCACCCCAAGTGGCGCAAAAGTGGTCAGAGGGAGCCTCTGCCTTCTGTAATATCACATAGTACTTTTGTACTACGTGACATTACAGTCGGAAGGAACGGCGCCAGGACCTGACCTGCGGAACTTTCACCACATCAATGCGCCGCCCCACAAACTGGGGAATTCCATCCCCTCCAGAGGCTCCAGGGACCAGGGCAATTGCGCCCCCCGGGGCTATTGCACCCCGGGCAGTTGCCCGCCTCGCCCGGGACAAGAAACGGGCCTGGCCTCGGCCCTCAGGCAGGGCAATTGGCAAATAAATTAGCAACATATGTTGCTTTATTACCTTCCCCAGGCCCCAGGTGGCACCGGCGCAGCTAGTGCCAGCCAGGCCCATGAGCGCACGTACCGTGTGCCCTCCTCCAGGCTATGGGCCGCACTGACACTGAAGTGTGGATCGATTGGGGCTGGCTGGTGTTGTCGGCCCCGGCCATTACAGAAAAGAGGAGCGATTGGGTCACTAAATCTTGAAGTTGTTCCCATCACAAGCACACACTGCCAAGCAGCAGCAGAATCAGCAAATACAAACATTTGCTGCATCCTGCCCTCGCTGATTGAGCCTTGTTTCAGGAAATCGGGCAGTAACTACAGCCTGCCGAGGCAAGCACACTTCTTTCCTCCTGCTCCCGTCCTCGCAGGAGAGGCCTATTGCTGCAAAGGTGTTTTATTTATTTTAAAATGGTATTGTGGAGATGACTGGGCCTCTGGAGGCCACAAAGCTAGACACTTTTGTCAAGGCTCAAGTAGTCATTGAAAAGGAAGCGAGCACTGGTGGTGGACTCTCCTCAGGAGATCAAAAGGCTGGCTCTCGGAAGACCTGGGCAGAGTGTCACTGTCAGCAGATCTCAGACAGTTGCAAGTTCGAGCGGGGTTGGATTGGTCCGTCCGTCGGCCATTTGGCCGTGGCCAGGCCAAAAGCACTTCGAGGGCGAGGCCCTAGGGGCCAGTACCATGCGTGGGCCAGTTTGGAGGGTACTATGCCCCCCTAGTTCCCACTCCTGAGCATATTGTTCGTCATTCCCTCTTTCCTCGGCATGCACTGCTGACTTTATTTTAGTGCAAGAGTTTCATGCCTTTCACTGTTCGCTCAGACTTGTCTTATACTCTTCTTTGTCGTCGTGCTTCTTTTGTTTGGAATAGCAATCACGCTAGTCTAACGAGATAAACAAACACCTACATGAACGCGCCTTGTGAATGATGGTGTGAAGGATGGATGCAGGCACTGGACCAAAAGCTGAGCGAAGTCTGCACAGCAGCTGGCTTGGGAAAGCGACTCAGCAACTACAGTAGAAACCGTCTCCGTGGACTGTTGGCCCGTCTTCCGTATAATGCAAATACCCAGACTTGCAGGATGCATGCTTCACTTTCTTTGTTCCTTTGGGGGCGACATGCTGTAGCATCAATTCATGGCCTTTAAAATACCCTGCACGGTGCAGCTTCCGATCTCCTTTAACACAAACGCTGGGTTGGCCATGACTAGCTAACGCCACATTAATCAAAGCCAGGTCTCTAAAGAATGGTTCAAGTGTTGGGGAATCACCTGCTCACACTTTCTGTCGTGTGACCAACCAGTGCGCAAAAGGTGTTTCAGAGCGTGGGGCTCTTGATGCCACCCATTTCTGCATTTGATACACCAGCAGCTAAACACACCCTGGGGAAGCAGCTCCTTCTGCATAGTCCATTTCTCTCCTAAGTTCGGGACAATGTTCTTTACCATAGTGGAGAATGTGAAAAAGCGCAGGGCTGCAAGGCTGGGGGGTGAGGGTGGAGGGCAAAGCGCACTATGCTTGGGGTACACTGGAGATGCTTCCCCTGATACCCGCAGTACTCCAAGTCCCTTGAAATGAAATTTGTCTATACACTGTACAACGTGCAAGGGCTGCTGTTATTCAAGCAGCACGCGACTAGTAATTTGCAAAAAGTAAAAATGAGTCCCAAGAAAAGGTTGCCTTCCACCCTTTAAGAATTTGATTGTTTTTGTTTTCATGTTGGGATGGTAGACATCGTTTTTCTTTGCGATCTTACAGTTTCATGGTGCTGTCGGGAGCTAAAATGAGTGATCACAAAGGAAACATTTAAGAATTTTGAGAGTTCACAAGCATGAGCGAAACAAACCCCAATACTCGAACTGCCATTTCTCTGCTGCGGTAATGCACGGCAGTATGTTTCAATGTAAAGTCCACATTGTAATGTCATAATTTTAGAACACCACCTCTCCAACATTAACATTGGGAGCTATGTTGAATTGTACATGCATGTTAACTCTCTGGATATGTTTAAAGTAGACTTTACCACTCACATGGAGTAGTGATATTGTTTACGTGTGTCCCTCCTAAATATATTTAACTTCCCGTGAAATATTTGATGCAATACATATAGCATAAATGCATGTATTTTAATGCTGAGATAGACATTAGATAGGTAGATAGGGCTTGTACAGCTATCGGTGGGTATGTTGCTGGTGCTTGTTCTTGGAGGTTCGAGTAACACTGTTCAAGACCAGTTCATCACCTTTTACGAGTGGCTAAATGTTTGAGGTCATACCAATGACATTAGTGTAGATCTGAAATTGTCAATTCTCTGACCTGAGTCACAGCAGCAAACTGGTCATTGTTACTAAAAATGAAAATCAAAAGCAGACTAACATAACCAGGCCTGTTCGGGTTTGACCCTCTTATTGCTGTTTTCTGAGGTTCATGAAATTCAGCAGATGCCAGCATTGCCAATTTTGTTAACTCATAGTCCCCACTCCCGCTGCTCAGCCCATGACGCATGCATGAGATCACAGGTCGGGGATGGTGGGGGCACCAACGATGCTTCCCGCCTGGGGTGCAATCTGTTGTAAGACTGGCCTTGCCTCCCCTGCACCGTCAATACCTCAAACCAGCAGTGCTGGATCTGAACATTCATTTTCTCAAAAAATGATTTTCTGCACGAAGGAAGAGGTGTGCACCCATAACCACCCTTTTGCATCGTGTGTTCCATTTGAGCAGGTCTGCCTATGTTTTTGTTAGTAAGGTGGGATAGTTGTCCTGGGCCAGGGAATGTGCCGAGGGGCCAAAGTGTATTCCCAAATATTTGATGGACTGCATTTGCAGTATAATCTCCAATTTATCGTAGTTAACCTTGTAGCCTGCAATTGACCCAAAGCCCTGTAGCATGGATTGGATTAGCCGGAGGTTAAGCCGCCACCCAGCAAGATACAGGAGAACATCATCCGCATAGAGAGATATGAAAATTTCCTTCCCCGCCCTGGTGATGCACTCCACCTCCCCATCTCGTCTAATCTTGGCCACAAGCGGTTCTATTGCTAAGGCATAAAGAAGGGGAGACATGGGGCAGCCCTGTCGAGAGGCAGAATACAGCCGAACATGAGCCAAGCCGAACAGGAGCCGAAAGTATATCCGTTGGTGACCACAGAGGGTCATTATACAACAGCCTGACCATATCCAAGAAGTATCCCCGATGCCGAAAGCCTGTAATACATCAAACATATAGGTCCAATTGACCTTATCAAAGGCCTTCTCGGCATTGAGGACTAGAACAGTTGGCTATCATTGTCACAATATTGAGTTATTGCCTCAGGTTATCACATGAGTGCTGTCAATGAATAAAACCCAGTAGGGATTGATCCTGAGAAGCCTTATGTGCCAAATCCATACTCAGAAGCTCCCCCTGGAGCTGCTGTTTGTGTAGTCTCCATCCCTTCAATTTGTATGCCCATTCTGTAATGCAATGCCCCCTAAGTACAACTTTAAAGGCGTCCCAGCATCTCACCACCGTAAGGCCCTCCGTTAACTTTTCATCCCAGAAGCGGTCTAAGTGGTATCCCAGGCACTCTGTGTAGTCGGAATATTGCAATGCTGTCAGGTTCAGCCTCCACGGTGGGGTCTGCAAGCCTGCTGCCAGGTGCAATACTCGCAGAACCACTGGGCCATGGTCCAAAATAGTGATGGGTCGAATTTCATCTTGTTTCAACTATGGGAATCATTGAGGAACGCAGCAGCCAGTAGTCAAGATGGACATAACTCCCATAGCGATTCGAGTAGAAGGAAAAATCCCCCTGCTTCGGGTGGAGCTCTCTCAACGCGTCACTTAAGCATAGCTCCTCCATCAGGAGCAGTAGCGTCCACGTTTATTTGGGAAGAGCATCATGGGTGGGGGGAGGAGTTTGTCTGTCCCAGCTAGGCCAGAGGGCAACATTAAGGTCGATTGAGTGAGCGTGTGCTGAGTGAGAATGCATGTGAGGCAAGCTGTAGTAAAGGCTGGAGAGAAGGGCCAAGCCAGGGTCAAGATCTGCAGTGAATGCGGCAAGTTAACTCACCTGGCCACAACCCTGAAGGTTTTTTTTATGTTCTCTGTTGCGGAATGTGACAAGCAGTGAGCGTCAGCCTCCAATCCTTGTCAAACTTCGGTGTATGCTAGCCCGCACCACATAATAGTGTGATCGGCTTCCGCCAATCAATTCAAGCCTCACATGCTTCTTTCAATCACCATTGGGGCAGGGCAACTGCGACCAAAGAAACTGCTTGTTACTCATTCTGTGGGCAACACTAGACTAATACGAGCGACATTCCTTTTCCCTTTGCCCAGAATACAGGTTGCAGCCCAAAAATGACCCTCAAGCCATGCTGGAGATTCACTTTGTCCAATACACAATTACCAAACTGGTATAACCCTACAAATATACCCTTGAAGCAGACCTCGCAAATTCTTTAAAAGTGCACTAGACCTGGAGGTCGAGTAACTTATTTTATCTATATAACCTAAGAGAAATGCAGTCGGCCCAGAAAAGCATGAGATAAACACTTTTTTATTTGAAAAAACATTGCGACGGATGACAAACTTTAACAGCGCTGTCGATGTGCCTTTCCATAATCGCAAACATAATCCATAAACAATTTGAGTACATACATTGTTTGAAAATAGTTGGTTTATTTGCATTACAAACATAAAGTGCACAAGGATAATACAAGATATACAGTGATTGTTGTTTGTATAATTGGACAAGGCCATATGTACTCAAATTGATACTCTGCACGCACCTGTCACTTCTCACAACTGCCACCTATATCACACAAACTGTTGAATTTACGTGTGTTATGTCAAAAACATCAGCCTTGATAAAGACCCATGAGGTCGAAACGTGTGTCGGATGTCGGCTGACCACCACAGGACTACGATTCCACATTTAAGTGAATAAATAAACCTGCACTGTTTAAAAACCGCAAAGGGCGTGGAGAATCTACTTTTCTGAAAACGAGAATGGCAAGGTATCCAGGAACCCCTTTTCCGTATATATAGTTATGACTGGCATGTCAGTGGATTCTGAGAGCGCCTTCATGTACTTTGTTATGGAACCTGCGACTAGCTTGATAAAGATTTCTTTGTGAAACTATCACAGAGAGATAAGATCTATATCAAGCCGGTCACTGTGCGACTTATGTGGTGGCAATTGATGTGACATCTGGAGGCTATTATCTATTTATTTATTTATTTTACTCAAAGCTCAACTATAAAATTGTACACACATCTTTAAATGAATCCACACTGGAATAGAGCCAAGCCAGAGGGGATGCATTAAAGTGACTTAAAGCGTGTGTGTGCGAATATTGCTTTTACTAAACAGGGTTTAGTGAAATAACAATTTCATAATTTGCACAAACAAAAATGTGTTTCTCCAGACGTGTTAGCTTATTCCAAACAGACTCAAAAGGTGCGCGGATGATGGATGTAAGCCCTGCACTTTGGAGTCATGCATCTGCTCATGGGATTCGGCTGACCTTTCAATCATGTCAGTTAAGCCTCACAACTTCATGTAACTGCTTATGGGAACCTGGGCGGTAACTGGCTGGAGATGAATATGTCTCTGTGTTACTGTCACAGAGATCTTTATCAAGTCGGTCGCAGGGTGACTTTCATGCCGGCTAATGAGGTCTGTGGGCCATTCTGAGAAGTCTCAGCTTTCACTAATAAGACAGCTTCACTGAATTTGCACACCAGTTTTTAAAAAATGTAATTTCTCCTCACTAGATCCAGTCAAGCCGGCTCAACTGGACTGGAATGAGGGTGAAGTAAAATGAATTGAAACAGTGTTTGCAAATTGTGACATTTTGCTTTTGCTCACAGTAAAAGCACTATTTCAGTGTTTGTGGAACAAAAAAATGTTGCTTTGGTTGTTTTAAATCATTCCTGATGGGCGTCACTCAACACGTGGAAGGCTGATTTAAATCCATCCTCCTCAATTGTGTGGAGTCGATTCTGTCATGAAGAATGACCGTATTTAACTCTCTGGAGAAACTCTGTTTTCTTTAAATTCACAAGGACACACCACACTTGTACCATTGCCTACCTTAATTCAGGGACGTCATTTCACCAAAATGCCAGGGGTCGCGGAAGTGACATCACATGACTCTTGAACCCCCTGATGACATCACAGGAAGTGATGTCATTTGATCCCACCCCAAAGTGATATCGCGGGAAGCGATGGAACACAACCTTTCACCCGTTAACAAAACAGGAAGTGGCATCACATAGCATTGTAAACTTCGAAAAATATGGTTACGATATCACTATAATGTGATGTACATTTAATACAAGAATGAATCGCCATATGTATCGTTACGATCAGTGTGTACAGGCCCATATTACCAAATTACTGTGAATGCAAGCAGACGTCCATGACCAATGATAACAAATGATGTGTTATTATATAGCACTTACGCTTAAGCGCTTTATATAGAAAAAAATACACCCAATATCACACAACCTGTGTTGGTACTCATTTATTGACCTGAGAAGGATGAAAGGCTGAGTTTAAGAACAGACTAACCCTCTGAAGTGTGCCTGAAATAAACCTTTAATGAGTCTAGCAATTACTTTATAGAATTCCAGAAAGACATTATTTGGTATTCCTACCATTTCTTATTTAGGGTCAGTGCTGAAAGTGTTCGAACTGTGGCACTCCTGTTCTTATTTTTCTTCTTTTTATAAAGGGGTCTGAACAAGAAAGCCAGCCACCCAGACGTAAAGAGCCACATGGTGCTAGACACAGCCCAGGAGCTTGCATAAGAAAAAAGAAACAAACAAAAAAACACCTTTTTTGGTTGTTTTTTTAGAGGTCGCAAGGGAGACCTCAGAGGTCGCAGTTGCGACCTCTGGCGGCACCTAAATGACGTCCCTGCCTTAATTTGAACTGCTTACAAGCAGCAATGCTCTCTAGCAGCGATGTTCTCCAAATCCGTTAGTATTTTAGAGACACTAATCTCACTCAACAAATAAACAAACCACAGATCCTGTGCTGCTCTCTAAATGTGCAAACAGTAGGCTGGAGAGCCCTCAAATTACCCAGGCCAGAAGGTAAGGAGACTTCATACACGAACAGTAATTCTTGCAAAGTTTGTTTTCACTTAGCTTTGGAAGGCCAATTAAGTGTGTATGCTCCTGACTGTGCCTTGCCCCGGACCTCCACTTTGAAATAATCCCATTTATGGACGTGTTTTCATAGTGCAGCGTTAAGGCTGACATACCCCACCCTCTATTCCCACAGGGGAAAGGGAGCGTCCAGCAGAGTGTGAGGTGCTCGGAATCCTGCACTCTAATGTAAACAAGGGAACAGACGAGTCACGCTCAGAATCACTGTTATATTGATTGGTGACACACGTGGATGGCTCCCGAATTAAAATAATGATTGGAACTTTCGGATTTGGCAGGATTACTGCAGGCCCACTGCAGATGAGTCCTCTTGTTCACACAAGAGTCTCCTTTGTTTTCATAGTGACAGAGTATCTCTATTTACATGAGGAGGTGCCCTGCAGCCCTCAGCTGACCTGGCCTTATCAGAAAAAAGACATGGTTTGCTCTCTGCTGCCACCAGCAGGCCAGCCAGGTGTAGCCTATATGTTTGAGCTTTACATCTAAGACTGGCATTGTTTCTCTCCAGCAAGGTTGAGTATCAAGGAAAAAGTGCTTGTCCTTTATAGAAATTACTCGCCTAGGCTATTGGGTGAGTTGATTATGTGAGGCCTGCTTAAACTAAGGGGTTGAAAAGGCACTGAATCACAGTCTCTGCAAACTTAGATAAAGCATCAAGGAGCAGAATTGTAACAACTGGATTGCTCTATGCCCTATGACGATGTGCTCTGCCTGCCTGCAGGGGACCGTCACAGGCAGGCTTCCTAGATGTTCCCTGGGATCCTAATACCACCAGCTTCAGAGACAGTTCAAGTCAGAAGCTCTGGAGTATGTCAGAACCTGAAGCACCCACCAGCTAGATCCAAACCCCCGGCACAGGAAATCAAGCCTTCCCCTAGAAGGAAACACAGTTTCAACATTTCACAGTCACTGTTGAGCAGAGAAATACATTTCTCTCTTTGCAGAGTGAAACATTTCTGTTATGAGCCATACTCATGTAGACTGTGCAGGTCCCATGGCTCCAAAAGTGTGCTCGAACAATGGGACATTCACTCACAAGGAAGAAGATAAACAAATACTATTCTCCCGCTAGTGATGATGGGGTTACAAAGTTTCAAATTCCCTGTGATGAAGGAATCACAAGTACAATGAACAGCTGTGCATGCTAACCAGAGGATTACACACCGAGAAAGCGGAGGGACCCAGATTAAAGCAGGCATTGGCAGCATGGGTCCAGGGGGATGGGACAGAGCCCTCATACATGTCCAGGGCTTTTCCTGAAATCAAACATGGCATCAGGCCTTAATGTAACCTCAGGCCAACCTCCTTCTCACCCACATGCCCCTCAGCACATGGCCCAATCCCAAGAGAGCACAGGAGCATGCCAGTGGGTGAGCAGCAGCCAGTTAGGCGGGAATACCCAAATTGGAGGGGCAGGAGTTCTCAGAGTAGCGAGAAAGGCGGCTCTTTCGAGGTGGGGGTGGTTCCTGGTCCAGGTGCAGCGGATCGGGGAAGGACGCCACCTGCTACATCTTTTTAAAAGGGAACTCCACATTGGGAGCCAACTGCAAGTTCAGGCACCTGTGCAGCAGATGCAACAGAGACCACAGAGACGTCCGGTGCGGACGTAAGGAGCAACAGGTCCCCAAGCAGAGGGAGCAATCAAAGCAGAAGGGAGGTGGGACCTCGGTTGAGGGAAACAGCCCCAACCCCCATCAAGTCCAAGACACTGCGGCCGCTGTTGAACTCTTATCATGACAGAGTAGCAGCCAAGAAACTCTTAAGGGGTTTCTCAGAGGGTCTCAAGATACAAAGCCACAATTATCTCAGTGGGGTGGTCCCGCTGGCCACTAATGGGAAGAGCTGGTCTGGCCTCACTTATTTAGCCAAGGTGGGCTACAACAGGATGGTATTTATCTTGCCGGGTGGGGGTCGAACAGTACTGACTGCCTATGTTAGTACATAGTGTGGCCCCAAAGGGGCTTTAGGTGCCAAGGCATAACAGGACGGAGCCCCCCACCCCACCTGCTGCCTCAGTAAGGAGGCACAGGAAAGGGAAGTGGGGGCATAAAGTATAGCCCCTATATTTAATAGCTGCGCAGGGGGAGCGGTCTCTTTGCACGTTCGCTGCCCCTGAAGCAGGATCATCGTTGTCCCACCCGACCCACCCTAACATGTAATTTATTTTCAGGTTTTCGAATGATTGTTTGTCGATTGAGCAGTGCCAAAATGAACCACCTGAAGGAGGGTAAAGAGGACCAAGAGTAAATGGCCCCCTTTTAGTTCAGCACGGCAGGGAACGCCATGGTAAAAAGAGGAGGAGCTCCCTCCATGGTTGTCAGCTTCTAGCTCAGACTCGTGAAAAATAGGAAAGCATAGCGGCACTGCCTGCTCCCCACCACCAGCGAATGGCAATGTGTTGAGCCCAGAGCGGGAGGTTCTGGAAGGTTTAGGGAGTGACACCTAAGTATGCTGGAAAATGAATGGATAAGGAAAAAGAGAGCTGACTGTAAATAAAAGGAGAAAGGAAAAGGGGGTGCTGATGAATAAGAATATTAAACAGAATGGTGCTGCTGATCGTCTGGATTTGTAAAAAAATATTGAATATGTTATTGTTTGGTTTGAAGTGATAGTGTGAAATGTTTAAGAATAAAATTGTGGCCTTTTTGTGCCACTAATGAGAAGAGCTAGTCTGGCCTCAGTTATTTAACCAAGGTGGGATCTATCTTGCCGGGAGGGGGGCAGACAGTACCCAACTGCCTACGTTAACAGTCACTGCCCTTCAATGTATGATGGGGAGCAGGGAGAGCCAAGCAAGAGACCTGTTTCCCAGCTCTCGCACCCTGTCTTTTACAAATAGAAATGGACAGGGCCTAGATTGATTTTCGTATGTATTTATGTGCAGAAACCAGTAAAAGCAGAAAACCGGAAGTATTCGCTATGTCGCCATCAATGTTTACACAGAAGAAACCGTAAATGTAGAAGAAGGATCTGCTGCGCTTGCAGGGCAAGACATCACGTTGAGTTGCCCCTATTTACTGGTACTAGTGTGTGAATACTCCCCTCCCCCTCCTTTGGGCAATTCTGTATGTTATTCTCGCGCTCTCTCTCTCTCTCTCTCCCTCTATAAAAAAAAGGCCAGGCGTAGCAGCCAATCACCCTTGGAAGTGTCGCAATCTGCCTGCAGGGAGAGGAGGGATTGGCTCAAGGGATACACTGTATATTTGCGAGCCACTTTAGCGCTAGTTTCTTCAGATTCTCTGCGGTGTATATGGTGCTCTTTCATTTCCTGGCTTCCGTTAGTCCTGCCCTTAGAGACATTCCAAGCGTGAGCCTGAGCGCAGCACTGAAGTCCTGCAAAGGTCATGTCCCTGATCCCAGGGTCAATTATGCAATGGACTTGTAAATACAAAATAAACATATAAAAGGACTGCATTTTTGACAAAACGCCCTCCAGAGAAGCAGCAATTGGGCTTAATTTGTAATCAAACATGCTTATTTCAAAACATAAGAAACTGCCTAACTTCCCTTATCTGTTGAGTTTGTGTTCAAATAATCAAGTTATTGAATGTGTATCTTATGCGCTTTAAAATGGTATAGTGTCCCTATTTTGCGGTTGTGATGTAGGGGTGGACTGGAGTACCAGCTGCTTTCACATGACATTGTACCCCATGTTATTCGGGGAGGTGCTCACACAGACTTGTTTTTTTTATTTGCATTCCAAACGTTTCAGTTTCGTAATCCAAGACTACATGTCCCAGAATGCAAAGAAAATAAAAGGACTCAATGAGCATTTATGATATGATATGATAGGTTCTTTATATCGCGCTTAATACCCAGAGGTTTCTAAGCGCGGACACGGGGATCAAACCTGTGTTGCTCCGTGTCGTCTTGCTTCCAAGGCGAGTACGTGGCCCTTCCCGAATGACCTGGGGCAAGTGGCCAATGGGCATCCTTGCTATCGTGGATCTTGTTACCCTTGTGGCATCTCCTGCTTTACAGCCAATAAGAATGCAGAATTTGATTGTGACCATGGAGATGCTGGCACATGCAGCTCGGGGCAAAGAAGGGCACAAGAGCCTCACTTACTGTGGCGGTTGTGGAGTAGGGAAGGGCACCTGCGGTTTCTGAACTGCCAGTGCGGTGCTTCCTTTCCACCGCCTCCTCCTTCTCCTCAGTCTTCTGTGCTGAACTACCATCAGGGATGTCAATTCACCAGAGGCGGAAGTGACCTCATGCACCAGAGCAGTATCCCCTGATATTTGAGCCCCTTGTCCCCACTTCTGCCCCCACATCGCAGGACTATATCTCACATAACCTTTGAGCCTATTGGAATACAGGAGGCACTTTGATTGGTGGAGGAAACTGCAATAGGCTTAAATGAACACAACACAATTTAAAATTTAATCGAACAGACAAAAAAGGTGCTGAGTGCCCTCAAACTTTGCTCAGACCCTTATCTCCTCAACAGCTTCCCCTTTACTGCTGGGAGTGGAAGCGAGGGGAGGGACGTGGGCGCATAGTGCCGGAAGTAAACACGCCCCATGTGCTTTCTATTCCTGGCCCTTCCACTGTGACCTCTGATCCAAGGGTTACAAGGGCAGTGCACCGGATACCAAATAGGAAGTCACCCGTCGAGACCCCAGATGGCTTCTACACCTACCCTTTTCAGCCCGAGGCCCCCAAGCTCCTTCCCAGTACCACTGTGTCGTGCACAGCCTGCTCTCTCTTCCTAATGCCCTGAGCGTGGCAAGGTCCGTGCCTGCTCTGCTATGTTAAGCTCGGGTCTTGCCTGCCCCATAGCATCTCCCGCTCCCCAGCATTCTGTTGGGTGAGAGACTGCAGGGAAACTGGGTAGCCAGACCCTTACAGCCACCGCCCCCTTTATCCCTTGCCTGCACCCCTGTAATCGGGTGCACATTGCAGCAGGTAACACCACTCCCTTATATCTGAAAAAATGAGGCGGCAGCGTCGTTGTGGACAGCAGATGCCAGTCCGCACTAATGGACTTGGAAGTCCTCCTTCCAAATGATTGCACATACACGCCATCACTTTGCCCTGCTACAGAACGTGTAGGCAAGTCGTACTGTTTTCGCTGTTCCCAGTGATGCGTGCAATGTCCCATTTCATAGCTCTCAACTCTCACGCTTTTGGCGGGTGTCACCCGCCTTGTAAACAGCTGACTCACCCGCCAAGCCTCCAGCACGCCCATTCATTTCAATGGGCGTCTCACCCGCCAAAACTAAAATCGGGTGTTTTCACCCGCCTTCGCGACCCAAATGGTTGAGAGCTATGCCATTTGTTGATGTAATAAGAATGGGAAGATTGACAGCAGAAAGCAATGTAAGACATGCCTGTTACACTGAACATGTCATGTCATCTTGATGGCCTTGTGTTATAACTGGACTTTATTACTGTAGCGCTGGGAAAACTCTGCCGGATTCCCTGTGCTAATGTTAAAGTTTCCATCTGCAGACTAAGTACAGCATTGTGCAAGTTTCTCTCCCCTCCCCCAGCAATGAGCTCCGCCTCAGCCACTCTAAGAAGGCCTGGAAGGAGAGTGTGCACGTTTTTCATGCATGCTCTGCATTTAGCCCCTTTGATGAGACTCACCATAAACATGCATGAGCCCAATTATGCGTGCACTGTTTCGACTTGCTAATGTGAGAACTTGTCTGTTTAGTATTGGGCTGTTCCAGCCAGTGCCAGATTATCCATGAAGCCACGTAGGCCCCGGCCTATGGGCCCCACTCCTTTTAGGGGCCCCGCGACAACGGATCAAAATAAAGCGGTGCAGAAAATTAAAAACGTATTAGGAGTTACTTTTCAGGGGTGGGTTGACATTTCGACTGCCTAGGTGCCTTCACAGGGTTTAATCTGACACCGGTTCCAGCTGACAATCATCGCAACACGCCACTCGATTGCACAATGCCATGCTTTAGGGAAGCCACAATGATGTGCTTTAATACAGTGAGAGGGCAATTGGGAGATTGCCCAACAAACCGGTAGGGCAGGTGGAGAGTCTGTCACATGTCAGGGTATATCAGACTGACACGTCCAAAATCTACTTTAGCAATACCACCTGATACGGCCTGCCAGATTGGGTATTATTGCTATTAGCACCAGCGGTTTCCAATCCGGAAACCTGGGGTGCTGACAGCAATGTTTTTGGTATGAATGAATGGGACGCCTCGCAGCGTCTCGTTCATTCATACAAAATGCTTAAGCAAGATGGCCTCCACGGAGCTGGAAGACGGAACTCGAAGCAGAGCCTCTCTTGCATTTCCACAGTGGCCCTGGAGCCTTGAGCGGCGGCGGCGGTTGAGCCGCCGCCAAATACAATAAGGTGAGTAGGATAGACGGCTAGGGAGGGGCGGAGTGGTGACTGAGGGAGGAGGAGGGTGGGGAGAAGATGACGGGCAGGGGAGCAGTCTAAGTAACCTCATCGTTTGACTCCCCCACCCCAGGGACCTGCCCCGGGTGGTGTAATGGACGGTACACCGTTGTTACATGGACAGTCTTTTTTTCAATGGGTTTTATACAGAAATCTTATTTTCGAAAAAGCTCATCAAAAAATATATGGGGTTGTGGGCAAGGGTATATAAGGGTTAGGGAATAATGTTAAATCAATAGGGCAGGGGTATAGGAGGCGGACCCAAACCCCATTGGAAAAAAAGACTGTAATTGTAATAACATAGAACCGTAATGGACATCCATGTGAAACAGATACTATCCATTAAACAGGCACAGATGAGCCATAGTGTTCTTGACAGTGCCCCTTGTTCTTATCCTAGAATACTTTTGCTACACTTACATCCTCATGTACCAGTGATTTATATTAGAGTCAATCTGTCATAACACCAACACTTATACTATACAGAAGCACACCCTGTACCTGTCAGGGGGTGCTCACCCTACGTCACTGGTTGGGTGCCGCCCATCTAATATATCTAATATATACACACATTTCTAAAACAACTATAAAAAACAGAACAGCACAGTTGCAGTTGCCCAACCACAGCAAAAGGAGGTGAAAAAAAATGATCATCTCATCGCATCCTGGACATATTCAGAGGGGACTGTTTGTGCGGCACACATGCCTCATTTAGTCACCCACACTGAGGTGTATACAGCTGATGCAAGGTGGAGGCAAGCTGCTCATAAAATGCTCCGTCAACCCACAGTTTATGCTTCTTAATTCCTAGATACTCACTTCCACAACCGTTGGGCAGGTCTATCATCAGAATTCTAAATAGCCATATTAGGATTCCTTTGTAAATATCGGCACTTAAAAAATGGTCAACCAGCTTCGATGACTTAGCTCATTGGTGTCACCTTCTTCAGGACCAGCGATTTTGTCTACTGGAATTAATCACTGTCATCCATCATAGGAGAACTGGCAGCCATTCCGTGACCTGGGGGAAAATTAATAATTTGTTCACCTTAGGGTTGTGTGTGGGCTTCAATTTCTTTCAACTAGGCTGTAATAGCCACATTACAATATCATTACAAAGAGACGGTTGTCATTGTAGCTTCTGCATCTACCATTTCTGCAATGGAGGTCTCACCCCCCTCCTAGTGAAATATCTTACTTGTATTAAACTTGAAAAATTACACCCAGTAGTAAGCGTAGGGTGTGACATACCTTAAAGCCCTATCAATGTCTCTGTGGGCTCCAAGGGCACCAGCTCGCCAGATGTATGAGCAGCCTTTTTTGGGCCATGTCTCACTATTGTAAAAACAAAAACGAATTCCAGAAGTTCATTCGCTTTAAGGACCGATCGTGTGATTAAACTGTGCTATTCAATTAATTGCATTTGCATTTCAAGTAGTCAGTCATCATGTTTGGTGGCATCTTGTGTCCAAATGGCACGGGCTGGTATCCCAAGTTAGTGGACAAGGGCAGTCCAGCAAGTATCACCGCATTACGGGTTGAACCGTGTCTGATAATTGTAACAGGGAGAACCAGGAGTAAACAAGGAGTGTGAGGCTCATATTTAAACGCTGGTTGCAGGGACGCGAGCTGGCACAGAAAAGCACCACCACTTTCCCTCACTTACGGCAAGATCATATTTAGAAGAAGCTTACCGTAATAGAGCGTTACTAGCTCCAGGGGGATGACTTCCGCATTCCACTGACGTGGCTCATGTTGGGTCTTGCTACATCACAGTGCTCTCGCGCTGACTATAAGCCATTCTTGAGATGGGCGTGGCCCGGCTCAGAGGCTGACTCGCATATCGCGAGGTAGCCATCTTAGATTGGGGAGTGAGCCTATTCCCCTCTCTCTGGATTGTGTATATCAGTTGCGAAGCTGACCAGCATCAAAACTTGAGGAATTTGGACAGGTCCAGCAGGGCCGCAAATCGATATGCTCACAATTTGTATTTAGATTACATTTTTTTGTATGTACATATGTAAATTAAAATAGACCCTCAGGGGAACCCACAACACAACTTAAGACAAAACAGAGTGCCTTCTTGTGGATGACATTTAGTCAGGAAAAATCAATGACCTGCCGCGCAGTTTAATCCCCCCATGTTAACAGTTTCTCAATGGATTGTCATATGTTTATCAGCACTTATATAATCACTAGTGTTTAAACACTAATGCATGTGAACAGGGGGACACAGGCAACATTGGGCCTAATTTTTAAGGACAGCGTGGCAACATCAGAGGCAGACCGAGATGGCAGACCCAATCACCACGAATAACATGCAGCAGAGGCCTGGGACTTCAACAACCGATTTGTCGCTAGTGATCAATCTCTTTGCACATCAACTATCTATGGCTGAAGCACAGATTTTGCAAAAGGGGCTCTCCCTTGTTCCCACAGCTAAATATGAGCCTTTCCAAACTAGGATTGAAGTGATACTACTTATGCGTAAAATAAGGCTTAAGCAATTCTTTGGGGAAGACAAGATGGACACACTATCCGACCTGACTGGTCTCCGGCCTCCTTCAACCTTTTTTCCTCCATCATATACTCATACTGCGGAATCCATCACCTTTGAACAGGCCCCAATAAAAAAGATTCAATCCCTGGAAGAAGAGATACCCTTTGTACACAACAACTGCACCAGAGAACAACTGGCAGCACCGACTGATCTAGCCAATAACAAGAATAAAACCAGCTGACAAAGGGGGCGCCACAGTGATTATGAACACCATTGGCTATAACGACATGGTCAATAGCCTACTTCAAGATGACAACAGTTACAAACTATTACCCATGGAACCCAGTGCCACAATTAGATCTAAAATAGCTCCTATCATTGAAGAAGCGATAGCAGAAGGTTCTATCAGCTTGAGGGAAGCAGTTTTCCTGACTACTGTACATATGAGGCTACAGGCTTTCTATGCTCTCCCCAAGATTCACAAGGGCATCATTCGTCCACCTAGCTGGCCCATAGTATCCAGTATCAACTCAGTATTGGAACCCTTATCACAATATGTGGAGTTCTTCATCAGAGACCAAATCACTAAAATGAAATCTTTTGTTAAGGACTCCACGGCAATACTTAATCTCCTGAAGACGATGACATTCAATGCCAAAACCCAATGGTTAGTGACTATGTATATCGAGTCACTTTATACTAAGATTCCACAAATGGATACACTGTCAGCTGTACAACGGCTATTTACTGCAGACATTGGAATGGATAATGGACATGCCTCTTTCACCAGACAATTGGCAGCAGATCTCAGGTACCGCGATGGGGGCCATGTTCGCCCCCAGCCTGGCAACCATATATGTACACCAATTTGAAGTTGAACATATACATCCAATGACCAAACCTTTCAAATGACAGATCTTGATGTGGTGTCGATACATAGAGGAACAACAGAAGAAGGTATCCAGTCAAATTTTCAAAAACACATTTTTCGAATGCCATTTTGTCCAAGAAAATGCTGAAGAAAAAAATCAGAATGTTTTTATTTTATTTTATATGTTTTATTTTGGTTTCGTTCGTAAAAAAAGGGTAAAAAAAATGGGGGTTTGGAGGGAATCCCCTCCATTTAAAAAGTAAAATAAAATAAAAAAGCATTCAAACATTTTTTTTTTCGGCATTATGGTGTCGAAAAAATTGTATTTAGAAAATTTGACATTCGCAAAAGTCACTATAAACCACAGAAGAACTCACAGGGCCTCATTACAGGTCAGGCGGTCTGGAAATAACGGTGGCGGTAAACCCGCCGCCACCATTGTTTCCGGACCGCCTGATCCCGACTGCTGCAGGCGGGAGGTGATGTTCCCGCCAAGTCTGACCTGGCGGGTTTAACACCGCCCGCCTGCAGGCGGACGAGGAAACACCGGCAGCATTACGAGATGCTGCCGGTGTTTCCATGATCCCCATTCCCATCGAGTCCCACAGGACTCGATGGGAATGGGGATTAACACCATTCCGCCTCCGTGATTCCCGGAAAACCGGGGTTGTAATGCCCCGGTAAATTCAGGAATCACGGAGGCGGAATGGTAATACGAGTCCGGCGGTAACCAGGCGGTTTTACCGCCGCGGTTACCGCCGGACTCGTAATGAGGCCCACACTCTTTTACAAACGGCTAAATGGTTGTAATGTGTATCTGAATATCAGTATTGAGTTGAGCAAATTTGAAACATACTTTCTTGACCTACATATCGTAGCACTGAATGGCTAGCTTATTCCTAAAGTATATAAGAAAATGACAGATCGCAACTCACTGTTGGCATATTCAAGTTACCACCCCCAAGCACTTTCTGATAACTTACCGTTTGGACAATTCCTCAGGTACAGCTGCACCTGTGCCCAGCCTGGTGACTATAGTACACAAGCCGGTACCCTAAAAAAACAACTGATTCAGAGAGGATATGCCAGGAATATTGTGAACACTACCTATAAAAGAGCCAGGAATATCCCCAGGGACATTACATGACAACAGCATCCCAAAACAGCGTCCCAGTAGCATCGCACAGCCAGCTTTTGCTATCAAACGGTGACAGAATTTGAGGGATCGGCTAGTCCATACTCGTTCCGAAAATGATGAGAGACATACACAGATTGCCTTTTGCACTCAAAGGAGTGGCTATGGATTTTTAGAGTCTTCAGGTGGGAGGTGAACCATTTTGGGGTAGGTCCTTTCTGGAAGGGAGCAGACTTGGAAGGGGTTAGGGGAATGAGTGAGTCCTTAAGACAGGTGTGCAAGAGTTTTGTGGGTAAGGGTCTATCTGTGGTCGAGAGTGAGGGGAGGGCGCGTAGCAGCGGATCAGTCAAGTCTGGTAGTACCTTGACCTTGTTTGAGCACTTGAACTAAGATGTAGGGGTAGAGTAGGCCTTGGGGGAGAGGTGGCTATGTAAGGAGGGAGAAAGTTATGGCAGAGTGATCTGTCCAGATGAGGGGTTTAGAGGTGGACAAGGAGATGAGATCGGAAGAGGTGAAGATGGTGTTGAGGGTGTGGCCAGCAGTGTGCGTGGGTCCTGTGATATGCTGGGTGAGATTGAGTGCCTCGACGCTGTCGACCAGGGGTAGAGTCATGGGGTTGTTGGGCACGTTGAACCATATATTGAAGTCTGAAGTCTCCCAGTAGGGTGAGTACAGGGTGGTTAACTAATGTGGCCGCTAGAGAGTCACATAGGTTGTTGGCAAAGTGTCTGTCGTATCCGGGGGGCCTGTAGACAAGTAGGACGCTGTGTGAGACAGTAGGCAGGAGAGAGAGTTTGAATAGAAGGTATTCACAGTTAGCTGTGCTGGGTTGTGTTTCAGTGGAGGTGATAGAGATGTGTGGTTTGTGGAGGATGGCCAATCCGCCTCCTCTAGAAGGTCTGCAGTGGGTGATGAGTGAGTAGTCGGGTGGTAATGATTTGTGAGCGATAGACCTGAGGTCGTCCGAGAACCAGGTCTCCATGATGAAGATATGATCGGGATTCTCTGAGGTTAGGAGATCATAGATGATGTGCCTGTCTTTGGCCATGGAGTGGACATTGAAAAGGAGGCAGGTGACTTTGTGACAGTTAGTGGGGGCAGTGTTTTTCTGGGGGTCTGTGGTTGACAGGGCTGGGATGGTCGGAGTCACTGGTAGGTTGGTGGTGGTGGCGAGAAGAGGGTCGAATGGTAGGGCAGTGTAATTGAATGGACGGAGGTGGTCATGGGGAGGGATACTGTAATTGGGTGCGTTGAGGGTCGCTGGTGGTTTGGGTCCGGGAAGAGAGGGTGGGTGATCGCAAGTCTTTGACATAGTAGTGGCATGGGATGGGCAGTTCAGTTGGTAGCGAATGGCTCGGAGGAATGAGGCATGGTGGTGAGAGGTGCTGGGTCGTTCAGAGGTTTCTGGCTTGGTGTTGTTAAGGATTAGTGCGCAAGGGTTAGGAAGGGGGAGAGGATGAGGGTTGAAAGAGAGGCAAGATTTGCTTAGCTGAGAGAAGGGAAGGGGGTGGCCTTCTGGGAGCGGTCAGTGTGATGGAGAGGGTGGGAGGTCGGTGGGCAATGCTTGCCGAGGGAGGTGTGGTTGGTCGAGGGAGGTGGAGGTAGTGCCAGAGTTGTCGGTGGGGGTAGGCCTGAGCACGGGAGGGGTTAGACGTAAACTGTTGTAGCACACCAGGAATTCCTCTGAGGTGGTTTTGGAGAGAGCGTGTACAAGTGAAAGTGTATGTGAGGGAGGGTGTGTGGTTGGAGGGTGTGGGAGAGGAGGAGGGACATTTGGGCTGAGGGGGGCTCCCCTCATGTTAGAGATAGACTGAGACTGACATGTGAAGGTTCCTGGGGTTGTAGCTGTGGGGACGAGGGACAGGGGCAGGGTGAGAGAGGTGCAGGGTTTGTTCCTGAAGGTAGGCGCAATGGTTGAGCTGGCGTTGGGGCAATGTTTTTGGAGCACCAGAGGGCTCCACTGGTCGGAGAGTTAGATGCTGGGCAGTGGGAAGCTTTGGGTGGGAGAAGGCCTTCCGCCTGGAAATCGGAGAAGGGAGGTAGGAGAGTGGAAGGGCGTGGGAAGGTGTTGCTCAGAGAAGTGAGGGGATCAGTTGTTTCTGGGTGCGCCATAGTGCCCCTCTGGTCTGAGAGTTGGAGGGTGGGCGCTGAGAGGATGTAGGAGGCTATGTGTTG
The DNA here is from genome assembly GCF_040938575.1 of Ambystoma mexicanum. Classification (NCBI taxonomy): domain Eukaryota; kingdom Metazoa; phylum Chordata; class Amphibia; order Caudata; family Ambystomatidae; genus Ambystoma; species Ambystoma mexicanum. The sequence goes on along the minus strand of NC_090929.1, from coordinate 1,565,009,639 downwards.
TCTGGGCGGGTGGGCGGGAAAGAGGGTTTGGAAATGAGACGAGGGTCGGAGGCAGTGGTCACAGTGGGTTGGAGCGGTTGGGAGTATGAGTCAGCAAACATGGGTTTTGGTGTTTTGAAAAAAGACAGCAAATGGACTATTGCTGGAGATTTTCTAAGTAAACACTTTTGACTTAATTTGCCAAGAAAGTATGCAAGAAAAATATTTATTTCTACCACAGTAAAGGTAAACGTCAAGAGGGAGATTTCCCTTTGGTGGAAAAATCTGGGTATAACCTTTTCTGGAAATATATTCTACTATAAGTGAAACCTATTCACTAGCCTTTCCCACTTATTTCATGCCTACAAATCCTGCAAATTGTTTTTTTATGTAGCATGTTTTTCCAACAATTTGACTAGAGGTTTAATTTGAAACAAAATTATAATCTTTGCAATTTTACAAATTGAAAAATTAAGAATTTCCCTCAATGACACGATTGGATCTTACATTTTGCACACCCCTACGGTGTCTAACCCAGTTATTCGTGGATATCAGCAGCTTGCTCTTGTTAAAGTGCCACGGATAGTAGAATGCCACATGCCTTCCTCAGCCCTGACAAGCCCCCAGCTTGGGGGCAATGATGTAATGTGGAACATTAAAAATGATACGATTAGCAACGATTAGTACCCGGCGAGGGCGCAATCAGAATGAAAGGACCATTCTGATTGGCCCTCGACGGGGCATTACCCGGCCGGGAATCCCTGGATTCCATGCCTTTCTCCCCGGCGGAGGGGCGTGGTAGCCCCTCCGCCAATGAAGAAGCTCGAAGCGGGGCCATCCCCGCTCCGAGCCACCACACGGCTGGAGGCCACTTTCGTCCCCTGTTGGGGATACAGGTATGTTTTTTTTTTGTCCACCCCGTCCCCGCACTCCCAACCCCACTTATCTTCTGCCTGCTTTGTCCCTGGCAGGGGAATGATGGCAGCCTCCTGCCGTGTGGAGACTCGAAGCCGGGGACCCAGGTACGTTTTTATTTTATTTTATTTTTTTCCTCCCTCCCTTCCACCCTCCAACCCCACTTACCTTCTCTTTCGTCTTTCGGGAACGGACGCGCTGGAATCTGTTCCCAACCCGTCCGCTCCCGATGGCCGCCATCGAAAGGGAAAACAGACTCCGTTTTCCCTTTCCTGGCAGCCATTTTCTTGGTCGTTTATTTATTTTATTTTTTTTTGTCCCGAAATGCTAAAGCGTTTCGGGACAGAAAAAATGCTTTTAGTGCCCCAATCACACAGATCCTGCGGGCCGGGGTACTAATAGCTATGTGCCCCTCGCGGCAGGGGCATTACCAACTCTGATAATGCCCCGGGGCCTTCGTTAAGGCCCTCGCTTCACTCGGGCCTATAACAATATACATAATTAAATATGCTCAGGGCATATTGCTTAATTAACATCCTGCTGCTCTGGTAGCCTTCTACTGGAGAGCCTGTGTTTGGATCCTTTAATGTACTAACATTCTCTGCATTGAAATGGAGTAGATGTACAGTGTGGAGTTTGCAAAGAAGCAGCATGAAAGAAATTCCATTTGTAAACTATTATTTTAAATGTGCACTTTTGGGTGCTGAAGTGTTTTCGGAAACACTTTTGTCAAATTTTGATTAGCTCGCTATTTAACGAAAGTGAGACTGCAATCCGCCCGTTACCTACATACACAGGTGGTTTGCAGACAGTGCACGATCGTGCACTGCACTGATGCCCAGGCCCACTTCAGGACACAGGAAAAGGCGCAGTGAAGCGTGCTATTTGTCACGCTCACTGTGCCTAGTTCAGAATCGGGCCCTCAGAAGTTTGCTCTAAAGTCTGAAGGTTTTTGCTCATAGATATTGATACACGCTCCAATTTACGTTGCTGAACTTTTATTTTACCCGTATCACCATTCTTCTGCATCAAAGTGCACCTGTGAGAAGTCTAGACTGGACTTGCTTTCAGGAACGGCTGGTGTCACTGAAAAGTCAGAAAAGCATTGCCATGCAAAGAGTAACTTGCAATCGCAGTCTCAGAATTGTTTTTGTCATCCTGCTCCCCAGGCATTGTTGCAGATTCCATTTTGTGTGTTTCAACACTGGTAGTCATTTCTCCTAAGGGATATTCATTGACCCGCTCCATTGGAATAATCTAAAAATGGGCTTACAGAACCTCCTCACCTTAACTCAGCTGTCCAGAATAGAGCAACAGAAATGCAAAACAGAAACTTGCAGGAGGGAATCGCTGCCCCTTGGTCCATCTACCTTGTCACCGTCGTAACATAATGGGAAGCGTCTGCTCCCAAAATAGGCACTTGTCGCCACTTTTTAAACAATTTAATCAATTAATTAAGCAATAAGCCCTGAGCTGGGATTGGGGGGGGGGGTATTACTGCATCAGGTAAGGCCCCAGGGGATTACCGGATGTGGTAATACTTCGCCCCTGACGAGGGATTTATTGCTTAATTAATTTAATTAAATGAGTACCCTGTTGGACCGGGTACTAATAAAATGTTTCTCGGAGTAGTGCAATGACGTCAGTGTTTCACATCCAAAAAAAAAAAGGATCAGTGCAATGGAACGGGAGAAGGGTAGTCCCTTCTCCCTTTCCATGGCGGCGTGTTGCAGATTAGCAGATGTGCTGTGAACAGTAGTGTTCCCGGATGCGTCCATTCCCGATCAGGGCCAGAAAGGAGAGGGTAAGTGGGGCGCGAGGTGGTGGATGTGTGGGGGCACTTACCTTGTTCCGTGGCGAGGAGTTGGCGGCCTCCATCCCTGAGGCAGCTCAGAGCGTTGGGATTCCTGTATGGTAATGCCCCTGCCCATAAGCAGACCCCATTGGCTGGGAGGACAAAGACGCACCCCCGTTGGGTACTCATTTTGATTCAGTCCACCTTCAATTGATGTCACACATATGTTTTACTTCCTGTTTAAAAGGAAAGTAGCACTGATCTACTCTTGTCTATTGGACCCGCAGATAGAGTAGACCACAACATGCTAGAAAGGCCCATGAGGATATTGCAATTCAAAAGCAAGGAACATTATGGAATCCCTGCCGTTTTAGCATCAACCATGTGTAATGTGGGGAAAGAGGGAGGAAAAGGCATGCAAGAGGAATTTCTACACCTGACCTGATCCAGGCAGTCCTACACAACCAGAAACCCCTTGAAATTACCAACTTGCATTCAAGTTTCATTACTGTAGAGGAGGACAGGCTACAGATGCTAAGTGGCCCTAAAACAACACCAATGGAGACCACAGTAAGGGCCAACCTCCATCCACAGGTGTTAATAAAGAAAGATTCATGCAAGGTAAACAACTCTGTCATGCTGATCCATTTAAGAAAAACTGCCACAACCAAGAGTGACCATAGTGGAGGATGACCTATTTAAACATCTGTACGACACTGCTGAGTTTACGGCTTTGCCCATCCACCGAGCAATGCAAATATTCTCCCCAAAGAATGGAAAGACGTGGCCAGTGCTGCCACATGTTGCGGTCAAGAATTACCCTTTGAAGTGTTTTGAGGTTAAATTATCTTCTTTGGCAAAGTTTGACCCCATGGTCCGCCTGCAATCTTTCCTCACAAACATCGTTTCAGTCAGAAGAGGCATCAAAACAATTTAAATTGCAATAAAAAAGGGCAATCTTGGCAATTAGCTTTTCAATCAGAATAGGGGCCTATGCTGCCTAGGCATTGCACTCTTTTATTGGGCATTTCAGGAAGTTATCTGACTTGACCCAATGCACTCCCCACCTAACCTGAGAATGGGTGATCTGCCCTCCCCACACCCTGCTGTTTCCTCCCCTGGTTGCTTGTAGATCTCTTACTACCAGATGTCCGGCCCTCCACCTCCCCTGGCGTTAGGACCCCACTCCCTTGTATGAATGCCTTGCAATCTGCTTCACGCATCAAGTCCTTCCCCCAATAACGTATAAAGTGCTCTGTTGCTTCCTGGTGCACGATCTGCACTCAATATAATTTCCTAATAATAATAGTAATAATAATACGAGGTCATTTGGAAGGATAGCTACTGGGCTCCACTTTTGCCAATAATGGAATGGCAAAGCAGGTTTTTTCAGACATCACACTGGATGGGCTCTGTTCCACATCAGCGGTATCTGGCTGCACTTCTTGTTATTGTTTTGATCCCATGTACAACACTGCCCCTTGCCCTTTCCCCTGGCGCTTTCCCCCTCCCCTGTACTTGCGCGATCTCAATGTCACTTGGCCTAGTAAGATCTTTATCTCTGTCCTCCCTCTGTTCCCCCTCCCTTGCCTCATCGCGGCGCGTTACAAATGCCATATCGTATCGTATTGTATCTGACTCACCCCCGGTGGCTTATATACCCATTGGGATGGAACCATGGAAAATGGAGCAGTCACAAAAATACTACTTATCCATTTAACATCAGATTGGGCGTACCCGTTAGGCCACCACATAGAAAATCTAATGAAACAAATGGGCAGATGATCATAATATCATTCATGCATTTCAGCCTCGAGAGAAACCATCTGTTAGACATCCCCCCACATCCTCAAAGTCCGGGGCACAGAAGGGGACCCCCCTTTTGAGGGATGGCTCGAGATCGGATGGCCCTCCAGGTAAACAAAACTCTTCCAAAGCCCCAGCCAACAAGCCCATTAAAGATATATTTGGGTTAATGTATGACTACTTCACTAAGCAGTCATCCCTGATCTTATGCACCCTAGTACGCAGTCCCATCCCACAATTCTAAAACTCACATTTATTTAACTAAATAAATTAAAGGTGGTCTCGAAACTTAATACAGGGGACGTCACCACAATATTAACAATCAAAGGCAGCTTGTCCACACAAAAAAATAACCTGCTTGCTTGAGTCTTACTATTACTCACATACATGCAACCAATTATACAGTCTTGCAGTGGTCGAAGTGGGCAGGAGAGGTTGGGAGTCATGCACCTCTACTTTAAAAACAAAAAAGTATTTACTAAGTGTAGGAAGAAGTTGAAACTTGCACTTCAGTGCACTGCACTGAACATTCCCTTAAACAGCAGGTGTGTATGGTTTGGGGGTTTGGATTGCACGTGGGAGGGGGCATGGCGATGGGGATTGTGGGGGGCGAGAGGAGGCCAGTAGGGAACATAGATCCACTACTTCTTTTCATACACTTCGACCACTGATTATAGGGTGGCAGTTGTCGCCCTATAGTGAAGGGTTGTGCCTTGATCGATGGGAAATGCAAATATTCTATTGCTAATAATTTTTCACTTTTAGGAGGGATTTGGTTGATAAAAAACACAAAGTTTGCCATGGACCCCGTAGCTGGACATTTTGGGAAAGATTCATTGAAAAATGAAAATGTCAAGAAAGCAAAAAAAGCTGTTTTTTCAACCTACTCCCATTCATTATCTCATAGAGAAAAAGCCCACATTTTTTAAAACCGAAGCACGAAAACCACTTGATGGAATTGGACCAAATGAAAAACAACTTTAGGCACGAACCGTTGACTTAATTTCCAGGACATATTTGGGACCATTCTGTCCAGTAGTTTTTAAAATATTCTATGGGGAACAGGGTGCCCCCTGCTACCATAAAATAGCTCTATCTTCTATGGTGCTTTGCAGCAGAGAGACTGAGAGGCTTTTCAGAAATGAAAAAGCATCCATTTTCCACCAAAATTTTATAACTTTTGAATTGCTGGATGGATTTGGATGAAATTATCAAAACAAAAAGTGTTTCAAGAGCCCCACCCAAACTGCAAGTTTTGTGAATAATACGTTATAATATGAAAAAGTTATAAAGAAAACAAAACACCATGGTTTTTAGCCCATTCATTTTACCATAGAGAATAAGTGCAGTTTTTGAAAACCGCTGGGCAGATTTGGACCAAATAATAAGCAACTTGGGCAGAAAACTCCTTAAAACCTTTATATCGACCTTGGTGATTTGGAGCAGAGGCTGAGTGAGGATAATACCTTTTAATTTGCTGGATGGATTTGGATTAAAGTTTCGAAATAACATGGGCGTCGAGGGCCCTTGAAAACTGGAAACAATTTGCTAAAAAATGAAAACATACAAATGCAGTTTTCAGCCTACCCCGCTTCATTTTCCCATAGAGAAAAAGTGCTGGTTTTAAACAGCTGTAGTGTGAAAACTGCTTGGCGGTCTTGGACACAATAAGAAACAAAGTGGGCACAAAGTGTTATCTTAATTACCTTGACTGGTTTGGGATAAATCCATCCAGTAGGTTTTAACATATTTAACAGAACACAGTGGCCCCTGCTCCTTAAAACCTTTATATAGGCCTTGGTGCTTTGCAGCAGAGAGGCAGAGAGAGGCTAATAACTTTTGGCTTGCTGTATGGATTCGGATGAAATTTTCCAGACAAAACAGTTGTCATGCCCCCCACCCTCCCAAACTGGAATTTTGGAAACAATTTGCTAACAATTTAGGAACAATTTGTTAAAAAATGAGAAACGTATTAAGAAAACATACAAATGCAGTTTTCAGCCTACTCCCATTCATTTTCCCATAGAGAAAAAGTGGACTAAATAGGAAACAATTTGAGCACAAAGCATTGACTTAATTTCCTTGAGTGGTTTTGGGTAAATCCATCCAGTAGTTTTCTAAATATTCCGTAGTGACATGGGGTGCCCCCTGTCCCTTAAAACCTTCATATATATCGACTTTGGTGCTTTGCAGCGGAGATGCTGAGAGACTTTACAGAAATGAAAAGCCACCATTTTTTATTTGCTCGATGCAACTGATTCCTTTGATAATACCAGGAGAAGCTGCATATCAAAGAACCCAGAACACGTTTTGGAAGAGGAAAAAGAATGCCATCAGACTTTGGAACAAACTCCCCCACGACAACATTTAGATGGCCTGGCCTTAGGCACTATATAAATACTAACACCAATAGCAATCACATCAGGCTAGAGGTCTGGAGTGGGAAAGAAGACACCATATGAAGTTGGGGATGGGTTGGGAGCAAGTTACGTGTGGAAAATATTACGTTTATCAGTGGAAGACTGCAGGGTTCTCACGAGATTACAGCAGCAACGCTGCAAGACGCACTCAGAAACAAAGCGATGAGTGACACAGGGTGATGGGAGAGGGTTAGGGAACGAAAAAGCAAATCATTGGATTGAGGGGACATGGAAAAAAGAAGGGGGACACAGGTTCTGTGCCTGAGAGGATGTGCAAGACTTTAATTCTGAGCAATTGTTCCTGTTATTGCAAGAATTGGCGAACCAGCACTCTTCTGCAGCGATTTCTGTTATCGGCAGTGTCTACATCTACCAGACTGGGGGCAATGGGTTTTTGGTAACCATGGCTAGTGGGCCCAAAAGAAAGATATTGGTGAAACACGTACAGAGGCCACGCCCGAAAGCCATGATTAGTGGGCCATGAGGAAACTTAGGCATAGTAAAACCCTTGAAATTCAGTGAAAAACCATTAGCTAAGAGAGAGTTAAGGTGTTCAGATTTAACGCACCAAAACCCCTGAAATTCAGCACTCGCATTTCAATCAAGTCCACTGCAGAGAAGAAAATGCGTCACATGAACCAAACAGTGATAAGGGGTAATGGCCAGGAGAGGGCTAGGGAGGAAGAAAGCAATTGAGAGCAATGGCGGACAATGGATAGTTCAATACAGCTGTATGTGTAGTTCCTTGACATTATCAGGGGGAAAATTGTTGGAATTCCGCGGGAATGGGGAGAGTGTAAAAAATAGTAATTCTACACCTGCAGTGGTCACATCTCCTAGGCAGGGGGTAATGGGGCTCTGCCCCGAAGGTCATGGCTAGTGGGCTACAAAGAAACCTATTGGTGCAACATGTAGAGATGCCACAGCAAAGGTCCATGGCCAAAGGCCATGGCTAGAGGGCCCCAAAGAAACCTATTGGTGCAACATGTTCAGTAGCCCCAGCTGAAAACTGAGGCCACAGGTCATGGCTAGTCGGTCCCAAAGAAACCTATCAGTGTAACATGAACAGTGTTCACGGCTGAATGTAATGGCTAGTGGGCCCCAAAGAAACCTATTGGGGCAACATGTACAGTGGCCATGGCCGAAGACGGTGGACAATGGCCATGGCTGAAGCCCATGGTTAGTGGGCCCCAAAGAAACCTATTGTTGCAACATGCACAGAAGCCACGGCTGAAAGCCATGGCTAGTGACCAGGAAGAAACTATTTTATAACAAAACCCTTGATATTCAGTGAAAAACCCTTGGTTATGAGAGAGTTAAGGAGATCAGATTTAACACAACTAAACCCCTGAAATTCAGCAATCGCATTTTGAGCACGTTCACCTTAACTATGCTCCCCCATTGGCGCAGCGTATGACCACAATGATGACATCACAGATGATATCACTGGTAACAGCACTGGTGACATCACTAATTACATGATACATGACAGCACTGATGGCATCACTGATGGTGTCCCTAATTACGCCATGCATGACATGACTGATGTCACTGGTTTGGTTAAGTACATGTTCAAATATGACCGCTCTCTTTTTTACATAACATATATGTACATATTTCATACTTACACAGCGCAATGCATTCTGTCCTTAGCTACAATTGGACATTATTGGCCATAGGCTAGGTTGCTTCTACTAGCTCTTGGATGGAAACTGTTGTAATGTTAAAGGATTTTACTACTGATTGGCGTACAGCATAGTGTACAGGTCAATTTACTGTCCGAATGCTGGATCACCAAGCCCAGAAATGAAGCTGGTCATTGCTTTAAAATGTTGTCAATTAATTATGTTCATTTATGACATTTAGCAAGATGAATAATTACATGCCTCCAATCCTCCTGGCTAAATCATTATAACGTCATCAATGTAACGCTTCCAAAGGACTATGTGGGCAGCGAATGGATGTGCATCAATTAGCAGAGTCTTCATCTCATAGCTGTAAAGAACTGACATGCTACTGAGAGCAATGACTGCCCCCATTGGTGTTTGCTTGATTTTTTATAGAACGTCCCTTTATATTTGAAATAATTTCATTCCAGGACATTAGTCATTGCCTGTACTATAAATTGAACTGCTATCTCTTTATCTAATGCAGTGGTGTTTAGTGCCATATTCAATAGCCTCGCTTTGTGGAATGTTTGTGTGCAAGGCATATATGTGTAGCATCATCGACAGTTCTTGATCTGGAATTAATGTAATAATTTCAAAGATCTTTATTGCTGATATGGTATCCTGGAGGAATGTCTAAGTCATTTGCTTAACGATTGGAGAAAAATGTCTAAACAAATTCGAAGAGACTCCCAAGACTGAGCAACAGGCTGAGACGATAGGTCACCCAGGTGGCCTACGGATATTCTTATGTACCTTAGGCAGTGCATACATTACTTGAATGTTAGGTTTGTCACAATTGAGGTAATTAAATTGAGGGCAAGTAATCCAGCTGTACTTGAGAGCACATAATGTAACCTTATGCTGCATGTTGAATTTTGCAGTAGGATCCCACAGTGAAAGTCTTGATTATGAAGGTTGAAGACCATTTCTTCATACTGCGTCACATCCATTCGGGTAATTCCACCACCCTTACCGTCTAGGTTGATAACAACATTTTGGCTGGGTTTAAGGGTTTTAACTCGTCAAGTTTAAAATTACAGGGTAAGTAATGTGGGTTCTTCTACAATTTCTCATACTACCTTAGGTTTGCTCTTTCTAAATTCAATATCTTCTCAGATACCATGACTTCTATAGGTGTAAATGTTGAATTTTTACCATGCAGTCGTATATCTGGTGTCTTTTCCAATATAGTACTCTCTGTAAAGTGAGACAGAGTTTCCTGCCAATTGTTTGACCTCTCGTTCCACCTGGAACCAGTATGTCTGGAATGTGGCACAAATGTTTAAAGGAATAGTGCGCTCAAAAATATTATTGTCCCGAGGGCTCAGGCATGTGTTTTTAAGTATACGTTGATCGATCGTACAAACATTTCCTATATACCTTACAGTAGTTTTCCTCTTTTTAACACATGCGAAAACAGGCAGCAGGGCGCGCCCACCTCGCCCATGGTGGACTGCCCTGGAGACACTAAATCATATCCCCCGCCCCTGAGGCTGAGATCACTAGATGCATACCGCCCATTTCACAACGCCAATGCACGTCTCGTGTCAACATTCTCTGCGCTTCAGCTTATGCGTGTCTTCATGGAAATGGCAGGACGCCTCTTTCCTCAATAAGTATAAACAGACTGCTTTTCATCAGACAACATCAGATTTGCTTTTCCAATCGTTTCACTGTCTTTTTTTGAGTACTCCGTGCCTCGTTTCTGTGCACTGGTCAGCTACCTTCGTTGCTCGTAGCCCGTGTGAACAGATACTAGTACCATTACTATCCATTTTTATTTTGCCCCATAATGGCAACAATACAGCCCTACCAGTACGAGCCGGAGTATTCAGAGGTGGAATTACTCGAAAGAGAAAGATGCGCAAACGATGGGGCTTCGGACGACAGTTGAGAGGACGATTCAACAGATCAAGAGCCTGAGCCTAGTCGCATTGGATGGCGTTTCCACCTGGTGTACCTGCAATCGGTGCGTTCTAATGCCAACTGAGGAGGATAACTGCTGCTGCCGAGAAAACTCTGGATGGTTGTCCTACATATCGGAAGGCGAGACACGGCCGCAATGCGTTACCGAGCGGCGAGACTTCAGGGCAGCCTGCCTCACACAGTCTGTGTTAAGGATTATGATGGTGCTCATGCACAAGCTTCGAGCAACAGTTTGCCCTCGCAATCCAAGTAACAAGTAAGTGTACTCTAGTTGTGATGTCACCTAGGCCACTACCATTTCATGGATGTCTCCTATATGTCATAACTTTGATCTATCAATGCCAAACGAGTGTAGTCTTGCAATTCTATACATCACTCGCAATTTGGGGAAACCATAGGGGTCTCCTTATGTTTATTTTATGTACAGCCATGAAACAATATTTCTTTGTGTCCCAAATGTAATGGAATGCATAGTCGTTCAATATTGTACAGTGTCTAAGTAACATTTGTACTGGCAACAATGCCATTGGATACACGATTTGTCATTGTCAACTAAGGTTTAATACACTTATCTTGTTCATTGAAAAACAGTTTGTATCTTTCTCTTTCACAGGTGGTACAGGCTGGTGGCCTATCGTTCGTTTACATGGTGGCTTCATGGGAGGCTTGGACACCGCGTTCAATGAGTAATACCTGCCTATGACCTTGGTGCTATTGTAGAAACTTTCCCCAGTGACAGCGGTCAGTACAGGGGATTTTCCCACACTGTGCTGCAAACAGAAGTTTTTAATGTGTAGTACATTTGTGCCCTTAAAATCAGCAACAAAATAAAACACAACAGAACCTTTATCAATGGTTGTTTCAGTTTTTCAGTGAATCAAGTGTGTCTACATTCAGCAGTGTTCCGGCCCTTTCCTGCATGCCTCAGGCCCCTCCATCCACCCCTCCAGAATCAATGACTGTTAGCACCTGTGGATGTGCCTTCCCAATGGGTGCTGGCAGGGGTGGGAACGGCCAAGGTGCCAAACACCATGTACACTTCAAAAGTATCTTATGCGCAGGGGTCATTGTTCAAATGCCCTCCTCGGACCCAGTGTCTCCAGACAGGCTTCCCTTGAAGCAGGCCGTGCCCCTGCAATCCACATAAAACCACGCCATATACACGTCATTCATTCACATACATACCCACTTTTCTAATTCTTTATAAACCACTTGATATTTATCATGAGAACATCTTTGAGCACTGCAAGTCAACTCATGAATGTGCTACCTGAGAACTTCTGTGACCACTGTGAGTCAGCTCGTCATTGTACTGCCTGTGAACATCTCCCTGTTCTCCTGCTACTAACTACCCTGCTTGCTGAATCAAGGTAAGGGCAGGTCACCTAATCATATCTCCTTGATCTTTACATTTCTATCCATTCCGAACGAACATACCCAGTAGTGTAATGTTCATTCATCTCATTGCCATTGACTTGATTTTAATTTGTTATGTTATCGATATATAGCAATCGTCATCAGTGTCAATTGGTAACGAATTGCATCCTTCGTGGACTGTGTCAATAAGCTTGTTTCCTTTTGATGCACGATAGTACATTCAAGGGACGAGTAACATGCTACTATTTGCATCACATCAATTAATTGTGTATGAAAGTTATCCTATAATACAGCCGGCTACGCTACACAGGTTTTGCTTCGGTGATCAAATCATAGATTGCATAGAAAGATGTATGATATAATTCCATCTTTCTCACGCTTTTATGCAAAGAAATTTTCTAATAATGTTGACCTTTTCTTTTTTACAGAATTTCCAACAATGCCTGCATGTACGGTTTACGGTTGCCGCTCTAAGACCCATAACAAACCTAAAGGCACTACAATGCATGTATTCCCGAGGAATATAGATCTAATAAGAGAATGGGTCAGATATTGCGGATTTGCGGCGGAAGAGCTTGAAAGTAGAGCCCATGAAGTCTTGGGGGAACTCGAGGGGTGATCGATTCCACATCTGCAGCCTGCACTTTGCCACGAATATGTATGACCAATCGCAGTATACAATGAAGCTTCGACTCAGAACGTCTCGTAAATTACTTTCAAATGAAATTCCGACTCTATTCATGCACACGCTGCCTCAGGTGAGTCACGGTTCCTGATTTAGCTGTAGGCCTTGTGGTACTGAACAGGTAACTACATGGACAGATTGATGTTTTGGGTGTAAATGTCCCTTATAATACTTTTCATATTTACAAGATTGTATTGCTTTATAACTAAACCCCATTGTGCTAAACATCTGTCCTTGGTTTTAGGAGCATCATAGAAAACGATTTTTGGGCACAGATAACTATGCTATAGTGCCCTTGGAAATAAGCATAATCTTTTCGTAATCGGTTGCTGTACATGTCCATTTTTTAGGTTAGCATTTCTAAATCAAATCTAAGCTTCCCTTTACAACTCCATGACAATGCACTGAATATGAAGGAGCAAGTTTCTGCATCCATGTCTTTCCTGGAGTCAACAACAACTTCGGGCGCGCATCAGGTAGTTTTATTTAGCTATTCAGTTCCGAAATATTTTATGCATGTAATTTGAGATAATATGATCAAATTTACGTATCCTGTCGTTTTTCTTACATAATGTTTCATTTATGGGTTTATATAGATATGTAACATTGTCTGCATCACATTGTGTGTGTTCAATTTCATTTTCTTTCATTTATACTAAAACACGTACTGTTTTACAGGGTGATGCTGGTACTTTGACTACAATTACATCATCCTTTGGAGCTGATACAGAGCCAGCGGTATGCGTACTGACAGTTCCCTCGAATCAAAGAAAGTTGGTCCTAGATCTGATACCATTAGACATTGACATTATTATAAACAAGCATCTTTTGCAAATTGCTTCAGTGCAACATTTCAATTAGTGGGTTTCACACAGTCAATTTTCATCGAGTAAACTAGCCATCAATCGGGTGACATTCGAAATGTATATTTTGACTAAGTGACGTCCACAGTGTACAAGGGTATCTGTGTAAGCCATGTGTGCAATGGAATAATTTGATTTCAAATACGAATGACTTATTTTTAATGGATACTCTTTTCTAGGGATGTATATAGGATCGGGATATAGAAAAGGAGGCACACGGATCCGAGTCGGTGGACCAGCTTGCTGGTGCAGTCGTTACAGTAAAGAAGAAGAAGAAGTTTTCACAGAAAGCCAAGAAAGCTATGGTAATTTACAAACTATTTCAATTTCAAACAGTGTTTTGTGCTGGTGCCTTCATAACATGCTTTTAAAAAAATCTAAAGTGACATATACTGTATGTTGGATTTACATTGAACATGTTTTTCCAACCTGTCTTCTAGTTGCCCGATGGTGTACGAACTATACAGCCACAGACAGCTACAGAAATCAGAGATGCAACTTGCCAAACTGATTTGACCATGCAGCAACTATTATTTGAGGCGCAGTGTGTTCAAATCAATAATCAGAGTCGAGATGCTTTTGCCTAATGGTGAGAAAATTAATTGAATGTGACCGGCAAAGCCAGCAAAGTGTTGTTGGACCATTGCTACAAAGCGAGAGCTCCACCAGATGAAGATGAAATTGAATGTAATGAAGATGGTTTAGAATTAGATGCAGACCACTTGACACAATCGACACACGCCAAAAAAGGACCACCCAAAAAACTATTGACATTGATGTGTTCTCCGATTCGTGTTCAAGTAACAGAAGCTGAAATAGCAGAGACTGAAACATCAACACAATTGACCGAGGAACTAGACAAAGTTCTCGAGTACAGTTTGTCCAGTTGGGTTGATATGTCAAGCACAGTTGGGTCAGAAACAACATTCATGCAGGATGATAGTCTAATAAAGGAGGCCGGAGGCCAAATACATTATATTTGACAGCAGCTTGATGGAGATTATAATGATGCTGAAATGTGTGCATCCAGTGAGAGGGGAAATATGCGGGAAGCCATTGGTGAATGTGACTCGTGTATCATAAGGCGGTAACCTCAAAATACAAGCCACCTGTGAAATGCTCCTCTTAGGTGTATCGACCCACGTTCAAGTTATTATGCTGCAACATTTGGTGCTGTGGGCTTAGAAAATCCAAGATGACCGAAAAGCCCACATTTGCGCCAGAATCCAGGAAAACCACGCAGTTTTTGTGCACACCAAAATGGTCGCCTGACCTGCCACCCGCCAGTGCGAGCGTGATGGGCCAGAAGCGCCATGAGTGAAATGTGGTGCCAAAGGAAAAACAGCAGTGCCTGTTAGCTCAAAAAGAGCTTTAAAATCACCTTTGTTTCTCTGAATGCAAGCTCAAAATGCCTATTTCAAACAGGCAGAACACCAGCAGACGTCTCGTAGAATGAAGTCTTGTGTGCATACCAAATCTGGAAAGATGAAGAGCCTAAAATAATGTTCATAACAAAACTGGCTGAGCTGTGGATGTCAGCAGCTTAAGTGAAATTGGACTTAAAGCCATTAAAATCGAAATGTTTAAAATAAATGAGTGACCTACTTTTGAGTCACACATAGGTTGCAACTGTTTAAATGTCATAGTTTTGAACTTAGAATCAGCCTTCTAGCTGCATGTGTCAAAATTGTAAGTTTGATTTGAATGAAGAAAAACTGGAACAAAAGTTACATTTGGCTGAAGCCTGGCTTAAAGAGATTGAATTTTGCCTGGCAACTACCCCTGACAGGAGTTGAAACTTGCCCAGCAACTGCATTCACAGGCCTGGCTGCATTCTGCTGCCCTGCTCCAAAAGGAGATTACACCGCTCTGATTGAATTAGGGGAGGGTTACCTGAGACTGCAGGAAACAGAACAATGAACTTTCCTTGGCTCAGGCAAATGCTAAATCAGGGGGTCGTAAATGGCTTCCTCCTGGAAGGAAATTGGAGGGGCACTGCCTCTGTGAGCCAGCTGAGCTTGGAGGCGGGGACGAACAAGGAATTCCCCATGTGCTTTGGGACCTAAACCACATTCATCTGGGCCAGAGCATAATTTTAGAAAGATGGATAATTCATAGTACATAATTGTCAAAATTATATCAATAATATCATGATTCCTGTGATTTTTCTGTGCACATTTTAAGAGGTGTTAGGACTCTGTGGTATGTTCTGGGGGGTAGTAGCAGAAAATAGGGTATTACTCCAAATGTATGTATGTTAAAAATATGACACTTCATCATCTGATGCCCATATTCCTTGCGCACATTTATGTAAATTCTGGAAAAGTTTAGAGGTTGTGTTCTGAATGAAAAGGGCAGAATTCTGTCAGAAGTGAACACAACATCTAACAAAGACAGGGATCGGATGGTTTGGTGCTACAGAAAATATGTTAACTGGACATATAATATCAGAAAAATTGTACATAGATAAATATGCATTTAAGTCAAAAATAGATTTGGGTGCAAAGTGACAAGGGGAGTGTTCTTTCTGTATGCCATAAAAAAGATGCCGGATGACTCACAACTCTGTTCCCCAGTCAGGCGACAGAGAATCCTATAGCCTATCAGGATCATCAGAGGGTTGGGCATAGAAAGTCAGCCTTCCCACCCACTTTCAAAAGACATAAAAAGAGCCACTGAGACCCAAGGAGGGACAGTCACTTTTCACTTTCTTGCGAAGCACTTTGCCGGACCAGACAATATCCAGAAGGACCATAGACTCCAGATAGACTCCAGAACTTGAAGCAGAGAGGCCTGAACCAAAAGCTGAATCCTTCTCAGCAGGCCTCAGAATCCAACCACCTAACCAAACTATTCAACAGCCGGGCTGTGCTGTTCGCTTCTGGCTAGACCTTTTGCTGGAACCAGAGACCCAGACCGTGGTACCAGTGCCAGAACCCAGAAAGCAGAGCTGTATCCAGACCGCCGTGCAGTGCCGATAGATGTAACGCTCACCTGATTCCCACGGAGGCGCAGGTCTGGCTTCGAGTGCTGATGCTTCTTCAATGGTGAAGCTCAGGACTCTGAAGATGGACAGGAAGGGCCCTCTACTCTGGCTTCTCCGGCTCGCAGGAATATTCCCCTGTGCGTGAAAAGGGAGTATTACCTACTGACTGAGTTATGCTCAAGCCTCCCACTCTCTTCCAACCCTCCACGATACCCTTCCACGATTCCCCGTGAAGTCTCACCTTAGGGTCAGGAAGGATGATGATGCTTCTGATGCAGGGGCGCGATGAAACCCAGTTACTTCACTGGATTGAGGATTGATGGGAGTTCAGGTAAGCTTGACTGTTCAGGTAAGGCTCTGTAAAGGTTCTGTTGCAAGTTCAAAAGTCCAAGCTTAATAATAATGTTCATTGTCTTTTTGCAGCAAGCGCTAATGCTCATGTCTTTTTTCCCCTTAGAGGCCGGGGTTCGGAATGCCGGAGATATGGCGCCGACCCGAAGTGAAACGTGCAGTTCCAGTTCCAGTAAATGGCAGGTTAGTTCTGGATGAGCGCTCGGGAACTGTCTTTGCATATGCTCATTCAATGTCTTTGTCTTTTTTCCCCATAGGGGCCGGGGTCCGGAAAATGCCTGGAAGCGGCAAGACCCGAAATGAAATGGGAATGATCCAACAGGTAAGTCTTATTCCCTTCCTTCTCTCACCTCTATTCTTGTCTTTTTCTCTAGGCTCTGGGAAGTGGCTGTGTATCTGGATGATCGCTGCTGAAGATGGAGGAACCCAGGAAAGGTGAGTGAAATGCAGCGCTGCAGCGATCGTAACGAAATGCTTTTAAAAATAATGTCTTCCCTTTCAGGATCGTCGGTGATGTCTCCGTGGTGCAGATTTAGCTGGTAAGGTCTCTTGTCTCCCTTTCCAGGTGACCCGGGATGCTGACAGGCGTGGCTGAAGTCCAGATGCAGGAGCTGACACGGTGAGCGTCCAGCTGCGAGGAGCAGAACAACGCGAAGCGTGAGTTGCTGATCGGGTGTGGTTTAAATAGCTTTGGAAGAAGTTTCAAGTGTGTATCCTTCCTCCGATGAGGTATGTATCCTTCCCCGACCACACCCGGGTGGAAAGTAATCCCACAGGTAAAGTAGTTCCATTCAGGCCTCAAGAGGGCCTGGATGTGGCAGCATGGTCTGCATCAGGTAAGTGCACATTAAAACACTTGAACACATGTCTAGCTTTATGAGCCTGGCGCCTAAGGCGCCAGGACAGGGGTCCAACATGAGCCTGGCGCCATAGGCATCAGGACTGCGTCCAAAGGGCCCCAGCTTGGGCCCGCTGGCACTCCCCTGGGGGAAATGATGCCTGCCTCTGGGGTTGCTGGGTCGGACCTGGCTCCTTGGAGGTAGGCATCATGACAATAGAAGACCAGACCCAGACCAGACCGCTGCGCAGTGCCAGAACCTTTGCCAGAACCAGAGAACCAGACCAGCAGAGCAGAGAGAACGCAGCTAGACCTGTTGACCAGATCTGTGAGGAGGCCCATTCCTTCCAAAATTAGGAGTGAATATCCAGCCAGAGCTGTGCAAAACCAATCTCTTAGTTTAAAATAATCTAATTCAAACCATTTCAACCTATTTAGAACTGCATAGAAATTGTGTGTCCATTCTGTAATTTCAAACCTGTGAAAGTGTCATTTGTCATTCTGAATCATTATTTCATTTCTGAAATCTACCTCCACAAAACCGTCTGTATCTTTTGTACCATACGTGCTAGGAACGAGATTTAACTGTCATCTTAAAGCTAAGAATCTAAGCTTTCCACCAAACCCAAGACTTTCTTATAGTTTTTCCGTAATCGCGTTCGACGCACTCGGATAAAGTGCCGCGAATTGAAAACTAGCTCAATCTCACGACACGTTAAAAAAAATAGCTGTCTCTTGCTTGCATTGCTGAAATTCGTTTTCAACCTGATAATCCCTCCTGAATCATTGCTAGTGTTGACCTGGACTAATTCAAAGTAGCTGTCACCTACCCTGAATCTCCTAAAGGGAATTAAAATCATTTTTAGCATATTTTCACTTCATTGTAAATCAAAGTAAAAGTATTTCTGCATGTTTTAAAAGCATACCAGTTGCTCTAAACTTGCTAGGGGGGAACTGAATTGGTATTGCCTTTGATTGTATTCCTGAAAATTGTGTGCTCTCCTTCCATCTCCTTATATTGCATAGGGGGGGAGTGAATTGTCAAAAGAAAAAGTGATCATATTATCTCTTGTGGAAACCATCTTAGTTATTTCTGTGCTGCATTCTTTTCCATCATTGCATTTCCTTGAAACCATAAAAGCATTCTCAGCTACCTTATCCTCTCCATACCAACTCCTAAGTGATTAAAAAGTGTGCTAGTGTAATATTATCCATTGTTGATCACTGTCATATTCATAAGTGTGCTATAAAATATTAATTTATTTATAAAAGTGTGATATATATCTTGTTTAATTTTTCAAATAAATCTTTTAATTTATAAAATAAACTTCTTGGCTCAGTGAGGTCAGGGGGATTCAAAGAGAGGGGCGTTATACAAGGGTTTATCGTCCAGATCTATGAACTTGTCATAAAAATATATAATTAAGGGCTTCCCTTGGGCATCCCAGACTCGGCATTGACTTAGTTGGAGTACTGAATTGAGGTCACTTAACACTCCATGCAAAATTTTCAAGGTCTGCTCAACCGATGCTGGGGAAACTGCCAGCTGGAAATCTATTGTGTGCAGCTGCTTTACTTTTCAGTGGCTCTAGCTCCAGTAAGTTGTCCAGTTTCTGTCAGTTTCTGAGACTCCAGTTCCTTTCTAAAACGCAGTACTACACATATCCACGTCAATATCTATTCCCTGCTATTAGTGAAGCTTGGAAAATTGAACAAATGTCTATTCAAAGTACATTCTCCGAAAAACAGTTCAGGCTAGTTGGCGTTGGACAGTGTGACAACCCTGGATTTTCAGCAAAGTACTGCACATATTACTTTCAGGAAATAGAGACTAACAAAATTGTGAGTTCGGTGGACGTGTAGGTGTCCGAATGTAAATCCTCAGTGGCCATGGAGAAACTTGGTTTTATAAAATTCCTGGAAGATCTCCAATTGAGGGGAATGCGAATCGACCTCATAGCCACGGACAGACACATTTCAAAAGCCAAGACAATGAGAGAGCAGTTTCCCAATATTCACCATCAATTTGATGTATGGCACGTTGCCAAATCAATCAATAAAAAAATATCAGCTGCAGGAAAATAAAAAGGTTCTGAAAATATTTTACAGTGGTCCCAGTCTTCCAGCAACCATCTTTGATGAAGCTCCAAAACTTGCGATGGGTCTGTGGAAATTCTACTAGAAAAATGGCGGTCACTAATACACCACTGTTCCAACATTCACTCTTGGACAGAAAACCAACATTTCCACTGATGTGCAAATGGCCCTTTGTCGCCAGAGCAGGAACGGAAGAATAAGTGGTTGATTCCATCTTCAACTCCACACAAAGCTCTTGAGAAGATTGTGTTTGATAAAACTCTATCAAGAGATCTGAAGGGACTCACAGAATTCTGTCACATGGGAGATTTGGAGGTGTTCCACAATACTTGCCTAAAGTGCAGGCCCAAGAGATTGCATTTCGGCATAGACAGGATTCAATACAGGACATTACTAGCAGTATTAGCGCATAATGAGAATGTAGGGCGTGAACAATCGAGGACTGTGGGAAACTTTGGGATGCTTCGCTACACAATGGCCTTTACAAAAAGAAGCAAAAAATGGGTGGTCAAGCCAATATACGAGGAAATGGAATTCGATTTTGTGAAAGATCTTATTATGACTGTCTTGGACATACATAATCATTGATTTGCGCACTATTGTTTTCCCGAGGACACATACATTGCCACAAAACATTGCAAACATGCTCTGACCACCTAAAGCAGAGATTGTGGAACAGTTCACTTCCAGGTACAAATGATTACCATCTTTTTTTTATATCAACAATGTTTATATAAAGTGTTCAAATAAAGCATCCAATTTGTCTTTTGAAATCTATCCTCTGTCAATTTTTTTGTCAACATTTACCATTTTTACAAATGCCATACAATATCACGCTGTGCTTTCAAACATTCCAGTTTTGTCGAGCTACTGTTGGTTGTTGGTGAGAAATATCTGCACTCTGACCAATATATTCATGGGGGCAAGTGTTGGGGGTCGTTGCTAATGTAAGGAAGGAGTGGGTCGGTTGAGCCTCCAGCCCCCATACATTATTCGCAAAAGTGGCACCCTACTCTTGCACTCGTGGGGGACGCCTCCTTTATCCTTTTGCAGCCATGGGGAAGAAGGCCCTGACATAAGCACAGGTGGGGCTATTGCTAGAGACACTTGGACTCTATTTTGTGTACCTTCGACTCCAACTTTGGGCTAGGCCGCATTCTGGCATAGCGAAGTTTCCCCTCCCCCTCAGCAGTGCCATGAACAGCGAGCACTGACAGTGCCCTCCTTTTTACTCCTGCGCCTGTACCTCCCAAGTCCCTTTCTCATGGATGTGCCGAGACAAGATCTTGAGAACAAAGAATGTATTCATTTAATTCTTCCCCTGAGATCACTGTCCTGTGTGTGCCAGGGCCAAACCATGACTTGTAGTTGTTCGTCCATCTCAACAAATGTTCTCCTGCACCTCTCACCCCCGCTGCTGTAAAATTACTGCTTGTTCAACCTTGTGCCCCTCCAAAGCTATTCTTATCATGTATCAGACGTGTGACCCTTCCTTGCTGACCACCACAGAGTGCCTCCCAATAAAGCAAGACCCCAGTCACAGTATATTCTGTCCTAAACTAACATGTGTCACTCCACCCCCTTTCTAGCTCTGATGTGCCAGACCTGTCAGCTATCAATCCTGACCCCCCGCTGGTTGCCTCAGGGGCAAGACCCCCACTCCTTCCCCTCGCTAGTGGCCCAAAGTGGGATAGTACAAACACACGTGTGCAATTTATAGGCCTCTAATATATAACTGCGGTCATGGGTTTAGGGGACCGCGGCCTGGCAGGAGGGGGTTGTAGCAGGGCTTGCTCAGACATTCTCATACAAGCATATTTTGTCAGGGCTTGAGACTTGCTCCTTGCGTAAAATGTTTTCGGGATTTGCCGTGTGAACAGGTGACGGGCTGAGCTGACAGGTGGTGTGGGCTGGCTATGGGAGTCGCTGGGAGAGTGCGAAGTTCTCCAGACGAAACAAGTAAAACACTAGAAATGTTGTGCCCCATTGGTGGATGGCAGCAAACAATTCATATGTTTTTCAAAAATATTTCTAATGCCACTGTGGTCTGAAGGGCTATTGGCTCCCAATCAGAGTGAAGGTCAGCGGCTTTGAATTTTTGCTTGCGAGCTGAGCAAGCCCACGCATCGCACACAGTAAAAGGTTCAATTGTTTTTCGACCTTGAGAGAAAGGGATGATTCCGAAAGGAATGAATGAAGGGAGGGGTGTAATACCGTCAAATATGATAAGGTTCACCATTCCAAAACTGGACAAAGGAACATGTTATTTAATTTTATGAAAAATCGTTGATCTGAACGGAGTCTCTGCGTTAACGCCTAGAGAATGGAAATGCCGAATATTATGTAAGTTTGACTTTTGACGATTTTATAGACCAACGAGTCAACTTATCATTAGCCGACCGTTATTGCTGGCTTACATTGTACTGGGTTGTTCTTTGTGGCATATTACAATGACACGCAAATACAACCTGTCTGTGTGTGTACTTGTCTTTGTCCCGTGCACATGGGCAGTCCAGCATTGAGATGCATGTAGTCCACCACTGGGTTCCCCCAGGTTCAATGCTAATATTCAATTAAAATACCGTCCATGTGTTCTTCGAATTGTAGAGTGAGCTTCCGCATCCCATTTCGAGCTGAGCATACTCCATAGCACTAATCTCTGAAGCAAATTGTAGACTACTTTCCACGTTGTTTTCTCTGTGTTCCCATTGTTTCACGTTTGTGTTCATCATTAGTTTTAACAAAGGGCCGAATTAATGGGTAAAATGATACATTGTAATAAAGATCAGCTACTGAGACACATTTCTGTTATGTTTTTCAAACAGCTACATCCTGCCTTTCTGCGATTGTCATCGATTCCAGATACCAACTGACGGGTTTTTTAACCGGCAGCTGCAGATACACTTGAATGGATGGATCACAATGATGCTTTTTTGGGACGATCGCCACTGGCGGATATGCCCTTACACGGTACCAGTGATAAGGAGCAACCTGACATCGTTTACGACAAGCTGATGCCCAAGCCTTGTGATTCACGGTGCGTCCAATGCGCTTCTTATACCCAAAAGGAACACTGTCTGACTCACGATAAACATTTGTGGTTCGAGAACAAAGAAAGAATTACCCATTTGCTTGAATATGTACAGATTTGCTATTTCCTTTAAAAGTATAGTTTTATATCCAAAAATGGGACGCGCTGTGTAGTGAGATGATGTGTGTTGATATTCCGGGTTCTGCGTCAACCTATGTTAACACTTAGGTGATGACTGGGCACGTTTGGCTAGGCTGCCCAGTAACGTCATGGAGATAGGCAGAGAATATCGCTAGGTTTGGTGATGTCAGCCTCATGGGCGGGGAATATGATGTAGTGCCGCCAGGGCAGTCCATCTTGGACGATGCAGCAACGGATAAGATTATCATAAAATGGCCGTGCCCTGCTGCCTGTTTTCGCATGTGTAAAAAAAGAGGAAAACTACGGTAAGGTACATGGGAAATGTTTGTACGATCGATCAACATATGCTTAAAAACACATACCCGAACCTTCGGGCAATAATATTTTTGAGTGCACTATTCCTTTAGCAATGACTTCATACAGATTCCTGATGTTGTGTTAGATTTACTCTGCACAGATTTAAAAAGGGCAATTCTTCCATCAGTATCATCTCTGATATTCCTGGCGCATCATCTGAAATATTCTTGTTGATCCTTGATTGTGATAACCCTGGAAAAATGTGCCCCATTGTCTAACTTGCCAGCCCCCTCTCCCTGAAAAAGGGTGTCTTTTATGAAAGCACGTGTCTTCCCTTTTTTCAAATTGCTCCTCTGGTGCTGAGTTGCTGACACACGAGTCACACAATGTAACCCACTTGGTTGGTATGGTTGGCCCTTTGTGCTATTATTTAAATTCCTGCCCCTGCAGTAATATTTGATTGTAAGGTAGCCATCTGATAAACATGAGTAGTCCACTTCCTCTTTAATTGGTGAATATTTTAGCTAATTGTTTGTTTTCTTGTTAAATGTAAAGGTCTTACATTCACTAATCTACTTGTTACTAATCACAACTTATGTTTGATATTGGAGGGGGCTATACTGCCTAGAAACGTCTATTCATCCTCATCCAGATCTTTCTGTATTCTAGCACTGACTCTCTGCACTGTAGTATGAAGTTTTGACTGCATTTACTGAAACCAACAATCGATATCGTGTTTTTTTCTATTTTTTTTCTCCTTCTTCTCCCCTTTCCTTCTAGATCTCAAATTTGGATTTATTTTAGAGGTTTGGGTGCTGGGGGGAGGGAGTTGGTAGAGTTATTGGTGCATTTAGGATGGCTAAGCTATTTATGATGAAGTTATTGTATTTAAATTTGTGTTTGTCGGATAATTTGAATCAAATAGTTTCAACAACAAAAAATGTACTGCATATAATGACTATGTGACTAAACCTATGGTTGTATTCCTCATTGTCAAGCAAGAGAAAGGGTTCATTGTTAACTAATAGTGCAATTGGTATCATATTTGGCTTAAGGTGCTTGTGCAGGAAGTGTCCATGGACCTCTGTCCTAAAACACTTTTTTAATGTTTGAGTAGATCATGACTGGATAGCTCAATGTCATTACCCTGTGTTGGTCTGACCAATGACTCTTCATTCCACAGCGTACTGGATGCTGCTGAATTGCTCTAACTATTCCCCAGCAGGAATAGCTGTATGCACCCACCACTCTCTACCTGTGGGTCAGAGAACTTTATTTATGTAGCACATAAATCGGTCAAGGGACGAGTCCCAACCTTCATTGGCGATAGATTTCAGGTGTACAAGCCCCCACGAACTGAATGATCGGTAGCCACCTTCCCGCTGACTCTGCCCAAAACCTATCAGGTTAGAATAGGGGACCGGTGACCCTCTTTTCTCTGAGCCTCCAAACAGAATCAGCCTCCTATTGGGCTGACAGCTATCTATGTTCACTGACAATTCTGGAAGGCATTGAAAAACATTTCTTTGCACACATCTGATCTAACTGTGCTGCCTGGTGCATTTTCAGCTCTGAGACCTAGCACCGACATTCTCATATCCCTAACGTATCATAAAAACATAAACATATGTAAAATCAGAGACAGCAAGGAGGTATTGCCTTTGCAACATGGATGCATGCCCCCCTTTTTCCTGCTTACATCAATGGCGCTGTTGAGGGAGGGTCTTTTCTTGACTGCATTGAATAGCAGCTCAGTCAACTAAACATTGATGTTTATAAGAGCTACATATTAGTAGCCCTAGAATGTGCAATGCCTGTATGGTTGCTAATTAATGTTTGCTCCCAATTGTAATTTGGCGACCGATGGAAAGGCATTAATACGTTGTTTTGCCTAATAAGGTCTCTGGTGTTGGGTTTTAGGTTTTAGTAGTATACACTTTGTGAAATCATTTGCATGACTCACTTTAATAATTGCACTTGTCACTTTATTGAAATATGAAATGTTTTTATTGATTTTATAATTAAATTGTTAATAAAATGTATTATTATATATAATGAAATTGTTAGTAAAATGTGGTAATATAAGTAATACTTCTCTTTGGACTGCGATTATTAGTATCATTATGATTTAATATAGTCAGGAATGCAATTAATGTCATAGCTGCTTAACCCTATGTAACTTTATATAGGGCTAATTTCTCTAACAGTGCAGAGGTGGCAGGATCCTTATTGTAGATTATAACCTTTTGTTGTTCTGGGTCAGATCCCCCCGCTTGTCAGTGACTCAGTGTCTCTCTTTAAGTGTTTTGCTGCTGTTGGGGGGGCCCCATGCTACTATTATGACTTCCTCTGGACCGGAAGCTGCTCTGGAGAATGTTTACTGCTATTATGAATCCTAAGTATACAGTCTTTTGCCCGCCTTCTATTGATCGTGGGCAAAAAAGGCTGCATACCATTGGGCGCAGTCTTCTGGGCCACAGAGGCCGAGCCCCACCCTACACTGCACATGAGGGGGCGCAGGTGCCGATAGGCCCTTCATGAGCAGCCCAGAAGAAGGAAGGCGCTGAGTGCAGGTACTGAGGGCAGGTAAGTGTGTGTGTGTGTGTATGTATATGTATGCGTGTTTTGAGGGCGCAACATTTGTGGTGGGGTGTGCGCATGTACGTATGTTTGTTAGTCTTTAGTGGTGTGAATTTGGGGATGGATTAATGTCTGTGGTGGAAGAAGTGGGGAGTTACAGTGGGGAATTAGCCCCTATAAAATTATATTCCTGACAATGTGGTAGAAAAGTGAGGGCCTGCAGTGGCTGGTGGTGGGGGCCGTTCATGGGGGCGGAAACCCCTGAAATCGGCCTTTCCCACTCGTTTAAGGCTGCTCCAAATCGGCCTAAAAAACAGCCTTTTTTGGATGCAGCCGTCAACGTGTGGGATTTTGCCATTATCCTGAATCCTGTTCTCCTCATCAAGTTGGCTTTCTGATCAAGAACCCATAAAAGCATGTCAGGAAATATCCAGGGACAGAGAGGACTACTGACTGCCAGCCTCACAGAACAACCAAGAGATGCTTAGGTTCCAGACGTCTCTCTGACGCTTATGTGATACCGTGTCTTGCGATTTGTCTTGTGCCAGAAGAGAGTGGTGAATAACTCTTTTACAGGGGGACATCTCCAATGATCTTGGGGTTCAAAGTCTCTGACGAGAGACCCCCTTACTATTTTATTGCAGTCCAGTTTGAAAAAAGGGAAAGACAAAGATGGCCACCACAGAGAGCAAAAGGAGATTGTTCAAAAGAGAATGTGCCCCTTCCAGTTTCCATTCCCTCACAGAAGCCAAATAAGGAGGCTATCTTGCTTTCCATATGGGGCTGGGCATACCTGCTGATACTGGTTCTTCCATGACATGCCGTTGATCAGCATGGCACCCCAGCAAGGTCTTTCCCCTTGTTTAGTGTCTTGCCAGGCAAAGAACGATGGTCTGGAGGGTTGCCCACAGCAATGCCAGTGGTTAAGATTAATTCTAAACATTCCAGCCATCACCTCTTTTGTTTTGCGATAGTCACCCCGAGTTGGATGGGTATTCCCCGACGTGGGTCCCGTGCCTGTTGGGCCTAGAGACGCAAGCTACTCCTCACTGATGAGGCCCAACAAGGCCGAAACATGTTTGGGGATGCTTGTGGTCTCGTGCAGAAGGGATGAGATGTAGCAGTTTGGGCTTGACTGTCCTATTGGGGGTGGGATCAAGCCTGATTTTCATATGGTCTTTCCCCTCCTGTAGTGGCTTGGCAGGCGAAGAACGATGGTCTGGAGGGTTGTCCAGAGCAATGCCAGTGGTTAAGATTCATTCTAAACCTTCCAGCCATCACCTCTTTTGTCTATAGTCATCCCAGCAAGAAAATCTGCCGAAGGTCTGTCAGTGATCTGAAAGAAGTCCTTTGTAGTGCTTCTAATGTGGATGCAGTTTTTAATGTTTGTTGTTGGGAAGCTGCGGAAGCCCACAGTCAGCGATTCTCCTACAGGTCCTGCTGCTATGAGTCCGTCCTGTGATCCATAACACGGGTGGCTACATAATTTGGTAATTAATGAACAAAGCGGATCCGTGGCATCTCAGGCATTTGTTAAGGTAAAGGGAATTGGGGCTCCCGCAGGATTGATCAAAAATATGTTTTTTGCCAGGTAGGCACTTTGACTCGCTGGGTGGCTGATGGACTTTTAGGGAAGGGTCAGTGTGACAGGGGGATCGCCAAAGGTTAGAAAACTTTGGAACCTGGGGGACCCTCCCTATTCCACCTCCAGGCCCTACATCTCATAGCAGGTGGCACCATCCGGCACGCTGGGTTACCCCAGCCTTGTCTACTATCCTAAGACATGGGAGTTTGCCATACTACTTTTCAGTTGCCAACTGATTTGCAAGATTATTTATTTGGCTTAATGACAACTGATTGCACAGGCTCTATGTGGTCTAATGCTCTGGGCAGTTAATCCTACGAAATAAGACAGCATATAGTGGGAACAGTAGATACATGGCCAATAGGGTTGCAAGTGCAGAACAAGTTCCCAATGGTGGATAAGTACTTAGATTCTGAGGGTTGATTTGCTGCATGGGAGGGTGATTGGCGCAAATAAGAGGCAACTGAACATAACGAAAAGAAAGTCAGTGACCTCCCATATCATTGGGGCAGATGGGAGTGTTGTGTGGGACAAAAGGTCAAGATAAATGGACGCATCTGGGGCATTAGCACATATGTATGCATGCATGTAGCATGCTTATTCGTTGTTTGAAACCTCCCATAGGCAGCGCGGAGAAGTACGTGTAAGGGAGTGGAAGAAGGGTTTTAGACAAGAGGGGGCGCTCCCGAGAATTCAGGGGGGTGAAAGTTAAAGGTACCTGGTCAGAGAGTGAATCAGAAGTCAGTGTGATCAACTTTTCATTTTTTTTTTTTTGGGTGGGGGATGATGGTACGCCCACTGTATCTCCAAAAATGTGCCTGTGCCGTGGGCTGAGTTACAGCCTGGGAACAGCTGTGCATGTGTTCAGTTCCCTCATTTCGTCGACAGTGTTGTGTTCCTCCCTGCCGGTGCAGCCGGCTGAGGGAGGGATGATCAGGGCCTACGTCGGGGCCCTGCTGAGGAGCCAACAAAGGACACGCCACGCTTGTTCTGGCTCGTACCCAGAACTGCCTGCCTTCCGGCAGGGCGGGCCCTTTATTAAACATGCGCCTCATGTCTCTGCGCATGTGGGACGTGAGGCGTATGTAACACCCTTCTCCCCCATTGTGATACTGCATGCAGGCCTCTGCCGGACCCTAGCCATCTCTATGAAGGATCCCTTGATGAGCAGAGCCAGAGTTTTAATGATACTAGGGGGGGCGGGAGCAGACCCTCATCTCCCCAAGCATCTGGATCTTCTGGGGAGACATTTACATACGGGTTTGAGGAAGAACAACCTCCCGGCTGTGCAAAGTAATCTTCTAGGATGGGTTACAGTGACCTTGGCTTTCATTTGTTTTTTTTTTAAGTTTCAAAAGCCCACAGAAAAAGATAAATTTAGGGCACCTTCCTTCAGGGCCCCTCTAAGCATTGTTTCAATAGTAGATGCAGTAATTTGTCTGAATAAACTGCTTGTTCAGTCTTAGCATTCGATGTAGCCCTGCCCCCACATACCCGAAGCCCCAAATGGCCTTGCGCTTGCCCATTTGATCGTGGCTGGCCATGGTCACTTTTTCCACCAGAGTGCCCAACCAACTTCGACATGTTATGTTATGTTGATTTATACCGCTACCCCCAAGGGCAGTCTCCAGGTGCCCACATGGCTCTGCAAGAGAGGAGGGCTGGGTGTGTTAGTGGGGATAGGATGATAGGATAGGCTCAGGACCAGGAGAAACTGGTGCCTGTATGCATTGTCTTGCATGTGGGAGTTAGTGGAGAGGCCCCGCTTGTTGTAACCGTAAGGGTAGGACCAGTGGCGTCATTTGGGGTTCACCAGAGGTCGCAGCTGCAACCCATAAGGTCTCCCTTGCTACCCCTTTAAATAATAGAAGCTCCTGGGCTGTGGCAGCGCCATGTGGCTCATTGTTTCTGGAGTGGCAGGCTCTCACGTTTAGGCCTCTTAAAAAAGTATGGGGTGTAATACTTTGAGCAGTGACCCTAAATAAGAAAGGGAATAACAAATAATGTGTCTTTCTGGAATTCTATACAATAATTGCTAGACTCATTAAAGGTTTATTTCAGGCACACTGCAGGGGGTGATTTAGTCTGTTCTTTAACACCTCAAATTCACAATGCAGGCAAAAACTCCCAAAAAGCATTTAGAGTAGAATAAGCATCCATTTCGGACTATCGCAAGTTGCAGTTATAGCATGTTTTTGTCTGCCATTGTTTCTGTTCAGATCATCACAAGACATCTCGGTGTCCTCGCCCACTTGACAAAATCCTTGTGCCTAAAAGCTTGTCTACAGTGTAGAAATGTTTGACCATAGCATATAAAGTGGCTCTTGATTTCATTGTGCCACACTGAATGCCTTGTTGTAATGTGTCCATCTTTGCTATCTCCCTGGCATGCTTTCAGGATGTTTGTTTGCATGTATGGGGTAACGAGTGCCCAGAGTACGTGATGCTGTATGAGTGTGCTGCTTTCCCTGTGCTAGTCTAAATTCTTTAATACACAGTTATGAACCCTCACAATGGTATGTATTTTGCCAACTTCTGAAGCCTGAAAAGTAGATCCAAGCAGTCTCGACATGTGGCCAACTTTGCACCAGACCTGCAGATTTACTGGCCTGCTGTTAAATCTCAGTTACCAGTTTAATGGCATCCACTACAGAGCATAATTTGCTTTCTGACTTTGAGAACATTCAGACATGTAACTGCTCATTGTACTATAGCCGGTAAGATAGCTCAGTGGGTTGAGCACTCGCTGCTGTGTGCGATCTGCAGGTTGCAGGTTTGAATCCTGGCAAGGCATACTCAGCCTTTCATCATTCTGAGGTCAGTAAATGAGTACCAACACAGGTTGGGTGATATTGTATGTATATTTGTTCTATATAAAGCGCGTAAGTGCTATATAATAACACATCATTATCGCTTGGGCGTCTGCTTGCATTCACAGTAATTTGGTAATATGGGTCTGTACACACTCATCTTAATGATACATATGGTGATCCATTCTTGCATGAAATGTATATCACATTAGAGTGATAGCGTAACCATATTTTTCGCAGTGTACTTAGGCACAATGCTATGTGATGCCACTTGCTGGTTTGTCAAGGGTTAAGGGTTGTGTTCCATCGCTTCCTGTGATGTCACTTTGAGGTGGGATATTGGTGAAATGACGTTCCTGGGTAGGACGCAGTGCCCCGGATGTGTGCTCGTGACATCTTGATCAACCACTCATCAATGTGTAGTTGTTTTTACAGTGTCGTGGGATGATATTAGCTTTTAGATCTGGGAATGAAGCAAGAGTTACATCCTATTAATAGTGGGTCAATTGTGCCTGTGTAGATTAGGAGAGCTAAAATGTACAGACGTTCAGGGTTTAAGTAATTGCTGTACATGATTTATTGATCAGCAAAAAGCATAGCCAGCGACGTCTGTAATATCAAAGTGAAAAAATACCAAATACATACATTATAAGCACATTACATGGAGCCCGGCTACCTTCCAGCACTCTGCTTGGACGGAAGATGCACAATCACTAATGCACAGCTGACTTCCCTGATGGGTGAAATTACACCGGGAGGGAGGGCTCTGGAAGCCAGTGCGCATCCGCTGGGCACAGGAAATGGGTCCGGGTAATGAGGGTCATTAGATTAGAGAGGCCTAATGGGGCCCTGCAGCACTGTCTCCTCTCAGCCAGTGGTTGCTAGTGCGGGGACAGTGAGCAGAGCACATTACAGCGCCCCGGGGTAGCGCCGGGAAGCGTGAGCCATACCCGCATGCGCGATGGACAGCAAAGCATGGAAGCAGGCATTTAAAGGGCTCTTCCTGTCCGATTTCAAGCAGGGGTCTGTGTCCGGATTATCTGTTTTAGTTCCAAGAAAACGGCACGCTCCCTTTAAACCATAGTCTGCAAGCTACCTCAAAGAACGCCGCAGGCTCCATAGTAGATGTACATTGTGAACATGTTACGAGAAAACAACAAAACATCCAATAATTCTGCCTTTTTGTGTTGTTAAACCAAATGATAGAGCTGCCACCATTTCTACACAACCATGTGGATGGTGATGTGACAGCAGATGTCCTTTGACTGCCTCCCTTCAGGCCATCACCGGAAATTACACCGCCTGACCAGTGACGCAGGTGACTTCACGAGAACTGATGTCACAAAGTCTGTGATCCCAATTAAATGGAATAACAAAGTCCTACAAACAGTCTAAGCCCAGCCCATAAGGTCAACGCATCTCAGAGCGGATGAAGGGCAGGTAGAGGAGACACAATGCGATGCCGAGGGCCCGCTCTTGGCGCGAAAACAATGCCATCAGTTTTTGTGCTGCTGAATGCCTAACTATGAACTCCCTGTTGGTCCCTGTAGTAGGGATGTGATTTATTGGAGCACCCCGATCTCTAAGCCAGCAAGTACTGGACTCTCAGTAGCACTGGAGTCGATGGACAGGCACAGCACCAGGGTTTTTCTATTTTTTTCACTTGAAATGGGTCCAAGCCTCATGGGGTGCTCCCCGGCGGAGCGGCTGCCACATGTTCTCAGTTTTATGGCACAACTACATACTTTTTAAATTCAGGATATTAAATGTGTGCTTTGCGGTATGCAAGTCACAAACTGCCTTTGCTGTCACCCTCAGGCCGTCACCTCCCTGACGCCTCTTGCAGTATCCAGCAATGTTCTTATCGTCTCCTTGCTTTTTTACTAAGGTTTATTCGTCTCCTTGCTTTTTTACTCAGGTTTATTTTACATGAGTCCCTTGGTGACAAAGACCAATTAATAGCTTTTAAGTGGACCTTTAGTGCTTTAGCTCTCCGCCGGTTGCCTGTCCCATGATAATCTGCAGCTATTAACCCCCCTTGCTGCATTCCTTTCTCGCCATTATAATTTAAGCACCCTCCAGGTGTCTTAGATTCTTTTCCCAGCTGTAGGCAAGGAGGCTCCAAACGTGATATTTAAATAGGTACTCATGCGCCCTGACATATCTTCAGCTGGGCAGAGGCGTAGCCAGGGTTATCTAATAAGTGGGGCCTGAAACTGATGTAGTTGGGCCCATTGCTGTGACATTAACATCTGTAAATGCCCACACAGTGCTGCTGAGTGGGCATTTTGGGTGGACCTTGCCCGCTCAGGCCCTATCCTGTATACGCCTCTGCAGCTGGCCCTGTCACTAGAGAAACCAAAGAGGTCTCGGTAGTGGTAAAGACCCCTGGCATGCTCTAATTGACACCCATGAAAGGTTCTGCATCTTTCTGCTGAAAATCAAGCCTCACGTGTAAATAGAGCAACGATCTGCAATGGTTCTGCAAGTTGTAGAATGAGCCATCCACTAATTCCTGGAATTCCACACTTATTTAGACTCGCGCAGGGAGTCAGTCATCCAAGGCAGAGAATATTCCTTATTAGCAAATGGAGATCGTTGTTGACCTTCAGTCAGCCAATCAGAATGTTTACACGGCAGTCAATAACTACTGGAATTGACTGCATTCTGAACATTCGGTCTTCCGAAACAGACAGGCAAACAACACCGCGATTTCCAGGCAAGATCATTTTCAACAAGACACTTCCTTTCTGGGAGGACCTCTTTTTGGCTGCAGCATGCTATTTAGCACACAAAAGAGCGTGCTAAAACATTGCAAAATGCTTACATTTTCCTATTGCGAAATCATTTACGTTTACATTACACTTAGTGCAGGCTCATGTTAAACCTGTTATTAATGGTTGGGTGGGTGGGGGGTGCTTATGAGCATAAAGCTAAGTTTGTATTTATGGGTTGACATTAGAAATTGTCTTGATGCATATTTCAGGGGACAATAGTTTCTATGAAGTGAGTTTAGAAGGATGTTGACGTTGATGGTTGGCAGAGTTTTATTTATTTATTTATTTATTTTTCCTCTTTCCTTCTAGGGTAGAGTGGAGGTAGCGGATTTATATTCCTATGTGAAATTAACTGTCCTATGTAAATGGTAGTGGGAAATGTACTTCACTAAGTGGTTGGGTTGATAAGTGTGTGTTTTTTTTCTTTTTCTCTTTCTTTTGTGATCAATAGAAGGACAGGGTCTATTAGTGGACAATATTTAGCAGATACTATGGATGATAAGAGTTTCTTTGTTTGCTTTGGGTTAAGTAGCTCTACTGGGGTGAATTTAAAGTATATTTTGTTTGGAAGTAGGGGAAGAAGCTAAAAGTTGGTACATGTTCAATATGGTCTGGGGCGACTGGGGAGTATAGTTCAGGATAAGGGTTTAAATGTACATAAATATGCTTATTATAAGTCTGATTGTAGTTGGACTTATGGTTTGGATATGTGTTTAGGTGTGTTTATTGTTGTTTTTATGTATGTAGGTGTAGTGTGTTTCGTATTGCTTTTCTTTCTTTCTTTCTCTTTCTTTTTCTGCTACTTTCATTTCCCACTCCTTGTTAAATACTTTTATCTTTGCTTTTATCTCGCAGTGACTTCTGAATATGTTTGCATACTGCGGATCATTTATTTTGGAAGGTTAAAGATACAACACTTCTATAGTGAGATATTAATTTGTTAAACTTTGTTTCGTGGAATGTGAAGGGCATTGGATGTGTGCTCAAACGGCGGAACGTTTTAGCGCAATTATGGAGGAGTGGTGGTGATACATCTCAATGAACAAATTGGGTAATATTTGTCTACTCGTAGATATCCGAAAGTGATTTCAAATTACTATGACTCTAAATCTAGGGGAGTTAGCATATTGTTTAGTAGAGGATTGCCAATTAAGGTTGAAAAGGTAGTAAAAGATGAGGAGGGACGTATTCTATTACTTGATGTGGTTTATAATGGGAGAATGCTGACTATTGGGACAAAATATGCTCCATGTGGACCAACTTTAGGCTTCTTTA
Organism: Ambystoma mexicanum; assembly: GCF_040938575.1. Lineage (NCBI taxonomy): Eukaryota > Metazoa > Chordata > Amphibia > Caudata > Ambystomatidae > Ambystoma > Ambystoma mexicanum. The sequence continues at coordinate 1,564,975,435 of NC_090929.1, read as the reverse complement.
GAAAAGTGGAAAGTCTTTTATATGAAAAGAAGGGGGAGAATATAATTTTGGGTGGTGATTTCAATTTGGTAATGGATAGTACACTGGATAGGAGATCAGATTGTAGGTACAATGGTGAGAAATTTAGTATGGAATTGAAACGATTTGCGTCTAAGTACAATCTTGTGGACATTTGGAGGGTGCTCCATCAAGCAGATAGGGAATATTAATTAATTTTACTCACTGGTTCATAATTCTTATTCACGTATAGATTTTTTCTTAATAAGTGATAAACTGGTTGATCAAACACTCTGTTCTAATATTAAGGAGAGACTTATCTCTGACCATGCGTTAATTGACCTGAGCATTAGTTTGACTAATATGGGTAGGAAGAATAATAGGTGGAGAATGCAAGGGAATGCTCTCAATGATTCAGTAATTGGTAAAGATTTAGATAATTTCATTGAGATGTTTTTATGGAGAATGTGGGCACGTCAGATATCAAGGTAGTTTGGGATTGCTTTAAGGCAGTGTTGAGAGGTGAAATGATTTGCAGAACCTTACATGTAAAAAAAGGAGGAAGTTGAGCGTCTAGAGAATGAGGTGGTGGAACTACAAAAATGGTGTGCACAAGCTGAATCTGACTTCAAGAAATCTAAATTTAAATAACTTGAGGAAGAATTAAGGAATCAAGAGCAGACACGGGCGGGGAAGGGATTGTTTCATAAAAAGCAATTATTTTGGGAATCTGGTGACAAAAACGGTAAGATATTGGCAAATAAGCTTAAAGGTCTAATGACCAATACATACATCTCTTCCATCGATAATGATGAAGGGGAGTCGTTCCACAGAAGTGCAGACATTTTTACAACATTTAGATCTTATTATGAGAAGTTATATAAGGAGGATTTGCATCCTGATGATTCGGATCTGCAGACTTTTTTTGATAAGATAAATCTTTCTAAGTTGAAAGGGGATAAATGTGAGCTACTTGAATCAATGATTACTGTGACAGAGGTTAATACTGCTATCTTACAATTGAAAGATGGAAAATCGCCGGGGCCTTATGGGATTCTCTCAGAATTTTATAAGAAATTTGCTGAACGGCTATCACCATTTTTGTGTGCACTTTTTAATGATTTTTTAAAGACGGGATCTATCTGTGCATCGATGACAGACGCCATAATTGTTGTTATTCCAAAATCTGGTAAAGATCACAGGAAATGTGTGAGCCATAGGCCGATTTCATTACTAAATGTGGATTTTAAGAAATGTACAAGAATATGGGCAAATAGGCTTATGGTGAATATGAAGGATTTGGTAGATGAATCCCAAGCTGGCTTTATCCCAGGGAGGTATGGATATGATAACATCGGACAGTATTGAACATTGTTGGGAAGCATTATAACAAGGGCTCAAAAGGAATCATAGGGTTTTTTGACGCAGAAAAAGCGTTTGACAAGGTTAATTGGCGTTTTTTAGAATATACCTTGTTGAGGATGGGTTTTGGGCCGACTTTCATGTTTATGATTAAATGTATTCATCGAGAGGTCAAAGCGAGAGTATCTGTGAATGGTTTGATTTCTGAGTCTTTTCCGCTAACTAAAGGAACGAGACAAGGATGCCCTCTGTCTCAGTTTTTATTTGATATGGCACTTGAACCGTTAGCTGCTTATATTAGGCAGTGTGAAGAAATTAAGGGATTGTGTGTTGGAAGAGTTGAGGTTCAAATCTTATCCTATGCAGACATGGTAGTCCTGTTGTCAAACCTGGAAGTTTGTGGTTTGTTATTGAAACAGATGTTTGAGGAAGTGGGTAGGTTATCTGGACATAAAGTGAGTTGGGACAAGACTGAGATTTTCCCGTTATCTAGGATTCATAATAAAGTAATTCTGAATATGTGGAATTGTAAATGGTCCCCTGAGGTGGTTAAATATCTTAGTATTCATATTACTGGTGATTTAAATAAAATTGTGAAAAATAACTTTGATAGGGCGTTGGACAATATGACTTGCTCTATAAGAAGATGGGAAAGATTTAAACTTTCTTTATGGGTGAAAATAAACGCCATTAAGATGGTCCTATTACCAAAAATACTCTATATTATTCAGTCGATCCCATTTTTGATCAGTAAGAAGCAGATATTAAGAGTTGATAAGGTTTTCCAGAATTTTTCATGGGGCTTGGATAAAAGACCTCGTATCCCACGGTATATATTAATGCATAAGATTGAAGAGGGTGGGTTTGGCTATCCTGACTTTCATAAATACTGTAAGGCATTCTTGCTTAAGAAAGGATCTTATTATTATCGAGATGATGGTTATAAAGGACCTATTTGGTTGCACATGGAAAAGGATATATGTAGCCCATATCATTTGAAGAGCCTTTATACTATGGGGAAAATGTTGACTAATAGACTGCAACTTAAATCGGTACTAGCAACTAGACACGTTTTTTGGATGTGGTTTGGAGAGAATACGCAGTCGTATGGATTTAGTGAAGATGCTTCACTGTGGTATAATGAAGTTCTACAGCTCAATAACAGATGTCTTAACTGGCTAAATTGGGATTGGAAGGGTATTTCCACTTTAGGGGATTTATTTGATGGAGATTGTTTGCTGTCTTTTGAAGAGATGCAGAGGAAATTTGGTCTGAATGTTAGAGAAAGAAACAGATATGCAGATCTAATCTCGTTAATTAATCTTCGGAGAGGCATGTTCAATTGTTCAATGGGAACTAGACCGGATTTGTGCCAACTACTTATAGGACAAGAGTATAATGCTCGTACATACATGAACTTCATGTACTTGGATAATAGACATGTTGAGGCTTGGGGGAAATTAAGAGGGGCTTGGTCAGTGGATATGAATACGAACTTTACTGATACAGATTGGAGGGATCTACTTAGGGTGAGTGCCACCTTAGGAGTGAACTTAAATCTACGTTTGATCAGACAGAAAATAATAGGTAGGGTATACTGGACTCCGGTTAAAATGTATAGATTGAAATTGCAATTATATGAATTGTGTTGGGGGTGTGGGAGTGACAGAGGTACCTTGTTACACCTTTTTTGGAGCTGTCCAAGAGTTCGTAGCTTTTGGAATGAGGTAATTGACAGAATTGAGTTGACTCTGCGTGTAATTTTACGGAGGTCGGTGGTTAATATCATTCTTCTTCTGCATAAAGGTCGGTGTGAAGTTTCTATGAAATGCAGCGTATGGATTGATAAAGTTCTGCTGGTAGCAATGAGACTGATTCTCCGGGTTTGGAAAACCAGGAAAAATCCTTCGGTGGAGGACTGGTTAGTGGAGTTGCAGACCTTATTTAATTATGAAAATGTTTCATTCAAAGCAAAAGAGAAGGAGGAGGAGTACAATTTGTTATGGGGGCCATTTAATGCCTTATATGACTGAATATCTAGGAGGTGGTTGATATTAAGGAATGGGAAAAAAAAAATCTTTTTTTTCTCTCTTCTTCCTTCTTACTCTTCTCTTTATGTTCCTTCATCAGTTTCTTCTTTGCTCTTTTTCACAGTGGTTTGGTTGGTGTTTGTCTGTGTGAAGTCTTGTGTTTGTGTTTGAGTCCTGTTAGGAGTGGTGGTTATATTTTTTGGAATGTTTACTGTTTGCATATATTGAAAATCTTAAGTATGTCTATGGGGGGTGTCGGGTTAATTATAATGTATACTTCGAAATATGTACTTCTTGTAATATAGTTAAACTGAAAGTTCATGTTCTTGATGTAAACTGAAACCCTTGTATCATATTGGGATGAATTATATTTGTTGACATACTAATAAAAAGATTTGAAATGTTCCTGTTCAACCAAGTTGCAATTAAAATTCGTAACTTATTAAGACAACCATATTATTTAAATGCTACAAAATGAAAACCACATTAAATATACTAAGTTTGTCCGTTTACTTTACTCATTCTGAAAATACATTTTTTTACTTCATCACCAAAACGCCAAAACAGGTTTTGCTACTACCTACCACCATGTGCTATTAGCCTTATAGACGTGTGTGGGGGGGCGGGGGGGTCAAGGGGCGGGGGTCATTATCGGTTAGGAGTATGACCCTTCCCCAACTTATGTACATCACTTGGTGGTAGATCATTATCCCTCGATAATGGCCCCCCCTTGGTCTATAAGGCTATATTATTTCTAATGTTTGGGTGTAAATTCCACATAACATAACACTACAAGCTAAATGTAAATGTAAATAAATGTACAGGATACTCTATACACTGACATTCGGACCATTCATAAACACTGTCATATTTAGCAGATATGGGGGCTAAGGTATAAGGAGATTTAAGCAGTTCACCCAGGATCACACATGGGCACCACATGGTGAAGCTTGGCCTAGACCCATAACCAGCCTCAGCATCACACCTGGACCCATAAGAAGCAATTTAACACACCTTCCCCTATATTTAAACTTATATATGCTCTCCATAGCACCAAAGGAGGTGGATGCTTTGGAGGCCCATTGCTTCTGCTATAAAATGTGCACCCGGAAAACCATCCACGCCAACACCAACACCAACCGCCTTTACTTTGCAAAAAAAAAGCTAAACACTCTTGCTTTCTGATATGTTCTTTGCATTGGCCCCTTCAAGCCAGATGGCTGACCGAGGCTGTTTGGATTGCTTATCTGTGTTATGCAAATGTCTTAAGTGATTCCTTACTCATTCTCTGTGATCCATGGCTGGGTAAAGCATCAAGTTGATTTATCACCACATGTGAAAACGCAGGGTTTAAAAATGGTTCCTTAGAACTAATACAATAGAACGGCAGCAGTTGCTGCTACATATGACTACAGTCCAATGTAGTTGTTGCCCGCATTTTTCAGAAACCATCTCTTGAGGCTGTGAAAGTTCCCTTTTTGTTCTACCAAATGTTGCCATTTTATATATTGTCTATCAACGCCATATCTAAGCCCCGATTTCCATGCAGACTCTCTTGCCGTGATTGCAAGACTGAAACTAGATTTGCAAACACTGGCTAGTACTAGAGATTTCAACATTTGAGCTGGATGACTTGTAGGAACTAGTATGTTCTGCTTTCATTTGAATATAACCTCTACATTGAAGGTGAACCTTTGAGGAAAATTATCTTATTTCACTGCTCATGTGATCTTCCTGTAGCAGAGTCTGCCTTGAGACCATTGATCTGCTGAAATCGTATTTGATATTACACAATTATTTACCATTACAAGACAAAAACAAAAATGAAAGGAGCCGTCAAGAAAGCTGTAATTTCACCAAAGCTGTAGGGCCCTAGGAAGTGACATCACATTGCCTTTGTCCCTCTTCAATCCACAGGATAGCACCTTGACACTAATGACATCACAGGCTGATGAAATGCCAAGAAATTGCCTTACATGACCTTTAAGTATATTGAACTCAGAGGAAGAGATGTCACGGGATCTTTAAAAACTCCAGGCTGTTGATAAACAGGAATTGATAACAAGCTAAAACATCTAGCCACCAACCCTTGAAAAAGCTAAAAGCATTCTCACTCTTAATTTCTCAGTAGTAAGGTAAACACAGCGGATACAGCACAGTCCAGGAGACATTGCAGCAGTAATTCAAGACTAGTAAGGATACTCCTGAAAATCCTCAAAATAAGTAAACTCGTTTCAGAGATTGGTCAGATATTTCTTATAAGTAAGTGACATGTGTTCCTATATCATCAAGACTCAGAGCCACGGTTAAATAAGACGACTCAGCGCTGCAGGGTACCTTGACCCTGTACAAGAGGACTTGAAGAGGAAGAGGTAGCAGAGGCAGGCTTGACACAGGAACTCCGGATTAAGAAAAGGGAACTAAGACAGCAAGCGAGGAAATGGAGAAAGGCAAAACAGGAAATAGATAACAAAAACCGAAAACAATACTTCCGTTTCATGGAGGCAGCACGAATGGAAAAAGCAGTGTGCACATAAACAGTGAGAGAATTGATGCTTCCGGTGCGCGTGGCCCCCACCATTGCTTTGCACTCAAGAATGGTTTGCTGAGGACAAGAAGTCATTTGTTTCATTAGCTGACACGAGTTTGTACATCTTCACGGCCAAAAGACATTTTTTTTCTGCTGGTTTTGTCATTAAAAGCAACCCATTTTGAGCACAAACAGGAAACAATAGCAAAGGTAGCATTATTGAGGTTTGACGCTCATCAATTGTTAAAGAAGACAATAGGATTCCAGTCATATTCCCAGCAAACTGGGCAATTCGATTTTCATGTAAGGGGTGGGCCCTGAGTCAGTATGAACAGTATGAGTCGAGCCAATTCTGCTGAAAAAAGAATCTGGTTCCGAACGTCTTGCTTCAACTTATTGGGAGGTTGCATAGTGTTGGACCCTTTGGATTTGGTTGCTACGTTGGGCACCACAAGTATTTCAATTTCTGTTTTGGAGATTTTAACTTGAAATCCGTCTGATCATTTCTGGAGATGAAGACCCGTAGACCAAGCCCAAGCACATTCTCTGCTTATCCATTGATATATAATGTGGTGTCCCACAGAGGTCTGACTTATAACCTTTATATCCTCTGCCTGTGATGTCCTGAATATCTCAAGTGGGGGTATCTGATGTGTGCAGATGGCACCCTGTATGGAGAGGGGCTCGGCCAACTAGAGCCTGTGATGCTGCTCTAAAGAATTTGTTAAAGATTAATTTAACTGCTCAATGCTCTTGATTATGCACTAATAACATGTTTTGGGGGAACAAGGTGCCCCTCACTCTTCATAAATTGTGGGCAGCACGTATGAGTGGGAAATAATCTTCTGAGAAGACAGCTTTGATCAAAAGCTTCGGGATGATTTTGAAATCCTCACAGACTCTGGAAGCCCACGTTACCTGGCAAGGTATCGTTGCCTTGAAGTAGGTATATGTCAGGCTGGCTGGACCTGTCACCTAGGTGTACTTGCTAGGAACCCTTCAAGCCATCCAATGTGGTATTGCCTTGGTGCCTGGCTCTCCGTCGCCTTGCCTCATCATGTGTGGTACCTCTCCATTAAGGACACCAGCACCCTACTGGTCTTGGTGGAATGCTTTCTGCCTTCTTTGCAGGGCTGGGCGGTATGCCGAGCCCCTTCTTTGCAGAACCCAGGATTAGGTGTTCATTTCGAGTAAGAAAGCACAGACAGAGACCAAATCAAGGTTGTTATAAACAATTGAAGAAGACATAGACTAGAAGTTCAAAACCCCAAACAAAGATAAATAATGACCAAATGCAGGGTGAGTGAACTTCATACTGGAGATGGATACAGACAGATACTATCACCCGTAGGAACCGAAGGAAGGCAGGATCTGGGACTAGGATGGCTGTACTTTTGATGCAATTGAGAAGGAGTAAAAAGTAAATGACCCCAGTACAATAGGGTAAAAAGATAGGAAACACTTTCTACCTAGTTCAAATACATGCACAATCATTCCGATTCTTCTGTCTGCAAAGAATTCTGCAGCCAGTTTCATCTCATTGTCTGGCACACATTCCCATGTACACCAAGTTTCTGGTAGTAGCTCCCAGTATGAGTAATTGTCAAAGCACTATAAAGTGTGTTAGAATGCCATCTATGAACGTTAAACAGCCCAAGGCTAACAAAATGACCCGGTTCTGAAAGTGGGATCTGCAGATCAGATCCCACTTTCAATATAGTCCATTAATATTAGGGTATTATTATTATTAGGATATTTATTGAGTGCGGACCTAGCTTCAGGAAGCAATGGAGCTCTTTGCAATCATAGGGGGAAGAAAAGGTGAGGGAAGCAGAGAAACAAGGGAGTGATGAGCTAACAACAGGGAGGGGGAGAGCAGACAAGTTGTCAGCAAGGGATCTAGAAGCAACCAGGAGAGGAAACGTTGGGGGTAAGGTCACCCATTCTCAGGTAGGGTGGGGAGTGCAGGGTGTGTGGACCTAGGTGTTAGGGACAAGCCTTTCCTTGAAGAGGAGGGTCTTTAGCTGCTTACTGAACCGTAGAAGGGAGAGGGCCAGTCTGATGTTGACAGTGAGGAGATTCTGGAGTTTTGGGCGCAGACAGAGAAGGCGTATCTTCTGGTTCTTTCCTTCCTGCACTGGCGCAGTTCAAGTCTGCACATGTCCTTACTTCTGGTGGATCGTAGTCCTCTAGCGTTGTTAAGTTTCTCAATGAGGTAGCTTGGGGATATCAGGGTGACAGCCTTGTAAATGATGCAGCAAGATTTAAACATAATACAGGCTTACAGAGGGAGTCAGTGCAGTTCGATGAGGGTCGTAGTGATGTGATTTAATTTGCAAAGTCCTTTGATTAGTCGTGCTGCAGCATGCAGGTCACATCTCAGGGGCATCAGGGTAGTGGATGGAATGCGTTAAAAAAGGGCATTGCCACCATACAGGTGGGAGAGGACCAAGGCTTGGACAGCAGATCTGAAATAGTTTTCTGGAATGAAGGGCTTGATTTTCTGCAGGAGAGAAAGTTGTTAACAAGCTGTTTGTGTCTTCCTTGCTATATGCTGTTTGAAGGAGAGGTGTCTGTAGATGTTGAACTTAAGGGATTTGGCGAAGGTGGCCAGCTGGTGTAGAGAAGCCCTGAGGTGCATAGTAGAGAGCCAGGTCTGGAGTTCAGGGTGTTGGTGTTTTTGGTCAGCAACATGAATTCAGTCTTGCAGGGGATGAGCTTCAGGCAGGCACTAGACAGCCATAACTGGATCAAAGATAAACAAGCCTTGAGCCTGTGAATGTCTTCGATGGAGGGTATCTTTAGGTAGAGCTGCATACCATCTGCATATTGGTTGATGTCGATGTTGTGTGGCGCGAAGAGGGTTCCAAGTGGTTGCATGTTAAGATTGAAGATCACAGGGGAGAGGGTGGAACCTTTGGGTACTCTACAGGTGATGGGTAGAGTTGGTGATTTGGAGGAATCCATTTGTACAAACTGGTGGCGATTAGCAAGGTAGGATTTGAAGTAACTGAGGACGATCTTGCTGATCCCTATGCAGCGTTGCAGATTGTCGGTGAGTGTCTGGTATTCTACTGTGTCGAATTCTGTTGAGAGGTCAAGGAGAATCAGGAGGCAAGGATTGCCATCATCAATGATTTTCAGGGCCTTGTTGATCACCTTGATAGTAGCCATTTCTGTATTACATCGAGATCTGAAGCCAGATTGGTATGACTGAAGGAGGTTGTTGGCTTTGATATGTTGGAGGAGTTGCATGGCTAATGCTTTCTCAAGGATCTTTCCCAGAAGGGAAGATGGATGATGGGATGGTAAATGATGAGGTGGTCAGGGTTCAGTGTTGGTTTCGTGAGAAACAGGAGGATTTGTCCAGTCTTGAGGGTCGAGAGGAAGGTGCCTTGAGTTAAGGATCTGAAGATGATTATCAATTAAGTAAGGAATGCTTCAATCAGAAGTGTCTTGAGTATGTAGGCAGGGAGGATACCGTCCATGTACCATGTGGCATTGAGGGATGCTGGGGTGCCATAGTCAGTGTTTTGGAAATTATCCAGGTTGTTGTAGTATTCTGAGGTGGGATGTGTAGTGTGCTGTCGGTTGTAGCATTGGTGTCGTGCTGGCGATCATGCTGATCTTATTGATAAAGAAAATGTTGATGACACTGGATTTTTCAATGACGTGCGGTATGGATGGGTCAGACAGCGGGCTGATGCAGTGCTTGATAGCTTTGAAGAGGGGCCTGCTTTCATTATTGGCCTTGGCTATGTTGTCTTTTAAGTAGTTGACCTTGGCAGTGATGATCAGTCACCTGCGTGTAGTACTGAGTTCCTTTAGCAGGATGAGGTTGGATGCACAGCAGGATTTTCGCCAAGTCTTTTCTTGTTTTCTGATGATTCGTTTGTTGAGGTTGAGTTCGTGAGTGTACCAGGGCACAGAAGGTTTAGGCTCGAGGGTGTGCTGTTTCACTGGGGCATGTAGTTGATGATGTCTGTGAGGGTGGTGTTGAGTTCTTGGAGAAGCGATTTTCAGTGCCGGTTTATCCGACGTCGATCAGTCCATGTGTAGTGGAGCTTGGTGAGGTCTTCCTTGAGAGCCTCCACTGGGAAGTTCTTGAATGATCTGAAGGCTTGTTTGCTGGGCTTCTGATGGGTTTGCTTGACTGGTGTGGTGTGACTAATAACAAAAAGGGGATTGCCAGATGGTCAGACCAATCGAGAAGAATTGGAGAGCTGTCGTGGAGGGTGGGCAGGGCAGTAAAGATGAGGCCAAGAATATTACCTTACCTGTGAGATGGTTCTTTCGTGTGCTGTGTGAGGGTCAGGGTGTCAAATTGGGAGTGGTGATCTTCCTTCATTGACTTGGTTGCTGGGTTGCCAGGGACGTTGAAGTTGCAAAGGAAGATGTTGTTGGTGAGCAAGTCTGTGAAGTCTTTGATGAAGGAGGATTTGGGCTTGGGTGGTCTGTAGATGAGTCGAACAGTGACTGCCTATTGGGCAGAGCGAGAAGTGTCAGGAAAGGTTTCAGAAAGAGCCAATGGTAGCAACGTCCAACTGGGTGCATGCCCATGATGCTTTCTGAATGATGATGAGGTCTCCACAGATCTTGTTTGGATGGTCTCTTTGTAGAATTCTGTAGCTGTTGAAGATTATGTCTTCCGGGGCTCAGTAGTGAAGATGGCATACAAGTCATGTGTGGTGATGAGGTCAGCGATGTCTGCTGCATGGTTGGTTGCTGAGTGGACTTTGGGGAGCATCTGTTTTTATGAAGTGGTGGATGATGGAGTACAGATTGAGTCTATGGTGACACTTGTGATATTTCAGCGATGTGGAGTCCATGATGTTGCTGGTAATCAGTACGGTTGGCGATGAGTGGTAATGGTAGGGATGGGCTGTTGGGAGAGAGGGGTGAAACACATATTCCAGGGAGCTTACCTGATTTTAGAGTCTGAACAAGTACAAACAGGAATGTACCCTTTCTCCGTCTGCCCTTCACTTCAGACACCCGGCAAGAGATGCCCTTGGTCTAAGAGCTAAGAAAGGAAAGGAAGGGGCAGGGCTAAGTAGGTAGGAGGTGCTTCTGTAACGTGACCAAGATCTACTCCCACCTGCTCACCAACTGCGAAGGAAAAGATGGAGCCTGCAAGGCAAAAAAACTGGTAGTGGGCTTAGCAACTGAGTGGCAGGGCCTGGTCACATGACCAGCAGCCACCCAATGCTTTCTAATTGAAGCAGGCACTGCATTCCTTAGGTAGCTGCCTGGAAGGCACAACAACTGGTTTTGGGCAGAGCAACTGGGTGGCAGGGCCTAGTCACTTTACCAGCAGCCCCCTTAATGCTGCCTGTTGTCTGACAATGCTTGTGCATGCCAACACATAAAATGCACAAATGCACCTTGCTGGGTCTGTCTCCTGACATCTCCAACAATTACCCAGCAATGGCACAGAGCAGGTTCAAAGGTCACATGTGCATCCCGGAACACATCTCTTGGAAATCAAAGTTCCAAAATGCAGAGGTGGCTTTTTAACTGTGCACACTTCTGGAACAATATATCATAATTATGTACCCTAGCAGCCTAGTCGCAGTTATTACAATCAAAATATATTCATGTCTAGTTATGACACAGTAGTTACTGAGATTACACAATTATACAGCTACAAGCACTGAATGGCATATTATTGCCAGCTTCGTGGACGGTGACTCTTTCATGACAGGGATGGGTGTGTATTAGCAGTCTGCCAAGGAAGACTTCTTTGATCCCTTTGAGGAGAGTCAGCATCCTCCTCCAAGGAACAGGTACCCTCCCAGGGAGGTCTCCTGGGAACTGGTGCTTCAAAGACAGTCCTGTCATGACAATGGCCCTCTCACATCGGGGGGCTGATTACTGGAGACCTTTTGAAGTCGGGAGACAGAGGACGGGGCAGAGTTAGAGTAACCGAGAGGAGCAGTTTAGCTCACAGAGGGATCTCAACATCTTGAGTTTTGCTATGTCTCCTAAATGTCCTGTCTCTCACCTCACTTCCTGCAGGCATGGCACTCTGGGTGTGACATCAGCAGGCAAAGGACGCTTGTTAAAACAGCCTGTATTGGACCCTAGAAAACAGGCTTGCTCTAGATCAATCCACTGTAGCATTTTGCCTATACAATAGGGTGGGGGGAATCCCCTTGTTGATTTATCTTTGGACTTCAAGACAAGAAGGATTCACCCGGATCTCTGTTGTATTGGAGATACAATCTATTCCGAAGTCCTCTGCCATAGAGGTGAATACAGAGAGCTCCAAGGTTGAGGAAAGGTCTTCTCCCTAGCAATTCTCAAGGCACGTTTAGGGTGACACTCCTGTTTGGACAAGGTCTTCTGCAACTGAGGCAGTGGTAGCCAGGATCATCCCCCTGGAGGTAACAGAACTACTGAAAGTGCCTTCTACAAAACGTCCCTGATGGGAAGAGGAGAAGAAAGAAAGGGCTCACTTTGTTCCTGGGACCCTGGACTGGATCTCCTAGCAAGGCCAGTACCAAGCAAGTGACCCCTGGCTCTTTCTACATCTCTGAACTGCATCAACATCAGTGTGGGCAACTTTGATGCTGTCTAAGCTTCTGCAAGAGAAACACCAGCGTTATCTTTCTGCTCTTTTGTGACTATTGGCTAATTTGCGAGGTAAGTCTACGTGATAATGTGAATACACATAGACTATGCTCATGAATTCCTTTAGACATTGATCCCTCCTGGTTGCCTGTTCACCCTCCTTGCCAATATATGTACACTATGCTTCTGAATACATGTAAACTTGCCTCATGAATGCCTGTAGACTCTGCTCATCAATGTATGGAAACACTTCCCTGGAAAGCCTGTATACTCCTCGTCAATGTATGGAAACACTCGCCAGGAAAGCACGTATACTGCCCGTCAATGTATGGAAACACTCTCAATGAAAGCATGTATATTCCTTGTCAATGTCTGGAAACACTCCTGATTGAAGCACGTAGACTGCTCTTACATTTATGGAAATACTTCTCAACAATGCATGTAGACTCTGCTCATAAAGCTATGGAAACATTCCTCATGAATACACGTATACTGTGAAAAATCATCTTCTGAGGCACCAGTGGTCCAGGGATGATTATCAGTTTTAAATAATCAATCAGCCCCACACATCTAATACATTAGAAGGGATCCGAACACATCGGAAACACAAGCAAATTATAAACTTCCTTGTACAATTTTGGTAACGTGGATGGAACGGCAGGCTAGTCTCCTAAATTACATGAATTGGTGGTTAGTTGGAACACAGCTAAAATATAATTATTACCCAATGATAAAAGGGGCTGTCAAGTCAAGGTTGTATACAAATATGTACTTTATTATTATCACAACAGAAAGGTCTAGCACACTATGAAATACAACCCACCCTGAAAAAGAATGCAGAGGACAGACAGTTTCAAAGAAGGAAAAGGGATGCACTCTGGGAACTGACAGGAGGGTAGTCGGCATAGTCATTAATCTCAATAGTTTAAGGATACTTGGTTTCAACACAAATGTAGCAATTGGTCGTAAAATGTGTCTAGGGGCCTTCAGAGAAGGACCAGGGGAACAGAACCACAATATACCTCGTGCAGTAGGAGTTATTGGTGCTCGACAGGGCAAGTCGGTTTCAGGGCTCTTTGCAGCTTCTGCTACAGGGTTCAAGATGGGAGACAGCTGCGGGTATCAGGCGGCAGGCAGTTCAGCAAGCAAAGCTGGACGGATGGCTGCAGGCTGTTCTACACAGCAGCTCAGAGTCAGGAATCGGTGTCTCAGTGCTGGTCAGTGTTTCTTAAGCACTGGCCGAGGCGTCCCGTACGGCTTCAGCGACTGCGGCGTAACAACATCAGCAGCGCAGTTGATTGCAGCTTGAGGGGCTCGACTGGCTCGAAAATGTCCTGTATGGCCGACGGCGGTAGATGGTTGTCGGTGCACTTCTCCTAGCTTCTTCCCTGGGCTTCTGCCGTCCTTTAAGGTGGACAGCCCAAAGCTGAAGAGAGTGTTGCAGGTGGCTGCCTCGTCCATGGTTTGGATCAGAGACTCCCTGGCACTTCCGACCTAGGAAGCTTGCTGCAGAGCCTAGCAGGGCATGCTGTGTACGGACTGGGTACCGGTTCCGAAACTGCTGTAGGCTGCTCTGAATTCAGTATCTCCCTCTATTCCCTGAGAGATGTTTAGAGGAGGGATTGTGCTTCTCTCTTGAGGTCCTGGCCTACCTTCACTGGTGGAAGATATAAGGCAGACTGTACCTTTGGCCAGGGTCCAATACTGAGTTCTTTTTTCTGCTTCGGGTGAAGCCTTCAGATGTTCTGCCAAAAGAGGGGCTCAGCCCTCTTTTAAAGCCAAATGGGCCACAGTGATTGGAGTAGGCTAAGCCTACCTTAATGAACCAATCCTGGGCCCCACCAACGATCTCCTGTATGTGTGATGTCATAACCAGAGTTCTTTGGAACAGAAAAGTTAACGTGGTGAAAACATGTAACACTAAGTCCCACCCACCTTCCTGTCTGCTGTGGATCAAAGGAACTCTGGTTAATTGAGCTCTCTGTGATTCCTGATTACAGCAGCAGTTCTCCCTTGGAACTGCGGCAAGACCAAACTTTCTGTCTCTGTCAGTCCACATACTTGTACCTTCTGAATGGAGAATCCTATGGGGATGACTAGTGTAAACACACAGTCCAATCAATAATGTGGGTGGGAGCTGGCATCAGGTTGTCACATAGTGCGTATGGAAGGGTGTTGGGGTTTCCTGTCTCCTTTGTTAGCCTCTAAAGTCAGTCCCCATATGGGCTTTTTTTAAGTACACTCTAGTTGTATGTTAATTATGTTAATTGCTGCCACCAGCTGCAGAGCTGAACAAAAGGACAGGGTGGATCCATGGAGTCTTTGTTAGTTAATTAGGCTGGCCATGGCAGTGGGAAGGTTTTGCCCTCCCCCTTCTGGAGATGCCTCATGTACTCAAGTTGTCAGATGCCAAATAAATATGACAGGGTGACTGAGCCTGTAGGCTGTATCCACCCAGAGTTTGCGGGTCTAGGCGTATGTCATGCGCTGAGCATAGGAAAATGTGAGCAGATGAGCCCCACACATTTTCCAGAGATTGATCTACCATCATTCAATTTAATTTAAAATGTCATAAAAAGCCCAGGCGGGCATACATCCACCTTGCGGATGGTCGAATTCCTCACATACCCCCAACCTCAACATATAAACCAACACCCTACTGATGGTCTGGTTCATCATCAAGGCGAAAGTGCTGGATGAGGCCATCTGCATTTCCATGCTGGGAACCTGCTGGATGTCCATATCTAATCCTTGTAGGGATATGGCCCAACTCAAAAGCTTAGAGTTCTCCCCTTACATGGCAATCGCCTGCTAATGTACACAAGAGGTTGCTCTACCCCTTGAGAGTTCAGCTGCGCTAACACTGCTCCAATACCAAAAATCAAAGGCATCTATCTGGACAATGAACACCTGACCCTAGTCTGGCACTTTCAGAACTGGGTCCCTGCACAATCCATCCTAATAATCCTGAAAGGAGGTTTGACGGGCAGGGGTCCAAGTTATCTTCTTTGGCATTTTCTTGGAAGTTACATCATTCAGGGGCAAGGCAATGGTCCCATACCCCTTGATGAAGGACCAATAGTACCCAGTGAGACCTAGAAAGGCTCCCACCTCTGTCTGTGTGGTGGGGATGTCCCAATCCTTCACAGCGTGTACCTTTGATTCAAGAGGTTGTTTCTCAACTCCACTGTCCGGTATCTAGTAATATTATCCCGATATATATGGTCGCCATACATATGGTAGCCGGGAAAAGGCTGTCGTGAATTCATATATGGTGACCATATATTTGGGGTTAAGAGGAGCAGGGGCTGCTGGGGAGTCCCCCACTCCCCTTGAAAATGAAAAAAAGGTTTTGGTGCTTGCAGGGTGTCCTCCACATGTTCAATATAATAATGTCCCTGCAAAACATGGCAATTGTTTTACGACAATTTTGTCAGACGACATTTTTGCAGGGACATTTTCACATGGAACCCACCAACTATGTGGCTTAGGTAAGTGACTGTGCCAGACAAAACCTGGTTAACCATCTGCTGGAAAGTGGCAGGGGCATTCTTAAATCCAAAGGGCATCACAGTGAACTGAAAATGTTGAGAATGCTGACCTCCCTCTTGCTCCATCTGTCTAGCTGACCTGCCACTACCCTGACGTGAGGTCAAAGGTACTCATGTACTTGGCAGCACTGAACTTGTCAATGAGATCATCTGCTCGAGGAATGGGGTGAGCATCTGTCCTCATGACAGAATTGAGCTCCCTGTAGTCCACACAAAAGCAAACTTCAGTCTTCCCACCACTGGTCATTTTAGGGGCTAGTACCAGTAGGCAGCCCAGGGGGTGTGGAATGGCTCTATCACTCCTAGGGAGAGCATCTTGGAAACGTCCTCCTTGATGGTGTCCCTGACATTATCAGACATCCAGTGAATCCTACTCTTAACTGGCTCACTGTCTCCAGTGTCCACATCATGGATGCAACAATCTGGACGACCTGGACTCAGCGAAAACAAACCAGCAAACTGTCCCAATAACCGACAACACTCTGTCAGTTGCTGTTCTGACAGGTCCATTGCAAGGCTGACACCTTTAACTGACCCATTTGTGGCTTCAGAGTGCAGGAGGTCTGGGAGTGGATTGGTCTCCTCCTCAGTCCCTCCATCAGCCACTAATGCCTTAACCAAGTCATCCCAGCATCCTGGGGTTTTAGCCATTTCACGTGAAAGATCCTGCACATCTGTTTAAGTCCTTTCACATCAATGAGGTAATTCACCTCACTGACCTTTTCCAGCACAGAGTAGGCATGGCAGGAGAATATTCCTCTTACAAGCCACCTATCATGCCTTTTAGGGTCTTGTTGAACCACTCAACAAAACTGTTTGTTTGTGGATTGAAGGAGGTTTGTTTCAGGGCGCTGTGCAGCTTCTTCAACAGAGTTCAAGGTGGGAGACAGCTGCGGATATCCGGCGGCAGGTAGTTCGGCCAGCGAATCTGGGTTGATGTTGCAGGCTGGCCTACATGAAGGCTCAGTGTCAGGAATCGTCTCAGTGCTGGTCGGCGTTTCTGAAGCACTCGTCGAGTTGTCTCAGATGGTGGGGTTGTATCATTCCCCTAAGGAGGGACATATATTATTTTACAATGATTGGGTTCTGCAAACCTTACCACACCACCTTTGTCCACCCTTGTGACGTCACAGTCCAGCCCACAATTCCCACATCACAGGGCCAACTCATTGAAACATTTGAGATGACCAGCAGATCTTTGTTCTTCTGTCGCCGGTCATCTCCATCCGTTTCCCATGAAAATGCATTTGATCATGACACTGCCAGAGCCTTGAACCACAAGCAAGTTACTGTTTTAATGTTGCATCTTAGGAACTCTTCGAACTTCTTCCCAGGCTAAGATGTACTAAGTGGCAATTTCAAACCACCATGGGCATTTTGAAACCATCAGTAGACCAGCTTCATAAACTAATATGCCGAATTATAAAATGGTTGTGCAGTCGCTGTTTTTCCATGGGACCCACAAGCTCTGCTTCCTGATCTTGAAAGTAACAAAGGCTGTGTGCTTCCTACCGTACGATCCTGAGAACGTTTAATTTGCAATGTGCTGCCAGCCTCTGCGGCTACTAAGCAATTTAATGAAATGAGAACTTGTTTCTACAAAGCTGTTTTTAGGGCTGTTCACACTGCCTCTGTCTAACGTTAAAACTCATATACTTACCTGTGACCCAACTTTATTTGCCTATGTTATTAGCTTAAAACACAATTATTAAGGGCATTATCCAGCCTAGTTCATATAACAGTGTGGCTATCAATGAAGCCTGCTCCCCTTTTAGTGTTCAAGCCTTTTGACCGCACTGAACATGCCTTTTTACCACATTATTCCCCCCTTTTATTGATCCATAAATAACAAACTCTTGTGTTCCCCCAGTCCCCACTCTACCACTTTCTTTTTAGCTATCCACTCCTTTTATAGTCTACTCATGTCCCCTCCATCATCTTCCCAATTGTCCAATGGTCTATCTACACACACCCTGGCTCATCCTTATCACATGAAATCCAATAGGATGTCTTCGGGTTGTACTGTGACCCAATCAACTAACTGTTAAGGGGATTATTTCTGTCATTTTCCCCGGCAACATTCAGGGCCAACATAAATTTCCCCTTCCTTTAGTTGGCATAGAGTCTCAAAATAGTTTTGCCAATTCAGAAAGTGACGAGCATGAGGATCAACGTGGGGACAGTCACTTTAAATACTCCAGAAAGCAGGTGGGTGCCCATGTGAAATGCTGTTCAGCCAGTTGTTCGGCTGCACCCCACTAACTTCATTCATCATCCTTGCTTGGAGAGTTTGTATTTTACGGATAGCTGGTTTCAATGTTCCATTTGAGGCTTCCCCATTGGGTACTACTGTATAGCAACTGCTCCCAAACTTGGCATGCACTCCTCCTTCTATGGTAGTAAGAAGGAGGAGTATGTATCTAGTATGTATCTAGTTTGGAGAGCCACTATGCGTAGTGCTCTCAACTCTTCCTTTACTGCATTTAGGCCCTTTGCTGTTGAATTAGCCAGTTGCAGCAACCATTTTGCATTAGCTGCAGCTCACACACCCGGAAGCAGTAACAGCGTGAAAAAAAAGTCTGCCTTGGAAAACAGTCAGAACTTGTCTGGGATAGAGGCCACATTTTCAGTGCTCTTTTCAGACCAATAATTGTTACTTTTTCCCTTTTTGCCTAGTAATGTTTGCTCCTTGCTTTGCTGCACCATTTTCTCCTTTAGTGCAAATTCCATGGCACTGCTGTTTCGGGGCACGACCAGGGCAGGGCTGTGCATTGTAACGATTGCAAAAACTCCACTCCTATCAGGCGGAAACTGGGCGTTGGCCTTCTAGCCACATGCCCACCAGAGATCCATAATGACCACTGTCCCCTGCGTCAGCACCACACTCCACATCACCTTAGTGATTAGTATTAGTCCCCAAATGGATGGACCCACTTGACCTGAAACACAAAGGGAATTGTGTAAATCTATTCATTTCAACTGGTTGATGAGTTTCAATGATTCAAGTCAGTGCATGCACATATTTCCAACAGACTGCCTTGCATCTTTAATTTACTGTAGACACCACATTTTGTTCAAATCCCACCAAACCTTCAGCACGACATTGCATTTTTCCCCCCTCCGATTGGCCCCAACACCACGTTGCCCCTTTAACCTCATTAATGGTCTTGTGTGACACCAGGGTATGCTATGTCACTCCTTATTAACGCACTGTAGGCATTTGTGTTCACTCATTATTTGCTCTCACTTTTAGAGCCTTCTGTTATATATTCAACTATCATCTTTTTGGTTTCACTTATTTGGGCCATCCTGTTTAGTTGCACATAATTATCTGTGTAGACCTCTTCCCCTTCATCCATCCACTGGACAGAAACACTTTCTCCCTGGAAAAGGCCCATAGTTTTACAGAAGGATAGGTGCATTAGGCATCCTGCTTCCTAATAGGATACAGCCTGACGCAGTAAAAGCTTGGGTGCTCCTATTATGTGTGGGATAAGTGAGCAGACCTAGCATGTGCCATTCGCCCCCTCTCTTCCCAAACGTAACATTTCATTGTACCTTTTTCTGTGTCATAATGGAACTCTTCTTCATCTATTATTTCTTTTACTTCTATTTACACTACTATTTGAACGTATAAAACTAACATAACAATAATATGAAGCTTATACTAATGCATGTTAATAGCATTACACTCTATAAAAACAGAAAATGTTTGACATCTATTTGTAACGACATTGGGCCTCATTACGTGTACACTGGTAAACTCCCAGTGATTCCGTGTTACCTGTGGCACCGAATCCATCGCCCGATGCGACGGATCCACCGGCAGAGCATGAACTGTCGGCTGCATGCATACTGGCATGCCTGAAACGGTGCCAATGGCACTACGGAATTACTAGGAAAAGACCTAGAAATCAGACGCAACGTGAGTCACAGCACTGGTGCCACTGTTTCTGGCATGTCCATGCCGGTCGCTGTGGCACCGGAAACAGCAGTAATGGGACCAGCGGCACACGAAAATGCGGGACTGGTAACAACGTCATCGCCGGAAAAAGGAACCTCGCCGGTGGCCATTTTAAAAACACAATCCACTTAAAATCACCCAGTTCCAGTAGCCATCCACACCTACTGACAGCGCAAGTCCACCACCAGCTATGTCATCACGCATCCCTGAGAGAGAGATGGCAGCGCAAGCCACACTTTACAGAGGCAGAGCCGACCATCCTCACGGACACCATTGTCCAACATGCAGGGGATCTTTTTGCAATGGACCACCGCCGCAGCACCGAAATACACAAAAGCGCCACCTGGAAGGAAGTCGCCTAAAAGGTCTGTGCAGTTAGAACACCACCCTGCGCAGTCCGTGACTGCATAAAGCGTTGGGATGACCTCAGCATGAGAGTATGGAACCTACTGTCAGCCCACTGCAGGCAATGCATGGCTACTGGTGGTGGAACCTCCTCGGGAGGATAGCTCAGGGGCAACGTGCCCGCCTTGGAAGTAAGACAACACGGAGCAACACAGGTTCGATCCCCGGGTCTGCGCTTAGAAACCTCTGGGTATTAAGGGCATTATAAATAACCTATCATGTCATGTCATGTCATATGACTCATGCCGTGGGAGGAGAAGTGCAGCAGCGTCCTGCACATGGAGGGGATAGAAGACATCGGAGCTGCAGATGCCAGAGTAGGGACACCTAGCAAAGGCGGTGAGTAGAAATTGCCACAACATAACAAACACAGTTGACAGTCAGTCAGCAATCTCCCGTTGTCACTGGCCTGTGGTTGCGTAACACATACCAGAGTTCCACTGCCTGAAAACATGGTGCCACCAGGACAGCGCCCAGTGTCAGGCACCGGAATCAGTGAAATGAGGGTTACCGCCATCCCCATATTGGAGCCCATTGAATAATGTCATATGGTTGTTGCCCTGGGACACATGAACCCAGTCCACAATCATCCACACACACATATGCCCACTGGACACCAGTACCTGCACAGTCACTGACGCTATGTACACAGTCCCATACACAAGTCACCCCCCCTGGCGTGCCAGGTCCAGGCTCAATGTGCAGCATCACACACACAAAGCCATGCACACACCTAAGCCATACTGATGGACACCGCCTGGCCAAGTTGGGATGCCTAGCTGCCATGCCCACATGGCCAAGTGCAATGGTGGCCTACCCAGTCCACAAAAGCACTCCACATTTGTTACGTGCCACAGGGAACAAGTCATTTGTCGGGTCAACCCAACGCATAGCTCCCCTCCTGCCCTACCCTACAATCACCACTGTACCACACCAACAATGATTTGCAAATGTCATAATCCCTACCTAATAACACCCCTCCCGCACCTACTTTAGACAGTAGTATCCACCAGCAGGCGAAAGCGCCGGCCAACGAAGAAGGCCTATAAAAAGGCCCGGTTTGCCCCCTGGACAACAGAAGCATCCTCACTTCGAGGTGGAGAGGGCAGGAGCCCCCACCCTACCACTCCAGGAGCCACTATCTGGAGCAGTCTGCTACGTGCCGTGTAACCGTTGCAGCCTGCAGCCCCCCCAGTAATATCCATGTGCCTGATATCCATCTTGCCTCCTTTGCTGATCTAACGGTGAGGCCAATGAAAATCTGAATGTCCCCCCATGTTCACCGAAGCTTGTTAGCTTCCCTCTCCTATTTACAGCTTTTTGCCAGCTGTAACGTGCCTCTGATCTTCATTTACGCTTTCCCGCCGTGTTCTAATATGTTGGGTGCAACGTGGCGCCATAAAGAGGCTGTTGTTGTCCCGTTGCCTAGCAACTGAGACCTACTTTAGCCAGTAGTATCCGCAAGCAGGCAGAAGCACCGGCCAACAAAGAAGGTCTAGAAAAAGGCCCTGTTTGCCACTTGGACAACAGAAGCATCCTCACTTCGAGGTGGAGAGGGCAGAAGCCCCCACCCTACCACTCCAGGAGCGATGTGCCAACGAAGAAGGCCTAGAAAAAGGCCCCGTTTGCCCCTGTTCGCCTCGGTACGCATCAGCTTAGCGCCATTCTGGTGAGGGATCCAGCTTCCCAATCTACCATCTTTCAGCAGATCCTTTCATCGAGCCGCTAGTCCATAATAAGCATTCACTTTGACTCTCAAAATGCTGCGCACCTTCAAGGTAACCTCCGTGCCGCCGCACTATACTGCTCACAGTGTCTAACAATTAACATCATTCTAACTTTCACTCTGCTGGTTACAGACACACGGCCTCCTTTAGCCTCACATGAGCCTTCTACGCACCCAGTCTCTGTCGACCCCTATGGCCTAACAGTATGTCATATCCACATGCACTGCCACAACCAGTCACTGTTCCTATCTATAATTAGACTACCCCTGCTCTTAAGTGCATTATAATACCATCACGCCTAACATACTGCTTACTGTGACTTCCATCTTACTGTGATTACTTGCCTACTATGGTATTAGCCCACTGTGATCACCTGCCTACTGTGATTACTTGCCCACTATGGTATTAGCCCACTGTGATTACTTGCCTACTGTGATTACCTATCCACTGTGACCTGTCCACTGCGATTACTTGTTTAATATGGTTATCAGCCTACCGTGATTACTAGCCTATTAAGATTACCAATCCATTGAGTCACTCTTGCCATGATTTTCAACTGTAACTACTAGCCTACTGCATCACCTAACTGTGTCATCAAACTGTGTTACACGGGCCATTGAGAATCCCAATCTATCTTGTTATTTAACCGATTGTACATGTAGACTCCTAGTAACGTTACCTGGCGGCTAGACTTAGCCCATTACATTACTGAGCTGCCTTATTCAGCTGTGACTCCAGGAATGTACATCCCTCGCCCTCATGGCCTCCCTTCGCAGAGTCACCCTCACCATGGACACTATCCTCCCATTGTTCCAATCAATCGCTCCCACAAACTTTCTACCCCATTCCATCCAGCTATGTCGCGCAAAGGCGCCACCACCGCACTCGGCATCTACAACACAGGTACCCCTAATAACACACTCAGCCCTGCAGAATGGAGCCAACTCTTTGCCTCACCACCCACTCCTCTAACACCGTGCCCAGTGAGCTCTAGAAACGAGAGACTAGGATCTTGCATCCCTATCCGCAAGACCACCACAAGGTCTTCCACGCAGCTTCCGGCAACCAAACCTACTACCACTCTGCCGGCCACCCGCACGGCAGATACTATGGAGATCATTCATACACCCAGCCCATCGCTACCCACTTCCCAGCATCCTGGGGATCTTCTCCCAACTCGTCACACCATCAAAGGAGCACTCATCAATGCACGGTGCCTGGTCGCCCATGCACTTGATATTGCCAACCTCATCTCAACTAACTGCCTAGACTTCCTCGCCATCACCGAAACCTGGTTGAACCAGACAGCAGGCCCAGCATTATTTCCAGCCCCCCGTTAGGGGTATACCATTATCAGATCGGACAGAGATTCCGGTGAAGGAGGTGGAGTAGCCTTTATAGCTAAAACCCACCTCGGTCTCAGAGCCACTTCCCATGCCTGCCTACCTTCGGCGGAACTACTGTCAGCTAAACATCCCCTCTCAGCAACGCAAACAATCCTTTTGCATCTGTTTTACTGACCACCAGGCCCCATCTCCTCCTTTGAGGACGATATTACAGACCAACTAACGGAACAATACCAAACAGGCTCGCAAATCATTCTGCTCTGAGACTTTAGCTTAGGACTCCACGACCCCAACGACACTAATGCTACTTCACTGGAAAACTCTATTTCCCAGCTAGGTTTTAATCACCGCATTATGTGGCCAACGCACAACAAGGGACGAATGCTGGACTGGCTTGCAGACCACAACTACTCAACCACAATCCTCCAGAATGAACCCACCGCATGGTCCGACCAACACTGCATCTCCTTCGCCATCCAGGAGAATGCACGCCCTAATCCTAATTCCACTAACGCCCCCCAGACTCTATCCAGAAATACCCGGAATATAACGCTTCAGAACTTACGTCCCCTGATCCATGGTATCCTGGACTTAACTAATTACAAGGACCTAGATTCAAATAAACTAGTCAACCTCTACAATGACACCTTAGAGCCAGCCAGAAACAATATTGCGACTATCAAACTAAAAACAGCCAAACTGACAGCCCACCTCAATAAATGGTTCTCAACTGAACTAAAAACACTGCGGAATGCCAAAAGAGCGGCCAATACTATAAGGAGAAAATCGCCCACGACTCCCAACAAGATCCTGTTTGCATCAACGACTGCCTCCTATAAATCTGCCATCCTCAACACCAAAAAAGAGACCTACAATAATAAAATCCTAAATGCTAAATCTGGGTCCAAGCTGCTCTTCAGCATCCTAAGGGAATTGGAGTGCCCAGCTCCACCAACAGAAGCATGCACGAAGGATGCAGATTGGTGCACCAATATACAGAAAGCCCAAGCCGATAAAATCACTTTGCGACAAACTAAAATAGAGTAAAAAACGAATAGCCTTGCCAATAATTCCAACACTAACCTCTCACCAGACCAACACGGCCCTCCATGTCCTCCTTTCTCATTCTCTGCGGTCTCACCGAAAGAAGTGTAAAATATTATCTGAGGCCTAAAATCATCAAGGTACCAAGGAGATATCTGTCCTGCCCCAATCATTAATGAAGGCACCAAAGATTGTTCTCCTTTCATTGCTGCTCTGATCAATTCTTCGTTCAATACCAGCTCAGTCCCTAATAACCTCAAGGAGGCTTGGGTTATGCCTCTCTTAAAAAAAAATGAACCCAGATCCCAATATACCGGCCAAGTATAGGCCTATCACTACTGTCCCGTTCCTTTTAAAAATACTGGACAGAGTTGCCTCCCTCCAAATCCAAAAATCATTTGGAGGATAATAATCTACTTGGTCTCCGACAATCTGGCTTTCGACCGAGACGCGGCACAGAGACGGCCCTCTTGGATCTCAAAATTCAAATAGATGAGGCGGCAGGCAACCTGGCCGTTCTTCTGCTGTTATACCTCTCTGCAGCATTTGATCTTGTCGATCACCAGATCCTCACAGAACATTTGACCACAGCGGCTGCCTTCTCCACTAACACCTCCAATTGGATCTAATCATTTTTATCCAATCGAACTACCAGGGTCTTCGCCCCTTCAGCCTCAACTGACTCAATCCCTATTTACTGTGTTGTGCTCCAGGGCTCGTGTGTCTCTCCGACGCTTTATAACATCTTCACAAAGCTCCTCTTTGATCGTCTTGATAACATGTCCAGGGCTCGTGCGTCTCTCCGATGCTTTATAACATCTTCACAAAGCCCCTCTTTGATCGTCTTGATAACATGGGTGTCTCATTCATGAATTAGGCAGATGACACCCAAGTTCTCATTACGCTGAGCCAGTGCTATGCAGATGATTCCAATTTAATTAACAAAATATACTTGGAAATCCGGGCGTGGATGGCAGCCCACAGCCTTTGCCTCAATGATAAGACGGAGCTCCTGATTGTCAGATCTCAAGCATGTCTAAACAAACTTGACCCTCGATACATCTCCTTCAACATCGATGGGAATTCCATCAAGGTTGCAAAGGAAATCAAAACTTTGGAAGTCTATCTAGACTCCACCCTCTCATTCAAGAAACAAGTGAGTGCCACCGCCTCAACAACTGCCTATACCAACAACCTGATTAATGCTTCCAAATCATACCATTCCCCTAATAGCTGCATTATGTTAGCCAGCGCCCTAGTGCTATCAAAGCTTGATTACTGCAACACTCTTTTCCTAGGCTCCTCTGAACGGAACCTCAACAGACTACAGGTCCTACAAAACAACCCCCTGAGATCAGCTCTAAACATCCCTAAATCCAGCCATATTTCTATTCTCAGATGGGATTCCCACTGGCTCCTGGTGCGCAACAGAATCTCACTCTGCACATTAGTCATCACCCATAAATGATTGTCAAACTCCGCTCCTAAATACATGTTGGACAAACTCTCCAAACACCAACCAGACCGACCTACTAGATCTTAATACTCGCATTGCCTCACTATCCCGAGGTACAAATTAAAAACAGCTGGAGGAGCTAGCTTCCCAGTGCCTGCCACCAAATGTTGCAACTCTCTTCCTCTTACCATCAGAACGGAACCCCCCTTCTAGTCTTTCAGAGTCAAAGTAAAGCTGGCTCTCCGATAAGAAACATTAATTGAGCTGTCGGCCTACTCTCTGCCCTCATTCTGCCTCACTGTATGTATCACTGTCTGTCTTTGCACTGTCGTCTAACTGTAACCACTGGCGACGTCTTTATGCTCTTACCTGTATTTATTTGAAAATCGACTTACCTGTAACCCCCGGTCGACTAGCACGTGTGTCTGATGTAATCCTATGTATGTCTGTAACCCTTTCACAAGTTCTCAACGCCCAGTTACCTCAGGGGTAGGTAGATAATAAACTAAAGAAACTAAACCAGCTCTCCATCCTCTCCCAAACATGTCAAATCCTGTGCCAATCAAGTCACATGCCCTGTGTCCTATGCCTGCCCCAATCCCACCCATGCAAGTATCCACCTCACTGTGTCACCTGCACATTGTAACACACCCACACCCTGGACAGGACCCGAATGCCCCCTCCCCACACACCCACCCATCAACAGTGAAACATCCCACACCTCACACCTGCACATGACATGGCATGGCAATAGTGCAGGCCCACAGTGCAGCCAACACAGAGTCAGGTGACCACACCACAGCCACACCTATATGTTCAATGCCACCACTGCCCCCACACCAACATTAGCAGTAGCCACCCACACCCTGTTCACACACTCATGCACACCTGAATGCACTCCCAGGGCACTGTAGAGAGCAATCACCTGTGCCTATGGACATGGAAGTGCAGCTGTAAACCCTTGCGAACAGTGCGCTGGCACCCTCTGCTTGCAAGCGAAATAGCATGTCCCCCAGACACACAGACACAGTCTGTCTGGTACCGCGTAGAGCATGTTTGGCTACCGTGCCGGCCCATCCACGACAATCTGACCATGGCATCCCTCAACAGTACCTGCACACGGCTACCCTGCCATGCAATGGCTACGATGTGGACCACCCACATCCCAGCCAGACTTACCACAAATCCCACATGCACCACCTGGACCTGCCCATATGTCCCACATCAACATCTGCCTGGTCCCTCCTTTCCTACGACCACTAGACACCCCACCCTTCACATCCTAGGTCTCCCACTCCAGCCACACCTGCATGGCACTGTTCCCTGAAAAAGCAATGTCACCAGGACAGAAGGCCACCTACAGCTGTGTTCCATGAACCAGCATTCTCCTACTTGCAGGAGGCATCCTGTGACATATGCATGAATGCAGCATGAAATGTCCCACAGCATGTCCCGTCAACACCATGCCACACAAAGTCCATTATGCATGTAGCAAGGCAATGGGAGGCCACAGAGGTGTCTAACGTCATTGCTTTTGTTCCACCCTCAGGCATATCCTCTGACTGTGATGCCGCTGGGCCAAGCCAACCAAGCGGCGCCAGACAAGGAAGGTGGAAAGCACCACACAGCACCGGCATCAGGGACACAGCAGCACCACAAACGCAGGCCACAGGCCCGGTGAGCAGGCCACCTACCAAAGACCCTACTCCTGTTGCTACTACAGAGGCACTGCCAGCGGCCATTGCGACTGCTCCTGCTGCAACTGTGGAGGAACAGCTTGCAGCCATTGACAATGCTCTTGCTGCAACTGTGGAGGAACAGCCTGCAGCCATTGACATCACTCCTGCTGAAACTGTGGTGGAACAACCTGCAGCCATTGGCACCGCTCCATCGTGCACAAGGGTGGCTGCAATAGGACAGCCATTCCATCCGACAAACCAGCCTCCAGTACACGTGCCCATGTCCAGTGATGAGGATGCTGCACAAGATGCTGTGGACATGATGGAGGGCACCTCAGAGCACACCCCATACCAAACGGCCATGCTTCAGCACCTCAGACATGCACAGCCCACCACGCCCGGCCTTCCCCAGCATCAGGGACATGGACGGCCATCTACGGTGCATGGCGGGCCTCGTGGAGCAGCACCTAGAGGAGGCCTGTTTAAAGTAGGAGGAGGCCTCTTTGCTGCATGCGCCGGCACAGTTGATAAGGGAGAGTGTGCAGACCACTGGACGGTGCAGTTCACTTGCCCTTGGATGGACGACCTCTGCTATGGTGGTACTCGCTGGAAGGGTACGCAAAGAAAATGAGGACATTTCAGCCATGGCCGAGTCACTGACTCTATCCCTGCAGGCGGCCCTGGACCAGTGTGCAATTGACAATGCCCACACACCCTCATCCAGTACCACATCTGCTAGCTCACAGTAGAGCAGCCCAATGTCGTAGATCCGGGCGCATGTTGGGACAACCTCAGGGGGGCAAGGCAGCCATGAAGAAGCAAAAGAAGTGATCATGGCTGTGACAGAAAGAGTGACACTGACAGCCTAGAGGGTGTGAAGGTGGTGGTGTGCCTCTGATGTACATTTGCAGAGTTTCTGGGGGGGTTTTTTGTGGGGGAGGTGGGCATTGCATGGGTAGTTGGGTGTTTAGGGGTTGTCAGTTTGAGTTTGAGTGGGGAGGGTGGCGGTTTGGGGTGGCATAGGGATTGTTGGGCCGCACATTTGAGTTTTCTATTTCACGTTCAATACAAATGGTAGAATAAAAAGGTAGCAGGCACCCCTCTCTAGAAAGAACATGGCACGATAGCCTGTTCTGTGGTTTTTTTCCCCACTTTGAGAGTCTGCAGCCATCGCTTTTTTCTCACTGTACTTTTCACAGGGGCGCCTGCTACTTTTTTTGTATTTTTGCAAGGAACTTGGGGTTGGTCACCCTGAGTTGCCTGGGGTAACACCCAGACATGGACCCCTTGCTCACTGTGCTCAGAGAGGCACAGCTCCACCTCACTGATGAGGCCCAACAAGGCTGAGACACGTGTCTGGGGTTGCTGTTGGTACTCTTGTTCAAAGGAGGTTTGCCTGGTATTTCGGCAATGGCTGCCCTTGCGGGCGGGACAAAGACTGATAAATAAAAGAGGATCATCCT
The DNA here is from genome assembly GCF_040938575.1 of Ambystoma mexicanum. Taxonomy (NCBI): domain Eukaryota; kingdom Metazoa; phylum Chordata; class Amphibia; order Caudata; family Ambystomatidae; genus Ambystoma; species Ambystoma mexicanum. The sequence goes on along the minus strand of NC_090929.1, from coordinate 1,564,946,308 downwards.
TCTGCGCCAGCAGAAATGCTCATGCCGCAGCATCCGCAGATAAATATGAGATGACAACCGCTCTGGTGCAGCTAACGATACATTTAAAGGTTGATTTACTACCACTGTGGCCGATCTACCAGTGGTAGATGCTGGTGCTCCCTGTAGTGGTACATTCTGAGCTGTTTACCCATTCACCTGTGCCTTTAACTCTTAGGTCACCTGCCGTGAACGGGCTATTTCTGCCTCTACCTCCTGCAATGCTTGTAATATATTTACATGTACATTTATTTACATCGCACAATGGACCGTCAGGCATGAGGCGCATACAGACCAACAACAAATATACAAAGATACGCCATAAAACATAGAGCATGATAAAAAAGTACAACCTAAAAACCAGAATATCCCAATGTTAAGGGAGGGGACTCCAATTGGCTTAGATGGCTGATCTTCCACTTAAGGTGGCTGATTGTTATGTCAGGAGCTAGAAGCGTAGGAAAAATCCACACCCCCTGCCCTAACCACAGAAGCTGAAAGGACTACGACCCTCCCACCTTGGTTGGCACGGATCCCTGATTATAAATACCAGGTCACCACAAGTCTGGCAATGGGAGGAAGAGGGTTAGGGAGAGATTGTGGATGGGTAGGGGGAATTGAGGAACACCAGAGCGAGGGTTAGGGTAAAATATTTGGTTAGGTATGGGGAGGTTATGATATGATATATTTTATTTATATCGCGCTCATATACACAAGTGTTTCAGAGCATGGCCAAGCAAAGGGAGGGGAACAAGGGAGAACAAATGCAACGATCTTACTAGGCCCAGTGACATTAAGAACATGCAAGTGCATGAGATTAGTGAAAGTCATATAACATCATCAACATACAAACGTCTGACTAATCTTAGACACCTCTTGGTTAGTGCCTATGTCACACTGAACACCTATGCTCTCCTAGCCACACCCTGCCTTAATGCAAGGGCATGAAATGCCTTCCCTGCTCTCTGCCCACTCAAAACCAGAGTCACTCTACAAACACGATGAAATGAGCATGAGATGCATAACGCCACAATGGAACACATGGAATCATGATGCAAACACTTTGACATGGCATAGACAAGGACAATGGTTGTGGCATGGCCCTTTAAGGGTGTGCACGCAACGGAGTGACGTTCACTCCGTCGCGTGCGGATATAAATAAACGGGGCATTCCCAGCGGCCGCAGACTTGTGTCCTGCGTACTTGTGTTGCGGGAGTGGGGGGCTCATGGAACGGCAGTCACCAGAGACCTCCAACAATGGTAATGAAACATTAAATCAACTGATGGTGCTCCCACAAGGGTAATTCAGAGGTTAAGTGAGCGTCTTCGACATCATACACAAACTCCCCGCACCATGTGGTTGGTAGGAAGCCTTGTCACACACTGTTCATCTCCAGCGTGCTTCCCAACTGGTGTCTGCCTCTGAGCATTCAAGTCCTGCCACACACTGTTATCCCACAGCGCACCCCCACCAACCTGTGTCTGACTCTGAACTTTCAAGTCCTGTTACACACTGTTACCCCAAAGCGTCCTTACGACCCCGGCGTTAAGGGGTTAACGGTGCCGTAAAAGGCTGCGGTGCCGTTAACCCCTTAACGCCTTACTACGAGGTCCCTTTGCGGCTACCGACCTGATCGGCTGGTCTGGACCAGCTGTTAAAGTAGGGACCCGCAAAGGGACCTTGATGGCAATTACGATACCGCAATTTGCGGTACCGTAATTGCCGCCTTCCCCATTCCCATTGAGCCCTATGGGGCAAAAATGGGAATGGGGAAGGGCCATGGAGAAAGGGGGAATTACCGCCCCGCCAACCTTGGAATGGGGTGGTAATTCCCCCTTTCTCCATGGCGGACTCCGGCAAGGACCATGGTGCTAATAGCACCATGGTTTAGCGCTGGAGTCCTAATGAGGGCCATAGTGTCTGTTATGACCCTGTCCCTTTAAGTTAGAGGCCCTCTGTTGGGGGCGTGTTGCAATGACGGAGGTGGAAAGGAGGAGCGCTGGGGTTGAGGGCCAGTTCCTGCTTGTATGTTAACAAAGAAGGTTATGTTCCTGTTCCTCTGACTCTGCATCCTTATTGAATGCGTGTTTGTTTGTTTGTTTGTTTTGTTTATTTGTATAGCGCTCCAAACCCAGAGGTAGAAGGGCGCTTAAAGAAGACGGTTACATAGTGTGATATATACATTTTCAATATACAACAATTTACAGAGTACACCAGCATAGTTAAGCGGGGGGAGGTGTACGCACATATCTGGGGGAGTACTACAATTTCAATACACAAAGTTTACAAAGTTCACATAGTTAAGCAGAAGGATGTGTACCCATACATCTGTGGAGCTACTCATTGTTCAGGAGCCAACCGAAAACATGTTTCCTGAAGATCTGGAAGGATTCAATAGTTTTAATGTTGACTGGTAAGGTGTTCCAGAGTTGGGAGGCAAGTACTGTGAAACTGGCACCTCCAGCTCTTTTTAAGGAGAATCTAGGCACTGTCAAGCATAAAATGTTGGAGGATCTAGTGGTTCTGGTGGCGGGTTTCATGGTAAATGTGTTAGTGAGATAAGGTGGGGCTAGGTGGTTTAATGCCTTGTATGTGAGGCAAATGGTTTTCAAATCAATTTTTTGTCGTATGGAGAGCCATTTGCATGATTTCCTAGCTGTGTAGATGTGCTCTCGCCTGGCGTTGTTTTGAAGTACCTGTAATTTGTTAATTATAGATTGGTTTGCACCTAGGTACAGGCTATTGCAATAGTCCAGTTTGGACTGTATGAGGGCTCTAGCAAGAGTGAGGCAGCTATTAGATGATAGGAAGGGTCTATTGGCCTTAATAAGCTTGCCAGTGTAGGCGGAAGCTGAGGCGATCATGTTAGTTTGTTTGACGAGGTTCGAGTTGGCGTCATGGTAGAAGTCGAGAGTTTTCACGCTTTTGGCATTAGGGATGGTGTGACCATCGATAATGATGTTGTTGTAAATAGGATTAAGTTTGGCCAGGTTACTGGGGGCGCCAACAAGGAGTAGCTCCGTCTTCTCATCATTCATGAGAGGCCATCCATGCCTGAATGATGAAAAATATTTCATTAATCCGGGTGACGTCTGCATGGTAGTTGCATGTAATGGTGAGGAGTATCTGGGTGTCATCTTCATAATTCGTGTAGGTGACACCCAGACGGTCCAGTTGGTCAAATAGTGGCTTTGTAAATATGTTATACAAAGTGGGGGAGACACAGGAGCCTCGTGGGACCCCGCATGAGATAGGGATGGGGTCTGCTGCAGCTGTTGTAGAGAAATCCCACATGGTTCTGTTTGCCAAAAAGGATTGTATCCATGTGACGGCCGAGGAGGAGAAGTGAGCTGCGGTGGCTGCAGAGGATTTTGTGATCGACCAGATCGAAGGCAGCTGAAAGGTCTAAGAGGAGTAGGATTGCGGCCCAATCCAGGTAACAGTGTCTACCTTGGACATTTACCCACTGTTAACCTCACAGCGTGTTACCAACATTGCACTAACTGGTCGCGCTACCATAAAGCATAAATCAGAAACTCCAATAGCACTTAACTCAGGGTCGGGGAGCCTTTGTGGACCCCCCAAGCGTTATAGTAGCGTGCAAATATCTGTCCCTGCAATGGATGCCAGTGACTAGTTGCTGGTTCCACATGGGCGCCCATTTCACCCCCGCTCCCGAGTCCGTTGGGCGTCCTCCAGCACCTGCTCCTGCGACCGCGCCCTGCCTGTGCCTATTTGATTCAACATAAAATCAGCACTCGGCCCAGGCAGGTGGAGCCAATTAATGCTGCGAGTGGTATGTGCATACTGTACGCACCGCTAAGCCCCATGGGCTTTGTAGTTCCCAGCTGATCCGCTGCCCCATAGACCCGCACTGCCATGGCTTGTTAGCCCATCGACCATGACTGTGGCCACATACCGCCCCACAAACCCCTACTCAGTGAGGAGTAGCTTGGGTATCTAGGCCCCAGCCGGCACAGGACCCACGTCCAAACATTCCTGCCATCACCTCTTTTGTTTATCTTAAGATACCCAGAGTGGGACGGGAATGCCCAGACATGTCTGGGGATGCTTGTGGTCTTGTGCCTGATTTGCATATGGTCTTTCCCCTTTTGTAATGGTTTGGCAGGCAAAGAGCTATGATCTGTAGGGTTGCCACGAGCAATGCCAGAGGATAAGATTAATTCAAAACCTTACAGCCATCACCTCTTTTGTTTTGCCATGCCTCATAGTTCCGTCAGCCTTTTCTTACGGCCATGGTGCCATGGGCTGAATAGTTTGGGAACACTCCGAATTCGACTTCTACCATACATTGAGTGCACTTCAAAATGCTTGTCTAGTATTTGCACTACTGCTGTCAAGGCTTTGTAACACTGTAACGCACCGAAAATATACTCGTGCCAATATCAGCATATATATATTTTTTTTTATATAGCATAGCTCTCAACCATTTGTCTCACAAAGGCGGGTGAAATCACCCTATTTTGTTTCTGGCGGGTGAGACGCCCATTAGAATGAATGGGCGTGCAGGAGGCTTGGCAGGTGAGTCAGCCCTTTGCAAGGCGGGTGACACCCGCCAATAGCGGGTGAGTTGAGAGCTATGATATAGCGCTTAGTTATGACACATGATCTGTTTCCAAGAGTTCTCACTTTTGCCAGCTATCGGAGCTAATGCACTTGGAGATAATTTGCCCAGGATCACACAATAAAACCAAGGGATAGTAGGGTTTAGAACCCAGTTCTGATGGCTGAGTAGTTGATAACTACTAGGCCATACACAACACAGTCACTTTATCCTGGTGACTTTGGAGAAGAGAAACTCTCTGTTTAGTGACCTACTTTCCCGCTTTTACTGTGGGAACTCTCAACAGATGTTCTTTGTGCGTAATCGGCAGCATTTCGTATAATTCTGTATTTCAGTGACGCTCATGAACGCTTGAAAACAAGGCCGTATGGCAGCACTGAAAAAAAACAACTCAGAAAGACTATTTGAAAAAAGGACCGCAATTTGTGAGAAGATGAGAAGCAGAACTCTAACAGGCACTTTTCAGAGGTACAAAGGGGACACTGAGTCGTGAGCAGAAATGATGAAAAGAACAGAGCGATTTTCTTCTGTCAGTCCCTGGGGAGGGAAATAATTGCTGTGGGGCCGTGTGTGACAAGAGGGAGAGCGGCTCTTTTTCCCCCACCCATTTAGCTCTGATGACTGCTGCCTGCGGTTCACCTGAGTGGGTGATTCGATGCCGCATGCAGTCTGGGATTACAGGCCTCACAGGGTGGGAGCGCGGCTGCTCTTGACCTCTGACTGAGGCTGCCCACTTCCTGCTGCTCTCTGTCAGCAGATGGTCACGCGGGGCTTCTTCCTGTGCGAAGTGAAGCCTGGGAAGTCACACGGCCAACATTCTGACGCACCTAGGACCGGGAGGGAGATTTCCTCAGAGAAATCGGGAGACATACATTTTCCCATAGGAATGCATTGGAGCTAGAATTATTTTAGGCAGGAGAACGTGAAAAATCGGAAATCTCACGCCTAAATCGGGAGGGTTCACATGTATGCGTTATCTCACGGTGGGTGTGTATGCAATATGTTTTCCCTGTCAGATGCCAAGTGCAGTCCTCAAATATCCCACTAATGCCACCAAATGCCTTGCATAGTCACCATAGGAAAAGGTCTAACCCACATCTGATGCCATCGTATGCTAATTGCAGTTTCAAAGACCCCCCCACCCCTCATTATAATATGGTGCCCATCAATCCTCCCCGTTTACACTACAACTGACTGATACCCTGCTTGTTTATCTAGTTTTGGCTATAAGGCGGCAATTACCTATAAGCCAAAACGAATGCATTGGAGTACAGCTACGGAGAGAGGACACATGAGGGAAACAATGCTTGTAGGTGTTGGTTGGTTATTTACCCACCCATTAACTGCCCATGGCCATGTTAATCTCTACATACATACCAACATTCAGACGCACCTGGGAGGGAGATGTCCACAGGGAAATCAGCAGTCGTACATTTCCCCATCGGAAAGCACAGTGAAAACTAGCAATATTTTTCACTGAAAAATCGAGAATCTCCCACCTAAATCGGGAGGCTTGACATGTATGTCTCTATGGCCATTTCCACCCACTTCCTTCCCCTTTCCACCCAAAACACACCCTCCTGGGATCTCTGAGCTCGCTTTATCGAGCTTTACAATAAAATGTGCACTCTGCCTGTCAGGGATTTTTAAAAGCAGTCTCCTGAGAGTTAACGGTTTAATTGGTGCTGTAAACAAGCTGTGGTGTAATAAAAATGACTTAACCAGGTCTGCCTTCAGCCACTTGATTCATAAGCACTACGTGTGTCCTTCACTGAAGTCCCGCTAAAACAACTATTGGCAAAGCCAACAGTTTTGCTTTATGCATAGGTATTAGATAGTCATTGTCCAGGCACCGCTATCATATGCCCAGGTAAGAGTGCCATGTTCCAGCTGCTACCATGAATGGCCAGTTAATACCATTACGGCAATGCATGGCAAATACCTTTCCCATGTCTACTCAAACGCCAAAACTATTGGCATTGCCAATGCTTGTTTTAACTCTTTCCCCTACCACTATCTGTTTTTCCTCTCCCTCCACAGAGTAAGGTCACAATGCACCAGCTTCCTGATTGGCTTCTGCACTCTGGTTTCACTGGGGTTGTGAGTTGGTGTAGTATAGAGGACTTGTAACATAACATATTAGATCAGTATATAGTGCAGTGCAAAGTATCATTGTGTATGTAGGGTTTTCCAGGTGTGCATGCCATGTGGAGCGTTCCCAGTGAAAAGATATTTTTCAAAAGATCTTTTTCACTAAAATGCCGCTTTAGAAAGACAGCTCCATGCCCGCACGGAGCGGTTGTCCTAAAGCGAACTGTCACGCCCCTGCCGCACACGAGTGCACGCAGGGTTGACAGGCAGTCAGGACCCGGAAGCGGCCGCGACAGACAACTAATAACTGTGTGTGTTGCGTGTGTGTGTGTTGCATGTTTGTGTGAGTTTTGTTGTTTTTTGCGCAGTGTGGGGGGGCGGTGGGTTCACCCCCCTATTTTGAACAAATTCTGTCAGGATTCCGCTGGAGGGGGCTGAGGGTGTTTGGGAAGGGTGAGGCAATGTGGATTTTCACTTTTTGAAGGCCGCCCAAAACCAGTAGAAAAAAAATCTGTCTTTTTGTTGAATCACCCAGTGGTGGAAATGGAAAAAATGTGGTTGGGGAGGAGTTGGGTGAGGGGAGTTTGAGGGGGCGTGGTCTAGAGAGGGCAGGGTCGTAGTGGACATCCAGCAATGCTGGAATACTTTTAAAAAAAAGAAAAGAAAAAAAAGCACCCGCGACGGCAGCATTGCCTTTTACCGCGGCTTTGGCACTGGTGTGTAATGCACAGTGCTCGCTACCTGTACAACTGAAAGGAATCAGTTGTACATGTAGTGAGCATTGTGCATTAAACACCAGTGTCAAAGCCACGGTAAAAGGCAATGCTGACGTTGCAGGCACTTTTTTTTTGTTGTTGCAAGTTTTCCAGTGCGGTTCATGGGCTTGGGCGTCTGACTCTGGCCGGATCCCGAGATACGGCTACACATCTGGTGCCGGATCTCGGATCCGCCGAGATCCGGCCCAATGAACAGCAGTGGAATCACCTACAAAAAGCAAAATGTTCACATAGAACCCGTGTGGATGTGTGGAGTACTGCCTGTCTGGTTGCAGAGCCATGGGGACCGTTGCTCTGTGCATATATATTTTGGTTCAGCGTCAACGTGCTCCTTGGCCAGGTGCCATACAATCTTTAGTCCTTATGCCATTGTCATGCAGCACTACACTTCCAACACATGTGATGATGGTTGTAACACTGCAGTGCTGGTCATCTTCTGGGATTTGTCATTCGTCTGCAATCATTGATGTGATGATGTGTTCTTAAATGCGTGATGTTAGTAATGTTGACATGCCAGGCGGTGTGCCACTGACATGTGTTGTTTGCCTAGTGTGCATGTGGTTAACAGTGCTGTCTGGCTTGTGGTTGGGGATCTCTCGACTGTGCATCTGCACAATGTTAGTTTGTAGTATGTGTAGTTTGTGCAGTTAACAGCACATGTAACATTGTAAGGTTTTGCCTCTGGGCTGGACTATTCGCAACCTCGTTGATTAGTCACTCATACAATATTGCAAAGTATTCTCAGCACACTGATATAATCCATCCCCACCCCTTCTCTGCTAATCCATAATGTTTACTTCTACATTCTCCTTTTTCACAGTGTACTCTTAACTGGATTTCTCTAAGCTGCCTGGCTGGTTAGTCCTTGAATGGTTCCATGTGTTAAAATTGCGGCAAAAAAAAAAAAGGCTGTGGTTTTGCCACTGCAATCCATGTAAAGTATGAGGATGCGGGGGACACCCCCGCAACCCCCAGATCCATTATACCATTTAAGGGGAGCAGGGCACACCCCCGCAACCCGCGCTCCCCTTAAATGGTGTAATGGTGTACACCTTTACCGGGTCAAACCACAGCATTTTTGCCGCGATTTCTTGTAAAGGGGATATTTTTGCCACAATGTTATTACTGCATACCCCCTGAATGAGTGTTCCAGGGTTTGTTTTGAGTCAGTAATAGCAAGTTCAAGCAAATCAGCTTCCATGCTATAATAGGAACAGTCCCTCAGAAAAATGATTCTGCGCCACACGACTCTCACGTAGCGTTTTCACTATCAAGATATATTTTGCTGCTTTTATTCTACTACAACAACTAAGATAAATCTCCAAATTTGTTGCAACAATGGGTACTCACACGAATGTTCTTTCTCTTTCTCTCTACCCCATTTAATCCGTCCCCACTCCCCTCCCTTTCTCTCTGTTTAACTAAATTTCTCTTCTGCATAAATGTGACAATGATCCAACTGTTTTGAATTTGTTTTCTCTTCTATAAAATGTATATATAACAGTACTAATCTGCTAACAATTTGCTACAAAGCAAGCCCTGGTTTGAAAAAGGCAACGATGTACTTGCCGAAACACGTGTCACCTATGGGCTAAAAACATGACCAATACTTATTTTTCTGTTTTATGATCATTAAGAAGTGCTTATTTAAGCATACTTACATCTGTGTGGCGCAGAATCATTTTTCTGTGGAACTGTTCCTTTATCCATTTGAGAGAGCTGGGGTTCTGACTTCTATCCCTCCCGTGTCTGCGACTCCCTGATTTCCTTTAACGCTTAAAAACATTTTTTTGGGGCGCAAAGTGTAATTAGGTTGGAGCCTTTTCCCCATTTTTTTACTTTTGATATCCATGCTATAATAGTCTGCATGTGCACATCTCAAGTGCATCAAACATCCACACAATATTAGTAGGAGGTTATCACTCAGAAACTGCCTTCATGAAAATCTCCCTCACTAGGACAGACAATTTATAACTCACATTCCTACTTCTGAACTTTCTCTTCCTTCTACCTGTTAGATCCACATGCTTCCGAAAGATCACAAATATTAGGCATTGCCATCATGGCCTAGCACGTCTCTATCTTTCTCAACCTGTTCGCCTAACCCTATCCCACTTCTCTCTTCCCTATCTTTTTTCCTTTTCCTTCTTAAATCAAGACCTAGATACCCTTGGTGGGGCCACCACACACCTACACCTCGACAAGCCTTCAGTGTTGTGAAACCTCTTCAGTGGTGTTGATCCTTGTAAATGATTTCTTATATAACATAAAACTACCAAATTGATACTGGCGTAGTCATGCAAGGAATCCTTGAGTGAATTGGGACTCATTCAATTGCCCATTTCAATGTATGCAGAAGTGTGGATGTGGCCGTATCGTGCGTGTCATACCCTTACATCTTTTTTTCTCTCTCCTACGGTTCTGTTACTGCAAATACTGTGAGGAATTTTGAAATGTGATATTGCTTGTTTTTAACTCTTGTTTATTTCACTCCCTTAATGAAGCCTAGTCTGTTAAAAAGAAGGTAAGGTCTATTTGTAAGGACGAAGGGTAAATAATTTAAAAAAGTGTACTATTTGCCAGGACAAAGGTTAAATATTGCGGAATTCCTACTATTTGCAAGGAATTTCTACTACTTGCAAGGATGATGGGATGACAGGTACATAGTGCAGAAATTCTATTTGTCAAGACTAAGGGTAAATACTGCTAAATGTGTACTATTTGTCAGGATAAAGGCTAAATAATGCATATTTTTGACTCTTTACCAGGGCATCATCCAAGCAGCTCAGCGGTCGTGTTAGAGGGGAGGTTGTCAGCAGTGCCCATTGTCCTGTTAAATAATGTAGCTTTGCTAAAATGTACAAGGACAAAGAAAAAGCAGTGAACAGTCGCTGTTATTTACCAGGACACCATGGAAACAGCCCAGAGATGGTCTTAGAAGAGAGATCATCAGCAGTACACCTAGTCCTGATAAATAGTATACTTCCTTTTTTAAATTTTCCAGGAGAAGTGTCAATAGTGCACATTCTCAAGTGTCTAGTGGGGCATTATAAAGTAGTCAAATGAGTCTAAAATGGTTTTAAAGTGTCATGGTGATTAGCAGTTTCATATGGTAGGTGAAATGTCTTTCTGAAAGAAACACATGTTGGAGTGCATGGAATGGTTGGAGTGCATGGAAAGGTTGGAGTGCATGGAACGGCTGGAGTGCATGGAATAGTTGGAGTGCATGGAGCGGTTGGAGTGCATGGAACTGCTGGAGTGCATGGAACGGTTGGAGTGCCTGGAATGGTTGGAGTGCATGGAACGGTTGGAATGCATGGAAAGGTTGGAGTGCATGGAACGGTTGAAGTGCATGGAACGGCTAGAGTGCATGGAATGGTTGGAGTGCATGGAAAGAATGGAGTAGTCACTACGGATGGCGCGCACTCTACGGATGAAGTTGAACAGACGAGGCCAACTGAACAGACTGAGTGAATAAAACAGATAGAATAAATGGCTCAGATGTGCGCTCGATCTCAATCACCTACTGAAAACCACCATATCACATCACCACGCTTACTCTCTTCTATACACCACCACTCAACTAGAACACAGCAATACTATGACACATTCGGTATAGCTTTTCTCATACCAACACCTGCCTCATACTCCCCATCATCCTAAACACAGCTGGCTGAACATCCGCCAGCCTAGGCGTTCTCCTCAGGCCTAACACAGCCAGAATCAGCCTGGTATCACCCTGCCAGAACGAACACATACACCTGATCTCCCAACCACCCCTCCTACCGCTAAGAAGCAGCTGCACACATATTCGGTGCACACACCCACCTTATGACTCTCTCTCTCTCTCTCTACTGACTTGAACTATGGTTCCCGAGTGCGTTCAACCTACCAGCGCCTTGAGATCATACCAATGGTACATAAGGCGCTATATAAATGCAAAGTAACATAACATAACATGCTGCCACCCTGTTAGTACAATGTTTTTTGACACAGGGACATAGGCTACCCCACCTGTACGATACTTGCCGGTAGTGTGATATCGCACTAAAGACTATGGCATTTGGTCTTTACATAAACAAGAATGAACCAATATTCATTTTCATATGTGACAATTTATTTTGCAGTTAATATTTTTTTTAAAAGCCTGTGTAGGCTACTGTGTGTATGTCACCATTTTCACCATATGTCACCATTTTCCAACTCACTTTGCATGTAGAATTACATACAAAAGTCATCATATTATATCTTCATATGACTAACAATTTGTAGTACTGATATCTTTGTGAGGGTTAGTACAAGTTGTGATTTATGATGTGGTTAATATACACAACACATCTATCTAGTCAACACTTCTGGTGTTTCTGGCACGAGCTTGATGGTTGGCTGTGCTAGTGCTGTCTTCAGGACTAAGCAAGAGAGCTTGGTAGTATTTCTTGTGAACCCCTTAGGTGTGACATCTGAGCCCGTTATTATGGTGTCACAGGTATGCTTTACAGGCTTTTAAAAAAAATATTAACTGCAAAATAAATTGTCACATATGAAAATGAATATTGGTGCATTCTTGTTTATGGAAAGACCAAATGCCATAGTCTTTAGTGCGATATCACACTACCGGCAAGTGTCATACAGGTGGGGTAGCCTATGTCCCTGTGTCAAAAAACATTGTTATATACCCTCATGACATAGGCCCCCCTGATCAAAAAAGAGGGCCACACACACCCCTAGGTATCACAAACCCTGTTAGTACAGACATGTCATCAGGTTCGTTTTACTTTGCAGTACAGCATCAGCGTTTTCACCAGGTGTGCCAAATCTCTCATGCAACATTGCACCAGAAATGTGTAATGTAATTCCACGAAACTGCCTCGTCTGAATATGCTGATGCTTATGTGGTCACTTCTTATTGTAATATTTGATCTTATTTCATTTCAATGTAATGGCAGATGTAACCTAACATTTCAGAGTCCACATACATTATGAGGAACCATTGTATCCATTATTTTACACCACAGCAACACTACATTTAAAATAAAGTAACTCATAAATAACCTTTCACAGAGATAGACGGTGCTGCTTGGAGATGCGTTCCTACTACTTTGTGATGAGCTCAAAATTCCCAGTAGAAAACATGTACAGTATTTATATTTGCTGAAATTCTAATATCTCTCTCTATTAATGCTTTGATAAAATAAATATGCAAAAAGAATGATTTTATTCCAGTGCATTCTTTAGGCTTTACATGGATAATTTACCTAAAGGTGTTTGTGATATACAATTCTTGTTTATCAAACAAGTATTGCTAAGAACAGTAAATCAGACTTATCTAATTATCTAATTATTTAATTACTTTCAAAATGTGAAGAACAGATAAATAATGCAATGGGTATTCTGCATTCTCTCTATTCAGGTCACAAAATGTTAAACATAAAAACTGTCACGTTACCATATAATCCACCAAAAATTGTTAGGCTACTTTATTTTCCAGCAATAGTTGTACAAGATAAGTCCATCTGTGTTAAAGCTGTCAGAAGCGCTGCAGATACACTAAGCTGAATGTGTACGTTCTCCAATGGGTCAGACGTGTAGATCGTGGCTGTTATGTTTTCTTCCCATGAGTCAGTGAGAGCAGTTCTTGCAGCAGCGGTGGGGTGCCTGTCGGCTTGAGGTGGCTCAATAGAGGGAGAGGTGTGTGGTGGAGAAGCAGCTATGCACCTTCCAAAAAAAGTCTGTTGGGGAAGGGGTGGCTAAGCCCACCCCATAACCAGTAAAAGGTGGCAGTGGCTTATGTTTTTGCAAACCCTTCAAGTCAGACCTGGATAAGAGAAAAGACACTTCTTTAAGTTTGCCCGGTGCCTCAGCCTGAAGAATTGTAAAAGACCTGCTGAAGACAGTCCTTCAGGTTTCTCCCAGAATTAGGTCATGGGACATCCTCAGCGTGAGCAAAGGCAAGGTTAGTGTTTCAAGGATCCCCTCCGGACCAGGTAAACCATGGTAAAATTGCCACCTCACCAGAGAAAATAAAGGTTTCTTAATTACCTTCTTGTCACCAATGAATGCTTAAATCACAGGAGGAGTCATGTGGAACTCCACTTATTCATATGGAATTCGAAGTGAGAGAGTTCAGACTGGTAAAGTACCACAAAGGGTGCATTCCCTTCCCGACTCTCAATCAGAGGCTGATTGTGCATGAAGAAAGGCAGGCAGACCCATTCCCTTCCCGACTCTCAATCAGAGGCTGATTGTGCATGAAGAAAGGCAGGCAGACCCATTCCCTTCCCGTCTCTCAATCAGAGGCTGATTGTGCATGGGGAAAACCCTGTTCCCTTCCCCCCGCACAATCAGAGGACGTCTCGGTCTCTGGCACACACAAACACACGCATTAAACAAACACTCATTTACTTACTTAGGCACAAATGCATACATACATACATACATACATACATACATACATACATACATACATACATACATACATAAAAACACACCTTTCTTACCTGCAGTCCCGGTACCAATGATACCTTTATGGAAGGTCTCCAGCTCCAGCCGCACAGCAGTAACAGGAACCAGTTAGCTCTTGGAAGCAGAGAGCATCTTAGTTCCTGAGTGCATGTGTAGGAGACCAGAACATCTTCTGAATGCCACCCATGGAGGCCTAAAAGGGCTGGGAAATAATAATTTCTCCAGAAATCACCTCCCTACTCCGCCGCCCTCTTCCTCATGCTGGTCTCTTCTTCTACCTTCTCTGACCTCACCTAAACAATCCACCGCTTCCTGCCGGTCTTATGTTCCTCATCCTGTTCCCATTGGGTCCTTACCCAAACCAATCTGGCCCTTTACTCCCGTCCTTGGTGGTGTTATAGAAATATAGGTTTCAAATAACGGGCTAGGTCCACCCCTTTTCTTTGCACCAGGTTTGTCAAACTCCAGTAACGGCGACTCCAGTTTCATCCTGTTTAAGTTCATGTCACGGGTGCTTCGGCTTAGTTATGTCTTAGTGTAGTGTATCTGCCCCGTGTCCTTGTCTTTGGTGGTCATGGGTTTGGATGACTTTGCAGGCTGGAACACTGCCGGTGTTCTGGGCCAGACCGATGCTCGCTTCACGGTCCTATGAGCTCTGAGGCCCCAATACACCTCTCTCTCCCGTGCAGTGGCTCCATCTGGGAGACTCTGCTTGCTTGTGGGCTCTAGCCACCCTTTGGGTGCTGGGGGTCTACGCCATCCTGTCACTGTTGAGTTATTTGTCAAGTGCATACCTTTGCTTACAGAAGAGCCGGGCAGACTACACTGCTTCGGGACGGGACGCAGGTTATATATATATATATATATATATATATATATATATATATATATATATATATATATATATATATGTATATATATATATATATATAAAAATCTAAATAGCACATAAGCATGGATTCTGGAAGGTTACCGAAAAGGGTGGGGTTTCGGTAAGAATGTGTCTGTCTGAGTTTGATGGGCAGCGAGTTCCATAGCCGAGAGCCCAGAACTGAAAAACGCCTCTGTACGAAGTGGGAGGCGGGAACTGCTAGGTGATATTCATCAGAGGATGTCAAGATGCGAGGTGCACCCTAAGGAACTATTTTAGCCATAAGATATGCAGGGGCTTGTCCATTAAAACAAAGAATATTGAAAGTGATTCTTTGCTGCACTGGTGACCAATGCAAATTTATCCAATATGGAGAAACTGATGAAAATTTTTGGGACCTGAAAAGGGAGCTTCGCAGCAGCAAGTTGTGCTTATTGCGGCCGTGCAAGTTGATTTACCGAGATCCTGGCCAAAATGGAGTTGCAATAATCCAATTTAGAATTAATCCAAGAACCCACCACTAATGGTCGCTTTGGTTCTGGGATGAAAGGAAGAACAGATCATAGTAGTCTAAGGTGAAAATAGATGGCCTTGATGGCTTCCCCTACATTATGGTCGAAGACAAGATTTGATATCTAGATGCACCCCAGTTTCCTTACCTGGCTGGCAAAAAGAGGTCAGGAGATCAAACATCAAAGGCAAAGGAGGCAGCTTGGAATGGATGCTAAATATGTTTTTAGTGCCGAAAAGGATAACCTCCGTTTTAGAGGGATTTAGTTGTAACTTATTTGCCTGCATCCAGTTTAGAACTTTTAGAGCAAAGTCCGTAATGGACACAGTCAGGGGAGGTGGTCACACACATGTACATCTGTGCATCCTCCGTATACGAGTGGCAGTTTAAATATATTAAACAGAGGTGAGGACAAGGCTGAGCCCTGCAGAACCCCACAAGGGACCGGTATGGAACTAGAGTATTATGGTCCAATCTTAACCTGCTGAGTCCTATCGGATGAAAAGGATTTGAACCATTTCAAGGAGTTGCGAGAAGCGTGGGTGACACTGGGCAGTCTGGATAGCAATATTTCAAAGTCCACTGTGTTGAATGCTGCCAATAATTTGAGCAGCACCAGCATAGTAAGGACACCTTCATCATCAGATTTCAGGACATCATCCCAGGCTGTCAACAATGCTGTTTCTGTTGCATGGCAGGGCCTGACTCTAGACTGGGAAGAATTTAGGAGTTAGTTTCAATGACATTTTGCAGATGAAGGGTAAATATCTTTTCAAGGTTCTTTGAGAGCCAAGAAAGGCCGGGTGTGGTGCGTTAGTTGTGCAACACATGGTGGTTCAAAGAGGTTTTTTTAGTAGAGGTGTTGGGCTAGAAGCTTCCAGCTCCTGGGGAAAAATCTACGTGATGGACATGTTAATAAAGGAAGAAATAAATTAATTGAGGGTGCTAGCCTGGCGACGTGCAAGGCAGGCTGGGAGTAACTCATAGTTAACGTTGGTAGGTTTCAGTGAGGCAAGTATTGAAAGAGTATCCTCTGCAGATACTGGCAAGGATACAAAGCTCTCCTTACAATGCGTACATGATATGCAATGCCGCCGGACCGGGTGCCGGAAACGGTATCTACATTTGCTGGTATTCTGGCGTCTCTATCGCCTGGATACCAGCAAACTCAGAATGAGGCCCATGGTTTGGTCAGAAAGGAGGCTTTATGGCCTGCAGGTAAGTTAGCAATATTGTCTCTAATTCATCTAACTTCATTGTGGAAGAATTTCTTGAACTCATTGGCCATTTGTAGGGTAGATGGGTCGCATTGAGCATTACAAAATGTCTTTATAAACTCAAGCAATTTGTTGGGTTTATTCACAGCCTGCCTAATATTGTCCCAAAAAAAACTAGATTTAGCAGAAAAAATGTTTTTCTTGTAGTCCATGAGGGCAGTTTTAGCGGCGATACGAGAAACTTGGTCTTTGTTTTTTGCCAGTGTTTCTCTTTTTTCTGATAATCAGTTTTAAGGACACAAAGGGAATTAGAGAACCATTTACTAATTTTCTTTTTTTTGGTTTGATTTTTTATTGGGGTGATTCTGTCGCAAGCGTTATGCAAATTATTCATGTTGAGTAAGACATTTTCAGTTCTTGGTGTTTCTGTGGAAGTGAGAAAACAAACTCTGTAGCATTCTGCACAGGAGGATGGTGTGAGATAATTGGGTACTGCACTACATCACACTGACATTGGGGGAGGAACTGGCACCCACTCAAATGCCAGCATCCACCTCAGGGGTAGGACTGGCTCTGGTTTCCCTCTGATAAGCCTCCCTCGCCCTGCCTGAGAGGGTTTCCATCCCCTTTTGCCAATACCAGCCTACTGTCCTTGTCACACTGTCCAAATCCTCATTTCGATCCCTAGAGGAGTGGGGTGTTGTATGAATAGGACAAGACAGCCTCCTGTGAGGAGCGTAAGGCAATGAATCACATCATGCTCAAAAAGTGTATCAAACAGTATCTTTATTACAATTACAAATTGGTTAGGTTTTGATGAATGGCCAACATGTTCTAGGGGAAACTCTACAACGAAGGAGCGTCTTGGAATAATACGTTATCATGGCGGGATACACTAAATGGTGATTTCTCACTGCTCCTGATGGTCCTCTTGCGTTAAAACATAAAATTACAAAACTATTTTAATAAGTCTTTGCCCTTCCAGGGACACCCTCATAAGGAGTTGAACAGAAAACAGCAAAGTATCAACCCTAACGTTTATAAGTCAGTGCGTGCCTTCTGGTTTCTCCAAGTAATAACCTAAAGTCCAATGCTTTGGTACAAACCAAATAGTTCATAAACTACTCTTCAAAGTCGATCCCTATTCTACTGCAACACAACAGGATTGTTCCTCTTGGGAGGGTCTCTCTCTTCCCAGACCTTGGGTTTCACATACCACTTGGAATGGGTTAAGTATTTCTCCCAACCTAATTCTTGGTCACTTTCAGGCAGGCAATACCGTTCTGGTCTTTCTGCCATGGCCTGGGTACTCTTAATTTTCCTCAGGGGCCTCTTGCAGAAAGCCCCAGGCTTTTGCTCCTCTGCTCTGCCAAGGAGTTGAGAGGTGCTTTAGTACCCCCTCGGCCTAACCTTTTTTGCAGGGCTTCTAGGCATTAACACTCCTTCTCTCTTTCCAGCTTCTCCTGGTCTCTACTGCCCACATTGGTTCCAGGGCTTTTCCCTTTTATCAAGGGAGAAAGAGAAGACACGTTTACCTCCTCCTGGGGTACCCTGGAGCCTCCAGCTCCGGGCCACCTTCTTCCAGGAAGCTTGCATCTGGGATCTCCTTTCTGATGCAGTCTTCTTCCAGTCAGTAGGTTCCTCTGCATTTTCCACTTGTATCAAGGGACACTTTGCACATACATCTGGCTCCTCTGGGTCCAGAACCCTGACTGAAATTCACAAGGCTCTTTTATACCCATGGGGCCTGGTGCTGTTTCTAACATTTGTATTCTCTATGTGACCATGAATGCTTCTCTGAGATTGGTTATTCCATTGTCAGTCCTTAACTCCTCCCATTGCTCAAAGGCTGGTGTTGATTCCTTACCTGGTAGCTTAAGGACAATTAATGAGGTGCTGCAAAGCTTAAAATGTGATTGCAGCGCCATCTTGGAATTACCTTCAGCCATAGCAGAGGCACTGCGTCATTCCCCAAAGACCCCTTTCCGGCAGACACCATAGCATGTGGTAACCATTGGAATGTGCAGTCCTGGAATGCTTTCCTGCTTGAAACCTTTCCTATAAGCGAGTAATGTAATTTCTCTAAGGTTAGACAAAACTTTGAGTTGGCAAACACTCTTCATTTGACGGTCCCTTGTTGTGCATTTACACGGCCCTTCCCCTTATAGTTCTTTCTGGCAGTTGGAATTCCATGGTTGTGATTATCTGTGGCTGTCTTCAGGGCTAAGGTATCACATGTCTGAGAACACTGGCTGGGCTCTGGTGCCATGTCATCGGGCATTGCTCGGTTCCACTTCCTAACCCCATAGGCCTCTGTTTCCTGTTCTGGAGTTCTTCTTTGGCCCCCCAAGCACATCTTGGGGGAGCGATCAGGTGAGTGCATTTACACTGGCGCGCCCGCTCAGCTTGTAAATAACAGCGTTTTTGGTGGATTGCTTGCTTTCTTTGTTCCTTCGCCGCCTCGCGGCTTTTTCCTGTTTCCCTTCCTGGTGCTCCTACTTCCCTCCCGCCTCCCACCCCACACCTGACTCCTGATCGGGGTGCTCTGCCCTACTTCAGTGATTCCAACATGCCAGCCCCACTGCCTGTGGCAGCCCTCTGCTGCTAAGGACCCATAGGCAAAGGACATCTTCCACTAAAGCAGCGCCAGATGGTGTCTGCCGGGGGAAGCAAGAAGCCTGCAGCCATCGACCTGCTGCGACTGACCAGGTAGGTGCAGTGCCTGCAGGGGGGCAACAATCACTGCTCCCTGCTAAACTGACCCACCCCTCCAATTACTCTTGTTACTATTTTCGCACCACCCTTTTTGCATCTCATTGCACTGTATTACTTAGCCATCTCTCACATCTCTCCAGGAAAGTCACATTCTTGCATTTCTGTTGTGTTAGAACTAGGCATTTTCCCCTCCTTTTGGAAAAGTCAAATCTGGCTGTTTTTGCCTTCCTGCTGTGTTAGAACTAGGTCTTTTGCCCTCCTTTTAGGAAATTCAAATCTGGGTGTTTTTGCATTTCTGCTGTGTTAGAACTAGGCCTTTTTCCCCTCCTTTTAGGAAAGTTGAATCTTTGTTTTTTTTTACCTTTCTGCTGTTTTAGATCAAGACATTTTTCCCTCCTTTTAGGAAAGTTGAATCTGGGTGTTTTTGTATTTCTGCTGTGTTAGAACTATGCCTTTTTCCTTTCTTTTAGGAAGGTCGAATCTTGGTGTTTTGCAGTGCGCTGCCCCCCCTGTCTTCCGTCCACACAGCCCCGGTGTTCCCCTGTGGTGGGTTGCCTGCTTTTTACCTTCTGTGTGCCTCCTTCCGTGTGAACCCTCCCCCTCTGGTGCTTCCTATGGTCGTAGCTGTGGGCAGCGCTTCTTTTCCTCCCTCACTCTCCCCTCTTGCCTCCTCGCACCCCTATGGTGCTCTCTATCGCTCCCATCTTCTCAAACTGCTACTCTATCTCCTATCCTATCCCTCTCACTATGTCCGGAAACGTTCAAGAGGGATATCCTGGTCTTCATCCCAGGCCTCCTTGTCGCTGTTACCCACATCAGCGCTTCCTCCGGACAGACTCTCACTGACATCCTCTTTGTCGTACCCTCTCCAGACATATGGACCCCTCACATGGTCTGTGTTCTCTCTCCTTTCTCCTCCTTTCCCATTAATGGTGGAACCCAGTGGGAGGCCTCCTTCCAATCTGCCAAGACTATCATCAATGACTATCTAAATGGTACCGTCATGGTCCAGGGCTCTCTGCCTAATCTCCTCCTTCTTGATAGGCATCTCCCACATCTCATCAACTTCCTCTCTTCTCCTGCCACTCCTTCTACCACTGCACTGGCCCCTCTGCCACCTCCTTCCTCCTCTGCCACCTCTCTGGCACACACCCCCTTCTCTGCTCTGGCCCCTCTGCCACCTCCTTCCTCCTCTGCCACCTCTCTGGCACACTCCTCCTCATCTGCTCTGGCCCCTATGCCACCTCCGTCTACTGCCTCTGCCCACTCACTGGCCCTTCAACCTCCTCTGCTTGGTGTACCTCATTCCTGCACCCCACCTCGGAAGTATTTCAAATGTGGCAACCTGCTCCACGTAGATACTCTTAACTCTTGCTCTGCTGTCAAAGATTCCTCTGACATCTGCCACCTCCTCAAAGACCTGGAACTGGATATCCTCTCTCTCACCAAGACATGGTTCACGGCCATCTCTGTCACAAGTTTTGACACTCTCCTCCCAGAGGGCTACAAGATCCTCTCCGAGCCCAGAACCAACCGGCCTAGAGAGGGAGTTGCCCTGGTCTTCTTTCCGGAGTGGATCCCTGCTTATGTCATTCCTACGCAGGACTACTCCTCCTTTGAATGCCTAGTCTGCAGGCTCTCTTTCTCTCCTGGCCTCTCTCTGACTGTGGCCACCATCTACAGACCACCTGGCCAGGCCACCATCTTCCTCTCAGAATGGGCGGACCTCTCTTCTCTCCTTACCTCAACCTCACAACTTCTTCTCCTTGGAAACTTCAACGTCCACCTGGATGTTTCCAATCCCTCCCCTGGGGGTTTAGGGAACCTATGTGACTCTCCCTTTCCATTCTTCCCTCTGGTCCGACACACTCTGCTGGACACACCTTGGATGTTCTCATCACCTCTGACATCACCCCTCTCTAACCCCCGCACCACTCCTCTCTCTTGGTCTGACCACTTTCTGCTCTCCTCTCACCTGAAACTTCTTGCCCCTCAAGCAAAGCCTTCCCCAGCACTCCCAACTTCCTTCTCGGTCATTAGGCCCATGAAACAAGTGTCAGTGGATGCCTTTGCCTCTACTTTCTCTGCTCCTCCTACACCTGCGGCTGACTCACACCCAGACGCAGCTCTGTAACCTGCATCTTTCTTTCTCCAACACTCTGGAAATCCTCGACCCTGCCATAAGAATCCATCTGAAGCCTACCTCCACGTGCAACTTTTTTTGTACGACTCCGACCGCGCCGCCCTGAAACGCAAGTGCAGGGTGGCTGAGAGGAAGTGGAGGGTTTTGGGTGCATCCTCTGACAAACTGGCCTGTTGTCTGCTCCAAAGTCAATACAGACTTTCGGTCCTCTCCAAGAAGAACGTCCATATCTAAGCCTGCATCTCTGCGGCCTCTAACAACACGGCCAAACTCTTTAAAATCTACAAGGAACTGGGCAATCCTACTGCAGGCTCCACCTCTCCTGTTCCCTCCCAGGCCCTCTGTACTACCCTTGCCTCTAATTTCACCACTAAAACTCAGGGCATCCTGTCCTTGCTTTCCTCCTCCTCCCCTTCTACATCTCTCATGCCGCCTCTTGCCTCCTCTCCCTCTCCTCTGTCTTTTGCCTCCTTTGCTCTGACAACACCTGACAATGTCTCTAGACAAGTCCGATCTATGAAAGTGTCATCCAAACAGGTGCTCCCCTGCTCCTCCAGAACCATCAAGGACCACATTGCCACCCTGGCTCCAGCCCTGGCCGATTTCTGCATTCACTCGTTTGCCACTGGAGCTCTCCCTTGTGCACCCCCCGTAAAAAACCTTTGGCTGATCCTACACGTCTTGCAAACTATTGCCCAAATTCCATCACTCCCTTCCTGGGAAAACTCCTTGAAAAGAGGGCCATCTCCAGGTTGACCCTCAATACTGAATCTTTTGGCTGCCTCCATTACCATCAGTCTGGCTTCAGAGTAGCTAGAGGCATGTAAACTGCTCTCCTGAACACCTGTGAAGATCTGCTTTCTAACCTCGATTCCAACTCTCCCTATGTCCTCATCATCCTTGACCTTTCCTCTGCCTTCGACACAGTCAGTCATGCCACTCTGATCAACCGACTCAGTGTGAACCTGGGCAACATGGATTAGGCCCTGGCATGGCTGACCTCCTTCCTCCTGGACCATCCCTTCCAGGTCCAACTTGGGTCCTTTCTCTCCACCACCTCTCTCTCCACATGTGGTGTCCCCCAGGGCTCTAGCCTCTCACCCTGGCTCTTCAATGTCTATCTGGCCCCTCTGGCCCACATGTTCTCCACCTTTTCTTCTAACTTTCAGTGTTATGCAGATGACACTCAGCTCTCTTTCAGGCTTCTATCAGCCTCCTCTCCTCCCTCGCTCATTCCCGACTGTGTATCTGATATTCAGTATGGGTGCGCCATCCTTCTCATTGGGACGCCTGCTCCCACTTTCCCTCTCTCACTCTGGCCACCCTCCCTCCTTGGGCCCATTATTCTCCCCTTCCTGTTAGGCAAAAAACATTGGCGTCATCTTCAACTCTGCTCCATCCTTCTCTCCTCCCATCTCAGACCTTGTGAAAAAAAGTCTGACTTCCAGCTGCACCTCCTCAGAGGTATTCAACATTTTCTCACTTTTCCCCAGAATCTCACTGTCTCCAGATCCCTGGTTCTCTCCAGTTTGGACTACTGCAACAGCCTCTTTCTCAATCTACCTACCTCTACTCTTCACCCCGTGCCACTAATCCAGAACAGAACTGCAAGACTTATCCTTAGCCTCAATCCCAGGGACTGTATCTTTCAAGCCCTGACATCCCTCCACTGGCTCACGGTGGCTGCACGGATCAAGTTCAAGGCCCTCTGCATCATCCACAAGGCTTGCTGGGGCCGGGGCCCGCAGTACATCCAACTCTCTCTTCCAAAATACCTTCTTCCTAGTGCCCTTTGCTCGGCTACCTCCAACTCTGAGGGTCAGACGCGTCTCCAGGCAGAGAGTGGGGGGTAGATCTCTCTCCTCTGCAGGTGCCTCCCTCTGGAAAGGCCTCCCTGCCCCCCTCAGTCTAGAGCAGGTCCATCTTAAGTTCCAGAAGCAGCTCAAGATCCTCTTTTTCTCCACTGCCTTCTCTCTCTCACTCGCTTGCCTCCCTGCTGCGCCGACTAGTTGCTTGGTTCCCTCAGAGTCTCACTGGGTAACGGGATGCTCCACAACTAGTCTTCTTTGTTCTGCCTCCTGGCCTACCGCACACTTAGGGGCTGACACTGTTATCCCTAAAGCCCCCCTGCCTCCTGCACTTACCCAGAGCAGTGCTGCCCTGGTTGTACTTACTCTGAGCCATGCTGTCCTGTTCTCTCTTCCCCTTTCCTCTCCCTTGCACTTCCCCCCTCTCCTTCCCCTTGCACTTCTATTATCGCACTTGCACATCTGAATGGCACAAGATTGAGTAAGATAATTTGTCTTGTCCTCCCTATGCCTTCCCTCCCTTGTCTTGTGGCACCTAGAAACACTTGTGTGCCGGCGCATTATAAATGCCATATCATATCATATCTTCCCTCTACACTTTGAAGGAACAGTCAACCCAACATTGGGGATGATAGACCATGCCTTGGTGGGAGTAACTGGCCTGTGGGATCCACCTGGTCTATTTTCGGGGAGGCACATCAAGTAGCAGCCGGACTAACCCTGTCAATAGCAGCCCGCTACTCTCATAGACTAGCATGCAGAATTTACCATAATCAGATTTAAGCAAACCGTACCCATAGTAAAGAAGGGATGACCATTCTAGTGGGAAATAACGTGGTGTCTAGAGTGTACAAATAAGCCTTAGACTTACCGGATTGTTTGCCTATGCCTGTACTCAGATTTGAATTGGGATTAAAATTGTTGGGTTGTCAACTGGATTGGCGGATCTTGTCTTTGTACAGAAAATTGTTGATTCCTTCGGCGGGATCCCTGTGTGAGGATCTCGCAAATGCTATGAACTGATCTATGGTACGATCTTTGACTAGCCTTAGAAATAGTGCTGAGGTGGTGTTAGATAGATTGGAACCATCTCCCAGTGACCTAGTTAGTAATTCTAATTGGGTCAAGAAAATGCTACGTAGACAAGACTGAATGGTGACCATTGCAAGGATGCGATCATTCGAGCTGTATAAAAGCCTGTCATCTTACGATAAGCCTATAGGGTTTTTTCCTATATTCCTTAAAAAATTTCTAATGTATATTGGAGCCTTACATTTTTAAGATACAAGTTAAATTAGCTACACACTGGAGAATTTCATCTTGTTAGATCTTCATCTGAGGAATATCCAAAAGACAGTGCTTTATATAAGAACAAGGCCACAATACAGACCCTACAGCACATCCTGGTGGATTGCCATTTCTTACAAAGCCAGAGATTGCTGTTGTTGGGAATGTTTGTGCATAATCCCGCCTACTTGGATTCAGGGGCCTTTTTGATTCGTATATCGCAAGGTGAGAAAACTGCGGTGACCATTTCGTTATATCCTTCACCATGCAGGTTTGGTACGCATTATCTGGTGAATGACCTGATGTGTGTTTGTGATTTTGTTCTTCTTTCTTTATAATGTTATTTTGCCTAAGTGCGCAAAATCAAACGAGTTTAGGGTCTTTTCTTATTGAATTGGAATTGTATTCTATTTTATAGCTTTTACCTTTAACATTTTGTTGTATTGCTTATGTATAATAACAATATGATGTAATTGTTTTTTTGTTTTCTTGTCTCATTCTTGTGTAAGGTTGAGTACGGGCAAACAATATCAATGGGGAAATGACTCAACTCCTACATTCTTTACTCACTCCAAGACCTCCCCAGGGATGGAGTTATGGGGCCCCTTTTCACCCCTTCCGTTTCCACAATGGTTTGTCCCGGACACGCCAGGGAGTGATGATAACTCCTATTTGACCTAGGGTCTTGGTTCTTGAACTTGTAAAAGGGCTGGCAGTAATTAAATATGTGAAAAGGTTCCGAAAGACCCAATTCCAATCCCTCTAGTCTCAAAGTAAGGGCCGAATGTCAAAGTCCAAATTCTTGCATCTACAAAACGTATTTGCAGGATTATAGTACTAGGCTTGCTTTCTTTAGTTTACTCAGAGTGACAGATAATTGTATAGCTTCCCAGCATGCTTTTCACTTGGCCTTTGCTCCAGTTCCTTCTTGACTCAGATATGGTCACCCTCCGATCACCGTTTGCCTTTTGTAGACTTGTGACATGTAACCATAGTACACACCAACCACAAGAACATATGATTTCCTGTTGCGTTACAAAACCATAACATAGCACTAACATGTTATGTTATCTTGCATTTGTATAGCGCCTCCAGCCATAGTTTATGCCTTTCAGACAGACAAGGGAGGAGTATGGTAGAACATGCAGTAGTGGTAGGGAGGAGCAAAGGTGGGTACATAGTAGGGATGAGGGTGAGGGATAGATAGGATTCTCGGGTAGACATGAGAAGGAAAAGAGGGAGGAGCTATGTATACGATTGGACCACATTTATTGTGGGACTCAACTGTATTCTATGGGGTGCAGCCCTGAAAGGAGGGAGAGCTGCAGAAGAGGTGGATGCTGTGCCAGGGGGCATGTCTGCAGAAGCCCCTTTCTGGCAAAGAAACATCACTGTGGGGTCAGAAACCAGCCACCATTCTTTTGTTTCGGCAAAGGCCCTTATCATATCTTTTGTTAAAGTTAGTTTCCTTTGAGATTACAGTGGGAGGAACAGGAATCAGGCTAGAATTCTTACAAACAGTTTCTCACAACTACTCATGATTTGTTGCAGCAGAGTGAAGATGTTTTATGGGTGAATCCCGCCAGGAGTCCAGAGGAAACAGGACTCTGTGCACCCTATGTGCTATGCCCTCGGGAAACCCTCATGGGGAATAAAACCCAAAGTTGAAACTGAGGCAAGTAGAACAGGCAGTCCAATGGAGGTATAATGGGGATTGTAGTCCAAATTGTAAGTAACTCATAAAGTCCAAAGGCAGAGATATGAATTAGGTCAGTAACAGAGGCGTAGACAGGGTAGGGCCTGATGGGGCAAGGCCAAACCAAGCTTTGTGAATGCCCACTCAGCAGCACCTTGTGGGCATTTGCAGAGGTTAATGTTACTGTGGTGGGCCCAACTACATTAGCTTTAGGCCCCACTTGTTAGACAATTCTTGCTACGCCTCTGGTCAGTACACATCGATCTTTGTGGATTCTGGAGTATGAGCAAACCAGAAGGTATAACACAAGGATTAAAGGAAGAAAAGGGAGAATGAAGAAAGTAGGAAGAGCAGTTTTGGAAAAAGCCACATGGAGGAGACAGAACAGAGCGGAGCTGAATAACCGCATGGAGGTTACAAGAGGCAGAGCAGAAAATGCAGAGCATGATAGAGGCAGCGCAGAGTCTTAGAACTCTGACTGGAGCTGACAAAGGCAGCGTAGATGAAAAGACAGCTGAATGGAGAATCTTAAGGGTAGCGCAGAGTAGGGAAGGACCGCGTGTATGTAATAGGGCACAACCGTCTCAAAAGGAGAAACAGAATTAGGAGCACCAAGGGAATAGGCTAAGAGGCAGAGAACGTTAGCCAAGAAGTAACAATGGAGCAATGCACCGCACTAACCTGTACCTCAGTAAAAATAGCTGTCAGATAAAATGTCAGGCGCCATTTTAGAAAACACTAGAATGCTCACTGAAGATATGAAATGGCATGTAGCAGTCACCATCTTCAGTGAAGTCTATAAGAAAGTGGTTGCAACTTTTTCCATTTATTCTATAAAGAACAAGTCGTTTGTTTCCTAACAAGAATAGGTTTCTGCTTATCCTGACAAGTGCTCTTAAAGACTATTTTCCTTTTTTTAAGAGTAGGGCAGAGAAAGAGCTTAGGTTTTTGGTGTTCAAATAAATAACTACTTTACGCAAAATGTCACCTTTTACGTGATCTCGATTCTGACTTCTCACACTACACACCCATCTGTGCACAAAGACTAATAGAAGCTTCTAACGGGTGCTGCCATAGGCATGCAGGCCTTGTGTGCATGCACCACCTACTTGCCACCTAGTTAAGGTAAACAGTCGTAGAAAATATTAGGCGGTGCGTAACCTAATGAAAGATAGCACTTTACCAACAGCACAGGGGAATATGGATAAAATGTAAGAAATAGCTTGAGTTTAGTAAATTGCGATTAGTAGTTGCTACATCCCTCCTTCCAGACCTACACCCAGATGGCGACATCCGCCCTTCCTCAGGGTTCCTCTCTGCCCTGCCCCCAGGCCCACATCGAGATGGCCCATCCACCCTGCCACCATACCCAGACCCACACCCAGATGGCCGCCCCATCCCTCACTCCAGACCTACACCAAGATGCCCAGTCCCTCCCACCAGACATACACCCAGATTCCCCCATCATCCCTCAGCGCCCACGTGCCCTCCTCCTGTAGACCCACATACCCCAACCCTCCTGTATACCCACATGCTCCCAACCCTCCCACCAGACTCACATTCACCCATCCCTCCATTGACATGCATGCCCCACCCCTACCTCAATTCCCACATGCCCCATACCACCTCTACAGACTGACATGCCCCAATACAGGGGTAACATTTCCAGTTACAAACTACTAGCTAGACATAAGTCACTTGTTGCCTCAATTCTATGCATACACACAGCACACAACGTCTTACTCATCATGAGTGGAAAATCAGTAGGCAATGGCTAGGGGTGAGTGCACATTGAGCACCCTGCCCCAGGTTCACATGCCCCAATCCCTCCCTCCAGACCCCACATGCCCCATCCCTCCATTCATACAGAGATGCCCATCCCTCCCTCCAGACCCACATTCCACCATCCGTCCTTCTGGACCCACAAGCCGCATCCCTCCATGCCACCATAAACAAGCAGTTGCCCCCAGCCAGCCCTATACCCCCATCTCTCCATTCACAGCGGTTGCCACCATTCCTCCCTCCAGACCTACATTTCCCATCTATACGTTCACACCCAGATGCCCCATCCCTCACGCTTGACCCACGTGCAGGTGCTCCAGCTCTCTCTTCAGACCCATATACCCCCAGCCCTCCATTCAGACACACATGCCACAGTCCCCCATTCACGTGCAGATGCGCCCCAGCCAGCCCTATGCACCCATCCTTCAATTCACAGCTAGATGCCCCCATCCCTCACTCCCAACCCACATCCAGGTGCTCCATCCCTCCTTTCAGACCCACATGCCCCATCCCTCCCTCCAGATCGACATGCCCCCATTCCTCCCTTTTCCTACTGAACCCCATCCCTTACTACCCCATCCCTCCATTCACACCCCGAGGCTTCCATCCCTCCCACCAGAACCACATACCCTCAGCCTTCCCTCCACATACAGAGGTCCCAGCCCCACATGCCCCATCCCTCCATTCACACCCAGATTCCCCCACCCTTCATTCAGAGCAACATGCCCCCATCCCTCCCTCCAGACCCACAAGCCACATCCTCTCCCTCCAGACCCACACACAGCTGCCTCCACCCCTCCCTCCAGATCCACACCCTGATCCCCATCCCCCCTCCTGATCCACACCCAGAGCCCCTTCACTCCTTCCAGATCGACACCGAGATGCCCCATCCCTCACTCCAGATCCATTCCCAGATGCCCCATCACTCCCTCCAGATGCACAACGAGGTTCCCCCATCCCTCCATTGAATGTTCACATCCATCTGCCCCCACCCTCTCCTTCAGATCCAAATCAAGGTGCCCCCATCCATCCTTCCAGATTGACACCCATATGCCCCATCCAGCCCCCCTTTGTCACACCCAAGTGCCATCTTCCCCCTCTCTAAATCCACACCCAGATTCCCCATCCCTCGCTCCAGAGCCACACCCAGATGCCCCATCCCTACCTCCAGATCCATACCCTGGTGCCCCCACTCCTCTCTCCAGATCCACACTCAGATGCCCGATGCCTTCTGCCAGTTGCAGCCCCAGGGGCCCCATCCCTTTCTCCAGATCCACACCCAGGGGCCCCATCCCTTCCGACAGATCCACACCAAGGTGCCCCATCCCTCCCTTCTGATCCACACCCAGATGCTCCAACCCCTCTCCAGATCCACACCCAGATGTCCCATCCCTCCCTCTAGATCTACACCCGGATGCCCCCTCAATCCCTTCTGACCTACACACATGCCCCATCCCTCCATCCAGATCCACACCCATATTATGCCCTATCCCTCCCTCCAGGTTCTCACCCAGATGCCCCATCCCTCCCTCTAGGGCTACACGCAGATGCCCCATCTCTCCCTCCAGATCAACACCAAGATGCCCCATCCCTCCCTCTACACACCCAGATGCCTCATCCTTCCCTTCAGATCCACTCCCAAATGTCCCCCACCAACCCTGTCTAGGGACCCCATTAGAGGCACCTGTTCGTTAGCCCACAGAACCCCTCTTAAGTTACATTATCATGCCACTGCCTCTTCATGAATCATTCAGTTAGCCCATATGCCCCATCCACAGTTGTTTTCTTGCCCTCTGCCCTCACATTAGCAGCTTACAGAATGCACGATTCTCCTCCTGCCAGTTCCTTCCCCTCGAGATGAGGAGATGACCTAGGACTTAATATGCTCAAAAGCCACGTGACAAGGAGGAGGGGCAGTGTTCCGGTTTGATAAACAGAACGCAACGCTCTGCCTCCTTCTGGCTGTGTGACTTGGAGGAGAAATAAGCAATACTTTCGCACAATTTACACGGACCCTCTCGTCCTTGTAAATCGTGCAAAAAGTGTGCTATTTATCCTTCGTCCTTGCAAATAGACACTACCTAAAAAGGAAAATGCGTTATGATTCATAATCTGGTTATCAGTTGACTTTTTATATATTAATGAAAAATATAGCACATGCTATGGCTTTATGTTAATTGGGGTCATTATATGTAGTGATGGCATGAAGGAAAGACTGTATGTGCTGACATCTTGCTCTGCTTTATTGTGCTGACCATGGGTTTATTATTAGGATATTATTGACCGCGGACATAGCGTCGGGAAGCAACAGAGCGCTTCACAATCATAGGGGGAAGAACAAGGTCAGGGAGCAGAGAAACAAGGGAGTGGGAATCTAACAACAGGTGAAGGGAGGGCAATAGTCAGCAATGAATTTACAAGTAACCAGAGGAGGAAACAGTGAGGATCAGATCACCCAGTCTCAGGTATGGTGGGCAGTGGTCGGTGGATGAGCTTAGGGTTACAATGTGCTCACTCCACATGACATTATACAATGGGACAGAACAATGAGGATCTCAGTATGAATATGTTGGCAACCATAGAACTATGTGGTATTTTAAATATCTCCTATTTTCAGTGGTCGAAGGGAGCGGGAACGGTCGGAAGCGGTGTTCCACTACTTTTATTTTTTACTGTTAACAGCTCCACTACTTTCTGCAACCATTTTCACCCTTCTGGAACTGTTCTTGGTGAAGTTAAAGCACGCTTCTCCACTTTACCATCTGGTATCAGTTACTGGTAAAGAGAAATCTGTTTCAACTCAATTGGCTGTGAAGCAGCATGACTGCAACCCTTGACACAGATCCACTACTTTTTTGGTACACTTCTACCACCACCTAATCATGAGTAGGGATTGCACAAGTATTTTTACTGCATGAGTTTCATAGAAAGTACTGCAAGGAGTGAATAATCGATATTTGCCTCATGTAGTACTTACTATGTGTAGCATGCACTAAGTACCCCATGCAATGCCACCACATAATTTGGTGGTTTACATACCACATGTGTATTCAATGTACTGTAACCACCATATTCAGCGTGTTGGTTGTCAAATGGCATCAATGAGAGGTGTTGGCAGTCTTTCCATGTGTTGCAGAAGATCTGCTGCTCTTGAGTTTGGGCGGAGATGCTGAAAGTTACCATTGCCGGGTGGATAGCTCAGGGGAAATGTGCTCACCTTGGAAGCAAGACGACATGGAGCAACACGGGTTCGATCCCCTGGTCTGCGCTTAAAAACCTCTGGGTATTAAGCATGTTATAAATAATCTATCATATCATTGGTGGCAATTAGCCTTTGATATAAATCCCGCAATGGAGAGCTTCATCTGCTGTTTGCCAATTCCACACACAATGCAACTATAAACGCCCATTTCAGAATTGCTTTTAGATGCCATCTTTTTAGTCACCCAAACATAACAGGTACAGAGGAGTACTCATTCAGAAACCAACCTGTCAATGGTTCAGCAAACCACTAACCACCCCCGCCCACAATGTCTCATCCGCACCAACGCCAAGGCTCTGGAAAGTTACATTGTGTCTGTCTCCCCAACATACGAAACCTCCAACTCAGATGAGCACAAGGACCACAAAGGGAAGGAAGTGAGAAGAGAAAGAAACGGAACTAGACAAGCAATATACTGCTCAGCAACAGACCATCCACGAAAATGAGGAATAGGTCAAATCGTCCAGTATGTTCACACCAGGAGTCACTCAAACCTATCCACACATATGTTACTGGCCCAAGGTGCTTTTAATATATATCATTTGACAGAGTTTTTCAAAAACATTCCTTGGCGGAGAACACCCAACCACCCTACAATGTTCTATTAACATTTTGTCTGGTTAGGATAAACTTACTTGCTTTGAAACACATCTTTTGCCTCTAATTGTCCCCTAAATTCCCAAAGATAGAAGCCCCAAAATCCCAATGAAACTGTTTATAAACCCTATTCAATTGTATCTTCAATTGTATTACTGGCTCAGGTTTTTCTAACAATTACCATTTGTCACTGATTGCAAGAACCTCATTGGGACGCAATCGCCAAGCCCCTTATGCAGATGTCTTCAAAAGGTATCCACCCACAGGCCTCCTCTGTTAATGGCCCAAATTGCTTAAAATCTACCATTAGACACTTGTTTTTCCAGAACCTCTTCCCTGTAACTTTGTATTAATACATGTTATGTTATGTTAATGTGATTTATACAGGGCACCACTGCCATGTTCATGGCCTCCAGGCACTCTGGCAGATCTGAAACGAATGAGGGGGAGTGGAGTGTTTGATAGGAGGAGGAGACAGAGAGTGCAAGAGTGCTTTTGGTGTGCTGTTGGAAGTTTCAGTTTGGAAAAACCAGCCTCTGTGTGTTTGGTTTGCTCCTTCTTCAACAGATCCCAAATAGTACACGTGCCTCCATTCTCCTCGGCTCCCCACCAAGAGTGCAGCAGGGTGCCTCACTCTCCCCACTCCTCTTCAACCTCTACCTCAGCCCTCTTCCCACACTCATTCGATCCCATGGACTATCGTGCTATAATTACGCAGACGACACCCAAATCATCTTCAAAATCCTAAAGAGCCCTACCTCTACCTCCCCCGATCTCGCAACATGTGTCTCAGTCTGAGTAATTCGACCATCCGCATGGTGCGCTCCCCTGGGCTTTTTTGAAATGTTATATGAAATTGAATGATGGAAAATGTGTGGGGCTGATCTGCACATATTTTCCTATGGTCACCACACGACATACACATAGACCTGTGTACTCTGGTTGGACACAGCCTTCAGGCGCAGTCCCCCCTGTCATATTTAGTTGGGATATGACAGCCAGGATTATGCCATGTCATTTTAGAAGGGGGGGCAAACCTTCCCCCTGCCATAGCCAGCTTAATTAACTAACAAAGGCTCCAATGGAACAGCCATGTCCCTTTGTTGAGTCCTGTAGCTGGTGACAGCATGTGCATACTAATCAGAGTTTAATTCAAACAGGCCCAGGTGGGGCCTGGCTAGAGAGGCTAACATAGGAGACAGGAAACCCCCAAACCCTTTCATATGCACTGTGTCAACCTGAAGCCAGCTCCCATCCTTAGTATCGATTGACAGGGAAATGTCATGTCTGGGAGTGCGTGTGTTACAGTAGTCATCCCCGCAGGGAGATCAATTCAGAAGGTACAAGCATGTGGTTTGGGGGAAACAGAAAGTCTGGTCTCACCGCAGCTTCAAGGGAGGCCTGCCATTTAAATCAGGAACCACAGAGACCTCCATTAACCAGAGAGACCATTTGATCCACAACAGACAGGAAGATGGGTGGGGCTTAGTATTACATGTTTTCACCCCTTTACCTTTTCTGTTGTAAAGCACTCTGGTTATAACCTCATGCATACAGCAGATTGGTGGTGGGGAACCAGGGTTAGTTCATTAAGCTAGGCTTATCCTACACCAATCCCTGTGTTCGATTTGGTATTAAATGAGGGGTGAGACCCTCTTTTTGAACCAAACCAAGGACAAGGCAGCTGCCTGCAACACTCTCCTCAGCTTTGTGCTGTCTGCCTTAAAGGACAACGTGAGCCCAGTGAAGAAGCTAGGAGGAGTGCATCGACAAGCATCTACAGACATCTGCCTTAAAGGGATGGTCTAGTAAAAAATTTTATTTAAAAAATAGATAGGCCACATAAAAAAAAAAATACTAGCATCCTCCGTTTTAAAACTTCCTATGTAAAATTTTGAGCTATTCAAGCTCAAAATTCGAAAAAGCAAGCACAGGGGCGCCGCCATTTTGTGAAATGGAGGCCCTCCTGTGCTGGCTTTTGCGGCACTAATGAAGGAAAAGCCAGCCAGCTGTAGTAAACAAAGTCTACCGCTGGGTGGCTTTTCCTTCATTAGTGCCGCAAAAGCAAAAGCCAGCACAGGAGGGCCTCCATTTCACAAAATGGCGGCGCCCCTGTGCTTGCTTTTTCGAATTTTGAGATGAATAGCTCAAAATTTTACATAGGAAGTTTTAAAACGGAGGATGCTAGTATATTTTTTTTTATGTGGCCTATCTATTTTTTAAATAAAAATTTTTACTAGACCATTCCTTTAAAGGACATATTCGAGACAGTCGAGCCCCTCGAGCTGCAACCGACTGCAATGCTGACTGTTGTTACTCTGCAGTCACCAAAGCCGTCTGAGATGCCTCGACCAGTGCTTCAGAAACGCTGACCAGCACTGAGACAATGATTCCTGACCCGAGCCTCCATGTAGGCCAGCCTGCAGTCGGCCATCCAGCTTTGCCCACCGAACTGCCTGCTGCCTGATACTCGCAGCTGTGATACTCGCAGCTGTCTCCCATCTTGAACCAAGTTGAAGAAGCTGCAAATCACCCTGAAACCGACTCGACCCTGTCGAGCACCAAAAGCTCCTACAGCACAAGGTACATTGTGGTTCAGTCCCCCTGGTCATTGTCTGAAGGCCCCTCGTGGCATTTTACGACCCATTTCTCCCTTTGTGTTGAAGCCAAGCATCCTTGAACTATTGCGATTATTTACTAATCCGACTACCCTCATTTTAGTATCCAAAGTGCATCGCTTTTCCTGGACTGTTTGTCGTCTGCATTCCTTTACAGGGTGGGTTGTATTTCGTAGTGTGATCAAACTGTCTTTTGTAATAATAAAGTAGATATTTGTATACATACTTGGCTGGACAGCCCCTTGTTATCATTGGGTAATAATTGTATTTTTGCTATGTTGCAACTAACCAATGATCCACAACCTTTCAGAGATAAGCCTGCCATTCCGTCCACGTCACCAAAATTGGACAATAATTTGCTTCTGTTTCCAATCTATTTTGATCCCTTCTGGTGTACTAGAGGTGTGGGGCTGATCGATGGTTTAGAAACTGATATGCATTAGAGTCCTAATAAATCTCAAATCCTGATATTTAGGAACCACAGTGTCAGAAAGGCAAACTATATACGGCTATTGCATAATCAGCCAGTTCCTATAGTAAAAGACTTTATCTACTTAGGTATAAACGTACAATCTAATCAATCAAGAGGCACTCGAGAACTAAATTTGAACATCAATGTTATCAAATTTAGTGCTCAAATTAAAAAAATATATTCAACATATTGTAAGCTCTCGATAAGCCCATTGCTAAAGTTCTACAAGGCCAAAGTAGTTCCCTCTCGCCTCTATGGGTATGACACTATTCATAATTTGCAACGACTGCACTGGGATCAAATAGAAGGAAAATTGTGGAAAAGTGTGTTCCATCTCCCTATGAGTTATCCGATTGGGAGCTTAAGGTATGAACTAGGCCTTGCATCTTTAAAGATGTCACTTGTTTGGAAAATGTTACATCTATTCTGAAATATAATAATATCCACTAAACAAACTCTATGTAGCGATGTGCTACAAGAATTAAATAGTGATCGAAACATGCCCCTGAATGACCTGAAAAAATATGCCCTATGTTTATTAGAAAGCTGTGACCAGACTTTAGTAGATCTACTAGATAATCCCACAGGTGTAAAACGTGTCCTATCTCGCACAGACTGGATCACAACTATAGCACAGATGAGATGAGATTTTTAAATCATTATCCAAATTTGTTAAACCAAAACATTTCCTTCCTAAATGCTTAACATGGTTTCCAGATCCAATTATAAGGGGGGACCTTCTAAGAATTTGACTAAATCTTGTAAAAGTAGCTGAAATTACATCTGTACCTATGCATCTAGAAGGTGGTAATGAATGTAATCTATGTGATGGCGTGACAAAGCAATCCCATCACCATATTCTAATAGCATGTAAAGGCACAAGAGAACTTTGTGAAACACGTCCAAGTCGTTTTGTAGATCATGACTGGTTACACCCAGAATCATTTTGGTAACGTCTAATATCCGGTCATGAACGGGCATTATCGATTGAAGTATCCAAAATACTAAAGGAACTTGATTTTCTAGAATGGAAACAGAAAACTCAACCCAAAAAGAAAGAAATACCAACTAAGGGAATCCCTCTAATAGTTATTTACATTGCCAAATTAAAGGTTCTGTGATCGATCATAATGCAGTTGATATCTAAAACGTTATCAAAACATACATGACTAATATTCAACTTGTCTTGATTTTTACCTGGCATATTCCTCATGTTAAATGTTTGATTATTAGAGTTATCGTGTTAGCTATCATAAATAATCATTTGTACTACATCATTTTTTATGGCATGTTATGTTTTGTTATGTTTTTCTATTTGCTTTCCTTTTACTGTGTGTAAAGTCGCCTTGGCGGCAAAAATACACAATAAATCAATAAATCAATAAACAAAAAAGAAACGGATATTCATCCCTCGACCACTGGTGCCCCAGAAGTTGATTCGTCACATTGGTAGCAAGCGGTCGAATCTAATTCGAGCCCTGCACACAGCTTAGTCACCCAGCAATAAAAGTACTGTTGCAGGCCATGTTGAGACACTGCTAGGTATTTGTAATAATCATGGATCTTGACATAGAGACTGTGAAAGGCATGACCAAGGATGTCTGTGTGTCCTATGTCAAGTGAGAGGGGACTTCCCCACAGCACTAAGGTTAATAAACCTGAGTTGCTGACCAGCCTCTAAGCTTGAGTAGAAGCGAGGGTGGTTGGGAAGAAGACCCCAGGGGATGGGTTAGACCCAGTGTACCCGAATGAAGAAGAGCTCCTGGGAGGAGTAGTGGAAGATGACGAGGAAGACAGCATGAGCACTGTTTCTCGCCAACCATCCCGCCTGCGGGCAAGTGTGGTTTCTCAGCACTCTAGAGTGTCAGTGAGGTCAGGGGCTAGTGCAGCATCCCGCAGGTCCCAGGCTACCATACAGTCTCTAAGTGGCCCAGTACTTTTTACGGCTATTAGCGATGTAGCGGCTAGAAAGTTCCTGCTAAAGAATCGGAAACTAGCACTAGAGGAACAGAAACAGTGGGACAAGGTCACCACAGAGCTGCGCAAGCTGGCACTCAAAGGGAAGAAAGAGGCCAACAGATCCACCTCTAGTGAAAGCAGCAGTACTGGCTCAAACCAGAGTGCCCGGGATAAGCCCCGCCGGCACATCCCCAAAGACTTAGTGCAGGCTTACGAAGTGGGGAAGGATATTTGTGATTGGTTTGAAGCACTTGAGCTGACTTTTCTGCTACAGGAGGTGGACAAGGTACTGCTGGGTGCAGCCCTGATGAGTCGCTTACCAATACCAGGGAACTCCTGAGGATAGCCCTGTTTATGAGTGCATGAAGACGGCCTTCCTCAGGAAGCTCTGTAAAACCCAAGACCAGTATCTCAAGAGCTTCAGAGATCTCGTAAAGAATAGAGGGCAGACATTTGAAGCGTTCACACACTTGTCGTTGAAATATCTGAGCTGGTCGGTGGCTGGTAACACAGTTGACACATTTAAAGGGATGTACAATTTGATTGCGTGTGAGCATGTATTGAAGAATTGTGAAGTTGACCTACATCAGCATCTTGTGGACAAGGCTATCACAGATCCTACAGAGCTTGAAAAGGCTGCTGACAGGTTTGTAAGTACTTGAGTCCACAAAAAGGCTCAGACAAGCACACCCAATCCGGAAGAGAAATCTTCAGACAAAAAAGTTAACGTGGATGGGAAGGACAAAGGTCTAACCCAATTCTCTTCGAAGTCAGGTCCCAAAAATAATGAAATCCCAAAACTTTTGTCAGCCGTACACACTGAAAAAAGAAGAGTGCAGGCACCCCTAACACTGGGACACCTACGTTCTCACCACCCAAAGGTTGTTTCATGTGTACGTTGCTGGGCCATAGGAAAGGGGATACTGCTTGCAAGGGCTTACCCAAGCAAGCAATAGTGAATGTTGGACTCATGGAGGAGGCCATCATTAGTGTGGGCCTCCTAGAGGAGGACTTCCCACTAGGCCAAAGAGTGGCAGAATGTGGATTGGTTACACTGAGTGGGAATGGTACCGGTTCTCCAGAAGAGATCTGTTGTTTTTATTAGTAGGTCACGTGCATCTGCATCCGCGTGTGAATGAATGTTTATGTTTGTGTGTGAGAATGTCTCGAGCGAGTGGGGAGCGTTAGAGAAAGGGTTGGAGTGAGAGAGAGGTAGATGCAGGCAGTGCGCTGGGTAATCACGAATAAACTTACCTGTGCTTACAAGAAGCCTCTTTGTATTCTATACAACAATTGGCAACGAGGACACCCAGCGCCAGTAGGACCCACGAAGGAGGTGCGAGAGGGGAGCTCCGGAGGGACACGGTGACTGTTCCTCTGTGCGGATTTTGTTGTGGAGTCTGCCGAGCAGTTCAAACAGTAAGACTATGGAGTATTGAGGGGCTGGAAAAGAAACCCTACTTTTGGAGTCCAATCCAACGGGGAACAGAGAAAAGATTAGAGTAAAGGACACAAGAAATTCACGTAATCATGTGATTTTGCACGTTATTCCAGGAAGTAGAAGGATGAATGCCTGACATTCAGACCGATCCCTTCTTTTTCGTCTCAGTAGACAGAAAAAAAATATATATATATTTTTTTTCCCTTTCTTACTCGTTTGCCTTGCAAATTGTATTAAAGCAGTCAGGTAATAAAACTATTTAACTGAGTAAGCAAAGGAGAAACTGACAAGTAAAGAACAGACTTCAGTAGCATTAAACCAAGCAAGGAATAAGTATACAGACTCCAGCACATTTTTTGCCTGGTCCAGGCCAACCAGTAGTAACTAGGGCGGAATGGAGAGAATTCTGGGTGAATTATAATAAAACTATAGAACAGGAAGGAATAACACTGCAAAAGAAAAAACTCCTATTGCTACACGCTTTAGGGCTAGAAGGACAAAAGAAATACAGGGAACTCCCTGATTTAACTGTAGGTGAAGCAGGAGACAGTGGTGAGCACAAAAAAGCACTGAGACAATTAGACAAATATTATACTCCATTATACTGGTGCAGAGCAGCAACCTGAGTTGGAGGCCCAGGTGAGCGCAGATGTGAAGGGCCTGCACAAGCTGGATGAGTTTACATCAGCTGGGGGCCCAAATCAGACTGACTTCTTCCAAATCTAGAAAGAGTGTCCCACTCTGGCTGGCCTGTAGAAGCTGGCGTAGGAGCAGGCTACGTTGCAGGCCCCTGCAATGTTCAAAGTGTACTGGGAGGATGGACTCCTGTACAGTGAGCCAAAAGACTCTGAGGGCGAGGGCACCAGTACATTGTTGATTCCCCAATGCCACAGAAAGTTCCTTTTGGATTTGGCTCACCAAATTCCTTTAGCGGGTCACTTGGGAGTGACTAAGGCATCAGATCGGTTGTGTGCGCACTTTTACTGGCTGCAGTTTGGCGTAAAAGTTAAGGAATTTGTCTGGTCCTGCCTGACTTGTCAAGCTTCTGGCAAGTCAGGTGGTGCCACAAAGGCCCCGTTAATTCCATTACCCATGGTTGGGCAGCCTTTCGAGAGAATAGGCATGGACATTGTGGGTCATTTGGATCCTCAAACTAGCTCAGGGTACCGATATATTGGGGTGGTGGTGGACCATGCCACAAGATACCCTGAGGCTGTCCCTCTGAGGAGCATCAAAGCGCCCGTGGTTGCGAAGGGTCTGATTCAGATATTCTCCTGTGTTGTATTCCCCAAGGAAGTCATTTTTGACAGGGAATGAAACTTCGTATCTGTGTATATGAAGGCTATGTGGTAAAAGTATGGAGTCACCTACCGATTCTCTGCATCCTTCCGTCCACAAACAAAAGGGGCTTGTTGAGCGGTTCAACAAGACCCTGAAAGGCATGATAGGTGGCTTGGAAGAGCACCTGAGGAGAAAATTGGATATTCTCCTGCCATGCCTTCTTTTCGCCTAAAGGGAGGTGTCACAGAACGGAGTAGGGTTTAGCCCATTTGAGCTTCTGTTTGGAAACCCTCTACGAGGCCCCTCAGTCTAGAGAAAGAGGGATGGGAGGGCAACCCCTCATCCCATACGTGAGATGTGGTGGACTATGTACTTGGCCTTTGGTCTAGAATGGCAATGTACATGGAACAGTCGAAAGAAAACCTAAAGGCTAGTCCGGAGCTGATGAAGCACTGGCACAACAACAAGTCCACAGTGACAGTCTATTCTCCAGGCCAGTGGGTGCAGATTATGGAGACTGTCAAACCCAGTGCCATTCAGGACAAGCGGACTGGGCATTACTGTGTGCTGGAAAAGGTCAGTGAGGTGAATTATCTCATTGACGTGAAAGGACCTAAACAGATGTGCAGGATCTTTCACGACAACCGGCTAAAACCTTGTTATAGGCAGGATGACTTGGTCATGGCATTAGTGACTGACAGAGAGACTGAGGAGGAGACTGATACCCTCCCAGATTTCATGCACACTGAAGCCACAGATGGGTCAGTTGAAGGTGTCAACCTTGCAACGACCTGTCAGAACAGCAACTGACAGACTGTCTCTGTCACTGTTTACTGGGACTGTGTGCCGGTCTGTTTTCGCTGACTCCAAGTCGCGCACTTTGGTGCACCCATGATGTGGACACTGGGGACAGTAAACTGGTAAAGAGTAGGATTCACTGGAAAGGTAAGGGACACCATCAAGGAGGACATTTACAAGATGTGGGCTCAAGGAGTGATAGAGCCATCCCACAGCCCCTGGGCTAGCCCAGTGGTACTGGTCCCTAAACAGATCAGTGGTGGGAAAACTGAAGTCTTCTTTTGTGTGGACTACATGGGGCTCAATTCTGTCACGAAGACAGATGTTCACTCTATTCTTCAGGCAGATGACCTCATTGACACGCTCGGTGCTGACAAGTACATGAGTATCTTTGACCTCACGGCTTGACAAATGGACCGAGAGAGAGGTCAGCATTCTCAACCCCAGAAAGATATTATCGGTTCACTCTAGGCCCTTCAGATTGTAGAATACCCCAGCTGATTTTCAACGGATGGTTAACCAGGTTTTTTCTGGTCTGAAAACCTCAGTGTCGCCTATTAAGATGACATTGCAGTGTTCAGCCCGATCTGGGAGGATCACGCATCTCGCCTGAAACAAGTGCTTCAGGTGCTGCATAATGCAGGTCTGACTATGAAGGCCACAAAGTGCCAGATAGCGCAGATCACATTGACTTACTTAGGCCACCTGGTCAGTGAAGGTAAGGAACAACCTTTCGAAGCGATGGTACAGGCTGTGAAGAAATGGGACGTCCCCACCGCAGAGACGCAGGTAAGAGGCGCTCTAGGTCTCACCAGTTACTACTGGTCATTCATCAAGGGGTATGGAACCATTGCCATGCCCCTGAATGATGTATCTTCCAAGAAAATGCTAAAGAAGGTAACTTGAACCCCGTCTGTCAAACCTCCTTTCAGGATTTGAATGATGGATTATGCAGCACCACAGTTCTGAAGGTGCTAGACTGTTGGTCGGGAGTTCATTATCCAGACACATGCCTGTGATTTTGGGATTGGAGCAGTGTTAGCGCAGCTGAACTCTCAAGGGGTTGAGTAACCTGTCAGCTAAATAAGCAGACGATTGACAAAGAGGGAAAGGAACTGGGTCGTCATTGAAAAAGAGGCCTATGTGGTCGTGTGGGACGTAATGAAGCTGAAACTCTACATCTTTGGGCTGCGTTTTACGATCCAGACAGACCATCGGTATCTTCGATGGTTAATGGCCATGCAAGGGGAGAACCGTAAGCTTTTGCATTGGGCCATATTCCTACAGGGATTATATATGGACATCAGCACAAGCCAGGCTGACAGCATGGAAATGCAGATGACCTTAGACAGTACTTAAGCCTTGATGATGAACCAGACCCTCAGTAGGGTGTTGGTTCACATGTTGAGGCTAGGGA
This sequence comes from Ambystoma mexicanum, assembly GCF_040938575.1. Taxonomy (NCBI): domain Eukaryota; kingdom Metazoa; phylum Chordata; class Amphibia; order Caudata; family Ambystomatidae; genus Ambystoma; species Ambystoma mexicanum. Next base: position 1,564,904,499 of record NC_090929.1, on the reverse strand, counting down.
GCATGTGACGAATTTGAGCAGCTGCACAGTGGGTGGGCGCTCGCCTGGGCTTTTTTGAAATTTTATATGAAATTGAATGAAGGTAGATCAACATCTGGAAAATGTGTCGGGCTAATCTGCACACATTTTCCTATGCTCACTGCATGACATACGCATAGACCTGTGTACTCTGGGTGGGCACAGCCTACAGGCACAGTCCCCCTTGTCATATTTAGTTGGGATATGATAGCTAGGAGTACACCAGGTCATCTCAGAAGGGGGGGCAAGCCTTACTCCTGCCATGGCCAGCCTAATTCACTTACAAAGGCTCCATGGATCTCACAAGTCCTTTTGTTGGGCCATGCAGCTGGTGGCAACATTCACATACTAATCAGTGTTTAATTCAAACAGGCTCACATGGGCCTGGTTGCAGAGGCTAACAAAGGAGACAGGAAACCCCAACACCCTGTTATATGCACTGTGTCAACCTGAAGCCAGCTCCCGCCCTTAGTATCGATTGACAGGGAAATATCATATCTGTGACTGCATGTATTACATTAGTCATCTTGACAGGGGGACCCCATTCAGAGCATGTGGTTTGGGGAGCCAAAAAGTCTGGTCTGGACGCAGCTTCAATGGAGACCTGCCACTTTAATCAGGAATCACAGAGACCTCCATTAACCTGAGAGACCATTTGATCCACAATAGACAGGAAGATGGGTGGGGCTTAGTATTGCATGTTTTCAGTGCTTTATCTTTTCTGTTGCAAAGCACTCTGGTTATGACCTCATGCATACAGGAGATTGTTGGTGGGGACCCAGGATTGGTTCATTAAGGTAGGCCTAGCCTACACCAATCCCTGTGGTCCATTTGGCTTTAAATGAGTGGTGAGCCCCTCTTTTGGGAGATCAATTGAAGACTTAGCAAGGAGTAACAGGAATAACTCAGCATTGGACCCTGGCTGAAGGCACAGTCTGCCTTACTACATCTTCCGCCAGTGAACGAAGGCTAGAACATCCAAGAGGGAAGCAAGATCCCTCCCCTAAACATCTCCCAGGCAACAGATGGAGATACTGAATCCAGAAGACCCTTCAGCAGCTCCAGAACTGGAACTCAGCCCCCACACAGCATTCCCTGCTAGACTCTACAGCAAGTTTCCAAGGTGGCAAGTGCAAGAGAGTCTCTGAACTAAACCAAAGACAAGGCAGCTGCCTGCAACACTCTCCTCAGCTTTGAGCTGTCCACCTTAAAGGACGACACAAGCCCAGTGAAGAAGCTAGGAGGAGTGCATCAACAAGCATTTACTGACGTCTGCCTTAAAGGACATATTCGAGCCCCTCGAGCTGTAACCGACTGCACCGCTGACTGTTGTTATGTGGCAGTTGCTAAAGCCATCTGAGACGCCTTGACCAGCGCTTCAGAACCACGAACCAGCACCAAGGGAACGATTCCTGACCCAGAGCTGCTGTTTAGGCCAGCCTGCAGCCGTCCATCCAACTTTGCTCACCAAACTGCCTGCCGCCTGATACCCGCAGCTGTATTCCATCTTGAACTCTGTTGCAGAAGCTGAAAAGCACCCTAAAACCAACTCGACCCTGTTGAGCACCAAGAATTCCTACAGTACAAGGTACATTGTGGTTCTGTCCCCCTGCTCCTTCTCCGAAGACCCCTAGTGACATTTTATAACCCATTGCTCCCTTTATGTTGAAACCAAGTGTCCTTGAACTATTGCGATTATTCGCTATACCGACTACCCTCCTGTTAGTATCCTGAGTGCATCCCTTTTCATTCTTTTATACTGTCTATCCTGTGCATTGCTTTACAGGGTAGGTTGTATTTTGTAGTTGGCTAGAACTGTCTGTTGAGGTAACAAAGTAGATATTTGTATACAACCTTCACTGGACTGTCCCTTTTATCCCTGGGTAATAATCGTATTTTCACTGTGTTGCAACTAACCAACGATCCAAAACCTTTCAGAGATAAGCCTGCCGTTCCATCCACGTTACCAAAATTGGTCAAGGAGGTTAATAATTTACTTGTGTTTCCAATCTTTTCAGATTCCTTTTGGTGTGCTAGAGGTGTGGGGCTGATTGATGGGTTGGAAACCAATATTCATTCCTGGAGCACTGGTTCCCCGGCCAGACTTTGATTTGTCACACTCAAAAATCAAACACTGGATGACAGCCAACCACCTCTTACTGAACCCAGGAAATATCAAAATAATGATCTGTGGAAATACCACCCTCTTCCCTCAACCCACCCTGTAGCCGCTCTCCCTAGGCCCCCCACCACCTCCTACACAGTAATAAATCTCAGATGCACTATGTGCGCGGACCTTACCCTATTGCAGCACATCAGCTCTATGATAAAATGCTTTACCTACACATTCGCACCCTCTGACATCCTTTTCCTTACCTTACCAAACAGAGTCGCTGTGATCCTTGCTATTATCCTTCACGCCTAGACTATGCCAATGCCCTATACCTAGGGGCCCACTGCATCGCAGATAAGGAAACTCTAATGAGTAGAAACCACAGCTGCCAGGCTCCTCCTAGCCCTAAGCCCCAGAGGGCACATCACCCCACCCTCTGTGTCCTTCACTGGCTTCCTATCAGGCGATGTGCATCACCCATCAAGCTCTTCAGAACCAAGCATTGGAATACCGCCATCATAAATGTAAACGCTACAGGCCTAACAGAAACCTCAGATCAGGCTCAGCACTTCTTTTCATCATTCCAGTGACAAAATCAACCCGCATTGGGGGGGCTCCTCCTTCTCAGTCCAAGCACTCACCATCTGGAACTCCCCCCCACTAACCATTCGCAGCATAGAGGACGACTTCAACTTCAGAGAGGCTTTCAAAATTTGGCTCTTCCCATTAGCACCCTCGCAGACTTGAACTGTATCGCACTCGTGCACAGACTATTGCCTACCCCTCAGCAGGAAATCAGGCGCACATGAGGAGCCTTTCTAGGCGGGACATGGCTCTTCTTAATCCAGACGTTTATCTAACACACCACATGACTAAATCTAACTGTGATTCAGTCTTTTTTCTTCCAGACCCTCGTGCACTGCATCCGAGGCAATACAGCTGTGCCCCACTGGAGGATCGATACGCCCAGCCACAAACATCTGCGATACACACTGTTTAACTACATCCACCATAAGCATACCCTTGGCCCGAACCGCACCTCCCATCGAATATAGATGAGCCTTATGCCAAATTCAGTCCAGCCTTTCACATAACCTGACCCCTATGAACCTTCTGACTCTTTGACAATTTGTCACAGCACCCGTCCCTCACTTGATAATTACGGACTGCTGTTAGGGACCTATCCATTCCCTGGTTTACCTACAGTATTTCGAATGACATATTTTCGAATGCCATAATGTCGAAAACAATTGACCGAAAAAAAAAAGTTTGAATGTCTTTTTTTTTCTGTTCGAAATGGCGGGATTAACCCTCCCCCCACCAACTCCCCTTTTATTTTATTTTTATTTTTTTAACCCTTTTTTATACTCACGAAACCAAAAAAACATCTAAACTAAAAAATAACACATTCGAGAAAAAAAAAATGTCAGCCAAATGTCGACATTATTGTCATTCATTCGAAAAAATGCATTCGACATATTAACTGGATAACCCACTCCCTACCTACCTTCGTTATGGCTATAAACGCACACATACATTTACAACTCCTTTCATCACTTCTCGATCCACTGAGTACAGTCTTCAAAAAGGGCGTTCATCCTCGCAGTGCATCAAGTCCATGACGTGTCTGCAGGTGCTATGTAAGCACCACATAACCTAACATTGTGATTTAAAATGCACTAATTGCCAGAACATTTTGCCGCAGTGCCTTTCGGGAAACAAAGTTGTATTGAAATTTCATCCAGTGTTGTCTATGTAACTGGCCTAAATTACTCTTCTATGTAATATTTTGCATTCATTTCCCCAAACATTCCTTGATGGAGAAAGCCACACATTTTCCATACATTCTTAAGGGAGAACCACCAAACCCACCACCAACAAAGTTCTCTTTAAAACGTGCCCAACATTTTAGCTGTGCAGTAGCTGAAAGTGATTTCAAATAAGTGGGTGATTGCACATTTTCACAAATATTCCTTGGGATATCAATAACCTGAATATGTCAAAGAACAAGAAGCCAGAATCTAAAAACCTTCTTGGACCCTAGCGGTGAGAAACAAAGGCCTGAATTTACAAAGGATATTTGGATGAGCAATTCAACTGCGCTTTTTCACCCCCTTTGTGCATTTGCATAAATCACAGGGTGTGTATGCACATCTCAAAGTGCATCACATATACACAACAGGATGCACTTTAAAATGCACAGAAAACAAAGCCATTCCCTTACGTCTGTTTGGAACAGGAGCAGGGGGATGCACAATGAATGACCTCCAGACAGGGATAGAAATGCTTTTATTTTGCCATGCATTTTACAGTGATGGGCCCTGTAATGGCCTGTCCCCGTGAAATGTTCTCCGAGCACCCACAATGGTTCTGGGAGCCTGTCATACATTAGTGCCGGGAGTGTGCACCCGACTCTAAAGCAAGTAATGTGCTGGTCAGGGCCTCATTTGTGCTGCTACCCTGAAAGATGCAGGTCACCTTTGAGAATAAGGTGACTTGCACATTTCTCACAGTAACCAAATAAACTGTGCCTCCTCTGCACTTTCTTGCTTGCGACACCTATAAGCCGAAACTATTGCATTAGAGTACAGATAGGGAGAAATGGCTTATGAGGAGGGACACACAGCCTGCAGGTGTTGTTTGGTTATTTCCCCAACCATTGACTGCCCATGGCCATGGTAATCTCTATGGCCATTCCCATCCAGTTCCGGACCCTCACCACCCAAAACACCTCCTCATGGGAACTCTTTGCGACTTACTTTATTCAAGCCTTGCCATCACACTTTGCACTGTGTGCCTGTCATGGTTTTTTAAAGCAGTCTTCTGAGACTTAATGGGCCTCATTACGACCCAGGCGTTAACCATGGCGCTATTAGCACCATGGTTGACGCCGGTACCTTACCGATTCCGCAATGGTGAATGGCGGAATTACCGCCCCATTCCAAGGTTGGCGGGGCGGTAATTCCCCATTCACCATTGGCCCTTCCCCATTCCCATTTTTGCCTCCATAGGGCTCAATGGAAATGGGGAAGGTGGTATTTACGGTACCGCAAATTGCGGTACTGTAATTACCTCCAAGGTCCCTTTGCGGGTTCCGTCCTTAACGGCTGGTTAAACCAGCCGTTAAGGTAGGGACCCACAAAGGGACCTCGTAATTAGGCGGTAAGGGGTTAACGGCGCCGCCACCTTTTACGGCGCCGTTAAGCCCTTACCACCTGGGTCGTAATGAGGCCCAATGACTGAATTGTAGTTGTAAACCCACTACTGGCATAATAAAAAGATGTCTTAAGCAGGTGTACCTTCAGCCACTCGATTTATAAGCAGTTTGCGTGTCCTTCGCTGAAGTCCTGTTAAAAACAAGCATGGGTAAAGCCCGAACTTTTGGCTTGTGTATAAGTATTATGCATTTGCCAGGCACTGCTATTAGATGCCCAGGTACTCGCACTATTTTGTACCTCCTGTCATCAATGGCCAGTTAATACCACTATGTGTAGGCCTGGCAAGTGCTGTTACCATGCCTACACAAAAGCCCAGACTGTTGGCATTGCAAATGGTTGTTTTACTTGCTTTAGATTTGGGGTTGTGGTGCATTATTTGCTTTAATATCTCAACATTTTGAAAACAGAAAAGGTACATGGAACGCCCTCACAATCTTGCCACTCCACATATCATAATTTATGTGGATTTGTTTACAGGGCCCTGTGATTCACAAAACAAACTCTCCAGGCTAAGGGCTTCTAAAGCTTCTGAATTCATTGTGATGACATTCAGGTCTAATATAGGGTGCAAGCCTGCATCTAGCTGCCTATGCCTATCTCCGGCATAAGGAAAGGTGCACGTGCCCTATGCTCGAGTCCAACGCAAGGGTCGAACTAAGGACGGCAACAGCTGCCACCCTTCCCCCACTCCAGAATCCAATCGTTCACGGTAGTACCAAAACAGGACCACCATACTTCAATAGTGGTGCATCTAAGGGTCTGTGCTTTATGCTGGGCACTCAACTGGCACTAAGTGCTGTTGGATCTCATTGGGTTGAAGGTGCTTTAGATGCTCAGTGCTGCTCTTCCTCTGGGACATTGCTTTCATCCTTATTTCTCTGTATGGCAATTTTAATATCCCCGGTGCAAGGAATTTTGCCACCCTAGGCAAACTGTCATATTGGCACCCCTCACTCCCGGTCCTCACCATTCTCAACCAACCATCCCCATTTTGTTACCGATTGCTGCAACCCATTACCTCCACCTAACACATTGCTCACCTCTTCTGCTGTGGATGGATCCCATTGCACATTCCTCACCCTTAAGCCCACCAACAGTGTTATGATTTGGAAGTAAATTAAAGCAACCAACCTTCCTTCCTTCCTTCCTTCCTTCCTTCCTTCCTTCCTTCCTTCCTTCCTTCCTTCCTTCCTTCCTTCCTTCCTTCCTTCCTTCCTTCCTTCCTTCCTTCCTTCCTTCCTTCCTTCCTTCCTTCCTTCCTTCCTTCCTTCCTTCCTTCCTTCCTTCCTTCCTTCCTTCCTTCCTTCCTTCCTTCCTTCCTTCCTTCCTTCCTTCCTTCCTTCCTTCCTTCCTTCCTTCCTTCCTTCCTTCCTTCCTTCCTTCCTTCCTTCCCGGTAGCCTGCAGGCATTGGCGTGCACAGATACACAAGTTGACGAACATAGTGACGGGACATTCAAGAGCCTGAGGAAGCGCAACAGGAGTTATTGGACGATCATTTACTTAAAGAGTAGGGTTTTTAGTGACTGGAAAAAAGCCCTTGTTTTTTCTTCCTATCTTAGGTTCAGAGGAAGTGAATTCCAGATTTTACCTGAGCAGATGGGAAACAATCTTCATGGGCCATTGGTGCGTTTAAATCCGGGGAAGTTAACCTGTGCCAGATTTGATGAGCGCAAGGTTCTGGGGGGGATTTAACAGGACACTCGTGATTTTAGATAGGAGGGCACAGTCCCATAGAGACAACGATGGACAAAGGTGTCTACCTTAAGATGTATGCGTGCACACACTGGGAGCCACTGTAGGTCTTTGCTACGATTAGAGAGATGGTCCTTCCTGGGAATTCTTTTCATGATGCGCACAGCATCCTTCTGATTAATTTGACATTTATGCAAAAATGTATTCATTGCACCAATCAGAAGGGCATTGCAATAGTCCAACCTCGACAATATAGTTGCTCTAGCAATAATTGCGCAAATATTTCCTGTGCGGAAAGGCCAGATGTTTTTTTGCAGGCGAAGGTAGTAGGTGAAATTCCTGGTGACCTGGTTAACATGGGTTTCAGCACTCAAGGAGAGTTCGAGGTGAGTGCCTACTGTTTTTACTTTGCTTAATACTGGAATATCACAGTTCTGGATTTTGAGACTCAGATAGTGGGAGTTCTTTTGAGCAATTGCTTGGGTCTCCCAATGTTTGGAGAAGGCGCTTGTGGTCGAGGAGGTTGAACGCCACTGGCAAGTCAAGGAGGACTAGTGGTCCAGCCCTTCCTTTATCTATGATACTGAGCATGTGTGTTTGGAGGTCAATGAATGCCATTTCCATTCTGTGCACTGGTCTGAAACCTGACTACCTATTATGGAGGACACCATTCACTTCTACAAAAGCTTGGAGCTGTGATGTAGCTATTTTGTATAGTATTTTCAAATAGAAGTTGGAATTGGTAATGGGTCTAAGGTTGTTGGAACCCTTAGGATCCAGGCCAGGTTTCGTAACCAGAGTGGTAACCATTTCCGCCTTGATGGAATCAGGGACGTGTTTGTCATGGAAAAACGAGCTGACCAGATGGTAAAAGAATGGGGCAAATACCTCTTTATGTTCGAGGATAATTTTGGGTGGAAGGATGTTTACTAAGCACGACATGGGGCGCATGGTGGAAAGTGTTCTCTCCGTGTCTGTGATGGAAATAGAAGTCAGTGTACATTTCAAGTGTTCTTTATTAATTGGTGGGATCTCCACTAGATTTACAGTGGGTAAAGTGTTGGGAGGGTCTTTTTTAATTTTAATCCAGGCTTTAGTCACTTTAGCTGCAAAAGTCGGCTCCACTTCTACACAATCCTGGGCTGCTGGTGAAAGCAGTAAAGTTAGGGCTTTAAGTTTTTCCATAGATTTAAAGATCTCAAATAATTTCCTTGGGCTATTAGTGGCCTCGTTGATCTGTTTGTTGTAAAAGTTCTTTGTTTCCATAATGGTGGATTTATAGAGTTTTTCTAGATCTTTCCCTGCTGTGTTATTAGCATCCGAGGGGCATTTTAGCCACAGGGATTCAAATTTTCTTTTGCCCATTTTTAGCTGGCTGAGCTCTGGGGTGAACCAAGTTTGTTGTCCTGAATTAGCCTTAACTGACTTAGTTCTGAAAGGTGCTATTCTATTTAGCATGTCTGTAAGGTTAGACACTTCTGTCTCTCTTTCCTCTGGGCAGCCTAAGTGCAGCTAAGGACTCAGGGACTGCGGGCTTGGGCCTTTGACGCAAACAGGGACGGCGTGAGTTGTTAAGTTTTTTTCTTTCTCTTACGACCGTCTTCCTGCACTTTTTAGTCTTTACCTTCTGTGCTCATTGGTACTTGGGGACTGCAGGCTGTGGTGGCCTTTGACCCAGGTGCCAAGGTCATACTCATACCCTGTTGCATATGCATGATCTACGAAGTTCGGCTCAAGGAGCTGTAATTACCAGCTGCAAACAGGTTAAGAGTACTGAAATGGGCAAGAAGTCTCAATGTATCGAAAAGGAGGTGGCAACTTCAAGCTTCTTTAAGCCTTATAAGACAGGAGGGGGTATCTTTCTCCCTCCCCCAAGCATTTATCCAGTGGATAATCAGTCACCGAAGGGGTCTGGCTTAATGAAAGAATCAGAAGTTCCCAGATATAAAGGAAGTGAATCTACCCCAAAAGACCATCAGATTCGGGCACTATTTCAAGGAAACCTGGACTATACTTTATGTTTTATCATTTTTATTTTCACCAATACAGTTTGCAATACAATTAGAAATAAACAAGCTTCATAAAATTACAAACCTGGTCACAAGATTGAGTCCAAAAGAGAAGAAAAAGAAGACAAAATCATCTTATAATGCATAACACAACATAAATAAGGCGAAAAAGTAGAAGAGAGAAAATTGAAAAGAGACCAGAAAAGGAGAAGAGAAAGAAACAGAAGAATATCTAACTGTATCATTTGGTAGTACAATTTATAAATAATCAATAAACACATCCCCACGTAACATGGCATGATCTTGGCTAGCATAAGAGCAAATCAGAATACATTTCAGGGTAATAGTGAATTTGGACAAAACACACCAGCATATTGAGTCACCATGAGACTTTAACTATACACATTGAGAAAGATCCCCCATATGTCCATAATCTTTTCAGTCTCTCTTTCAATTTGCAAATTGCCTTTTCATAGGTGGAGATCATAAGCAACTCATCCACCCACTCATCGATGCAAAAAGAGCTGGACAACTTCCAAGCCCTAAGGAACCACATTTTCTTTCTAAAGTCAACATCCTCTAACAATGACAAATCACCCAGTACTAAGAGAGACGCAACCATTGGAATGGTGCAGCTCAACACCAAACCTAATCTCTCACAAACTCCCTCCCAGAATACCTTAGTCTTGGGACAGAACCAGATCTGATGACTTAAGGTACCTCTTGCTTGTTTGCATTTCCAGCACAGATCATTTTCCAACAAGTGTCGCTTAAACAGACGCCCTGGCATCCAAAAGGCCCTAAATAGAAGCTTGGTTTGCGACGCTCTTAAGCCCCAGTCAATGCTCACAGGCCTCACATTACCACAGCAACGCAGCCAGCATTTTTGGTCAATCACTTCACCCAACTCCTCTGTCCAGGCATTCTCCATCTCTATGTTCCCCTTATGAAATGTTCTCAGGACCTTGTACATAGTTGCGGCTGGGTGAGTAGCATGTTTGCATGTCTCTAAAGCTGCCCAAGCTTTTCCCTGGACTGCCAATTGTGTGGGATCCATGTTCACGGAGATGATGCTCTTCAGCTTTCTATACTCTGCGTAGGTGCATTCCGTTAGATCAAAAGTGCGGCAAATTTGTGCAAATGGAATCCGTTCCTCATCTTCAGTTAGGTCTGCAATATATTGGATCCCTGCTAGGAACCATGCTGTCCAGAATAGCACTTTTCCATGTGGCTTCAAAGCTGGATTGAGCCAGATCGAAGCCTCCGGGAATAAGAAGGGATTGGTTCCCATACAGTTAGACAGGTCACACCAGCACTACTTCAAAAACGCAGTCAGTGGATTTCGCCTTTTGGAATGTTTTGACACTGTAGACAATAAGGCCTTGGGGGCCAAATGAGACGATGCATTACTTTCTCTCAGTATGTCAACCGTTGGCTCCCCATCAGTGTCGATAAATTTACATAGATGCCTTACCGTGAAGGCCGAATGATATTCTGATAAGTGAGGTAGATTCATTCCACCATACTACTGAGGTAGCTGCATTTTCCATAGCGCAAGTCTTGGGGGTTTCCCGTCCCATATACATTTCTGCATCATTCTATTGATCTCTTTGAAGTAGTGGTTTGGCACTTTGATTGGAAGCATGGAACGAAGGCAAATTTACACGAGGTGCAAGATTCATTTTAATACAATTGATTTTCCACCATGTTGACAGTTTCAGGACTCCCCATCTATCCATGTCTGACCGTAGTTTCGGCATGATCACATCTAAGTTCATTTTTGGTAACTTAACTAGCTCTGGCCCAATCCAAATCCCCAAATATTTTAATCTGTTTTGACACCAAGTAAACTGGAACGGACTACATGTGAATTGCATGCACAAGTTGTTGTTTGGGAGAATTTCCGATTTACCCCAGTTCACCTTATATCCAGACACAGAAGAAAATCGGTGAATGTCTTGCATCAAAAAAGGTATGCCGAGTGCTGGATCCTGTATAGCCACCAGCAGGTCATCTGCGTATAACCAGATTTTATTTTCACGGTCATCTTCTATTATTGGGAGGCATCAGATCGAAGTAATACTGCCAGCGGTTCCATTGACAAAATGAACATTAAAGGCGAAAGAGGGCACCCCTGTCTGGTACCCCTGGCAGTGTTGAATGATTCTGATATTAGACCGTTGGTGATTACACTGGCCGATGGATCCTTATAAAGAAGACACACCCATTTCAAAAAGCCTTGACAACGTCTCATTTTCTCCAAGCAATTAAAAAGAAAGGCCCATTCAATACAGTCAAACGCTTTTTCAGAGTCTAGTGATACCACAGCTGCAGCGGTCCCCTGTGCATGCCCATGTTCAATTGTTAATAGTAAACACCTCTTATTGTCAGCTGCAGACCTCCCGGTGACAAAGCCGACCTGATTATTATGGATCAACGATGGTATCACTGGCTCCAGTCTTAGCTAGTATTTTAGCCAAGATCTTACAGTCCGTATTGATTAAGCTGATTGGCCTATAATTGGCACATCGAGTAGGTGACCTGTCTTTTTTAGGTAGCACAGTTATCAAGGCGTGCCGCATAGTATCTGGCAGGAAGCCAGCGTCAAAGTATGCATTGCACACATCACACAATAGCAGCAGTGCGCTGTCAGGCAATATCCTATAGAATTCTGTGGGTAGTCCATCAACACCAGGCGATTTGCCTACACTGAGTGATGAAATAGCCCACTGAACATCTTCTATGTGTACATAACCCTCGCGAGTCCTTGTCTATTCTTCAGTTAGGCAAGAGAGTTCTGTGGAGTCTAGGAAGGACTTTATAGCCTCTGGCTCGCAGCTCAATTCCGACCTGTAGAGTCTTTCATAAAAATTATGAAACAATGTATTGATTGCCTTTTGTTGCGTTTCAAATCCCCCTTCAGGTTTTCGGATTGCAGTGATGATACGGTCACTCTCAGCCACTTTCAGCCTGTGGGCTAAAAGCCTACCGGCCTTTTCACCATTCTCGAAGTAGTTTATCTTCTGCCTAAATAAAGCATAATCTACTTGGTCCGACATGATTTTGTTCAGTTCATACTTTGTCTCCCTCAGTTGGGTTTTAACCCCTCCATCACGGCTCATGACAAATTGTTTTTCCATCGTTTGGCTTCAGCAGATAACGTCTTCATCTTTTCTTCTCTCATCTTCCTGAATCTACCAGATTTCGCCATCAGCACACCTCTGATAAAACATTTAAATGCTTCCCAAATGGTAGAGGCCGCCATGCCTTCTATCCTGTTGTTTCGAATTAATTCTTCAATCTCATCCACAACGGCCACTCTGGTTTGCTCATCTTGCAAAACGTTTGAGTTCAGCCTCAACCTTGCTGATTTGACCAAAGTACATTGAAGAGAGAGGCATAACGACACAGGTGCATGGTCTGAGATGTTGATCAGACCTATCTTGGAATTGAAACAGTTTGGTGTCACCTGACCTAAGGTCAAGAAAAAATGAATGCGTGAATATGAGTTAGGGCACTTGGAATTGAAGCTATAGTCTCTCTCCGACGGGTGTTCCAGACGCCATATATCATCCATGTGAAATTCGGCGATCAAACTCTCTAATGATCTCTTGCTTTTTTTGGGGTTTCTGGAGCAATCACTGTTAGATCGGTCAAGTAATTGATCCATCACCAGTGTACTATGACCAAGTGCTATCTAGGAATGGATCGGGCTTGATTAGTTGTGGTCTGTGGCCACTTTTAATTATCTGGTTCAAGGGAGGGACCATGTGAGTCGCTCAGTTTTAGCTGCTCGTATCTGTTCACAATTGCCAATCGATTTGCTTTTAAAGCTGTTAGTAGAAGGATCAAATTGGCTGTATAGCCCACATTGCAAAAATTGACCATCTCCGGCAGAACATTAGAGCCCTAATGGAGCAGCTTCTTGGACCCTTTCAGTTTCTGGATGCCATGTACAAGAGATGCTGGGGTTCCTAGTATTATAGTAGCCCGCTGTGAATTATCACAGTTTTGTGGAAATCGGGGATTGATTACTATCCCAACATACCAAGGGGAGGATACACTAGGCACTGGATCGTATCCAGACTTACCCAGAGCTCTGAGGAGAGTGACGCCGAGAGCGCTGAGTTCTGGCATGGACTGGCGAAGACCAGCTAGTTGCTTGTGCGCCCACGCTGGTGCGCCTGGTCACCAGATTAGTATAATGCTTGGGCCGATGGGAAATGTAGTTTCTCGCCCTATCAGCATTTCAGGATGCGGATACAGAAATGAACCAAGGGAAGTGAATGAGGCGCCAATTGTTTTAAGCACTCGGAATAAGAAGCAGTTTAGACTTCAGGTAGGATTTCACTTTCAAAAAAGATACAAGGCAATACAATTCTAGCTGACTGTTTTCAATTCAAATCTAGCGCCGACAATTAAATCTTCACAAAGCAGTGTGGTCAATTAGACGAACGTAGCTCATTCAAGACCAGTCCCAAAGTGAGATTGCGAAAACACAGCAACAATTAATGCTGCCGGCGAAGACTGGCTAGTTGCTAGTGCGCCGGCGCTGGTGCATCTGATTACCAGATAAGTAAAACGCTCGGGCCGATGGGAAATGTAGTTTCTTGCCCTATCCGCTTTTCAAGAACGGGAAAAGTAACACAGATACAGAAACGAGCCACGGGAAGTGAATCAGGCTCCTTTTGTTTTAAGCACCTGGAATTAGAAGGAGTTCAGACTTTAGGTAGGATTTCACATTCCTTCCTTCCTCTCCTTCCTTTCTCTCTTTCTCTCTTTCTCTCTTCCTTTCTTTCTTTCTTTCTTTCTTTCTTTCTTTCTTTCTTTCTTTCTTTCTTTCTTTCTTTCTTTCTTTCTTTCTGCTTATCATTTCTTTATTTCTTTTTTTATCTGGGAAGATCTGTCCCGTTCTCCACAGCAGATATTTCCTTTTTTACTAGGTCTCCCACTGCACTTATTATTATTATAAACAGGGACGGGTTATATCAGCTGTGTAAAACATCTTTCAACGTACATCACAGATGGTCTAGCAAGGGACAATTATTTTTTTGTTTCTTGTTTGGATCCTTTATGGAATGGCTTTCCCACAGGTTTTCTTGTTGCTGCCTCCACACAAGAAATCACATTAGATTACTTGTGTGTTGTGCTTTTCGCGGTTGGCAAGAATTAATATTGTGCACAAAGAGTGGGGCATGGCCTCGAGCGGCGGGAATAAAGCACCCTAGTCCTTCTGGCCTTGAAGTGGGACAGTCCTCTCCTATTCCTGAGCCTCGTGGCCCTCATTCTAACTGGGCTACTTTCTTGACTGAGCTTGAGTGTAATCCACAGAGGCGTTGCTAGGAGGGGGGGCTGAGGTGGCTATATCCCCGGGTCTTTTGGTTGTAGCCCCGGATAGAAGCTCAAAAACTACAACCGAAGGGCTATAGCTAGCCCCGAATCCAGCCAGTTCTGACATTCACTTTGCCCCAGATCTAGTCCAGACCTAGCAACACCCCTGCTAATCCACATCAGGGAGGCTTGTTCACATGCTAATGCCTGGCAGGTGTGCCGCGCGATTTCATTTCTGCCTCCCGAGGGCTTTGCAGAGGATGTGCAGTTCACACCATGGGCCTGTAGAGAGTGATAACTGAACCGCCTGCCCAGCGAGCACTTCTCATACAGGGGACACGGTGCACACAGCTCCTGCTGATTTCCACATAGCGGGGGACCCCCACTCTGCACCCCCCTGTACATAATAATAACGCAATGAGACCGGGGTGTAATCATCTCATAATAATCCAGCAGTAACAAAGAGGATGAGCGCCCGCAGCCCCCGCCTTATATGCGCTCCCCGGGCCAGTGGCCGGATGCGTAGGACCCGGGGGACGGCTACTTCCTCCTCCCCATGGGGAGAGGTGGTGGGGTGTATGTGGACCCGGGGGAGTGGCCAGAGAGACAGCCCACTATGTGGGCTGGCCTTCTAGTGCCCCCTGTGGGGGCCGGGCCAGCCTCTCAAACCCTGGTGAGGCGCTGTCAGTCCTTTTTGAAACTTATTTTTTTAGCACCATTTTACTAATACAGTTTAATGGTTCAGTAACATATAACCCAGCCCCTTCCCTTTCTCCCTCCCTCCCTTCATTCTTTCTTTCCTTCCTTAGTTCTCTTTTCTTTCCTTTCCTTTCTTTCTTTCCGCTTGTCATTTCTTTACATCTTTTTTTAATCTGGAACGATCTGTCCGATTCTCCACAGTAGATATTTTGCTTCTTTTCTAACTCCCCCACTACACTTCCTATTATTATAAACACGGACGGGCTATATAAGCGGTGCAAACCGTCTTTCAACGTACACCACAGAAGGTCCAGCAGAGGACGATGATTTTTTGTTTTTCAGTTGGATCCTTTATGCAATGGTTTCCCCCTCACCACCCCGGCTTTCTTCATCGCTGCTTTCACACAAGAAATCACAACATCGTTTTACTTGTGTGGTTTACTTGTGTGCTGTGCTTTTGTGGTTGGCAAGAATTCATAATCTGCACAAAGAGTGCAGCATTGCCTCGAACAGAGGGAATAAAGCGCACTAGTCCTTCGGGCCTTGAAGTGGGATACTAATGCCGCGTTGCATTGTTACTTGTACCCCAGGTGATTTGCACAATGTATCATATTCTGGGTTTTCAACCGGCACCCATGGGTTCAGTCCTAATATAAGCCCCAATGTGTCTTTTTTGTTTGGCCTGCCTATTGTATGCCCACTGCCCCTCCTCCCCCGACCCGAGAAGTGTTGATCAAGACTGAGAAGGTAATTTTAGAGGCCGTATATACCTAACCGCGGGAGAGTGGCACGAGTAGACCACACCCACTGCACTCTGGCAGCTCCTCCAAACCTGGAAATGAGCACTGTCAACCTGCAATCCACTAACTTCCACCAGTTCCAAATAGATGTTTCTCTATTTATTTCCGTTCGGCTATTACCGCCCCGAGATGCAAAACTATTACAAAACAATTGAGGGCACCTCACCTTGCTGTTCATGTGTCTGATAGAGTCTCTCTCTTGGCAGGGCTGCCACTCAATGCCCACGGCGGCAGGCTTCAGCCAGTGCAAGGCAGGCCATGGATGGTCCAGAAGAAGAACATATGCACGAGGGCACGTGTGGTGCTAATTGCCGGGTGCGGCCTGAGGCCCTGCGCACGGCACAGCACCCCACACCCATGCCCACACCCGACCCAAACATCACGGCGCCTGCTGCCTGCTGGTGCAGTGCTAAGAGAGAGTGCTGGGTTGTTGAGACAACGAGAGAGAGAATAATACATACTGTATACAAAAAATGTATAAGTGCTTATTGCTGTCTGGGGCATTTGCCTCTCTAGCATTCACACATTATAGGAAGTGCTAGCCCTGAATACCCCTAGACCATATTTTGTCCTTTCTAGTCCCACCGGGGAATTGCTAATTTCCCTATGCCGCCTGAACCATCTTTCACTCCCACTACTCCCCACCAGGGTCGCAGTTGCAACCCCTGAGGTATCCCTTGCTACCCCTAAAAAAAAAGAAAACAATCTATTTTTTTTCTTTTTCTTTTTAATTTAAGATCCTGGGCTGTGGCTAGCACCATGTGGCTCTTAACGTTTGGAGTGACTGGCTTTCTTGTTCAGGCCTCTTAAAAAAACAGGGGGTTCCCTAAGTGTAACACCTTGAGCAGTGACCCTAAATAAGAAAGAATAGGAATAACAAATAATTTGTCTTTCTGGAATTCTATACAATAATTGCCAGACTCATTAAAGGTTTATTTCAGGCACGCTTGAGGGAGTGAGTCACTGATTTAGTCTGTTCTTAAACTCCTCAACTCAGCCTTTCATCCTTCCGAGGATGATAAATGAGTACCAACACAGGTTCAGTGATATTGTATGTATATTTGTTCTATATAAAGTGCTTAACCGTAAGTGCTATATAATAACACATCATTATCATTTGGCCTTGCACATCTGCTTGCATTAACAGTAATTTGGTAATATGGGCCTATACACGCTGACATTAACGACACATATGGTGATCCATTCTTGTGTGAAATGTATATCACATTATAGTGATATCGTAACCAAATTTCTCGTAGTGCACTTAGGAACAATACAATGTGATGCCACTACCTGTTTTGTCAAGGGGTGAAAGGTCGTGATCCATCAGTTCCCATGATGTCACATCGGGGTGGGTATCAAATGCCATCACTTCCTGTGATGCCATCAGAGGTCAAAGTCGTATGGCATCACGTCCGCTACCCCTGACATTTTGGTGAAATGACGTCCCTGCTCCCCACTTCCCTGAACTGGCCCTTTACTTCTAACCGGAGTCCATTTCAATCCTTGTCCTGCTCACCAGCATTCACCTCCTCCGGCGCCCATGCCTGATGACCTAGTCCTGCTGGCAAAACAACCCTATGGTCCTCTCTCAGATCCACCTCACTCATGCCCCCAAAACCCTCCACCCACTCCTCTACTCCTACCACTGCCCAGCACCAGAGGCAACAACTACAGCATTGCATCTGACCTGGATTGCTGCATGCCCAACCTTGGTTCTCTGCCCAGACATGGCTATGCAAACCCATGCCCACACTCCTCTTTTTTTATAATTCGTTTTTATTGACATTTCGTCAACAACTTTGACACGTATCACCTATGTGTTGAGAATAATGGAATTAAATATGAGAATTATAAAAAAGAACAACCTAGCCCATAATGTACCCCTCTGGCCACAGCTTTTTCTATCGTCCCTTCTTCTACAATGAAAACACATCAATGTACCGCAGGTGTGGGCCATTGCCTATATTATCTTACATCCTTCTGTTCAAATGGGTCATCGTCCTTTCATTTCCAACTCTCATACACCTTTTCAATACTAACAATGTTGGTTCCAGGGTCCCCAATCTTGCCTGTGTTTCAGCAGACACTTCCTTTTTCGGTACAGCACTTCAACCAAAAGCCTGATTCCCTCCACACCTTCTTTCCAGAAGAAGAGATTCAGAGTCATGTTGTGACTGATCAACTTCCGGGGCACCAGTGGTCCAGGGATGAGTATCGGTTTCTAAACCATCAATCACCCACACACCTCTAGTACACCACAAGGGATCTGAACAGATTGGAAATACAAGTCAATTATAAACCTTCTTGTCCAATTCTGGTAACGTGGACGGAACAGCAGGCTTATCTACGCAAGGTTGTGGATGGTTGGTTAGTTGCAACACAGCGAAAATACAATTATTAACCAATGATTAAAGGGACTGTCCAGTGAAGGTTGTATAAAAAATATCTACTTTATTATTATCACAACACACATTTCTAGCACACTACAAACTACAACCCACACTGTAAAGGAATGCAGAGGACAGGCAGTTTCAAGAAGGAAAGGGGATGCACTCTGGATACAGACAGGAGGGTAGTCGGTAAACTAATTATTCGCAATAGTTCAAGGATACTTGGTTTCAGCACAAAGGGAGCAATGGGTACTAAAATGTCACTAGGGACCTTCGGAGAAGGACCATGGGTACGGAACCGCAATGAACCTTCTGCTTGTAGAGGTTCTTGGTTCTCGGCAGTGTAGAGTCAGTTTCAGAGCACTTTGCAGCTTCTGTAACAGAGTTCAAGACGGGAGACAGCTGCGGGTATCAGGTGGCAGGCAGTGTGGCGAGGGAGACTGGATGGATGGCTCCAGACTGGCCTACATGGCAGCTCAGGGTCAGGAATCCTTGTCACAGTGCTGTTCGGCGGGTCTGAAGCACTGGTCAAGGCATTTCGGATGACGTTGGGGACTGCGGCATGACAACAGTCAGTGGTGCAGTCTGTTGCAGCTCGAGGGGCTCAACTGGCTCATCAATGTCCTTCAAGGTGGAAATTGGTTGATGCCAGTCGATGCACTCCTCGTAGCTTCTTCACTGGGCTTGTGTCGTCCTTTAAGGTGGACAGCCCAAAGAGGAGAGTGTTGCAGGCAACAGCCTTGTCCTTGATTTGGTTCAGAGACTCTCTGGCACTTCCCACCTAGGAAGCTTGCTGCAGAGCCTAGCAGGGAATGCTGTGTGCTGGCAGGGTACCGGTTCTAGAGCTGCTTGCAGGATCCTCTGGATTCAGTATCTCCCTCCGCTCCCTGAGAGATATTTAAGAGAGGAATCTTGCTTCCCTCTTGGAAATCCTGGCCTTCCTTCACTGGAGGAAGCTGTAAGGCAGATTGTACCTTCAGACAGGGTCCAAATGAGTTCTTGTTACTCCTTGCAAAGTCTTCAGATGATCTGCCAAAAGATGGGCTCAACCCTCTTTTAAAGCCAAATGCACCCCAGTGATTGGTGTAGGCTAAGCCTACCATAATGAACCAATCCTGGGTCCCCACCAACAATCTTCTGTTATGCGTGAGGTCATAACCAGAGTGCTTTGCAACAGGAATGGTAAAGGGGTGTAAACATGTACTACTAAGCCCCACCCATCTTCCTGTCTGTTGTGCATCAAAGTGTCTCTCTGGTTAATTGAGTTCGCTGTGGTTCCTGATTAAAGGAAGGTCTCCCTTGAAGTTGTGGTGAGAACAGACTTTCTGTCGCCATCAAATCACATACTCTTACCCTCTGAATGGGGTCCCCCTGCAGGGGTTGCCTACTGTAAACACGTGTACCAGACATGACAGCTCACTGTTATTGATACTAAGAGGCGGAAGCTGGCTTCAGGTTGACACAGATGCATATCAAAGGTGTTGGGGTTTCCTGTCTTTTGTTAGCCCTGTGAGCAGGCCTCTTGTGGGGCTGCTTAAATTAACTCTCATCAATATGCGTCACTGCCACCAGCAGGGCCAACAAAGGATACAGGGTATCCATGGAGCCTTTGTTATTTAACTAGGCTAGCCATGGCTGCGGGAAGGTTTTGCCCTCCCCCTTTCGAGATGCCATGATGTACTCCTGGGTGTTACATTCCAACTAAATGTGACAAGGAGGACTGTGCCTCTAGGCTGTGTCCACCCAGAGTACACAGGTCTATGAGTTTGTCATGCAGTAAGCATAGAAAAATGTGTGCAGATTAGGCCCACACATTTTCCAGAGGTTGACCTACCCTCATACAATTTCATGTAAAATGTCAAAAAGCCCAGGTGAGTGCACATCCACCGTGCGGGTGGTCGAATTCCTCATACATGTCCTTTTGCCAGTGGACCACAGTATCCCCTTTGCTTAGTATGCCTTGTGATGCCAAAGTCTGACAAGGCTCTCAGTAGGATTAATTTAGGGTCTGCTTTGAGAAGTCACATAACCACTCCCATCATTTGCCCAACTACCCATAGCCAATGACGCTGGCTATCTCTCCACACTCCGGGAACCTCAGGACCCCATAGAGTTCTTAGACTTAAGGCATAAGTTGCCCCTGATTTTTCACATTACGTGTAGTCTTTCCTTTTTCGAAAGGTCAGCTATTACTTTTCAGAGGGTAGAGATCTGTCTAGCTTTTCTTTCTTTGCAAAGTTTATTCAGATTAAGCATCCATCAAACACAAACATCAAATACAAATAAAAAAGATTAACTATAATTGGTACATAGCACGAAAGAATCAAGAAAAAGCAGTCCAATCATTGACAAAACTTTTCAAGAATAAGTAAAAACCATATTATTCAGTACAGTTAAAACTTTAATCATTCCCTTAAAATCCTCTTTCTCAAATGCATAGCTCTTTTCAGGTAGGACAAAAGTGCCCAAGCAGTCTATTCAGAGTCTGCCGTTAGAAGGAAGTGTAGAGCCGGCCTATAAAGGCTGATGTTAGTAAGCTTGACAACCTGCAAGATAGCAGACCTTCTAATGTCCCCATATGCTGGACAAAATAATAGGAAATGTTTTCGGTCTTCCCTCACTGGCCCATATGTTGGGCAGCTTGGACCGTCAGGGCAGCCAGGGCACTTTGCCCCTTAGCTGAAGGCAATCAAACCTGGCCCGTGTTGTAAGCCATCTGTCCTTCTTTTTCGGGCCCAACAAGAGGTAAGGTTGAATTTCGGACACCCTACTTATCAATGCTTGTTGGCTTACAGAGAAGGTTGCTCGTTCCTTGGTATCCTGCTTTCCCCGTAGCCCCCGATGCACTGCCTTTTTGTAAACTCTCAGTTGCATGGGTGACAACACCGCCTATGGGGGGAACCGGGCCTGGATGTTACTTGAGCACAGGGACCCCTGCACGTATGCCAACCATGGGATTTTGCACCAATTTGCATTATCCATAGTACTCCTGATGATGAAGTGGAATAGGGTGGCATGCTTATTTGCCCATCTGCGCATAGGCTCAACCAAAAGGTACTTGGAGCGGCAGCCCATTGGACCTTCCAAAACTCGACCCCCAGTTCCCTGTGAACTGATGCAAGGGGGGTTGAGCCTGTCTAGCTAGGATTCTGTAGTCTAACGGATTCATGCCCATCAGTGAATTAGGGTGTACATCAAGGTTCCCCTAAATGTCGCTGTCACAGCATGTCTTAACGGCAGAGACGTGTAAAAAGCACCCTGCGCTATGCCGTATTCCACCTGGAATTCCTAAACATTTGTCAGCATGCAGCCTATGGAATATCCCCAACCTTCATCGCCCCTTTAAGCTTCCAAGCCTGAAGTCCCTTCAGCTTAATGACTTCTCTCGGAGCACTGTCTCTCCATAGAGGTAGCTGCGTGGTGAGTCTGCCTCTCCAGCCTACCCTGGCCATTGCAAGTCTCCAGGCTTCGACAACCGCTCTTGTGATCTGTGAAATTAGATAGTCACATCTCCTCCCGTATACCATGTCATCCACATGTCTACCTCCAGTCCCTCATGCTCCAGAGGGGTTCACACAGTCTGTCTCTGCCTTACACCCCCAGTCCTGTGCAGCACTTAAGAGCAAGGCCCAAATATAAGCCTCCAATTTCAGGTACTGAAGCCGCCTGGCCACACTAAGCTGCATAGTATAGTGAACGCTACTCTGGGTATTTTGAGTGCAGATCAGTGCCTACACTTTGGAAATCTTTATTTTTCAGAATACTGGGTCCTTTCTGGACTATGTGCAGGAATCCTGGGAAAGAGACCTTTTTATAGAGCACTGCTTTATAAAATGATGTATCAATGTTATAGGGGGGCTTTCCAAGTGTTTCATGTCATGTTCAAATCTCTTGAAAGTGGGGGAAAAAAGAGTCTTCAAAATCGACTCCCCACGCCTTCACACTTGGGCATATTGGGATACTGTCAAAGGGCAGCACATTGGGATCGCCTCATTGCCCTGTGTCGCCGGAAATAAGATGAATTTAACCCAGATCACGTTCAGTCCCAAGTGCCTACCAAATAGCTTTACCAGGGTCACCACCATCAGGCCTGTGCGTGCCCCTCTTCTTGAGGCTCCACAGTCTCTATGCGCTGCTCTCCTGGTGCATTGATTGTATTGCTTATAGCCCGAAGCTAGCTCAAGATCTAAGCGCAGTGCTTTACAACGGGAGGGTGCCAGCATTGATCTTGGCATTTTATACAGTAGTGCAGTACTGTTGGAGGAGTAAGGGTGGGGTGTTCCTCCCGCATCCTGCCGCAGCCACTTTGTGTTCCTAAGGCGCCATGCTCCTTAACCCTGTTTCATCCACCTCCTTAGCAGAGCCCCTATCCCCATGAGGCCGGTTTGGGTGGAGGGGTTCTCTTTCTTCTTTTCTCTTTTTGTACCCTTTCTGGTGTTTGTCCCCACCACTTCCGGGACAGGAAGCTGGACACTATACTTTGTTGCACCCTTCCTCGGGGTGGGAACCACAAGGCAAAGCTGCAGTTGCAACCCTCAATGAAGCTGACCATCCTTCCTAAGCTAGTCCTTCTCTCCCCTATCGTGCCCTCTGTACTGCATGTCCCTGCCACCTAACAGGAGCAACATCCTTTGCCTATACTTCCTCTTTTGCCACACATCTTGTGTGCAGTGATGCCCCAGACTGTACTTCGTTTGCCTTACATTAGTCCCCACCTCAGAAGTACGCCACCTTCATAGGGCCCATACACTCTCCAAGCCTCTGCCATTGGAATTTACAAGGCCACAGTACTGTTGATCTTACAAAAAGAGCTCTGGGAGCCATTGTACCCGGAACGAACACAGCCAAACAACCTGTTCGCTGAGAAGGTGTCCAGTTGGGAGGGTCTACAACCACATTTTAGCTCACTGTACCTTTCACAGAGGAGAAATAGCCATTTGCATATCGGTCTGCTCCGCTTCACCTCACTGAGGAGCATGGGCGTAATTTTAGGGGGGCACAAGGGTGTTTGTCCCCCCCAACTTTCATGGCACACCATTTTGTCCCCATTCATTTGGCTGGGGCACCTTTTCTTCAGATGTCATATCCCCCCCCAAACCGGCCTTTCAGAAAAGTTACTCCACTGCTGAGGAGGTCCATCAAGGCCGAAACACGTGTCTAGGGTTGCTGTTGGTACTCTTGTTCAGAGGAGATTTGTCTAGAATGTCGGTGCTGGACTGCCCAAGTGAGTGGGACCAGACTGATATGCAAATGGTTATTTCTTGTCTGTGAAGGGTGCAGTGAGCTAAAGCGTGGTTGTCGACCTTCCCGTAGAACAAGGCAATTGATCCATGTTCGTCGTCGGTGGTGGGGCTTCCATACCTGTGTTTTATTCTGTTGATAGTTCTTCTCTCAAATTGAACATCAATCACAACTCAAACTCATCTCTCCATGCTACAATGGTCCAATTGAAAGTGTGCCAATCCCTGACAGGGCACAAGGCCCGCGCAAACTTCCTGCCAACCATTCATAGCGGGAGGCACACCTCTGTGCAGATGTCGCAAACGCTACTGCCAACGACCCTGGCAGGGAGGGATGGGAAGCAGGAGCGCCAAGTACGCAGGGGCTTCGGGGCCCGGGCACCCCCCGGCAGAATGAAGTTAGGGCTGAGCCCCTCCGCCCCCCCGGCCGCAGAGAGAGACGCAGTATGGGTGGCCCATTATTCCATCCAAGCCGGGTAGAAAACGATGTTTAAAAATTGAGGGACGGATGCAAAGCAAGATGCTCTTGTTTTGCATCTGTCCCCCAATTTCTAAAAATCGTTTTGGGTTGGGTGTACTTCTACATCAGTGCACCCGGGTGCACGGATGTAGAGGTACGCCCAACCCAAAACCATTTTTAGAAATGGAGGCACAGATGCAAAGCAAGCCTGTCCCTCAATTTCCCAAAAAAGCGTTTTGGGTTGGATGTATTTGTACATCTGTGCACACCTCTTGGCAACAGGGCTTCTGTAATTGTAATACTGTTGAGGCAATTCTAGTTCATCTTAGTGGGGCTTTTGATGGGACAACATCAGCACTTCTCAGTTGAGCTGCTACACTCTTATTGACAAGGCCCAGCACTTCTCAGCAGATTTATTTATTTAAATTTTAATTGGTTATTTATTATGCACATAATACCCAGAGGTTTCTAAGCGCAGACCGAGGGATTGAACCTGTGTTCCTCCATGTCCTCTTGCTTCCAAGCCGAGTATGTTGCCCCTGAGCTATCCTCCCGAGACTCTGAAGATCTGAAGTACTTTTAATGATAAAGAACCAGAACTATTGAGCAAGTCTGATATGATCTTCATCATCATCAGAATAACTCAACACTGTCGTGGTTATACAAGAGCTAATATATTTAAATGGATGGAATTACTCAGAATGTAGCAGCACTATTCAATAACCCAAAGTGCTTAAGCATAGTTAATGTGAAAATACTAGACTTCTCACCATTGGGACAGTACTGCCACTTCTCACAGAGGCTTCTACACCTTTTATGGGGCAGCACTGATCCAGCCTACTGGACAGCTTCACTTTTAATGTCACTTCTCAATAGGGCTGCTATACTTCAATAGGAAATGACCAACACTACCCAGCAGGGAATTGCAAACTCTTGATGCCACCGAAGCAGCACTTCCACCCACCACAGCTGCTTTATTTTTAATGGCAGAGTGCGTGTACTTCTCAGCCGCTCTGCTTTACATTTAAACAGACCAAATTGTCATTTCTCAGCAGCACTGCAACACTATACCAGTGTGTTCTGTATGTTGAGTGCTTCTTCACCACCAATGTGGGTTCATGGCACTCTCCCAGTGTCTAAATAGTAGATCTGGCTACATTCAGTAGGCAACAGGCATGTCCCGAGCTGCCTGCTGTACATAAGCTGCCACTCAGAATGTTGGAAGCCGTAATGGGGCAAGGGATAGAAAGCTTGAGCCTGTAGGATAGTAAAATCAGCAGGGTCTTAAAACCTGCTCACGCATTCTGGAGTGAGGGGCCATGGGGCAAAATTAGCCTGATCCCACATACAGGGGGTTGTTACCCCTTTATCTCTACTTAATGAAAGAATGAGCTCCCTCAGACACAAGTTATCACCACTGCACACACAATGAATGAATATGGTATGGATCTATAGATCGAGAAAACTGGAGTAAGAATTCAGAGTGTTTTAACAGAAATATAATTGTCTTCCCAGATGGGAGACTGTCTCCATTTATATACATGGGGTCACTGAGATGACCAAGAGTGAGATTACCAGCAACGGGTATTCTATGCTCCAAGGAGTGAGGTGCCCACTCAATATATCACACTGTTTAAAGGTGTGAGACCCATCCTGAATGCTTGCCCAAAGAGCCTTGGCCAGAGTTTCACACTGAAGAAGTGAGCATGTGATCCGGAGTCTGCAGCCCACACACACGCATGGGATTCCCATGCACCCACTTGCAAGATTTGCACCAAATTAGTGAGATTGTGCTCCAAGGTAGGAGGCACATGCATAGTCTTTGCTCTGAGGTTTGACACACTCAAAGGATGGAATGGAATTTCGTTCTCCCATCCTAGTTGTGTTGCTCTGCCTTTTGAGGGCTACTACAACCTGGATGATTATAGAGGGGTGGAGTTGGGGCAGTGATGGTCTACTGGAATGCAACTGGATGGTTTAAACCTCCTTCTTACTTGACTTTAGTATGTGCAGTACATGCTAGCCAATCAGGGCTGGACTGGGAACTAAAAGAGGCCCTGGAAATAATTACTGGGGACCAAAAGAGGCCCTGGAAATAAAGTTCAAAGTGGCCCCAAATGACACATTTTCTGCAAGCCCAATGCTTTTCCTATGAGAAAATTTGGAAATACCACAGAAAAGAGGCCCAGGGTGCAGAGGCCCACCGGGAAATCTCCAGAGTTCCGTATAGGCCAGTCCACCCCTGTAGCCAATGCTTCCCTTGTTCAGCGCTCTCCCTCCGACCCCCTCGCAACAAGTTGGCGACAACGTGCAAATGCGGTCATATAACCGCTGGTGATGTCACTTCCTATATTTGGGCACCCCCCGGGAATTTCATAAGTCGGCTCCCCTGATGGGAAGGGTGAGGCCCCATTCCAGTGGCATGCATTTGGCTGCATGACTACCTGAAGATCATAGGAGTCAATAGGACTAGTGTGAGGCGGGTGAATGAGGGCTAGCAGTCCAAACAGGAACCGCAGGAGAGTTCGCATTTTCATTTCAGCTCAGGCTCTTATCGTATGCAATGAGTACACTTTTAGCCTTGCCTAGACCAGCTGCCCCGGGCCGTGATGCTGCATTAGAACTTAGATAATGGTCCCACACTAGGAAGCTAAAAAAAAACTCGCTCGATGAAGACTCTTTAAATGGTCTTCTTGGCTTACAAAACACTTGTGCAACCGATATCTCAAATGTCTCCTGGTAATTGCTTCCGGTCGCTCCCTCCCGTATTCTGTGTTTGTTTTTCAGTCCTTTGTGAACTGCCTTGAAACCGAGCTCCCGCGAGTACAGTATCCGTTGACTCTTCCCTGGGTGATGTCAAGGGCTGAAAGGCGAGCTCCCTGCTCCGCCCTAAGAATGACCCCGCAATCGGCGCGCGTGCTCATGGGAAACCCGGCCTCTCCATGACAAGCTGGCCTGCCAACCCAGTCTGCCAACAAGGGCATGGCGCAGCGTTCCCTGCCAAAGGAGCGCAGGTGAAAAAGTCCATCCAGACATTTAGAGAAAAAAAAGTGTGCACAGTGCGCTCATCGGGGCGTGTCTGCGCCCAAAAAGATGCGCCGTAGCCGGAAAGCGCGTTTGAATATGTATACATCCTAGACGTACACTTTCTAATGCACGCCTTTACCGCCTTTGCGTAAATCAGGGGGCATGTCTGCACATTTTAAAGTGCATTCTGTATTTGAAAATAGGATGCACTTTAAAATGCACAGAAAGCAAACACATTGAGGGGTGCGCATTGCATGAGCTTTTAATGATTTTTTAAAGTAGCGCAACCGAGTTATGGCTTGTTTCTGTCCCACTTGCCTTTCTATTCCTCGAACAGAATAGCATTTTTTTTCTCTTTAGATTTTAACAAAAAGGCTGTTTGAAGGCCTGTGACTGTGAAATGCGTGGGTGCTGGGCGCCAGTCGTACACTAAGCTCGTGAGCACACTTCTGATAGTAATGTGTGCAAGGGAGCTGGCCAGCACTCGGCACATCCCTTGCACTCTTGTGACGTCTAACCACATGAAAAGCCCAAGTCACCTCAGAGATGACCTCCGACCCGCGCATTACTGTAACTAGCGCAACTCAAAAAAGCCCATCCCCTGTTCGTTTTTTGATTCGCGTTAATTTCTAATAATTTGACCCAAAGGCTCTAAACTAGATCATGGCGTGTTCTTTGTTATGCGCAGTTGGCAAGTTCTTTCATGTTATCCACAACTTCTTCCGCGAGTTTTGAAGGCAAAATGGGGAATAAACTTCCAGAATAGAAAGTTCTAATGATTGGACTATCGAGACTGTTTGATAATGTCACATATGCCATGAGGACTCCTAGGAATTCATTTGAATGAAAATGAGTAACTTGGTGGATTGGAGCCGTTGCATACGTAGGTGGCTGCTTGCCGCCAAATTTTCGTCATTTGCACGTCAGATTGCAAAAGAGCAGGGCAAAAGGCAGCATACCTGGGTGCCGTGCAAAGTGAGTAAACGCTGCCTGCCATGTTTGCAGCATTTACTTTTAATTGTGAGCGCTGCTTACCATGCATACATGGTAAGCAGTGTTGACAATTACAATTAAACCCTCCCGAACATGCTTGCACGTCGTACAGGGTTTCATTGTAATTGTAAACACTGCGAGTATGGCAGGCAGTGTTTACAATGGATCCAAGTAGAGAAGAACCGCCTTCAAACCTTTGCAAAACAATACCTCTTTTGTAGTGACACCAGCAGACAAAAGAGGGGGGATAGTCCTGTGGACACGGGAAGCATATAAGGCGGAGGCAGAGAGACACCTTAACAACTCCAATTTGTACAAGAGATTGGAGCAGGACCCAACACAGAGGCTAAGGGAAGAAATCAATAGTCTGACATCTCATGTGTTCATACAAGGATGGATAGATACCGATGAACAGACTTTTCTTACGAGGTCATGTGTCACCACACCAGCGTTTTACATCTTGCCAAAGGTGCACAAAAATAGTGCAACACCACCAGGCAGACCTATTGTCTCAGCAATTGGCTCAATTTTGGAGCCCTATCCATCTATTCTGATTTCTTCCTAAGACCATTCGTTAAAAAGATAGATGAGATCTTTTGTCAAAGATACTACAGAAATGATCAAGATCTTGGAAACAATCAACATCGGTCGATATGACTGGCTTGTGTCTGTAGACCTAGAGGGTTTATATACATGTATTCCACAAATGGCCAGTGTAAATATAATAAAATATTTCTTGGACCGATGTATTATAACATCAAATCATGTCCCCACAGTATTCATACTCATGGCACCAGTATGGGGGTGACTTTCACTCCAGATATTGGCAATCTTTACATGGATTCTCTAGAACTCAAAATCATCTACAGTGTATACAATCCATATAGTTCAGAAATTGGGAGCTGCCATCGATATATCGATGATGTTTTTATAGCATGGAAGGGCACCGAGCACCAACTCCTCTCTTTTTTGCCCTGCCTTAATAACCAAGATCAACATATCAACTTCACCATGGCATACGACCTGACCAACATGACTTTCCTGGACATACTAATCTAAAAATCAGGAGAAGGATTTTTGGAAACCACACTTTTTCAAAAACCAACTGATAAAACCACCTTCCTCGAATATGAGAGTTTCCATCCCTTAAGCCTGAGGAACAACCTACCAGTTACGAGTATGGAGAAATTGCACCTCTACTAGGGAATTTGAAAAACACAGCAAAGACCTGACTATGCGCCATAATCAACATGGGTATACCCTAAAATAGTACACACTGCACACAAGCGAGCATGCCACACCAAAAGGAACAATTATTTAATTGCAACTTTAGTCTTATAAGTAGCAATTTAAGAAAAACAAGCTTTAAACATTGGAATATGGTACAAACAACAGACCTCTAGCCTACAAAGCCAAGCTTTGGCTTTAAAAGACAGAAAAATGTGAAAGACGTACTGGTACACACATATGAAAATCCAAAAAAGAAAATTACTACACAGACTACACTATGGGATCCCCCCCCCAGTAGTGGGCCATTTTAGATGCAGCAACTGCTCTGTGTGCGGCATGACAAAAAACATCAAAGAACTAGACCTTTATGGCCTTAATTGGAGCCTCAATGGGACAACAAACAGTAAGTCACAATGGCTCATTTATGGATTTAAATGCCTGTGTGGCCTAATCTATGTTGGTAAAACCAAACGAGAAGTTAAACAATGAGTTTGTGAACACCGGTCATGCCTTAAAAACAAACTGGACAAAAAACCGATGGTGGCACATTTTGTGCGTTTAAAACATAACCATACAGACATATTTTGGTTTGTTATTCAAACCGTCCCAGCACACCCGAGAGGAGGCGATTGTGACCTTGTACTAAGAAAGGCAGAACAAAAGTGGATACTTAAATTAGATACACTAAAGCTGGCCTCAACAGCAGCATCGAATGGGGTCTGTTTATGTATTAGTGTAAGGCACTAGAAAACATAGCGCAAATTAACACAGCCTTCTACTCCAGCCTGCTTCATTGCTTTAGCATCCGACATTTTTTTTATCACAATTGAGCCAGTTCCTATTTATATGTAACACATTTGACAAAGCCAGAGGTACAATTGTTGGGGGGTTTAAATGGATTGGTTCCCCTTTGCACTGCCACATTAGTATATGGTTGAGCCTTGTAAGCTAGGGAAGTGCCCGCCCATACCATTGTACATATTGAAGGTGTTGCCTGCTTCAAATAGGGCCGACACATGAGGACGGAGGCCAGGCATAAGAAAGAGGACTTTTTCCTCAAAGGGAGCTAGATTTAATAAGTGCCCACCCAAGTAATAGAAAGATTAATGCCCGAAATAGTGACCGACTTTCTTTTGCACTATCATATTAGTACTTGGTCCGGGTTATGAAAATCAGGGCAGAGATCTTTGACAGCATTGCACATACTGAAACGTTTTGCCTGTCCCAAAATGGCTGACATATGAGGACATAGAACAGGCACAAGAAAGATAACTGTGTGTTTTCTCCATAACGACACACGCGTATGAAATAAGCTCACATTCACGCGATCACACAAGTAAAAGGAAGATGTATGCTGAAAGCTTCAGTTTTGGTGAGTAAGCGTTTGCAATTTACTGCCGTGTTCGTAAGAAAGATAAAAAACATTGCAGTGGCATACATGAGAGGACCTTTGTTTGGCCACCATTGCCTTTAGTATTTAAAAAACTGTCTATTTAGTGTCACGATTTTCACCAATGGGCTTAAATATCTTAAGGCGCATACATTTCCATTATGCATATTTAGTTTTGGCGCCCATCTACTATGATTAGTCGTGGCGCATTTGTCAACGTTTTCACTCACCAGCACTCTCCTTTTTCCTTCAGCAGTGTGACCAGCAAGCAAGCAGTGGCACACTTTCTTTAGGAATAGGATACTATCTTCGCTCGCCCACTTACTAAGCATTAGCTCCAGTCCTGTAAACCTTGTACTGCATCATCTAGGTCAGTGGCATATGGTTGTTTCATACTGTCTTGCATGTTGGTAGTAGTATAAAGCAGACAATTGGTTCTGTCTGCGTCACACTCATTTTTTTAATGGAGGAAAAAACATTATGCATTTGTTATAAATCTAAACAACTGACAACCAATACCTGGGGTTGAGCAGCAGTGCCGCTTTCGAAATTGTGATAAAAGCCATAGGTAATGTAATTCAATAAAGAATGGTGTTCAGCATCTTTTTTGAAGAAGAAAGAAAACATTTGAAATCTTCTGCATAACGGACAAAAGATTTCAATGAAATCCCTAGTCGCAGTTGGCACTAACATTGAGGTTAGTACACCCTCCAACCTGTTACAGACTACATACCGCTTGTAGTCTGAACACCATGGAGTTAAATATTAAAATAGATTCATTCTGTTCTAAATAAGCAATGCAATGGTGTATCTCTATTGTTTTTATAGTGGTAATGAATAGTTGGGGATATCCAAGATCGAGTTCTGTTTTAAGCAAGTTTAACGTCCTGATGAAGGCCTAGCAAACAACACTTTGAGAACGCCAGGAATAGGTGTATCTTATTAGAAAGGCCGAAACACACGTCGACAGATGGCTAGAGATTATTTCTTGTCTAGAGTCCTGTTTTATTTCCCAGGGGACCATTGTAATAATCTAGTCTTTGTCCATAGTATAGAAAATGGTGTACGGATATGTTTTTGAAAGTCAACATGTACTAACCCCTATGTAACCCCGATGCAAAAAACAGTTTTTTAGAATGTGTATGTTGTTTATTGATTAGCTTGATGAGATAAGTATGTCCTATTTTGTACAATTTATGTGAGATACTAACAAAGAACAATGAGGTTTTAACAAAAATGGTAATTAAAGAATAAATATGAAATATGTTTTATACAAATGTTACTCCGGTGTTAAATGCTGTTTATTGAATAGAGCTTTTCAGGTGAGTGATCTTTTCACTATTGATGTGATAGTGTAAGGGAGGGGTAAACGATTGCCACGCCTTACTTAGTCTGCCTGCTTTATGCTGGTGCTGAGCAGACCCCATGAAAATCCATTTTTGCGCAAGCTGGCAAGCCATTTGCAAAACTGCACAACCTGCCCCTGAGGCCATGAAGCAAGCCAGGTGGCAGCCCATCACCTGAACAATATGTGACTTCAATGCCACTAAACATGTGGTAGATGAGGTCACACACACACACACACACACACATATATACTGGAGGTATCGGTGTGCCTCATGCCATGATATACTTCAGGGACCTGCAAAAATGTGTGCAGCATGTTGTGGGGTACATTTACCAGCCCAACAGAAATCCCTGCATCACAAAACTCCACGTTAGCAGTTACAAAAATAATGGCTGTGCTATGTTGCTGAGCACATATGGGGCGAAATGGAACATAGAACACCCCGAGAATGGCTGCATTTATTTTCTTCATGTCCACCAAAGAGAAGAATTCAAAGGCAGCCTGGTTCAGCGCTGCTATGCTGCCAGCTGAAAACTTCCATTTCATTTAAAAGAACTTTGCACTGCTGCTATTTCCATCTTTCAACATTACACAGTTTGGTTCCAGTAAAACACAGCCATGCCCATCTATATTCAGGATGAACACCATCAAATGAGGGCCATTCCCCTGTGAAAGGCATTGTTGGGTCAAGGAAAATCTGTGAAGAGCAGAGAAAGTCATTTCAGTCTGTACGGCCAGCGTTTACTCTTGCAAAAAAGGAACACAGGCAGAGCTCTTCAAAAGAAGCTCTCTCTCTCCCTTTGCTTGGTGTCAGTTTCACAGAACCAATTTCTTGAACATATCCCTGTGTACCGAAATTGACCAGAGCTCTGAATACTTTCAGACAGCAAAATACGAGGAAACCACATTTTGTTAAATGGATATAAAAATAAAATTAACCTGTGTTACTTTGCCTTGCAAAGAAATGAAAGGACATAATGGATGCAACCTGGGAAAGAATACTGTAAAATGCCCAGAAACATATAGGTATATTTAACTCTGTGTATTTTATTTTTTCACAAAAAGATCTTCAACAGCCTAGCTGAGGCAGGCATTCCTGTTAAACCAGTTTGGCTTAAAGGCCACATTTCACACCTCCTCGTGATTTTGATACTGCCAGGGCAGGGGCCCTGTTCTATGGACTGCCAGGTGTGATAATTACAGGATGTCTTAGACTGCATGGAAGAGATGTTCCTAAGAACAAAGGAGGAAGCCAACTCATGTGTTTGCCTCAGAAGTGTGAAATCCCCTGCATTCAAACTAAAAGACTTCAAAGGAGAATCCATGGCAACCTCTGTGTAAGGTTGATCAGTAAAAGACATTTGGCTGGGGGGTTGGAAAGACTGCCCACTTTTGGGAACAAAGCCAGCCCATTTGATTGAAAAGACTTTTTATATTAAGACATTTATTTCCGCCAGCTGAAAATGCAGTAATGTGAAATTATGATGGTTTTTAATGTAATTTTTGCACAATTAAAATGTGACTATGTGGGTGATCCTAGCATGTGGGGGACGTGAATGGCATTGAAGGGGCATTTCTGAAGAAAGCATACATGACATAGATGTAAAAGGTGATGCAAATATGCCCGACATTAATAGGCTTCTGTGTATTTATTTAGAATTTTAGGGGAAATATTTTCCATAGAAATTGCAAAAGATTGCCAGAAGGACAAAACAGAAACGTACTGGGGTTTGTATTGGCATATTCCTTGTAAAATATGGGGTCTGCCCATCTGATTTTCAGGAGGATAACAATTGTAAATATAAGGGTTTTGTTTCATAACTGATTTTGGCAAAAGTAACTGTGGTATAACAAAGCACATCATAAAAACACCCACACTAAAACTGATGTCACTTCCCAGGGTCCAATCTGCTTACAGGGAGGTGGTCACATCCACAGCTTGACCTATCCCATCTTAGAGATATGTTCCGGTTATTTCCTCCAATATAGTAAAGATCCTCTGAGGTCATCCTGCCTATAAAAGGAGGAGACATTAAAAATCCAGGACATTCAAAAATCCAACCTTCAAAATCCAGAGATTCAGACATTCAACATTCCACATCCACCCTGCAAGACTCCAGATCCAGGCGGAACCTCATATCCAGGCAGAACCAGTTACCCAGAATTACAAAAATCCCAATAATTCAGGGAGAAAGGAGGAAAGGCTACGGACCCCTTTGGGAGAATCCAGTGACCAGACCTGTCTTTGCCCAGCTGATGCACCCCGCTGTCCACTGTGACCAGATCCTTGTCCCGCTGTCCAGAGACCCGGTCAGCTGGCCAAACTACCCAATTCAAGTGCATTTTGTAAGTATCACCCCTCGCCATTAACCAAAAAGCTGCCTACACCGCTCTGTTACCTTGCATTCTGTCCAATCCTATAAGAAATCCTATAACTACCCTGTTAACTTCTTAAATTGTCAGAATCCTCTGTGTATCCTGTCCTTAGAAAAATCTGTGTTAGTCTCCGTGTGTTAGCGCAATTCTTTCCAAATAATTTCAGTCCATTGTGTAAATCCTTAGTACTATTTTGAATAAATCTATACATTTTCCATAGAAATGAACGCCGCATGAATAGGTTAACCTTGCAAATTAACCTCCTTGTGTACCGTGTCTTTCTTTAAATATCTACCCACTAAAATATAGCAGCAGTAGCATGAATCATTTTTCTCACAAAACTGATTTTCCCTGTGAAAGTGTTTCCTTTTTAAAAATTGATTTTCCATTCACATAAAGAATCCCACACTCTCAACCATAAAGAGTCACCCTTTCATTTTAGTATCATACCTGTTAGGTACCTTGGTACCCCATCAGTAAAACCGATTTTCGATTCTGTCTGTTTAGCTCATTTCTGAAGCTGTTTGCTTGTTTTAAACCCGTGAAAACTAAGCAATTGCAATTTTGCCACGTGTGATTCTTGCTGCACTGTTTTTCCTTCCCAAAGTCGATTTTCTGACTTGTATGCATGTTTAGGACCTTGCCTTGTAGGTTGGAGGTTTTCTTGCTTCTTTAGTACAGCCACACCAATTCTTGTCTTATTCATTCAACAGCACATGTAAAATAACTATTCAGTGAATTCTGAGTGCCATTTTGCTAATTTTCAAGGGTACAATCTGATTTTGGCCTCCGATTCAAGGGTGGTAGGTTGGATTTTCAATCTGATTTTGCCTAGTATACCGGACTCCTTGCTACTCCTCTTTGCACTTGGGGACTGTTTTCTGTATCCCTTCAGTCCCCTTTCCAGCACTTTGTCAGCACTTCCTTGCACTTGCCTGTTTAATGTGTTTTATTTATCTTATTTATTCCACTTCCCATGTACTGCACTTTTCCCTCTCTCTTCCCCCCTCAAACGTTTCCTTTCCCCCTTCCCATACACTTGTGCGATCTGAATGACACCTGGCCTAGTAGGATCGTTGTCTGTCCTCCCTTTGTTCCCCCCCTTGCCTCGTTGCGCCTTGAAACACCTGTGTATAAGCGCGTTATAAATGCCATATCATATCATATCATATCACCCACACAAAGGTTGGTTAACAGGGGTTTGAGGGAGTGTTGCAAGGGGGAATGCATAGCAGTTGTCCATTTAAAAGTATTCCCAAAGGTGTTCTGGTTTTCATTCATATTTGCATTACTGTGTCTGATGTCAGAAAGTTAAATTAAGTGTATCCTATCATTTTGCTGTGTAATTATCCCCACATTGGTAATTGCTGCCCTAGATTGAATCTGTTTGATTTTTCATTTGAATTTAAAAATAAATAAATATTTCATTATTACACACCAGCCTGGTTCATGGTCTATTGCGACACTGGGAGTACGTCAAGGGAGGTGTGAGACGGGTTGGCTGCCTTCTCAAAAATAGAATCTGAATGTGATAAACCTAAAAGCGTTTTTATTGTGCGCTGCATCCGTGGCCAGTAGAAAGAGTCCTGGTCTGGATTGTGCTGTGTCTTTAAATCCGTGACAATGTACAGCACAGGCCAGTCCGTGCCTCGCATCTGGTACACAACAAAATACTGGCCTTATGTGTGGACATTAAACATCTTCCAGAGCAATGAACAAACGCATTGTGCACAAGAGGGTTAATGAAAATATAGCAGAGGACACGCATAGGGGAAATGCACACCGGTCCCAAGGAGCCCTAAGGACATATGGGGTTAAGTTAGCAATGAGTACCAGTCCCCTTTCATGAGCACATGGACTATGCGTGAGACACAGGCGGCTCTCACTGTCAAGAGTCCTGTGATATTGGACCATTAGCCATTCTGGAGACTGCCCAGAGACACACACACACAGCACATCCCGAAAGTAGAGAAGTAGTGCGCCATCATCAACACAGGCAACAGCATAGGTGACCCCATTCAGGTCATCATGGCTAAGGACTAGGCTTGGCCGAGGGGTGACCTTGAGGGGTACATATGGCCATACCGCAAAATGGACCCCATGAGAAGGTAGATGCATATTCCCACATGTCATGTACCCTAGTGCAAGATGACTTTAGCATTCTGTTGAAATGTGGAAATATGTAACATTTTTTGGTGCATGCTTAAAGTTGGCATTTGTTTCATTTACTTTCAATGCAGGTGCCATGTTATGACATATAGTTACATTGCCTCCAAGGTCCCAGTATTTTGTTGAGTTACATCTCCGTTTACCAACATGTACCATGTGATGTGCATGGTCTTATCTCAAAATTAATTGCACACCACTTCCTGCCTCCGTGCATAACATTCCCTTGTGTGTCCATCACCTTAGCTAGAGGTGCGCTAGCAACCTAAGGGGCGGGACTGTAGTTGAGGGATGGATTCTGGGCTCCACATTACCATCAGCAGAGTATTCCGGGTACATATGTGCAGGCAGGTCTCTGTGCTTGGCTTTGATATGCAGCAGGGAACATATGACTGCAATGTTGGAGCGTTACCGGAGGTGTCGCCTCCACTTGTGTGTAGGCATCTGAAGAGTGCCCTCAGGATGCCAAACGTTTGCACAACAAGAGCCGGTGTGGCACGGCGTGAAGTGTTAGAACAATCTTGGCCATGTGTATTTTAATTTGCAAAGGGTGCCGGTACCCAGGGGCCGCTTTGACCTGTGCTGCTACCTGGGGAAAGGGGAATGGTTACATACGTGTTGAAGCCATGATTGTGTGAAGTAAGAAAGGGTAGTGCTGCACAGATGAACCATCTACAGTCTAAGTGCCCACTTGCAAACTCTGTGCAGCTGTGCCCGAGGATGGATGAGTCCTGGGCATTGCCAGAGTCATGTGTAACGTGTTGTTTAGGACGATTTTCCTGCATCAAAAGGTTTGTATGAACCTTTTGATCTAAAAATGCTACCACCAAATATTCGAACACCAAAAGTTCGAACCTTTGGTGGTAGCATTATAAAAAAGAAACGGGGGCTGCAGGGTTTGTCCCCCGCATCACCCCGCTCACTATACTTCATGGTATAGTGTGCGGGGGCTGCAGGGGACACCCTTGCAGCCTTCCGTTTAAAAAAAAAAGAGAAGAAAAGGACCTTGCAGTGCCAGTTCCCAATCACGGAAGTGAAAGGGAACTGCGCTGCAGGAACCCAGCGTGAAGACAAGGTAAGTGTGGTTTGTTGATGTTGGGGGTGTGGTGGGGGTGTGCTGAGGGTGTGGGTGGGGGAGTGTTATGGGTGCGTTGTGTGTGTGTGTGGGTGTGAGTGTGTATGTGTGTTCACATGAGAAAGGTGCTAACTTTTGGTAGTTCGCACCTTTCTCATGCGAACGATTTACCTGCTGTAATTTCAGCCACGGGCAAATCACTTGGATTCGTAACGTGTATGCCATCTACTGCCACCAGGACATTGATTGGATTCTGTGTTGCCCCTTTCATTAGTGCACACTCTACCTGTGAGTATGGGCAGCACAAGTGAGACACTGCCAAAAGGTGGGCAGGTGTGACAGATTGAGTACATTTCTGTATCCGGTGCACACTAATATTCACACATTATGCTTTCCACGTGAAGTATTTCTGGTGTGTGGGGCTAAAGATCTGCTTTCTAGCAATTCAAAGCTTTGACCCTGACCCCCAAGTGCATCCATCTTACCGCACCTGTCTACCTATCACAAAGGATCTACCCCGCCACCTCCACAAGATCAACCAGGTCACCCTACGCCAACATGCTTTGTGTGCCCTTGGTTAAAAGAACTAGAGCAGGTGGCTCTAGCTTCCCCTACCTCGCACCTTCACACTGGAATGCCCTACCTCCTACCCTCCGAGGTTAGGTATCCCTCATGGCTTTCCGCAAGGCCATGAAAACGGTGCACTTTACTTAATGTGGAACTAGCATCATCAGCCCAGCCCGACTAACCTCTGATGATTTTTTGTATTTTGTGACTCCTACCAAGTGACTTGACTCTGATAACGACTATGCACACCAATGTATCAATGTACAAACTTGTAAATTACATGTCCCAGCTGTGCCCAGTCTGTAACTAAGCCCCTTGCAAGCAACAGCGCCTCGATGCCCACGGGCTGTTTGTGCGCTATTGAAATGTAAAATAAATAAATAAAGGACAGAAATTAACAGTAAACCCTAAATGTGACCGTGAAGAATTGCTGTGTGTCCCTAGCACACTAAACAAGATTAGACTCTTCAATAATTTATGTGAAACATAAAGTATCTAATCAAAACTTAATTAATGGCAATCTCTGGATAATGTTGATATTTTGTAACAACTTCACAATATTAACAACAATCTTTGTAGAACATTTCACATTGCTCCATAACAATCTTCATGATAGTCTAAACAACATTTTCTTTAACTAAAACGTTTTATTCTCCCCAAAAATGTTTTTTTTTCAAAAAAATCTCAAGTGTCTTGATGGTTCAATGAAGTGACATCCTTTGTCACTGGTCAATCCCATTCGCCTCCCTCTAAAAATATATTTCAAAAAATGTTATAATCCCACTAGAATGAGAATGGTATAGTTATGTCCACAGATTATATAATCAGACTGCTCACTGACCCTGGAAAGGTGGAAAGTTCTTTTTGATTTTCACTAACTCTGGATTATTCTAATCTTTCTTTTCGACCTGACAATTTTCTATTGCAGTCTGACCTCGATTCTTTACAATTTCTACTATCAAAGAAACACTTTGTTGGAATATGAGGATGTTAGAATGGATTTCTAAACTCTGCTTCGGTGAACAGAAGTTTAGGAGGCCACCCTTGTTAGTGAAACCGGGAGCATTTCTGGGAAGTTAGCCAGGACAATTCAAGGAAGCTTGGAGAGCAGTCAAGGCTAGGTCGCAGTTGTAGTGGGGGTGATCTGAGGACTTGGATGAGCACACACAGTAGGATGACAAAAATTACCCTTAGAAAGTAGTATATCACAAATACACAATTTATTAGGCCCAGAACAAACTCAAGTGAATAATAGAAAACACAGTAATATCCCTACATAAACACACACTATGTAAAATATTTATACAGTCACTTTTGGTCAATGCAGTACAGTGCGGAATCCCGTCAGAACCTGTAAGGAGGAAAGGCAAGCAAACTTTAGCACATTAGCAAACTTTAGAGATGGATAACCCTAACGTTAAAAGTCCCGCCCTAGGGAGATTGAAGCCTTGTGCTCATTGTTAGATGTGCCTGTAAAAGTGTTTGGTCGTGCGTAAAGACACAAAGTTCAACATTCAAGGGGGTGGCAAAGTTTTGTTTTTTTAAATGTCTTTATTAGTTTTCAAAACAACCAACACACAGCACCTAAAGGGGGTGTCAAAGTTCGGAGAGTTTTCTGCAGTGTAGATTAGCAGGTTCTGAGAGTCAGGGGAGGACATGCTGCGCAGAACAAAACTATTCCCAATTTACGGACAGCTTTAGGAAGCGGAGACTATCCAAGCCAAGGCAAGGACCACAAGGGATCCTTTGTGCCTAAAAATGCAATGGATGAACTAGGGGCCACGAGTTTGTGTATTGATTACTTACTGCCCTTAGCTCCTGGAAAAGCTGGTCATCTCTCAGCTTAACCTTCATTCCGATTCTGTTGGATGTCTCCACAACCACCAGTCTGGCGTCAGAGCTGCCAGAAGCACGGAAACTGCTCTCCTGAACATCCGTGAAGATCTGCTCTCCAACCTTGACTCTAACATTCCCTCTGTCATCATCCTTCTCGATCTCTCTTCTGCTTTCGACACAGTCAACCATACCATCCTGCTCAACCGTCTCTGTGATAACCTGGGTATCACTGATCAGGATCTGACCTGGCTGACCTCTTCCCTCCCCGATCAACCCTCCCAGGTCCAAATTGAGTCCTTCCTATCATCTATCTCCCTCTCTACCTGTGGTGTTCCCCAGGGGTCTCGCCGTGGCTTTTCAACCAATAGCTGGCAACTCTTGCAACTGCATTGCCATTTTCTGCTCCAATTTCCAGTGCTATGCTAATGACACTCAACTCATTTTCAGGCTTCCCTCGGAAACCTCCTCTCCCTCTCTCATCTCGGATTGCCTGACTGCCATTCAAGATTGGTGTGCCGCCAACAATCTTTGCCTGAATTCCAGCAAGATGGAGATCCTCCTCATCGGCACACCCTCACCCTCCTTTCCGCTCACTCTCTAGCCGGCCTCCCTTGGCCCTCCTCCTACCCCCACCTGTGAGGCTAAGAACCTCAGGGTCATCTTTGATTCCACACTTTCCTTCTCTGGCCACATCTCTGATGTCTCTAAAAAGTCAAACTTCCTACTGAATCTCCTCAGATGTACTCTGCCTTTCCTCTCTCTCCCCCAGAGGCTCACTGCCTCCCAAGCTCTGGTTCTCTCTAGGTTGGACTATTTCAACAGCCTCTTTCTAAATCTACCTGCCTCTACTCTCTGCCCTCTGCAACTAATCCTGAACAGGACTGCGAGACTTGTCCTAGGCCTCAAGCCCTGGGATCGTATCTATCCAGCCCTGAAATCTCTCCATTGGCTCCCAGTGGGTGCACGGATTAAACTCAAAACCCTCTGCATTATCAACAAGGCTTTCTGGGCCTGGGTCCAAAATACAGAAGCTATCCCTCCGCAAATACCTCCCTTCTCGAGCTCTTCGCTCCTCTACGTCTAACTCCCTCAGGGTCAGTCGCTTTTCAAAGAAACAAGCTGGAGGTAGATCTCTGTCAACGGCTGGTGCCTCCCTCTGGAGCAGCCTCCCTGCCACTCTGAAACTTGAGGAGAACCATCTCTGTTCCGGAAGCACCTCAAGACTTTCCTCTTTGCTTCTGCCTTCGCCCACCTTCTCCCCTGCTGATCTGTTCGCTCTCGGCACCGTGCACCTGGCCTACCCTCTGCCTTCCGGGCACAGGTACCTGCTCGCCCTGCCACCCACTGTCATATATACTGGAGAGCAGTCAGGGACAAGATAGGTTAGAACCTGGCAAACTAGACATGCCTTACAGGCATCCATCACTCCCTGTCCACTATCTCACAATAAGGTACACATTACAATTGGTCCTGGCCCCCTTGGAGGAATCTGATTGGTTCAGCCACACTTCCTGTGCATCAGAGATGGTCCCTGGCAGCCTTTCAGTGAACCTTGCAACACGCTCTAGCCTCTGGGCATCGTTGGCTATATAAGCCACGCCCAAAGGCAGACCCGTGCTTCGTGTTACATCTGTAGCTTCAAGCAACATGCTCACCGCAATCCAGCTCACTCCAGCTCTCGAGTTGGACTTCAGCTACCTCGTTCTGCTTTCCAATCCGGAATCTCCGCACACACGTTCCTGAACTCTGCACCTAAGAGAAAAGGAAATACAAAAAGACAATACCTGTAAGTGCTTGCGCGTAGACCCAACTCCTGGCTCGCTCTTGCAAGCGTGCACGCAAGCTTCAGCACAACTTGCCTGAACTTCTTGGGTCCTCCCGAGCAACATTCTGAGTTCTTGCAAACTTCCTCTCTCAGCGAACTCTTCCTAAGAAACCTGTGGAGAGAGAATAAGGGTTAGACTTGCATCAGTAACTCTTTTCTTGTGCGCACTGCCCTGCAGAACTTTCCGTGACCTAAGAAAACGCGGTGAATGCTCAGAGTAGCCTAAACATTTACCCTCAGATACTCACCCATCCATGAGCTGGGAACAGCACTAGATCCAGTGAAGAAACAGGAAATCCGAACTTACCTGCAACAACACACTCGAAATCCGCTGGGTGAAGAAACTCAGTGAGTGGCAGAACAGTGATACCAGACACAGGGTCAAGTGGAGCAACTGATCCGTAGGTCCAGAGACACAGCGCCCCTGCCTTGTTCAGGATGGAGAGTTTGTCTAATAAACCCCCATGGTGAGCCAAACTCCTATCATCACACCATCACAGCACACTGTGGAGGGAGAAAGAGGGCTCTGGGTCCAAGTCTGGGTAGGCTAAGCATCTTACCTCTCTATTTGGCAGGTGGCCTGCAGTTCAACGCTAGTGGTCCTGAGAAAGCAGGGAAGGGGTCTAGAAGGCTTCATCACTCCCGCATAGACACAGGTGACTGTGACACCCACCTGAATTGCACTGGGGTCTGTATCTGTACCCATACAGTCCCCCCTTTTTTCTTCCTGCACTTATAAGACACACCCTGTCTGCTGCCTTAAACCCAGCACTTGCCACTTACTGGCTGCACTACTACGGTTTAATGGCTTTATTATTTATTTATTTTTTATTATTGATCTGTTTCACATTTTCTCTGTACTTTCCACTCCCCCCTACATGCACTTCCCCCTTTCCCTCTCCCATGCACTTGCGAGTTCTCAATGTCACTGGACCTAGTAAGATCGTGGTTTTTGTTCTCCTCTGTTCCCCTCCCTTGCCTTGTCGCGCTCTGAAACACTTGTGTATGAACGTGATAGAAATAAAATCTAAATATCAATATCAATAGCTCACCCCGGGGCCAAACTTGGCAGGTCTGGCAAGGGTCACTTGGAGCACGAATTCCCACATTTGGGTGAGCTTGGAAGAGCGCAGGTTCTACGGGTGCAGATGCGGTCCGGTTTACAACAGGAGCTGGGGCTCTTGTCACGATTGCAGGACAAAGCAAGCACCGATGCAACTGGTCACAGGGCACTTGAAGAAAGGCAGGAAAGTCGCCAGCAGCGCACAGTCGCACAGTGACGCAGGGGCACCCAAGTCTCGCAGTCTAACGCGCCCTTCTCTCTTGCGGAAAACAGGTGCTTTGCAGTGCCAGCTAGGATTTCCCAAAAGCTTGAGGTAAAACTTGATAAAACCTCCCCTGTACAGGTGCCAAGGTTTGACCTGGTCAGTCCACTGGTGGGCCAAGGGACACTTCGGAGAAGGATTTTTTACAGAGCAACAGGGAGACGTTGAGAGTGATTGGTCCCACCACTCCAAGGGTTTGAAGCACCCTGGCAGGTCTTCAGAGATCGAGC
This sequence comes from Ambystoma mexicanum, assembly GCF_040938575.1. NCBI lineage: Eukaryota > Metazoa > Chordata > Amphibia > Caudata > Ambystomatidae > Ambystoma > Ambystoma mexicanum. The sequence continues at coordinate 1,564,861,137 of NC_090929.1, read as the reverse complement.
GCAAAGCAGGGCTCTGCCGGGACAACAGCGGGCTCAGGGTGCCAACCCTCTTCTGCGTGTTCTCGGTTAGTCCTTGGAACTGCTTCCGCTCTGCTGGATACTTGTCTCCGTGTATAGGTCTATTTGGACCTATTACTGATCTAAGATTCTGCATTCAGGACCCCTCCTCATACCCACAAGTCCAGTGAGTGCTCGCACCCATCTGGCCAATGAGGAGATCTGCCCCACTCTTGCACGCCAGCAGTCATCCAAACAGGGACCACTGTGGTTCTCATGCGCTCATGCACAGCAGAAATTCTGCCACAAGCACTGTGGACTGGGACCAGACAGCCCCGGCCCACTTCCTGGGTACCTACACATGTGACATGCATTAGCCCGCGAAACACAGCAGCTTTCACGGGTGAATGCATGCCCAAATAAGGATTCTCTGGATCACAAAGACCCGGAGACAGGCCAATGCCTAAAATGGCCAAAGGAGAAGACAAAATACCTTGTGGCATGGCCATGAGGGACACTAGCCACAGTCATGTGCCAAACGCGGTAAGCACAGCATGGCTCGGTAAAAGTTCATAAAAATACACGAAAAAGCTTCTGCTGCCACCAATCTACTCCTAGGCACATTGTCCAGTTACCAAAAAATCCACAGTGGATGACTAGGGCCCAAAAACGCAAGGACCCCATTGCGCAGTACTTTAATGTATTTTGAGCAATGAAATACAGTTGCCAAGAGTGGCAACAAAGTCAAAAGACTAAGAGAAACAACGTTTCTCAGTACTGACTGACTGAAGGACATGTCAGTTTCCTCATAACAATGAGCGAAATCCCAGTGGAGTGCAGCTGAAGGTCAGGAAAGTACAGGAGGCTGCACTAAAAGCAAAAAAAGCAAAAGGTTTGGGGGGCCCACAATTATAGAGGTAAATTAGCAGTAAGTGAAATTTTCCCTAACAGGGAATTCTTTCAATCATCCAATCAGATAAATGTCACGTTATTGAACCACAAGGAATTTGAATTTGTTTAAAATATATTTTTTGGGGGGGGGGGGGCATTTTAGTTGAAAAAAATGGGTGTTTGAAATCTAATGAAGATTGTTACTGAACAATATGAAATGGACTACACAGATTGTTTTTAATATTGTGGAGTTGTTACAAAATATCAAAACTATAATTAAATACTTTATGCTTCACATAAATGACTGAAGAGTTTAATCTCGTTAAGAGTGCTGGGGACCCACAGCAATTTGTTGCTGTCAAATTTAAGTGTGACGGGACGCCTTCAGCGAGGGCGTGAAAGCCTTAGCATTTTGATTTCGAATTTCGATTGAAAAATGATGCAGGTAATTCTGTCTCTGAAGGCGAGCGCTACTAATCAGACTAGTTTTTATAAAGCTCCAGGACAAAAGCATAGTGCATTCATGCGCTTTTGCTGTGCCAGTCGTCTGACCTCTACAGCAATTGCTATGCAGTTCAGCAGCACAGGTTCAAATGTTACATGTACATTCCTGACAGCTGTTGGTACACAAAATTCCAGTGGGTAGAGGTGGAATTTTAATATTCAGCACCTCTAACCCAAAGCATAATCATTGTGTACCATAGTCATCCTGGTGGCATGCTAATCCTTAAATATAAGCAATGCCTGGTTGTGGTACTGTGGCTACTACGAGAAAAGAAGAGGGATGGGAGGCACAACAGTAGGTAAATGTTTTTTTTATAAGACGTCTCCTTGCGATTATTTAAATAGGTCAATTAATTATACTTCAGGTGCAGCAGGGTTAACCTCGAGGCCAATCGAGGTCCAAAGCAAGACAAACACAGAATACACATCGGGTGTTGCCACCCGATAGCCCTATGCTGCACTCCTCTTGGGACACAGTCCCAGGTGTATTTTTTACCCAATAGTGAAGAGGGGTCTCCAAAAGAAATGGAAATCACAGCCTACTATGGTGTATTTCTTCTTCTTCATCACAGCCTACTATGGTGTATTTCTTCTTCTTCATCACAGCCTACTATGGTGTATTTCTTCTTCTTCATCACAGCCTACTATGGTGTATTTCTTCTTCTTCATCACAGCCTACTATGGTGTATTTCTTCTTCTTCATCACAGCCTACTATGGTGTATTTCTTCTTCTTCATCACAGCCTACTATGGTGTATTTCTTCTTCTTCATCACAGCCTACTATGGTGTATTTCTTCTTCTTCATCACAGCCTACTATGGTGTATTTCTTCTTCTTCATCACAGCCTACTATGGTGTATTTCTTCTTCTTCATCACAGCCTATTATGGTGTATTTCTTCTTCTTCATTATACAGAAAAGATACACATATAAATATATGTTATTCTTTCTTGTTCATTAGATGCACATATGTGCAACAAACTAAAGTAATGTCCACCTGCCCTAGTACAATCAAGAGCCACCAAGATCATACACCATGTGGGTAGACAGCACATATATTTGTGTAACAGTGGTAAAAAGTAAACAATAAGAATCAATCACACTGTGAAATCTCAGTGTGTACAAAATGAATCAATATAAATGTTACATACAATTGAAGAGATCAGAATACATGTGGCTACTATGGTCACACAATTGTATAGCCTAAAAATGCAATGCCATACAAGTGTCAGCTATGTGAGCAGGGCTTCAGCTATGCCAGGGTTGATATGTATTAGCAATCTGGCCTGGATGTCTCCACAAATGCCCTGTGGGACAATGGCCAGGAATCTACCTTTTTTGATCCTTCTTCAAGAAGGCTAGCACCTTCCTCAAGGGCACACAAACCCTCCTGAGGACACCTCCTGGGAGTTTGTGTTTCAAAGCCAACACTGAGATAGCAAAGCCATACTCACACCAGGGTTCTGAACACTGGCGTCCCTTTGAAGTCAGCATACATTGGAAGGGAGTGGTGTTTGAAAATCCAGAGGAGAGAGGGGGCAGAGAGAGGGGTTCCACCATCTTCGTTTGTGGTGGGGCTCTATAATGTTCTATCCTCCATTTCCTACAGGACTAAGCATTCTGGGCATGACATCAAAATGCAAAGGGCTCTTGTTAAAACAGTCTGGATTGAACCCCTTGCAGCAGGCTTGCTTTGGGCAATTTCTTGCGATATTGTGCCTTTAAAAAGAGGAGGACCCCCCTCCTTCTTTGAGTCATCTTTGGACTCCAAAGGCAAGAAGAAGGAATCACTGGACTTCTGTTGGGCTTACTGCCTATTCCAAAGTCCTTCGCCAGAAAGGTGAAGACAGAAGACATCCATGTCTGAGGCAAGCTCTCCTTCCTAACCATCTCCAGGGAACATCAGTGATGAACTACTGTGGATCAAGCCCTCTTTGCTTGCTGTTGCACTGGAAACAGGACCTTTCACTAGAGGAGAGTGAGCCGCTGTAGGTGCTAGGCAAATTCTTGGAGTGGACGTACAGAACATAAACACTTACCTTGTCCTTCATACCCTTGATTGTGACTCTGTGCACGCAGAAGTCTGGAACCCTGCTTCATAGCCTTGAGATGTCTGTGAGCCGACTCCATCACGCTTGATGCACTTTGATCCACTACAGGACCTGCAGCACTCTGATTTCGGCACTCTCTGCACCTTCAAACTGCTTGCTGTACTTCGAGCCATCCAGACCTCGGCTCGAGCCATTGACACAGACTGCATCGATCAACCCAATCACCGGCACTACTTTATTGAGGCAACTGATTTGCCTGCTTATTTGACCTGTTGTAAGCCATTAACTCACCCATTGCACATGCCCACTTACCCCAGCAGAAGCACCATTTTGCACCCAATTCGACGGCCACCATGAACTGTTGGAAGCCATAGACTCGCCATCTTGAATGCCGACTCGACCCAACAGGAGCCCGCACATCAAACAGACTTAACACCGACTCACCATTGGGACCTCAAGACTCGAACGTCTCGTCATTGGCTTGACCACAGCAAAAGTGCCTAGATGCCCAGCTCAACGCTACTGAGCACCTAAAGACAAGCTCTGTACTGCTGGCTATGGAAGCTACCATTCTAAAACAGTCCCTTTATCTCCAACCACACCACAGACACATGAAACTCGCTCTGGTTTGGGCTGTCTGTGCTTAGCCACACTTCCTTCCTCCCACCTCAAAGAGCAGCAATTCTTTTAAAAGAGGCATTCCAATTTTAGGGGTAGCCTTTGGTGGTAGCAAAACAAGTGCCCTCCTTTCCTCCTTTCCCTTCCCATGCCTAGAGATTCCCCTTGAGACAATAACCCTTTCTGTACTAGGGTTTGATCCGGACGACTTTGAGGATTTGCTTCTCTTCGAACATGTTGTCTCTTATGCTTCATGTCACACATTGGGCCTCTGTGAAATGGAAACCCCCCTGTACCAAAGTGGCTGCCTGAGCCCTGACCCCATGGTGACCAGCCTCAGATGGAAGTGGTCTCAGTTAGTCACAGGTTCCAGGCGCAGTCCATGGACCCTTCTCCGTGGTCAAGGGATCATTTGGAGCTCTCCTGGACATCCTGACTTATCCAGCTTTTTTAGGGCTCCTGTGTGCCTTTCTATGCACAGAAGCTTGGACATGCTCCTAAGAACAAGTGCATTGATTTGCACAGCAAGCCGTTTGTGATAAGCCCCTCCTCATCCGCTGGCACCCCTTGCAGCTGCTAGTTATTTTCTGACCATCTCCAAAGCTAAAGAAATGTAGGCTGGTCTGAAGACCAGTCCAGTGTGTCTTCTCATTAGCACCCCTCAGAGCCTGTGACAACCCCTGCCCTCCTCAGTACGTCGAGGCCACTGCAAGGTCGAGGGCATCCTGCTGTGCCACTGGCGGGTGCTCAGAGGCCACCCCGGTGATTTTACGCCTTCACCAGTCACCTGGGATCCGGCTGCCATATATATAGACTAGCTCCATCCACTCAGTGTGGGGCTTGGTCCTGTCTTCAAATCTCCTGCCTCTCCAGTACCTTACCAATACCCCACTACTATAGTCCCACATGTGTGTGTTCTTCAACCCGGACTGCAAACCTTTAAACGGTATCACTTTTTAACTATTTGTCTTAGAGACACTAGGTGTGCACCATTCACTACAGCCTGCTGTTTACCATTCGGTTCTAGTAGTTCTACTATGTGGTGCTAATCAACATTTGTGTTTGATAATTGACGGGACAGTGTCTAGATACTAGATGTTATCATTGTCTTTAAGGGTTTTGTTTAATCTGCTGCCCCCCACCCCCTTGTCCTCCAGAGAGTTCAGCTTGGATGTAAGAAGCCTCATTACCTATTACCTCACTGTGTGGTTTCCTTTTAACCAGTTGAAATTCTATGTACTGGATCCATTTGTTTTGCTCTCCCGTTGTTTTCACGAAAGTCATTACTTCAAAGTAATTTACTTCGAAGTAATAACTTTGAAAGCACTTCGGAAAATGCATGTAGTTGTGGATTAAGGGGTAAAAAGGTGGATGGGAGGGGGTTAGGGTAGGGGTAGCAGTGAAGGGGGATGAGGGCTTGGGGGGGAACCCCCCCTAAATAAAAATAAATAAAAATAATTTGAAATTTCAAAGTAATTTACTTCAAAGCAATAACTTTGAAATCAATTCGAAAAATACTTGTTGTTGTGGGTTAACAGGCAAAAAGGGGTGGGAATGGGGTCGGGGTAGGAGTAGCATTGAAGGGGAGTGGGGGAACCCCCCCAAATAAAAATAAATAAAAACAATTTGAAATTTCAAAGTAAATTACTTCGAAGTAATTACTGTTGTTGAAATGACATGGAACTTTTGTTTTCATTAGTTTTGTTGGACAATTTCTGAAAGGCACGGAAAGTAATTCCAGTTGATTTTAGTTGCTGCTTTAGACTGGGTAGTTCGTCTCAAATGCCGTCTAGTAGATGGGATTCATGTTTTTATTTGAAGAGTAGTTTCCCATTTGTTTCATTATATCAGTGTGCCACTACTCACATGCCACAACTGGATCCAGTAGAAATACGTTGCAATTCCTGAACTGGCATTTCTACCAGAGTGATGAGCCTTCATCTGAATGCATATACAAAACACACACTCAGGAAAGGTCAGACCAAAGAGAAGCAATACTTGCACTTCCAGGTCCACTCACTTCAGGCCCTTACTTCTAGGAACCACCGAAGGCCTTCCAAGCTCCTTCTGCCCTACAGTTCTATTCCTCTGGGCATCGCTAGTAAAGGAGTTGCATCATGCATTATTTTTTGTTCAAAAACGATTTTAAACATGTATACTAAGAGCTGAGTGTGGGCATGTGCTGGTGTGTAGGCGGGCCTGTCTGTGTGCCCTGGTCATGGGTCCACCCCTTCAGAGATAGAGACATGGGCATTTCCTTTTCAGTTATATTGTCTGCTGTGGCATGCAGTATTGCAGCCTGTTTACTTTCAGGCATGATGTACCCTCAGCTGTACAATGTCAGGCTTCTAGTCATCAATCTATTCTTGTTACTTTGTAATATTTCCTGCAGAATGGCAAATATTCATTCTAAAATGACTCCCGACAGGAGACAATTCAATTGCTCATATTTGGGGCTCATTTGCATAATATAGTCTTTTGCTATCCTTCAAGGTTCCACAAATGATTACTTCAATGTTTTTCTTTGAACGTTACATAACACAAAGGTCAAAGTGGGCACTAACTAAAGGGTATGATGCCCCTCTTCTTTTTGTGAAACTCTGCCATCGTTCCCTTACTTTTTGTCATCATGCAAAAGAACACTTTCGTTTTTGGCTTCTCCTCTACTGGGGATTCGACTCTGGGCCCCGCAGGGAATGCTGTAGTGGCACATCTTGCTGAGCTATCTTTCAGGTGGTGACTTGCATTTGTTTATTTTAAGAGCCTTCCTGGGGTATAATGTCCATTCCTGAGCAGCCACATAGGCCTGCACCACAATAATCAGTGTCTGTCTTAGGCGTTTAAGCACGATTAACGTGAAATTGCTTCAGACGTAGCTGTGTGTGCATGGAATGGTGGCTATTGCCCTTTGCACATCCCTTAGACATTTGATTCGTAGGTGATTAGAAAAGAGGAGGGTGCATAACACTGCATGCTGTAACGGTTTATTGATAGACCACCCTCAACACAGGGGGTTCCCTTCCTCACCAATCAAGGTGTCACACAACACACTCTTTAAGTTCAGTTCTTTGTTCAGCCCTATTTCTGATTCATACCCCTTGGATCCCTCACCCTGAGCTACCAATGAGCCAAGAAAGAGGCCGGTGTACAGGAAGTATATTTTTATTTATTCGAATGATAGGTAATAGAGATCACACTAAAATACACACACCACCTTCTTTGTGGCTCACAATTAAACTTCTTGTTACACAAATGAATCACACAAGTTGGTTGGGAAAAACACAAATCATAATATTTTACTTTATCCTGATTTCGATTCAAGAAATAATCAACAGTGGTCAATTAACAAAATCAATTCGCATATGCAGTGCTGTGAAATTTCAAGGCTAGCAGTTTGGCTTACAGATTTGTACAAATGCATATGGCAATTATCATTTCACCCACACTTTTGCTTTAAAATAAACACAGGGTGATTTAGCTGTTTGTTTTCCAGACCCCCACCCCTCCTACTTTTGTCTGGTTTGGGGAAGTCGGACAGATAAATTGGCATGATTTAGGCATTTTGGATTTCAGACCCCACTCCACTAAAAGTCCTGTGTTGGGGAAGCTGGACAGCAAAAAATTGGGATGATTTAAGAATTTTGGATTTCAGACCCCCTTCCACTTAAACGCCTGTGTTGGGGAAGCTGGATAGAAAAAAAAGGGCATGATTTAAGAAATTTGGATTTCAGCCCCCCTCCACTTAAAGGCCTGTGTTTGGGAAGCTGGACAGAAAACATTTGGATGATTTGGGAATTTGGGGTTTTCAGACCCCCCTCCACCTAAAGGCCTGTGTTGGGGAAGCTGGCAGTTTACAGATTTTTTGTTTTAGTTTAGGGACAAAGACACCCCTCTTCCCAAAAGAAGTTGGAGTTAAAGGAAAAAAAAAGATTACGCAATTACATTGCAGTCCATAGTTTTCAGCGCACATTGGGAATGAGCTTTGTTAATTTTGAATTTGAACAAAAATCACTCTGTGCTGTACTGCCAAAGGGAATTAATTAAATTAATATTTTTTGTAAATAGGTTAATGATCTCTACAGTTTTGCCCACCCCACCCACTGTAAAGGGAAAGGATTTAAACACAGATTCCCCCACCTTTTGGTTTCAAAAGTCTCAATTCTACTTACATTGAAAACCTCTGTTTAAAGTTCAGGTAAGCCAGCTGCATTTCAGGACCCTCTTGGAGGACAGGTCAGGGGTCTGGCCACTCCACTCTGAAGGATGGTCCCCAGATCTTCACCATAGGGCCCAGTCAGCTTTTAGGCCTCCCCAGTAATAGACAGTTTCACCCAGATGAAATCTCAGCAAATCTCCTTTGGTCTCTCCTTGCAGCTGTCAGGTGGTAATTTTTAGCAGCTCTCCTCCTCTCTCATAGTGCATCCACTTTATATACCAGTGATGACACCATCAAGATTTCAATATTGGGCGGTGCATTGCAAGAATTCTTGCAACCATGATTGGACAGTTACCCTTCTCTCTCCCTCCATGTCCAACCTCTCTCTATGGATTGGTTTAGGAGTATAGAGCAGAAATACGGCAACTCCCATTTGAAATCCCCTTTTTTTTCTCCATGTTAACTTTTTGGCAAAAAGAAGTTATGTGGCAAAAAAACAGAATTTACTAGTAACTGCCATAATATATATAATATATATCATAATATGTATTGATATTCTGCTTCAGCTAATCATGAGGAATTTGATAAAATGACAGCCGGGTCCGCACCATGTTGCACGGGCCTGTGGCAATTTTCCGCCGTTTATCCAAAAAGCATAATAGTTATGAACATGCAATTTACTCTCCAAATGCCTAATTTTGCCCTCAACTAGTTTGCCAACTCTTAAATTCAGGACATGTTCAGAGCAGCAAGAAACACTTTTTAGCTTGCCATTGTCAAGGTGGTGGATTATTTTTATTCCAATAGAATTGCCTTGAATTTATCTTAAAAATGATGCATAAATGAATGCAGTACGACCTATGGTTGCTGCGAAAAATGCATACGTTGTGGTGGACCTTTTTAAACTAACGGCAAATCTTAATGGTATGCAAATGTGAGCTCCCTCCAGGCCATTTGCCATTCCTGGCCAGAATGTGACCAGAACTCCTGGACTGTGTTTTTATTATCCTCTATGTTGTTTGAAGTTGGTAGGCTGCTGGTCGTAAATGCTTGGGAGACATCAGCTACACAGAGATCTCCCACTGCAGATAATGAGCTAGGCCAGCCCTGTGATGTCACAAGGCCATGCTGCCATCTGGTATCTTGTCCTTTTATAGAAGTGGACTACCATTTCGATCTGAAAAACCTTCTATTTTCTTTTATTTTGTTGAAGAGTTCAGCTTCTCTTGATTGCAGCTCCTCCCACATTCCAGTCATGCACTGACTAAGCCCTTTGCCATTCACAGAAATGAGCCTTCAGAGACAACCGATCTGGGGAATATTTGTTTTCCACACCCTTAGCAGGCCACAGTTTATTGCAGTTGTAAATAGCTGTTACGCAAAAGCCAGTTTACAGTGGGTGAGTCCTTTGTGGAGTCCGCCCAACAACAAGTAAAAGGGTCTGCCTCGGGCCTAAATGACATTTTCATGTGACCCATGAAAACAAAATGGCCTTTTCTTTTTACTTGTTGCGAGTATTTTCCATTTGAAGCATAATATACATTACATCTTGTCAACCCACATTCATTATTTTTCCTGATGTCTTTTTGTTAGCTGGGGAACATTTTTCACATGTCTTGCTTTAAAGCTGTAAACACACATGGAAAGCTGTGCCAGTGTTAGCAAATCCTGCTTTTCATGTGAAAGGGGCCTTTGAATTTCATCTGCTACTGTGAATTAAAAGGCTGCTTTTCCTTTTGTAATTACAGATAGGCCTTCTTCACATAGCACTTCCATGTGTTACTTGCGGGAACCCCCACAGCCTGCCTTAATAGGCCCGTTTTGGGTGTGAAGATCTTTTCATGAAGGCTGGCCAGTCATTTTTCCAATGGGTGCTTCAGTTTTATTTTTTGGTGCCTTGGATTAAACCCCACAATGCCGTTAGGAGCATTAACTGAAAGTTCTGGTTAATGGTATAGTTGTAAAATACTGCGTTGGGGGTGGAGTGGAAGTAAGGCAGGACACAGGTATGGGGTTTGTGTTGAGGAAAAGTGAAGGAGGATATGGGTCGGACTAAGGTGAGTCATTCCTGAGGGTGTGTCTACTGTTTTCTGCCTTCTTTCTGAAGGGTAACACCCTCTGCGTGCATCACCAAAAGGGTGTGGAGCAGGGTTTACAATTGTAGGGCTACAGGCTTTCAGCAACAGGGGGTCTTTATTAGAGAGACTCATTTATGTAGGCAGATAGGGAGTGCCTGTAGGGCTAGGATTGGCCTCAGGGCACTCACAATGTGTGAGAATAAATGGAGATGATCAATGAACATAGCGACTTGTCATGACATAGGCCCATGAAGATCATGCTCGTATTGATACCAGGTATCAGTAAATCTGGTCAGGCACAGACACGCTCTGTCAGACGTGGACTCACTTTTAGTCACGTCTTCCTCTTGTCTTCAGTCTCACAGTAGACCTGATGCACTCTAAGGCTGCCGTCAAGGACTGATAACCAAGTATAGTGTGGTACCATGCATGCATATGAGCTAGATTCTGCTGTGAGAATGTCGGGTTAGTCCCATGACTCTGGGGTCATGGGCGTTTCAGGTGAGATGCCTACTGTTTGGTCATAAGGATGCCCAGTTTGCCCCTAAATAGAGCTCTTTGTATCATCCAAGGACTTTTTCGCAATGACTATGCATGATGGTTGCAGGCCTTTTTCTCCATTTCCTCCCACCGCAGAGCACTTACCAGGACCTGGATAGTGACAAGATAGTCAACACATATTCCACTGGGAGCAAACATCCTCACCATCCAGGAGTATAAAAGGAAGAGTTTGGGGACATAAGCGGTGCCAAAGCATCCTCACTCTTCTAGAGGATACCCATAGCCAGCATAGCTACTTGAGACCAGAGCTCAGTCTCTGGCACTGAGGAACAGTATTGCCCAAGGAATGAGTTGCTGCCAGCCCGTGGCACGTACCCTATGATATGATATGATAGTTTATTTATATAGCGCCTATACACAATGTGTTTCAAAGCGCTTCAAGGCAAGGGAGGGAACAAGGGAAAAAACAATGACATTCTTACAGGCCATGAACAGTAAGGATGTGACATTAACTATCATACTCGGCCTGACGACATTTCAGATAGTGCAAGAGCTAAAACATAGATAAGGAAGGGAGGGGGAGAGTGGGAAGGAAATGGAAACAGACAGGCGACTACCGTACTAGGCCTGACGACATTTCTGATAGAGCTGGAAAAAAAAAACAAGATGTGAGGGAGAGGGGTGCAGAAAGGTAGGGGAGGAACAAAACAAGCGACTACCATATTAGGCCTGACAACATTTCAGATAGTGCTGGAGGGGTTGTGGGAAGGAAAAAAACAGTAAGGGGAGGGAGGAGGAGACAGACGAGGTTGCTATCATACTAGGTCCAGGGACAATTCTGATAGAGTAAGTGCATAGAAGAAAGTAAGGGGAGGAGATAGGGAAAGGAGGAGAGAACAGAGATTTAGCAGTCAAAAGAGTGGAGAAGCAAGAGGGGAGAGTGAATACAATTGCAGATGTCAGTAGTAGCAGATAATGTTGCAAGCCAGGATACAAGATGAAGATGGGAACAGCATGATTCAGGGCCACCATGAGTACAAGATGCAAAAGAAGTTCAGCATGAGAGTTGCGAAAGGGTGACGCACCATGAATGAATGAAGTCCATAAAAGTCAAATCCAGCATTGTCCACAAGACGGTGATGGTGAAACCAGAATGTATCAGGACAGACTCCTGCAGAAGTAGGCTTGAGTGGGGTGAGGGGGGAGCAGGGTAGAAGAATCAAGCAAAAACAAGCAACACCGGTGTGCAACATTGGGGGGGCACAAGGGAACATCACGGGGGGACCAGAGAGAGTAACACATGTTGGTGCATGCGTACCTGCTGTCTGAGCAGGGGGTCGGGCTCTGGGTCCTCCTGGTCCAAACAGGAATTCCCATTTTCTTCGTCTGCCCTTCGCTTAGGACGCCCGGGCGAGAGACGCCCTTGATCTAATAGTTAAGAGGCAGGGCTAAGAAGGTGGGTGGTGCTTGCTAAGTGGTGAAAAAGAGCAGCAAACAGGAAGGCACCAGGTGGGCGGGGCTTGCTAAGTGGCAAAAAAGAGCGGCACCAGGAAGGCACCAGGTGTGCGGGGCTTGCTAAGTGGTGAAAAAAGCGGCAAACAAGAAGGCAGCAGGTGGGCGGGGCTTGCTAAGTGGTGAAAAAGAGCGGCAAACAGGAAGGCACCAGGTGGGCGGGGCTTAGGCCAGGTGACTTAGATCCACTTGCACCTGCTCCTCATCTGCAATGGAAAAGAGGCTGAAGGGCTCCTTAAGTAAGGAAAAAGAGCGGCAAACAGAAAGGCACCAGGTGGGCGGGGCTTGCTAAGTGGTGAAAAAGAGCGGCAGGCTGGAAGGTACCAGGTGGGCGGGGCTTAGGCCAGGTGACCTAGATCCACTTGCACCTGCTCCCCATCTTCAAATGAAAAGAGGCTGGAGAGCTCCTTAAGTAGGGAAAAGGAGCGGCAAACAGGAAGGCACCAGGTGGGCGGGGCTCGCTAAGTGGTGAAAAAGAGCAGCAAACAGGAAGGCACCAGGTGGCCGGGGCTTGCTAAGTAATGAAAAAGAGCGGCAAACAGGAAGGCACCAGGTGGGCGGGGCTTGCTAAGTGGCGAAAAAGAGCAGCAAACAGGAAGGCACCAGGTGGGCGGGGCTTAGTCCAGGTGACCTAGATCCACTTGCACCTGCTCCCCATCTGCAAAGGAAAAGAACTTGGAGGCCTTAATTAAGGAAATAGAGCGGCAAACAGGAAGGCACCATGAGGGCGGGGCTTGCTAAGTGGTGAAAAAGAGCGGCAGGCAGGAAGGCACCAGGTGGGCTGGGCTTAGGCCAGGAGACCTAGATCCACTTGCACCTGCTCCCCATCTGCAAAGGAAAAGAGGCTGAAGGGCTCCTTAAGTAAGGAAAAAGAGCGGCAAACAGGAAGGCACCAGGTGGGCGGGGCTTGCTAAGTGGTGAAAAAGAGCAGCAGGCTGGAAGGTACCAGGTGGGCGGGGCTTAGGCCAGGTGACCTAGATCCACTTGCACCTGCTCCCCATCTTCAAAGGAAAAGAGGCTGGAGAGCTCCTTAAGTAGGGAAAAGGAGCAGCAAACAGGAAGGCACTAGGTGGGCGGGGCTTGCTAAGTGGTGAAAAAGAGCGGCAAACAGGAAGGCACCATGAGGGCGGGGCTTGCTAAGTGGTGAAAAAGAGCGACAGGCAGGAAGGCACCAAGTGGGCGGGGCTTAGGCCAGGAGACCTAGATCCACTTGCACCTGCTCCCCATCTGCAAAGGAAAAGAGGCTGGAGGGCTCCTTAAGGAGGGAAAAGGAGCAGCAAACAGGAAGGCACCTGGTGGGCGGGGCTTGCTAAGTGGTGAAAAAGAGCAGCAAACAGGAAGGCACCAGGTGGGCGGGGCTTGCTAAGTGGTGAAAAAGAGCAGCAAACAGGAAGGCCCCAGGTGGGCGGGGTTTGCTAAGTATTGAAAAAGAGCGGCAAACAGGAAGGCACCAGGTGGGCGGGGCTTGCTAAGTGGTGAAAAAGAGCGGCAAACAGGAAGGCACCAGGTGGGTGGGTCTTAGGCCAGGTGACCTAGATCCACTTGCACCTGCTCCCCATCTGCAAAGGAAAAGAGGCTGGAGGGCTCCTCAAGTAGGGAAAAAGAGCGGCAAACAGGAAGGTACCAGGTGAGCGGGGCTTGCTAAGTGGTGAAAATTGCTCCATACACAGAAATGGGAAATCCATCCTGAGGGTTGAGGGTCAACTCTTACCCGCAGTACAAATCCCATCCCCTGACCTCAGGAAAACACTCATCAAATCCAAATCTTGACTTTCTCACAGAACCTCATAGAGGGCAGCATAACAGGGGTGGACAAACAAAGCGGAGCATAGCTTTCCCCCCCATGCGTTTGTACCTCTTGACCTGGCAGTTACTGATAGGAAGGGGCTCAGGGAGACTGAGCTGGTTTAGTGCCTGTAGAGCAGTGCAGGAGGTTCATCCACAAACGGAAACACTACAATAATAGTAACATATTGCTTCAATAGGACTTCATTACTAAATGTCTTAACACGCTGTAATAAAAGGTGTTATTATTACCCAACTCAATGGTACTCCTTTTATCGACCTCAGAAGGAAGAGAGGCTGGGTAGAACTGCTGGGATTTGAACCTGTGACATTGCAGGCAGATGTCTTCAGTGGATGCATTCATTGGTCCACAGAGTTCTCTCATCTTGATTACATTCCTTAATGGACCCTCACATGGCCACTCAACACCTCACTTTTTTTTTAGAAACGTTTAACGCAGAATGGGGTCCCCCTAAAGAGTGCCATGGTTGCGAGAATTATTCATCAAACAAGCTCCAGTGGTTACAAAAAATGAACCTTACACCCCACCCTTTCAACTCCATCAGAGGTTGCAGTAAGTTGTTTCATATTAAGGCACCGTCTGATGTTAATGTTCGTCTTCAGTGCTCCTTCTGCCCAGTGCCGATTACCCAATAGGCAAAGTAGACATTGACCTATGGGCCCCACTCCTTTTAGGGGCCCCGCCAGTGCTGGGGCTGGACAACTGCACTCTTGTGCATACTCAGTGAGTCTAGGACACACCATGGCTGGTGCACACAGGTAGGCTTGAGTTGGACTAGTAGTCATCAGAGGCCCAGCGTCATCCTCTCTGTGTTGGAGTCGCTCGGCTTGCTTAAGGTAGGTAATCACAAAACCAATTGCGAAGAGACTATTCAGTTTGCGGATGGTGTGCTATAAACATGATTAGTTGTATTTTTCATACGAGACACGTTTCCAAGTAGCTGTTGTACATATGGCAATAATGCAAATGGGGGAGGCAATCCACGAGCAGGGTGCCTTTCCAAAATGACATTATTTATATCGATGAGTGCCAGCCAGTAGCTGAGGGGCAATGCATCGGTGCATAGTTGGGGGAGGAATGGTGGCAGTAAGACATACACAAAATATGGTCTACATGGCACCAAGGTATGTATTCGCTATTCATAAATGAGGCTGTTTCACGTCAGGGTAGGGTAGGCATGGTAAGGTGTAAGCACCCGTAGGTGGTCAAGGGTGCCCTGTTAGTGCTACTACCCACATGCCAGCTTTTGTATCATAAAGGGAAGGGAACACCGCCAGCCAGACATGCTTTAAACTCAGCCTGTGCAGGGCTACAGTAATCTAATACAGAACGCTTGTGTTAAGCAACCCATCAACAAAACCTATTAAAATTGTTGGTTGGTAAAATTAAAAACGTATTAGGAGATAATTTGCGAGGGGACCCCGAAATTTCGAATGCCTAGGAGCCTCCACAGGGTTTAATCTGGCACTGCTTCTGCCTCACTTTCTGTCACCTTTTGACGGTGATTTGACCTTTGGGTTCAGAGGAGATGGTACTATGGGGCCAGTGACTGAAGGTCCCTGGTGCCTTATACCTGTGAAGCTTAATGGTGCAGAGGACATTGCACACCACTCGTTCTCAATCAGGGACCTGATAGGAGGCGTTCAACCTTGTGTTTGATGACCCTGTTTCTTGTGGCTGAGCATTTCTTCCTTCTTCCAAATGCTTTGTAGTTTCAGGATCTGGTTCTTGGATATTGGCCCAACTGCACATTGTTGCAGACGCCCGGTCAAGAAATCACCAGGACCGTGAAAAGCTTGACGTGGAGGCTTGAATGAAGCATTGGGAGGGGCCTGCTCATAAGATTTAGCTGATAGTCTGTTTCCTTCACAACTGCATTGACTTGAGAAGGAAAGGATAGTCTGCAAAGTACAAGGGGCGGGGTCATGCTTTAGCAGTCGCCATTCCGCTGGACACTTTTTCACATTTAAACAATGGACGAGGGGAGGGTTAATGTGAAAGGCGGCAGCTGAAGGATGCGGGACACTGGTGATGGGGGTGTCCCTCATGAAAGGCTCCAACTCCTGGGGACAGAATGGGAGACAACCTTGTGACAAGAACATATAGTTTGAATCCAAAAGTCCAGAAGGAATGAGCTCCCGAAAATAAAACGAGTGGTTGTGGTTGGAGGTGCAAGACTATAGTGGGAGAAGAACCACAGAGCACCCCTGCCCTGAGAGGGGCTGGCGGTGTGAAAAGGAAGGGGAGCATGCGGCTGTGGGAACAATGCATGCAGGGAAATTTACAGCTGAAAGATCAACTGCAGAAAAAGGAACCCTATCCATTGATAAGGTTACCCAGATTTAATTTTTAGTTTTGTGTTGGAATTTATTTCTTTTCAAAGAACTGATGCCAGTAAAATGATAGTGGAAAACCTAGCTTCCCACCTGCAAGGAGAACCTCCGCTTCTGCCCTCTTTATTTATGTATTTATTTATTTGTACATGATTTAAAATAAACCTTTAAAACACATACAACTATTTCTAAAGGACTGGTCAAGGACTAGCCAACATGTTCTCACCATCTTGTCGATATAGTTGGTGCCTATATGCTATCATGCAGTTCTTTCATTGTTGTTTTTCTTTTGTAATATTCCATTGCTTAACATCCTCCTGTAAATTTGAGTTTGTTAGCCCTCATAACAACTTACAAATCGCTCGCTTGAGGCCCTGGACATAGAGGGGAAACCTATGGATTTAATGGATCTGCTTATCCCTGGAAGTATAACCGTTAGATAAGGAGGCAATAACCAGCTCGATCGAACGGTTTATGCATTGACTGAGTAAATCTCTCATCTTGGAATGAAAGAGGCACTGTGCAACATTTTGTGATATCAACATATTAAATCTCCTTATGCTCGTGTCATGCCACTTTAAGAGATTTAGACAGGTAATTATTTCCAAGGTATTCATACCACTACTAGGCTTAACCTCCGAATATCCCCCAAATAAAGTTGCCTATGGTCGCTAGTGCTATTCCCATTCATCTTGAAATCCACACACATCGATCTAATAGTATCTTACTTGTAAACGCATAATCAATAACAGGGGGAATATTCCCCCTATGCCATGTATATTGATCATGCCAATTTATATCCCCAATAATAAATTATTAAGGCCTCAGACCTCCAATGGTCAATGCCATTGAGTGCCCTGAATATTCTTCCTTTTCAGTTCTTTTCTCACATTAACCCCCATAGGGGGAGGCTAGGCACTCAGCCATCAACACAATCTGCATTCAGGTCACCCGCCACAATCACCTGACCACTCGGGAAAGCTAAAAACCATTCCTCAAGAATATCATGCAGTGTGTCCAGGGTCTCCATAATCTCCCGATTGACGGGCAGTCCGTATATATTCACTAACAGTAAGTACCTAGGTATATCTCGTTCAACTTTCTTTAATCCTGCGTCCAACACTCATTTCAGTATATTAACCTGCCTAATCATTTCAAAGCCTGTATTGCTACGTATAGCTACAATCAAACATCCCGACAGGTGTCCCTTCTTGCCCTGAGTCGCAGGCTGAAGGATTATAGTAAACCCATTTAAGACAGAGGGAATATTAACCATACTTCTTGAAGGAGGAGAAAATTGAAAGATCTTAAAAACATACACAGATTTCCATCCAATAGCAGAGCAAGGAATCCCTATGAATTCCATGAAATGAGTGAGAGGTTCTGCTCTACACTAAAGTTGCTGTTTGAATTTGCTAGGTTCCGTAATGGAGTCCCTCATAGTTAGGGCCAACCATCCCCAATCTTCATCCTCAACCTGGGTTAGCCTCCTCTGCATCTCCTTGCACACCCATCTTCCGTAGCATTGGGTTTTCACCTTTTGCACTTTGTCCCCCGTACCCTGTGAACCCAACACTTGCCCCCCCCTCCATGGGCATTAGGTTATAACCTAATTTGTCGAGACTGGATGCTTCCCTCAACAGCACCTCATAAACCATTTTTAACGCGATTTCCAGCCTAACGCTGTCGAGACGGGCAGGATTGATGAATTCAACAAATGCAATGTCCCTGCTTGTAATCAAACGGAGTGCACGTACTTCTTTAAATAGGGTTAGAACACATGACCTATTGAGAACTACTGGACCCCTTCTATCAAAATTATATTTCAACAACAGTTTTTGAGGGCCCGTCTCACAGATTTTACATGGACATCTTCCCGCCCACCTTGTCACTATGCCTCATATAGGTCTGGTAGGAGCCCATAGTTCAGCACTCTTTCCACTTAATTCTTGAGTTTGGCACTGAACATCGCACCTCCCCACAAGGCTCACCTTAGTTGGCACCACCTTGTCGGCTTGAGACAACACCCCCCTATCCGCCAGCCCACCCATTATCACCAGTGTTTTGTCTCTGCTCCATGCACTTAGAGGTTGTGTTTGACACTGTGCATGGCGTCTTGCCTCCCATTCCCCCCTTTCCCTGGATAACATGGTCACCTCTCCGGCTGCCCCCCCCCCACCACAACATTTTGCCAAGGGGTTTATTTGTCTTTCCATACACACTAACCACGAGGCTTTCCTTGATTGTACATGTATACCAGGGGCAGATTTAAACATATAAAAAATTGGAGGACCCTTCCATTGTATAACATTTGTAGAAGGAATTGCTTTTCCCCCTGTTTCATCCCCTTATGTTTCATCGCCGAGGACAAACCAATACATTCAGGCTCAAAGCTTTGGTTTCTCTGTCTTGACTCTTCATCCGCTGCACCCATGGTTATAACTGAAACATTGTCCTCCGACAACAGTTGGGTTCCTCGTTGGGTTGCCCATTATCACGCCATCATTTGCTTCTGGGGTATTAAAAGCTTGTCACACGGTTTTGTACCATGCCCTTCCTATCCCACAGGTAAGGCTACCTTACGTAAAAAATGTCCTCGAGAAACTAGTCAATTGTTTTTTCTTTTTCTTCGTAGAGTTTTTAGTCAGTGTAGGCTCTGGCCTCGCCTGGGCCTTCTCTGACTGACTTTTCATGCCTTTGGTCTGTTTGCCATGTATTGTTTTTTCCGAGGCTTTCCCCTGATCTCCAATAAAATGCACCTCTGTAGAGTCCAAAGCCCTTCTGTTCCACGGATCCGTAACTTTTGTTTCCTGGCTTTGCTCTAAGGTCATTTTCGCAGCCTTTTCTAGTGTTATCTTGCGCTGGGAAATATTACTCAGGTAGCCTGATTGGTCCTTGAGTTCCGCAAACATATTTTAACATAGTTTTTCTAAGGCTGACATGAGTCTGCCCATGTAGGGAGCCCATTAGAGGACCATTCCTGGGCTCATGACGCTTCCACAGCACTCCCTTGCTCACTCTGTATATACTCCCAGACTTCCAATAATGAATTTAACCCTTCTGAAATCATAGGAGGTGTATTTAAGCGGGAAGGACACAAAGCAGAGGGGGTTTCTCCCATTGACAAAATCCCCACTATCTGCTTTTCAATAGTTTGTGGCAAAGGACCTAGATCATCCCCAGGAGAGGCCGGGGCCACATTATTCTTCAGTTTCATTATTATGGGAAAATGGTCATCTCCACCTATCCCTCATTTTCCCCTTCTTATACCCTTCTCATCTGGGGCTTTAATAGGATCCTCCTCACACAA
Source organism: Ambystoma mexicanum (assembly GCF_040938575.1). Classification (NCBI taxonomy): domain Eukaryota; kingdom Metazoa; phylum Chordata; class Amphibia; order Caudata; family Ambystomatidae; genus Ambystoma; species Ambystoma mexicanum. Next base: position 1,564,841,381 of record NC_090929.1, on the reverse strand, counting down.
GGGGGGGGTAGGCAAAGCCATGGCACGAGTAAGGCTGTCTCTCCATTGTGTAAAAACCAAGGGCACATTAATCAAATCCACACAGGAATGCAGGGGAGCCTGTTTTCTCCTTAGATTATATATCAAGCCTCCAATAAAGCAGGCCAATGTCTAGCTGGGGTTTCAAAGGCAAAAGCCAGCAGTTTACCGCTAGCACAAAGATCAGTAGTTTAAATAAAAGATGTGCACCAATAATTTGACAGGGGTCTCAAAGGCCGAAGCCCGCAGTCAACCCCTAGCACCACTAGCTTCTGCCCTATCAAGACACACACAAATCTATTGCATCCAACAGTGCAAGTGCTTTAGACAAAGCAAGAAGTTGGTCCGAACAAATGTCAACTCTCCACTCGGGGGTGAATCATGTTAAATTCCATGCCATTGTTTCGGTGCAGCACTACCCTGAGTATTTCCAAACCACTTGCCTACAGTCCTTGAGGAAATCTGTATTGTAGTACTAAGAAGGATCTGATAGTTCACTGTACCATACGCATCTGCAGGTTCCAAAAGGATTAGAGCAGCAGGCAGATTCTCACCCAGGGCGATGAGCAGATCAATTCATTATTCCGTTAGGTCTTAGGAAGGTGGGTCTGAACCCTGACGACCAATCGTGCAACTCCTGGAGTTGTCGAGGGACCTTGCTCACCAGTATCTCACTAGGGTAGTGGAGTTTCTAAATTGGGGGAGAGTGGAAGGATCATTGGGATCTGCCAATTTATTTTCCAGGAAGGAAATGACAGGTTTCAGGGGCCCAGGAACTGAGCTGCATTTAAGGTATAAGTTAAAGGTCTTAACAGTATCGGGTAAGAAGTGAGGGCAGAATTTCCTTGAACCAGGGTAATGCACATTAAGAGGAGATTAGATGCAGTGATACTGGAGGAATGTGCCCTTTAAGTCGCAATATTTGTTGATATGATGTGAAGACTGCCATCTTAAATAGGAGTTTGAGTGGGGCCGGGTGCAGGTGGTAAAGACTTGTGGTCATTAGCAATAGAATTTAAAATGAAGTCTACTCCCACTCAAAATGTTAACTGACAATGATTGTACATTGCTTTTAGTTTTTGGCAATTGGGCATTTATTGACTCTTGGTTTATGAAAGACTTCATTATCCCTTGCCTAAACTTCTGCAAGGAGATAGGTTGGAACGAGAGATTAGTCGTGGAATACTGGAACGCCAAAAAGAGATCACAGATAAGGCCAATATACGGGATCCAATTCAAAATGTTGACCACCTATCCAAGTTGCGCGGCTTGAGGCAATATGCTCAACACTTATTCCCATATCTTGCTCCAGCTAACTATTTAATAGTTGCCACTAAAGAGCAATTATGTAGATTTATTTTATTACTAAAGCTTAATATACGACTGCCATTGTAGGTGCTTGGTGTAAAATCCCCTAGCAGGCGAGAATGTGTCCAAATTCTTTGGAACACACACGGCATCTCTTAACTCAATGTCCCACTCTGGCAAGGTATTACTGTGAATTGTATAGCAGACACTCACATGAAATACCCATTATCGGCTCTGGTGAATTCTGGTCTTGTATTATTTCTGGAAGATCTATTGTTTTCTCCAATCTTATATATGAATTATGGACACTGATGTTAACTAAATTGCCTGCGTGATAATGTTTATGAATTAATCATGACTTCTTGCTGATGGTGAATGCATGATAATTTAACATAGAATTGGCATGGCGATGCACGTTTTTGCCATATTCTGTTCTGTAATTAATTTTGGGTTATTAACTTATACAATATTTTAATATGTTGTTATTTTGTTACTTGGTGTTGAAGGCTAACTTGTTTTAACCATATAACACCAATAATAATTAAAAAAAAAATAGAATTGAAAAATTCCCTTTATTCTGGCAAAGAAGTTGTCAAGAAGCTTTCTCACAGAATTGACCTTAGACTATGAGGAGTTCTTCATGATTTGTGGATCGCTTACCATACAGTTTATTCTGAATCGCTCTGATGGTGGGTTTTTAACTCCCATGATTGCTTGTCAGCACACTTAACAGCTCAAAAGTTGCCTTTCTAGTGAATCTTGTATTGCATCCTGGCTCTTTCAGAGTTCTGCTATTTTTGTATCTTTTTTTAAGCCAGTGAGTTTTTATAAGCTGCTATGTTCCGATGAAACCATCTGCTGTTCTTTTTTGGTTTCACATTATTTTACTTTTCAATTTACGTGGGAGCACCCGCATCTGGCAATGTTGTGATGTGTGAAGTGTTGTCTGTAGATGGCGCAGGTTGGCTCAGCGGCAGGGTCTTCTAGCACCAATATGTTACTAGTTGTCGTGTCGGTAGAGATGGTTTTTCCATTACCAGATGACCTGACATCTGCATGTACATTGGCTCAGGAACATTAATCATTTCCACATCATTGAAGCTGAAATGATAGCACGCGACAAGAGCCAGAGTTTGCCTCGCCCTGCGAGTGGCATAGTTGGCAAGCTACTCAAATGCCAATATGAACAAGATTTCCCAGTAAGTGTATTCTTTTGGCCGCAGCAAGAAGATGTTAGGAGTCGCCTTCAAAATTAAATTGATAAAGAAAGGGGGATTTGGGGTTTTGCTTTCTGTAAATGCCAACCCCGCTCAGTCTGCCTTTGCCACGAATCCAGCAGTGAACAGTTGAGTGTTTGACGCATACGCCAAAGGGAGAGCCCACCCTCCTTGCACCCAGCAGGATACCGCTATGAAGGAAAGCACATTTTCTATGAGCTTGCCATCTCCCAGGCATCCTGTGACTCACTGCAGCCCACAGAAACCTTTTCATCCTCTCCCTGCGGATCAGTCAATTTTCTGATATTATCCTGCCTGGCACTCCTTTGTTTCCCACCTGACCAGGGAGTCTCCTAAATGATGCAGGAAAATGAATGCCCGCCTCCACATCAGCCCACCAAGTGCCAGAAAGATCAAACAAAGAAAGGGAAACCAAGCAGGGATACAAAAAGTCCCGCTCACACATTCTGGGATCTTAGCATGATTAAAAGGTGGGATTTCAGACTGTGCGTTTATATTATGTTTGAAATGTGTTGAGCTGCAGGAAGAAAAAAAAACTGTCTATCAGTAAAAGGAAACAAAAACAAAAAAGAATTGTGTGCTGCAAGGCCTTCTGGGAGACCCACACTGTGACCATACAAAGACCCATCATCCTTCTTATCTCAGGACTAGCGCCGCAGCTCTCTGTTTGACAACAAAGAAATAGCATCGAGGCAACGTAATTGGAGAGAAGTCTGTTCAAATCAATTTCCTGAAGGTGATTATTTATGGAAAGAGGCAAGTGTATTCATAGGAAATCACTCTTGCATTGTGAGAGGGATTATGAACTGATGCAGGCCATTAGTGAATTGGCACACGCACAAGGATTGACTCATGGGATCAATACCCAAGTCCTGCGCCATCACATGCCCGGTGCAATTCCCCTCTGACCATCCATGGATGAAAAAAGCCATTGATCTAATGCATATGCATTGCATCGGAGATCCTGTGCGAAGGTGGATATGGACGTGGTGCTCACGTCAGGTCGGTGCATGTCATTCTCTGCGGAGGAATATGCTGATAGCCCGTGTATCCCATGTACGGCAACTGCCTCTCTGACTCACGGTGCCTGGACAGAGTCATTGAGCATATGCATAGCATTCATGGCAATGTCCAGGTAAAATAAGCGATGAATGCTAAGAAAATGCCCCACAGGCCGCGTATGAAGGTTACGCAGCTGCCACTTTAGCCTGAGCTACTCTAACAAAAGACGTAAGGATCCTTGTGAAAACAGTTTGGTCATTTTTTACAAACACTTGCATGTAAATTGTCCTTGTGAAATTCATCAATGTCTGGGTTACTGAAGGGCCCTTATGCTTATTCTGTATTGTCCAAAGTGTTGCTGGAGAACCGCCAACGACATATTGCATGATGGGAATTCTTGCATTTCAAGAGGATATTCCCCATACAAAATAAGGGAAGTAAAAGTACAGGCCGCCATCTGTCAGGAAGCAAGGGTTACTCTGCAGGGCAACTGGATAAGCACAGCAATTATATCAGATGCCTTTAGTATTATTCGCCATGAACTTTCTACAAGTGGTCGTGACGTGCCTGCCATTGTATTTCCCGAGGCATGGATAAACCTGTCCAGTTCCCTTAAATGACTTCTGGGCATACAAATGATAAAAATATGTAGTGGTGTCCGTCGGAATTAGCGCCGTATTACAACTGGGCGGGAGCACTGAGATGCTGGAAATGCATTGGGGGGACAGGATCGCCCTGTCCTTGTCCTGTAGTCCTTTTTCATTGTGTTCTGTGGTGTTTTCTGCCCAGGAGGCCATGTGGGGCTCCTGGCAGTGCAGCTCTTCCTGTTTTTGGTTTGGTGTACAGACCCATGGGATACCCTTATGCACCCATGGGTGGGGGTAAAACCCTGTGCCCCTAGTGTATGTTTTTGGGCACCTGTGGGTGGCCCGCAGAGCAGGGTATGGGCTGGTGGCAGCTCCATGCTGAATTGACAGGAGCTTTGAGTATCCTCCATTTTGGGATACCCAGGACCTGCCATTGGAATCAGTTGATTCCTGATAGGAAACAAGATGGCCCCTGTGGCCTCTTGCTTTCTATTGCCTGTTACCTTGTTTTCGCAAAGTCCTTTTGGGTGGAAGTTCCATATATGGTATTGTTGAGAAGTCCAGTCCAGACTGGCTGGAGCCTTCCCAGTGACTGTATGTTGTGGGTACACCCTGTGGGTGGGACCTGGGTGAATGGAGTGTGTGACCAATATGCACTTCTTGTTGTGGCTGTCTGGTTTCTGGTATGAGAGACAAAGAGTGAGACAGCCCTGCCCGAAACTGGCCTGAATGCAGTGTGTAGTGTTGAATGCCTGGGTACTTGTCCCAATCCACATTCCTTGTTGTGAGTTTCTGAGAGGGAGGAGGATGGCCTGAATGCACTGTGTGCCTGATTGGCTGACTGACTGCATGAATGCCATTCTGTATGATTGGCTGCTGAGTGTGACCCAGCAGTGTGGATGAGACACAGGACAGTATATTTGGGGACCTCTCACCACTGGAAATTGCTCGGGAGCTGTGTCTACACTTGAAGAGTAACTGGAACTGCTGATCGTCGACGCCCAGCTGGAAGAAGAAGACTTGGTGTTGCATTTGCTTCGACCCGATCTGAAAGCTGCCAAACTCGTCGAAGACTGATCCGAGAGAGGACCTGGTAAGGCACCCTCTTCCCGTGCTCCGAGGGACCATCGAGCACCGCTAACCTTCGCCGAAGCTCCCTGGAAGTCAGACCCTTGAAAGGCCGCCGACCCGAGACGGGACCGCTGAGTAGAACGAAGTGAAGCACCCGGACTTCGCCGCTGTCGAAGTCCATTGCCGTCGACCAGGGTTTGCAGGTTTGTGTAATCGCTGGAGGCCTGTCGAAGTTGTGTTGCCCCAGAAGAGGGGACCGCTTGACGCTGTGCCGCCGATGACCGGAGCCGCCCGCTCCTTTGCCTAAGAACATTTGAATTGAAGGACTCCCTTGTCCGCAACGTCGACCGCTTTGTCCCACCGGAGAAAGTCAAGCCCGCCGACGTGCTGAGGAGAATCCGCCAGTGGGTTTCCCGCCACCCAGAGACCACAAAGACTTCAACGACTCGACGCCCTTGCTGGGCCACAGTTCTTCAGAAACTCTTTGCAGTCCTGAACCATCAATCGCCGAGGTGCCCCGCACACCTCATCCTCGCAGGACGTCGCCGATGAGCACCGCCTGGATTGACGCCATGGTCTCGGCACCCTCGAACTTCTCATCGACGCCGTCGACACCAAGTTCACCTTCTTCGACGCCTCTCGACGATCTGTGACTCCTGCTTGAAAGGGGGTCACTCAAGAAGGATCTGTCGACGCATCTTCGAAGAAGCCTACTCCACCAGGTACATTGGGGGGGTAAAAACATTATAGGAGAGGACAAGACTATTGAGCAATATATGGACTGGGCTTGTGCTATATCCTTATTTTACAGGTTGCCCAGGTGGGGGGATCTCCACATAGAACTGTGCTTAACGGCAGAGGCCAGTATTCTGCCTATTGTTTCAACCATCTTGCTTTCCCTCCTATCTCTATTGCTGGTTTCCTGGTTATTGATCTGTGTGACATTCTAACAGTATAGTTGATGCACTTTAATGAGATCTGATAATATTGGTGGTGCCACTTTAGAATTGTATATATTTACCATTGGTACAAAGTGCGTTATTGTGATAGTATACATACCTTTGAATATTAATTATATAAAGACTGTGTTTTCAGTAATACAGTGTGTGGACATTCCTTTGTGGGGGCTTGGGGACTACACTGTACTTAAGAACCAGCCTGCATCACCTCCTGAGAAGCTAGGCCTTGATTGCTCGTCCATTGCTACCATAATAGAGAATCTTGGCTGGGGTCCTCTGTGCCTCTCCTCTACCATATATAGAGCAGAAGTACAGACACCCCCCTCCAGTCTTTACAAGCACGCACACACCATTGGTGATAACAGTAATTCCGTCTGGTGGAATTACATCTGAAACACGTATCGAAGGGTAATTCTGCTGTTACCACTGATACATTCGGCACTAATTCTGCCGACGCAATTACTGCTGGCGGAAAAAGCAGCATCGCCGGCACAGGAAGCACAGCGGCAGCCATTTTGAAAAACAGAATCCACTTCAAATCCCCCTTTTCCTGTAGCCATCCGGACCCAGGAGGGAGTGCAAAGATGTCTCAGGAGAAATGGAAAGGCAAGGTGCCTGGCATGAGCCTTCGCAAACACAAATTCAGCAGGTCCCCACTGATGAGGTAATGGTGCATGCCGAAGAGCTCTATGGCTCTCGCATCGAAAAACATTTGGCCAGATGAAGGCAGCTATTTGAGCCAGCATCCGCGACAAGGTCGTGGCAGTGGGCACAGTCCCACAGGACAGCGATAACTACAGGAAAAACTGGAATGACCTCAAGGCTGTGGTCCGCAGACTCCTGTCCATACGCTGGTGGGAGACTTCGGCCACAGGAAGCGGCGGTACTGTGGGCCCCCTTGTCTCGACCCAATGGTGTCCCCGGCTCAAAAAGTCCAGCAGCATCCTCCACATGGAGGGGATCGAGAGACTTGGGAGTGCCATGGTTGAAGCAAGCAGCCAAGGCGAAGCTGGTGAATATGATTGTCCCCCCTCCTATGACAATGCACTGGTCAAATGACCATGCCAACCATGTGTCCCTCAGCATAGATGCGCCCAATGGACAGTGGAAAGTGCCAACACATGTCAATTCACTTGTGTGTTCTCAATGTCAGCGGGCCTAGTAAGATCGTTGTTTTTGTTCTCCGTTGTTAACATCCCTTGCCTTGTCGCGCTCTGAAACACTTGTGTACGAGCACGATACAAATGAAATATCAATTCAATTCAAAGCACCCAAAAACCATGCCACTGATGCATATGCGAGGGTAGGCAGGCAACTATGAGCAGCACCCACGTATGCTGGGAAAGGCCAAGTGCCAAAGTAAAACACAAGCACAACCATATGTACAGGCCACAATTCCAGCCCAACAGGCAAGGAGTACATGCCAATGGGGAGTCACCTCAGCAGATACTACCCCCACCTTGCATTGGCTATATTAATTGGTCTGCAATTGACCATAGCCATCAGACCACATCTGCATACAATGTCCTTCCACCACGTAGTATGAGTGACTAGCAAGCCCATGTACAAATATGCATGATGTCTAACAGCATTTCATTGTCCACCCAACAAGTTCACAGACGACTCAGGAGGAGGAGGAGGATGAAGCAGGCCCATCTACCTCCCATGGCCAGGCCTCCAGTGCAACAGCAACAGCCTCCACCCCTGCACCACCCAGCAATGGGAAGAGCAGGAAAAAGAGCAGGAGTGAGGCACCAGGGCCCAGCAGCACTGCACATGCCAGCGCCGACACAGTACCTTATGGCAGCGATACCAACTCAGCTGCAGGTTCTGCACCTCTGGCAGATGCAATCACCACCCAACAGCCTGCCACTGTGGTTGTGTCAAGGGAGCCAGATGCTGGTACTGGCTCGCATGCAACTGTGCCCTCACCAACCCAACAGGCCCATGACACCCCATTGTGGATGAGTTTCCTTTTCAAAAGGCATGTTGATGGGCACTCTATTCATGCATATTTCTACATTGTTGTTCAACATGGTTTTCCATCAGAGTACTTGAATGTAGTATCATATACATTGGGGGTATATATGCATTGCCATGTCACACCATGCATATAGCTCGCATTCAGCAGTCGTCACTTTTATAACCTGTGATTGCAATTGCAGGGTGCATGTTGACTGTGTTGGGCCAGCGAACATGCATGTGCCCTGATGGGTGATTCGTTGTTCTTGTGCATATTTGCAGTTTCTGCTTTCGTTACCTTATGGCTTCACATGCGTGATTACCAGATTACTTGCAATCACTTACTGCCATTGTTGCATTGTTTTTGTGCAGAGGTCAACTGTGACATTGGATGTGTAGCTATGTCTTCCATGTGCATTGTTGTCCATGCAGTCCTATGTGTGTGCATTGCTTACTTGTGAGGCAATATGCATCATTGACATAGTACTGCATAGTTATAGTGCATTATGCTAGTACTGTGGTTTGGTGGCTGTCACGTGCATGGTGAGATGGCAGGCCCTGCACGTACAGTGCCTTGACAGGGCATGCATTGATCATTTGTGTTAATGCCCCCACCCTTTCACATATCATTTCACTAGTGCTGCAAGATTAGTTTGTGTGATGCTGCTTGTACTCGCCCAGTATCCGTGTCTGTTGGCCTCTGTGGCACTCAATATACGCAGGCAGGGTGTTGTTATGCAGGACCATTCTTCGTGGGTGGAAACAGGGAAGCGGGCACAGCAGTATGTGACCACAAGGTTAGCATCGCAGGTGACCTGGAAATTCATGGAGTGATACTGCTTCCTGTTGCGGTATACCTCTTCAGATGCCTGCGGGGGGCACCAACACAACATGGGTGCAGTCCATAGTGGCTATTACGTTGAGCAGGTGGGCTATTGCATAAAAGCGTGCCTTCTTGGCATATATCTGTTCCCGGGTAGTAGGTAGGGAGATGTGCCTGGAGGCATGGTGAAGGAGTGCTACAAGCACTTGCACAGGCACATGTGAAAATGTGGGCTGGGACATGCCATGCAGCGTGCTCACAGTGTGCTGGAATGGGCCAGTAGCAAGGAAGTGTAGGACCGACACAAGCTTCAGCAGCGGGGGTGAGGCAGTTCTGATATTGATCCTCCTCTATATGTCATCATGGACTAGGGTGGGTAGCTCAAGGATGGTCTCCCTGCTCAGCCAGTACAGAGTAACCAGCTGGGTGTCTGTTAATGTCAAGGATGAGGGCAAGGCCTGAGGAAAGTGCCCTCACCTTGCATTTGTCTCCTCCTCTTCCTCTCTGCACCCTGTGCCCGGTGCTGCTGCTCCTGCCTCTGCAGCTCAATGTGGAGCAGGAGCATCTGCATATCCCAGTTCGCAACAGCTAGTGGCAGTATGGCGTTGGAAAGTGTGTTAGGGTCAGGTGTAGGCCTTTTGTAGTCTTTCGAGGTGGATTGGGCTCACCTGTGACTTGTTTTCCATCACCCGTCTGCATTTGCCTCCACGTTTTAGAAGGAGGTAACGGCTCTGTTTTTGGTGGAATTACCACCCATTTTCAGCTGTAGTTCAGCAGTATTTCAACTTGTAATACAGCGGAAATACCGTTTTGAATCTTGGCAGTAATTCCCACATCGGGGCTAATTCCGCCAGATGTTAGTGGTAATTTAGCACCGACTCCTAATTCAGCCATATGGTAAAAGTGGCAGTAATTCTGTTGCTGCCACTTTTACCATATACCACCAAACTCATAATGATGCCTATAGAGGCTGCATGCAGTGATGGTGAGCATCAGATTTCTTTGTGGGCCGAGACAAAAGGGGCAGTCCAGCCCGAACTGCTAGGTCACATCCCTTCTGCACGAGACCACAAGCATTCCCAGACATGGTTCAGCCTTGTTGGGCGTCATCAGTGAGGAGTAGCTTGGGTCTTTAGGCACGGCAGTCTCAGGACCCACGTCTGGGCATAGCCGTCCCACTCGGGGTGACTTTAGCAAAACAAAAAGGGGATGGCTGGAAGGTTTTGAATAAATCAGAACCATGGGCACAGCTCTGGGCAACACTCCAAACCATTGTTTTTCAGCCTGCCAAGCCATTACACAAAGGGAAAAACCATATGCAAATCAGGCTTGGACCCAAAAGGGGCAGTCCAGCCCGAACTTCTAGGTCACATCCCTTCTGCATGAGACCCCAAGCATCCCCAGACATGTTTCAGCCTTGTTGGGTGTCATCAGTGAGGAGTAGCTTGGGTCTATAGGCCCGGAAGACTCGGGACCGACGTCTGGGCATACCCGTCCCACTCGGGGTGACTTTAACAAAACAGAAAGGTGATGGCTGGAAGGTTTTGAATTAATCATAACCACGTGCAAAGCTCTAGGCAACCCTCCAGACCATCGTTTTTCAGCCTGCCAAGCCATTACAGAAGGGGAAAAACCATATGCAAATCAGGCTTGGTCCTACCCCAAAACGGACAGTCCAGCCCGAACTGCTAGGTCACATCCCTTCTGCACGAGACCACAAGCATCCCCAGACATGTTTCAGCTGTGTTGGGCATCATCAGTGAGGAGTAGCTTGGGTCTCTAGGCCCAACAGACTCGGGACCCACGTCTGGGCATAGCCGTCCCACTAGGGGTGACTTTAGCAAAACGAAAAGGTGATGGCTGGAAGATTTTGAATAAATCATAACCGCAGGCACAGCTCTGGGCAACCCCCTAGACCATCGTTTTTCAGTCTGCCAAGCCATTACAGAAGGGGAAAACCCATATGCAAATCAGTAAGTCATTTCCATTTCCAGCATTGTTGGTGGGAACAGGGTGTCTCTCGGTTTCCTTTTTAGGTTGATAAACTGGGTACCACTGACCTGGGCTGGCACTGGCAGAGAGACATACCCCCAGTTAATAATGTTGCTACTCTGCACGTGTTTGGTACTAAATGCTTGCACCCGAGACAGGTTAGAATTTGATGAGGCTCATCCACGATTAGGACATTATGTGCGCATGTCCATTTCCTTCCTGTTGTTGGGCAGCTCTCTGTGCGCCGATGCGCCTCAAGGTCAGGGGTTAACAAGAGCAGCTCTCAGTGGTTTAACTTGCTGCTGAAATATTGATGCCAGAAGAAGTAACGGAGAAGCCTCTGACGCCGCCGCCAGGGTTGCCCTGCGTGCGTAGCCCTTCCCAGGTCGATTCTGTTTGTGTCAATGGTTTCCATGTTCCCTTGGCTCTCTGCAGTGCCTTCTCCCCTCCCTCGCCAGACGTGTTTTCCATCTTCCTCTGACACCTGTCTCCTTTCCCTTCTCTCAGGAGCCAGCTCCAATCCCTTTTCATTAGTCGCCATTTGTCTCCTGGGGTTACTGTTAGCCAGCTGGTGAGATAAGCAGCTACAGAGAACTGTTCCCCTGCAGGTTGCAGGCTCTGATCTTGCAAGGACCAGCTTTGCCTTTCATCCTATTGGGGTTGATGAAATGAGGGCCACTGTAAGACCAAATATGATGGTGCCCTGGGTGCTGCGAATGGTTTTACTTTTGTGATTATGTATTTATTTAAAAAGAAAAACAACAAGCAGAATTAAGAAAAAGGACAAATCGATCGGCTCAACATTACACAGAAGCATATGTAAATCATTTCAGCTTCTGATGCCTATGGGATATATAAAAAGAATGATCGATCAAAGTAAAGTAACTCAAACCCCAACTCCTCTATAGAACCACTATTCGCGTGGAACCCTGACCCAGGGTCGGACTGGGACAAGAAATATGCCCGGACACCCAAAAAAAATGGCCCACCCCTCGCCTCAAAAAAGTGGCCCACCACTCGCCTCACGACCCTTGAACTCTGATGACATCCCCGGAAGTGATGTCATTTGACCCCACCAAAATGTGACATCCCGGGAAGCTATGAAACACAACCTTTCACCCCTTGTCAAAACAGGAAGTGGCATCAAATAGCATTGTTCCTAAGTGTTACATGTCTCCCCTGTTGGGAGACATGGTATCTTCCCGGGTGTTGTCGTGGTCACATGGGGAACCACGTGACCAAGTTAATAAAGAGAACGAGCCACTTCCGGCTCGTCAGTCAGACCATCTTGGCTCTGTGGTGTGTGTGTTGTGTGAGCGCCAGGCTGGCGCCTCACCACGTGTGCTAGGCCCAAGGACGGGGCCCAGCTCCAGGATGGTGTCCCTGCCGGGCAACGCCGTCCGGACGGTGCCCCTGCCGGGCAACGCCGTCCGGACGGTGGCCCTGCCGGGCAACACCGTCTTTGTGTGTGCCCCTGGCCCTGTGAGGCGGGCCAGGGTGGCGGCCCCGGCCTGGGTGCCCCCAGAGCCGGGGCCGCGGTAAGCCGGTTGCCAGCCAGCCATGTGTGGAGCTCCGGTGTTCCCGGAGCGGGTGGGCAGAACCCCCACCCCGAATCTAGCGGCGTGATCGCCGCACCAGAGGATGTCTGTCGGGTGCAACCCGACCCGAGTATGGGGCTGCCCGGTGACCCGGAGCAGCCCCCAACACTAAGTACACTACGAAAAATATGGTTATTATTTCACTAATGTGATATACATTTCATACAAGAATGGATCACCATATGTATCATTCATATCTGTGTGTTTAGATCCATATGGTCAAATTACTGTGAATGCAAGCAGACGCCCAAAGCCAAATGATCACATGTTATTGTATAACACGCTTAAGCTCTTTTTTATAGAACAAATATGCATACAATATCACCCAACCTGTGTTGGTACTCATTTATCGACCTAAGAAGGATGAAAGGCTTAGATGGCCTTGCTGGGATTCAAACCTGCAGATCACACACACATCGCAGCAGTGAGCGCTCAACCCACTGAGTTATCATATTGGCTATAGTAACATGAGCAATTATTCTGTAGTGGATACCATTAAACTGGTAAATGAGATTTAACAGCAGACCAGTTAAGTTCATCTGCTGCAAAGTTGGCCGCAGGTCAAGCCTGCATGCATCTACTTTCAGGCTTCAGAGGTCAGCAAAATTGGGAAAGCAGTGCACTCACAGGACATCCCATACTCTGAACACTCATTACCTCAAACATGCAAACAAACATCCTGAACATCATACCAGGGAGATGGGAAAGATAGACATGTTACAACAAAGCATTCATTGTGACATAATGAAGTCAATGGCCACTTAATGTGCTATGGTCAAATATTTCTACACTGGACAGAAGCTTTTAGGCGTAAGGATTTTGTCAAGTGACCAAGGCCACGAGATGGAATGTCTTGTGATGATCGTAACAGAGACAACGGCAGAAAAAAAACATGCTATTACTGCAACATGCGAATGGCAAAATACATATGGCCTCATCACGAGTTTGGCGGTACCCCTTAAATCTGGTGGTAGCGCTGTTACTGCCGGATTTAAGGGTCTGCCAAATCAGGGCTTCTGCGGATTTCTCCCCAGCTCTGAGCTAGGTGGAAATCCGCCGAAAATGTGCGCTCATACCGCCGGCGGAATGGGGCATTCCCGAATGGGCTCAATGGGGAATGGGGATTTCCAAATCCGCCAAACCCGTGATCCGGCGCTAATATCGACGGTGGGTTTGGCGGTAGGGCAGATAGCGCCAGCGCTATTAGCGCCGGCGTTACAGCCCAACTCGTGATGAGGCCCATAGTCCGAAATGGATGCTTATTCTACTCTAAAATTGGTCATTTATCACTAATATCAGTAATACATATTTATCACAAATACAACAGCATAGCCACTCCAGGTGGCACCGTGCCCCCTGGAGTGGTGGCACGGTGCCAGCCGGCGGCCCCAGACCCTCAGCTTTGCATGCTGCAGCAGCATGTGAATGTTGTATGCATCATCATTTATGATACACACATCATGCATGCAAATTAATCATTAAAGCAAGGTAACATTTCTTTTTTCCCCCCAATTTTCTTTTCTAAACCGGCCCAGGCGTGGGCAGAAACTGGCCCCCACTCCCCAGGGAAGATTCCGGCCCAGCCACAGGCCGAGAGGCCGAGGGGCCAATCCGACCATGCCCTGACCCACTGCCCGTCATCCAGTTCCCTTTTCCAAACCGTTCACGCTGCAGATGTGGTCTAATCAAGTTGCATTAACATGACTCAGAGGAAAACCACTGGCACACATCTCCCAGGCACATTATCTTCAACGGCCTGAGTGTGGAACCTTTGCACATAACATTCTCTCAATCATACCACACCATTCTCTCAACATTCTCTCTTACATCATCAGTCTCATGCATCCATCCAAAGCACTATACAACATGCATCTAAGTCAGTTTTCCTAGGGGGCAGTCTGTAAGAGATCCTTAAAGCAGTTGATTGGTCCAGGGAATCTACTTTTAATATGTGTTATCATAAAAAAGTGCAGATGTGGCTAATGTGGTATTGCAAGAGCTTTGAACTTGCATAATATGAAGCCTCCGGTCTCAACCTAGAATGGCTAACCCCCCTGCACTAGCGTGAGTAGGGGTTTAGATTTTATTAAGAGACATGGAGGCGAGTATTATCCCTCCCTCCCGCCCTCATCTTGTGTTTGCTTTCTTGCTCTTCCCATCCGAGGACGTCTTCCGTAAGGTCATTTCACAGGATGTTCCAAAGAAGGACCGTGGCAGTTGGACTTCGTTCTATGGGTGGATGTCAGTGCTGGTCTGGAATGTTCTTGGTTTTGCTACCTTTGCCTCACAGTTGTAAAGGAGGACATGGAACTACTTACACAGGACCTTATAGGGGAGCTCTGACCCTCATTGGTGGATGAAGGCACGGTTGCCCTCTTGGACTGGGGTCATCTCTTGAAGTGTCACCTTTTTGTTTGTTCATGTTTTTAAAATGTTCAATGTTTAAAGCATGTTTATTTCTTTGCTGCTGTTTGAGTAGTAAAGAAGATTTATGCATAATACTTGCCTCTGTGTTCCTTAATAGACTCTAAATCCCCATTCACGCTAGTGTGGGGGTTGGCCATTATCACAAACATTTTCTGAATCTAAGTAAAAAGGTTTTTTTTTTCGACCCTACGTCAGCAGGCGACAATGACTTGGAGGACAACCAAGGTATTGGTGGCCAATATCCTCCATTCGAGAGCAGTCATCTTCTCATCTCTTAGTCCCAGAATGGTTATGGTTGCTTTGCTAAATACAGGAAATCCCACAATGTATTTAACTATGCTAAGTACCTTTTTCCAAAAGCCTGTTAGTGTCCAGCAAGATCACCAGTTATGCATGGTGTGATGCTGGAAATGCATTGGAGGGATAGGGCCTCCCTGTCCTTGTCCTGTAGTCCTTTTTCATGTGTGTTCTGTATTGTTTCCTGCCCAGGAGTCCATGTGGGACTCCTGGCAATGCAGCTCTTCCTGTTTTTGATTTGGTGTACAGACCCATCGGATACCCTTATGGCACCTATGGGTGGGGGTACAACCCTGTGCCCCTAGTGTATGTTTTTGGGCACCTGTGTGTGGCCCACAGAGCAGGGTATGGGCTGGTGGCAGCACCATGCTGAGTTTGACAGGTACTCTGAGTATCCTCCATTTTGGGATACCCAGGCCCTGTCATTGGAATCAGTTGATTCCTGATTGGAAACAAGATGGCCCCTGTGGCCTCTTGCTTTCTATTGCCTGTTACCTTGTTTTCCCAAAGTCCTGGGAAGCCCTGACTCTGTCCCTCCCCCTGACTGGCTGTTGGGTGGAAGTTCCATATATGGTGTTGTTGTGAAGTCTGGGCCAGACTGGCTGGAGCCTTCCCAATGAATGTATGTTGTGGGTACACCCAGTGGGTGGGACCTGGGTGAATGGGGTGTGTGACCAATATGCACTTCTTGTTGTGGATGTCTGGGTTCTGGTGTTTGACACAATGACTGAGAGAGCCCTGCCCGAAACTGCTATGAATGCAGTGTGTAGTGTTGAATGGCTGTGTACTTGTCCCAATACACATTCCTTGTGAGTGTCTGAGAGGGAGGAGTATGGCCTGAATGCACTCTATGCCTGATTGGCTGACTGACTGCATGTATGCCCTTCTGTATGATTGGGTGCTGAGTGTGACCCAGCAGTGTGGATGAGATACAGAATAGTATATCTGGGGACCACTGGAAATTGTTCAGAAGCTGAGTCGACACTTGAAGAGTAACTGGAACTGCTTATCCTTGATACCCAGCTGGAAGAAGAACTGCTGCTGCATTTTCTTCGACCCGATCCGAAAGCTGTCGAGTTCATCAAGGACTGATCCGAGAGAGGACCTGGTTAGGCGCCCTCTTCACGTGCTCTGAGGGACCATCGAGCACCGCTAACCTTTGCCAAAGCTCCCTGGAAGTCAGACCCTCGAAAGGCTGCCGACCGGATACGGGGACCGCCGAGGAGAACAAAGTGAAGCACCCGGACATTGACACCGTCGAAGTCCATTGCCGTCGACCAGGGTTCGGAGTTTCGCAGTAACCGCTGGAGGCCCGTCGAAGCCGTGTTGCCCAGAAGAGGGCACCGCTTGACACTGTGCCGCAGACGACCAGAGCTGCACACTCCTTTGCCTAAGACTTTTTTTTTTGATTCACGGACGCGCTCGTCCGCACCACCGCCTGCCTTATCCCGCCAGAGAAGGCCAGACCGTCGACGCGGTGAGGAGCATCCGCCAGTGGGTTTCCCGCCACCCGAAGACCACAAAGACTTCGACGACTCGACACCCTTGTCGGGCCACAGTTCTTCAGAAACTCTTTGCGGTCCTGAACTATCAAACGCCGAGGTGCCCCACACACCTCATCCTCGCAGGACGTCACCGACGAGCACCGCCTGGATCGATGCCGTGGTCTCAGCACCATCAAACTTTTAATCAACGCCAAGTTCACCTTCTTCGACGTCTCTCGATGATCCGTGGCTCCTGCTTTGAAGGGAGTCACTAAAGAAGGATACATCGACCCCTTTTCGAAGAACTCTGCTCTACCAGGTACATTGGGGGGGATTAGAAACATTATAGAAGGAAATAAGACTTATAGAACAATATATGGACTGGGCTTGTGATATATCTTTTCTTTACAGGTTGCCCAGGTGGGGGGATCTACACACAGAAATGTGTTTAATGGTAGAGGCCAGTATTCTGCCAATTGTTATAACCAAATGCTTTCCTCCTATGTCTATTGTTGGTTACCTTTATTAATTTGATTTGTGTGCCATTTAACCAGAATACAGTTGATACACTTTAATGAGATCTAATAATAATTGTGGTACCACGTAGAACTGTATATATTTGCCATTATAGATTTGCTGAGCACAAAGTGAGTTATTGTGATAGTGTACATAACGTTGAACTTCATTACAGAAAGACTGTTTTTTAGCTAATGCAGTGTGTGGACATTCCTTTGTGGGGGCTTGGGAACTAAACTGTACTTAGGAACCGGCCTGCATCACCTCCTGAGAAGCTCGTCCATTGCTACCTTAATAGAGACTCTTGGCTGGGGTCCTTTGTGCCTCTCCTCTACCATATAGGGAGCAGGAGTACAGACCCCCTCCAGTCTTTACACATGGCTCACCCGTTAGACCGCAGCTCCTCCAGCACTGATCCGGGGAGTTGGAATGCATAACATGTCATTTCTCTGGAGGAGTAAAGTGGATTTGTCAATTAGTTTAATCCATGCTCATTTGTGATATAAGGATTTATTAAGCTTATGTAAATCCAGGAATAAATGGGACCATTTGGCCATAGACACCTCTCTATACACAGATCGTTATTCCAATTTCCCACGAAACCCTATTTTGTGTTACCTTTTACATATCTGCGAAGTGTGTATATTGGGTTTATCATGCCCCCATGTGTCTGGATCAACTTTTCAAATGTGGTCAGCTTACCGCATGTAACTGACTTGTATGTTGGATACATCACCCAGCTCCTATTTCAGAAATATGTCATTCTATCAGATTGATTTGGAGTGAATCATCTGTAAAACTCTGGGACGTATTTGCCTACCCCTGAAACATATCCTCCAATATCCTACCATCACCTTCTTTCCCCTTCTCAAATGTAAATCCCTTCAGGGCGGGTACAATGGTTGGATTAAGATGACTTGCATAAAGAGGGGGTGGGTTGTAGGTTGAAGTCTAGGTGACTGCAGGTCCCATGCAGTGGCATATGTAGGCTTTCTGCTGTCCTATATCCAAATAAGTGCATGCACCCCCCACCAACTTTACTCCACCTCTGCCAGGCCCTGCACCTTCACCGTATTCCATCCCTTCAACAAACTCTGTCTGCGTTGTCCAAACTATGCCCCTTCATCCCCATTTTGGCCTCCATTTTGGCTCCATAACATTATAGGGACGTTTTTAATTCAAGCCTGTCATCTTCTATGTTATGTTAGTTGAACAAGTGTTTTCTGATCTCTGCTGCCCAAGATTTGGAGAAGGCAGTGTTTTCTACAGTTGACTGCACTAGAAGTATTTGTTACGGCTATTTGTCTACTTTTGCTTAGGTCTGAAAACCATCTTTTAGAGGAAGCGATAAGCACATAAGCTGTCTGCCAACTGGACACAAGTGAGAGAAGGTTGGAACAAGGAATATTGATTCCAATGCTAATATCGGGTTTCTTTCACAAATTGCCTGCTGTCACTCATTGAGAAGCATCTGGACTGGTATGTAATATTAATTCAACATAACTAAAGGTCTACATCCGGTCTTGTCAAATGGTAAAGTGTACATATGAAATATATGCAAGTGGTACAGGCACATCTTATACATTTGTTGAATAAAAAGAACTCCCTTCTCATGGTTACAGCTCTTGTGTTGGCAGGGGGCAACATTGAAATAAGGCAAGTTAACTGCTGCAGCCGATGTACCTCCAATCCCTTGGACTGGAGCGCAATTAAAATATGGCAAAATCACAAGTGAAGTTTGTAAATTCTGCCTGGGCATAAACACCTCAGTAAAGACAGATGGCGAAGGTTCTTGGAATCTTTGGCTGTACATTCTCATGGTGGAGTAATGGATAAGGGCGACCCTGAACATTCATGTGTATGAAGCAACAGTTTGACAAATCAATTTCCGGGATACTAGCAGGTCAGGGGTGAATATCGGTTTCTAAACCATCTATCAGCCCCACACCTCTAATGCACCAGAAGGGATCTGAACAGATCGGAATCAGAAGCGAATTATAAAACTCCTTGTCCAATTTTGGTAACATGGATGGAACAATCGTTGGTTAGTTGCAACATAGCGAAAATACAATTATTACACAATGATAAAAGGAGTGTCCTGTCAAGTTTGTATTAATAATATTTACTTTATTGCCCACAACAGACCATCTAACAACGCTACGAAATACAACCAACCCAGTAAAGCAATGCAGAGGACAGACAGTTTAAAAGAAGGAAAATGGATACACTATGGATACTGGCAGGAGGGGAGTCGTTATGGCTAATAACCACACCAGTTTGTAAGGTTTCTTGGCTTTAGCACAAAGGGAGCAATGGGTCTTAACATGTTTCTAGGAGCCTTCTGGAAAGTACCACAGGGCCAGAACCAAAATGTACCTTGTGCTGTACATGTTCTTGGTGCTCAACAGGGTCGAGTCGATTGCAGGGCACTTTGCAGGCTTCTGTGACAGAGTTCGAGATGGGAGTCGCTGCGAGTATCAGGCGGCAGGCCTACATGGCGGCTCGTGGTCAGGAATTGTTGTCTGAGTGCTGATCGGTGGTTCTGAAGCACTGGTTGAGATGTTTCGGATGTCTTTAAGCAACAGCGGCTTGACAACGGTCAGCGTTGCTGTCAGTTGCAGATCGAGGAACTCAACTGGCTCGAGAATGTCCTTTAAGGTAGACATTGGTAGATGCTTGTCGAGGCACTTCTCCCAACTTCTTAAATGGGATTGTGTCATCCTTTAAGGCAGATGGTCCAAAGCTGAGGAGCGTGTTGCAGACAGCTGCCTTTTCCTTGGTTGCAGGTTCAGAGACCTTCTGGCACTTCCTATCCAGGGAGCTTGCTGCAGAGCCTAGCAGGGCACCCTGTGTGCTTGCTGGGTACCAGTTCTGGAGTGGCTGGAGGGTGCTCTGAGTTCTGTTTCTCCCTCTGTTCCCTGAGAGAAGTTTAGGGGTGGGACCTTGCTTCCCTCTTTCGATATCCTGGCCTTCCTTCATTGGCGGAAGATGTAAGGTTTATGCGTGAGGTCATAACCAGAGTGCTTTGCAACAGGAAAGGTAAATGGATGAAAACAGGTGCAAGATGTGCCTCAGAACTAAAATGGCAGAATCCTTCTTTCAGCAGAAAGAGCTCTGGGCTCCCTTGTGACACTGAGTCCCACCCATCACCCTGTCTGTTGTTTTCAAAGTCTCTTTGGTTAATGGTTCTCTGTGTGGTCCCTGTTAAATCTGCAGGTCTACCTTTCACCTGCGGCGAGACCAGACTCTCTGGCTCCTGAAAACCACATTCTCGTACCTTATGAATGACGTCCCCCTAGCTGGGTGGTCTACTGTAAACACAGTATCAGACATGACAGCTCAGTGTCATTGATACTGAGTGTGGGATTTGTCACAATAGTAACATGAGGAAGACAGGAAGACAGGATTCAAACCTAAGTCCCCCATGATCACAATCCCTAACTAGGCCATATCTCCTCCCACAAAGTAGATCTTCACTGACCTCTACAGAAAACAGTACACATACCAACAGGTCTTATCCCTGAGAGGTGTGCAGGGCTGAGACAGAGCCACTCATATATGTCTGATAACATCCATTCTGCCCATCCCATAGTTTTGACAGGTACAGAACCAGGCAGCAGGAAGCTAAGGACATTTGCTCCCTGCCCCAAAATATGGTTAAGCAGCAAGCCATGATTATCATCAACACATGTGAGACCTGAGTGGCCAACTTAGTCACTAGACCACATCGCTGCCAAAGAAGATGCATACTTTAGTGTAGGGAAAAAAGATTTCCCAACAAGCTGCTACCTCTCAAAGGAGAGTAGGGCTGGGTTGGAGCCAGTCACATGCTTGTATCACTGCAGAAAAGAACTGAGAGAGAGTCAAGAGTGTCCTTGATATGATAGGTTATTTATAACACGCTTAATACCCAGAGGTTTCTAAGCGCGGACCCGGGAATCAAACCTGTGCTGCTTCCTGTCTTGCTTCCAAGGTGAGCATGTTTCCGCTGAGCTATCCTCCCGGGATCCTTGCAATGCCCTGCCCAGTTCCCTCACCCTGATGCCTTTGCATTGAAGCCAAAAAGAGTGAAACACAACAGAGGGATGGGATACTACTCGACTGCTCATCTTCAGAAGACTCTATCGCAGTGTTCCCCAACCCCAGGCCTCGATGCCTGAGATCCTGACGGGTTTTCAGGGATTCACTCAATTATATTCATGAGGAAAAATGTGCATACATTTAGAATCATTGTATGCAAATGTATCTCATGAATACTGATCAGGGATATCCTGAAAACCCGACATGGATCCGGCCCTCGAGGCCTGGATTTGGACAACTTTATCGGGAAAAGACAGTTCAGTTCTTACTGTCCCCTAGCCCAACATCCACTGCTTACAAACAGTGTGATTACTTGCACAGTTGATGGTAAAACATGATAAAGGATGGATCTGTGTGATCCTGCTAGTGAAACCACATCGGCTGCAATTTATGATAACATTGGAACGCCGTTAGTTCACTGTTCCCTGCGTGTTGGGTTCACATGCCAGCAGGTTTGTATACTGCTGGAGTTTTCATGTAATCCAGCTCCTTTTGAGTTAGGGGGTCCTGCCACCCACCTATACCTCCAATTCATGCCCCTTTACTGCCGACTCTCACCTGTACCCCACCCTCTTTGATACTGTCCCCCCGAGTCAACTCCCCAGTTGCTTTAAGTGGGTCGAGCAATAAAGGGGTGGGGTTTAACAACGGGGTATGGCTTAAGTACGAGCTGGAAATTGCTTTGCTCCAAATTGACAGTAAAGCAGGAGGCGCATTTCTATCATACCTTTTGCTGCACCAACCTCTCCTTTTGTTTACTTATCACAGACACAAACCCCTGCATGCTGACATGGGATCACAAAAGAAGAGGCGAGTTCACCAAAAGGTATCCCAGTTTCTCCTTTTGTTTCTAAATCAGAAGTGCCAACCTCCCTGCACCCAACAGGGCTGTGTGGTGAAGGGTTGCCTGAGGTGGGGGTGGGGGATGGGGATTAGCGCCTCTGATCATGAAACAAAAGAAGAGGTGGGCACACTACGGTCATGCCATTTTGGTGCACCTGCATCCCCTTTTTTATTAACTCAGAAGCGCTGATCACCACAGACAACCCTTTAAGCACATAACTGTTGAGTGAAGGTGCTTCCTGGGGGAGGCACCTCTAGGGTTAGTTGGGGGCACTTTTTGGACAAAGCTGTGGACAAGACCATTTCTATGGGGCGGGCCAGGTGGGTGGTTGCCCTGGGTACAGAGGGGTTAGAAGCACAAACAAGGCAGTTGTTAATCTGCCCCAGTGCACCATGGACCAGTGTGTCCCTTAAACAAGTGTACTTTGATGTGCGGTGCTCACAGAAAGCGGGCTGCATGCTGGGAAGTCGTAGTAGGGAACTGGGTGGGTTTGCAGAGTAACCTTCATGTAAACAAAATGAAATAAAGCACACTGCTGTGAGGCCCAGGTTCAGCAGCTCACCAGAACAAAAAGGTGTGAGTCTATGGCATGACAGGAGGCTTCATATTATGGATTTCAATCTTTACTCTGAAACCACAGCAGCAAAGAAAAACTTTTACAAACAAAAAGGTTTCAACAACAGAACTATATAGAGTCCAATGTCAATGTATGGGGAACTCCCCAAACCATCATTGAGGACAGGTCATGCCCTGCAGGGGACCAATGAGCAGGGACCCTGCTCTATATATGTCCTTTACTCGAACCCCAACTCCTCTTTCTTTGCTGCTGACACCACAGCTAAGTCACTCCTTTTAGTTGTGCCTTACATGTTAGTCAGTGTTTGCCATATGAATTGGTGTTTCATTTTTTAATATGCTTTGTGCTTTACTGCGTTCACCTTGGGAATTGTGTTTCCTTGTTTTGAATTTACTATTGCAGTATTGTGTAAACTGCCACTTGCCTCGTGGCGTTTGACCAAAATAATGGGCGCGAGCACCCTCACTTTATTCAGGGTGTGTTTTCCTTTTATGTGGCGAGTATTTTCGCTTTTAAGGAATTGTTTCTTGCCTACCCAACGCGCGCAGGCATATCTGAAGCTTTAGCTTCAGACCCGTCACACGTGGGTTGGGAGCGCCGGGCAGCGCCGGCCTCTGTGTTTATTTTTCTTTCAATAAATGTCAACTGTAGCGTGCGGATCTTTGAAGCCTTGGCTTCGGTCCTCACGTGCACAAGCTTTTGTTTATGACATGTGTGGCCCTTTTAGAAGCTTTAGCTTTTGCCTGTCTCGCGTGGGTTGGTGCGCCTTGCACCGGGTTAGGTTCCCTTTTAATTTGATATGTTATGCTGTCAGCTGTGCGCGCGGGTCGTTCGAAGCCTTGGCTTCAGACCTCACGCGTACAGGCTGATGTTTGTGCTTTTTCCGTCGCGTGAGGCCCCTTCAGAAGCTTTGCTTCAGGCTCGATGCGCGGCAGGAAGCCTACTAATTTGACTTGTTTGTCGGCTAACTGCCGACCGGCTCCTCCCTCCCCAAACACCTCGCGCGTTGTAAGCTTTGCTTTTCTCCCGATGCGGGGGGGTGTTGGGATGGGAGTTTGTCCCCTCTTATATGCTGCCCTAGGCCCAGGGGTAGGGTTTGAGCAGCGCTCTGTTACCTGTGGGATCGTAGAGCTTTGTAAATGCTGAATTGTGAATGCACAAATTTTGAAAATGCTAAATTATTCTATTTATTCCCAATGAAGTACATGAGTGATGGGAATTTTTCCCTTCTTAGACGCTGCCCCAGGCCCAGGGGTAGGGTTGAGTGGCGCTCTGATACCTGTGGGTTCATAGCGATATATCAATGCTGAATTTTGAATGCCAAATTGTTCAATTCATACCCAATGAGGTACAAGGGTTTTCCTTTAAAAAGGAAACATTATGGGAAAGTGCAAGTTTCCACATATGGGCCACCCACTTCAATCCCCACGTGCGCACTGGCAACAGCTTTGCTTACTGATGCGCAGGTCAGTGGAGCGCCATGTACCATCTCCTTTACATTTTAGAAATGAAATACAAAAAATACAAGGTGTCTCTCACTATTTTGGACAATACAGGTGTATTGCGTCAGAATTTCGGCATATATATTTTGAGTGCCGCTGTCTGCTCATCTTCAGGTTTCACCTGAGTTTGGGTGCGAGGGTTGTTCCCTGGCGGGCTGCTGGTTTCAGTACCCTGCTAGGGTAAACAGCTTGTGGTGCGCTTCCTCCGCGTATTTCTTTGTTACAGCAATGGTTAAACTGTGTGTGAAGCAGTGACGCTTCCCTTTTTGTTAAAATAATTATTTTGTTTTATTTATTTTTCTCATTTATCCTTTAAAGAAAAGACAGGGGTTGGTGGAGGAGGTTGTTAAATGACCTAGAGGGAGCTTGGGCCTTCCTATCCAGCCATCATTCAGGCGCAATCCTGTACTAGCATGATATTTCATGCCCCTTTACGGGGGAAATGTCTGGTTAGTTACCCCTCTCTCTTTTTCCCATTAGGTAGGTTCAGGACAACTCGGTCCGTTTACTTTCCTTAGGTTTTCTCCTCCCCTGAAGGGATCAGGTACGCAGGTTAGGAGGAGTACCCACAGTTATGGTCAGTTCCTCATAGCCTGTTTTCTTAGTATATCTCTGCTGTGGCATGGTCCTTGTTTCTGTGACAGATAATTTGGAGGACCCTGCTTGGCTTCATAGGCGTTAAGGAGCTTAGCCTTCTTTCCCTCTTCCACCCTCTTGTTTTGTGAGCTAACCCTCTCGACATTGATTGGACAGTCCTTGGTATCCTTCTTTGCCCTATGGGAAAAAGGGGTAGGTCCCTACGAAGGAAGGGTGGTGGCTGTGTATTTAAGCCATATATAACCCAGTTTCCTCAACTGGCTAATGAGGGATGTACCTCTATTTTCCCTATTTGATGTGCAAGTACTGGGTTACTTGATTGAGATCTGTTTTGCCTGCTCGGCAACGACGACTCCTCTGCTCTTACGGAGTGGCGTAATTACCCCTCATGTGAGGAGGAATAGCTCAAGGGCATAGCATTCCTCTGGAGGTATAACTATACAATCCAGGTTCGGATTATATTGCTAGCCCTGGAAAATGTGCGAATCACGAAGGGCTGGATTGTAAGAGCGATTGCCTGCTCGGCATCGATGGAACGTCTTCATGGCCACAGGATGGCATAAACCCTTTCCCTTCCGACTTCATCCCAAATTATTATTGAACACATGGTTCTTATTAAGAGCTTTACTCCTCAGGAGAAGGGAGCCAGACCCTTTGGGTGTTTTTCCTAAATCTACCTATCCGGTAGAGGGCGCATCAAGAGTTGCGCACAGTTACTCCTCTGCTCGAGGGGCTTGAGCACAGTCTTTTTGTTTCCTTGGATGGATTGTGACGACAGGAGTCCTGCTAGTCCCAGGATATCTCCTGTAATGCCTCAGGTGTTCACCAGTTTTCATAAATGATGGTCACCTCAAACCCTTGGGGTTGCTGTAGGTTAACAAGGATCCATTTTGTGCACTTCCTCTGTCAGTTTTTCCTTGCCTCCTTCCCCAGTGGTCACTAATACAAGTAACAATTTTGGAAGGGGCGGTGCTACCAGCCTCCCTCACTGGATTTTTTAACTGTGAATGAGATAACTCTGCTCCCAATAATTGGGATTGGTATATGGAGTACTCCCTACTTCCACTATTTAGCTTGCAAGTGTTAACATCTATTTGTGGCACCTCCAAAAAAAAAAAAAAAAAAAATAATAATAATAATAATAATAATAATAATAATAATAGTAATAATAATAATAATAAAGGAATGAAGAGTTCTTATGCTACGTTGTTTTTCCTGTCTCCTGGCGGAGGGTATGGTCATGTTAGACCTCGAGGATGAGTGCTGGGGGTTCCTGTTTCCTCCTTATCAGGAGTTTCCTCTTCATTTCCACTGATGGGTTCACTCTTATCAATGTCCCTCCCTTTCGGGTTGGCCCTTCACATCAGTCCCCTGGTGAGTTTCCAAGTTAATAAAGAGGGTGATAATTCACCTCAGTTCCAAGGGGTTCTGGATAATATTTATTTTGGATACAGTTAGAGGTGTCCCTTCCGCGATTGTGGGGTTTGTTCTCGATTATAAGCACGACAATAAAGATCTACATCTTATCCTTCGGGATGATAGACTCTACTTAAGTGAGAAAGTATCTGTCTTCTTCCCTAGAAAGGGAGGTTTTTTCCCTCAGCTAGTTAGCCCGGATGGGCAGATGGCCAGTTCCTTCCGTGTCATCGCATTTAGATCAGCCTTTTGGAATTATTAGCACCTGCTGACGCGAGGCCGAGTCCCGGCGGGGCCAAGCTCAGCTTTCATCCTTCCGGAGTCCATGGATGGACAGCACACTCAGTGTGTGGGGACGAGCGGTGCTCGAATGCCTGGGGGTTTCTGGCACTGTATAAAAGCTAATTTATTAACTCTCTCTTTGCCACCATCATGTATGGTTGGAGTTCCGATGGAGTGATCTTTTCTCTTGTGAGATTGTGGGTGCCAGTGCACTGTCTTCGGTCTGTTCCTCTGGGATTGCTGAGTTCCTTTTTGGTGTGTCTTTCCTCCTTTGCCAGGATGGCAAGGGTTGCGAGTTCGGCTGCACAAGCAGGCAACGATAATATTGTTGGCCTTCTCGGGGGGGGGGGATAGTTCCCATCCCTATGGGTTTACAGTGCATATTCTTCTAGTATCATCCTTTTCCACCCGTGGCCTATCTCTGTTTGATAGTTTTTGTCTTATGAATGGTTCCTTCAAGGGTTTCTCTGTTATTCACTGGAATTATTTTTTCATCTCTTACTGGGGCGGCCGAGGTTTTTTCACAGTGCTCTATCTGTGTCATCAAGGGCTTTGGGGTAGCCTTTAATAAGTTTGTGTCTTTTAGCTGGCAACTGTTCGGTGAGTAGGTATGCGACTCAAAAATGTTTCGCTTCTGTTTCTCCTTTAGCAGAAATAGGGGTTTCTGATGGAGCTGTTTACAAAGGGTAACTTTACATGTCAATCATTGCATTTAACTGCCATTATATCAGCGGGACATGTTCGCTAGGGGTGAAAACAGTGTCCAGTACTGGGTGCGCAGGATCTCCAGGTCCATTGACTTTGTGGTTCCACCTTAACTAGGTGTTTTCCTTTAGGCAACGATTACATCGTGTTGGATTACCGCATTTTTGTCTGTCCAATGAAGGATTGTCTGGGCTACAACTGTTTTTCAAAGTTATCTCTGTGGTTTCTTCTTTCCTGTTAAGGGCGTCTCCTGTATCAGTCCTTTAGGTATGGACGGTTGAATGTTCTCCCGGGGGGCAGGGAAATCACTTTTTATCGCCAGAAGGGGTAACCGTTGGGTTTCCTCCATCTACTATCCAGGTTCCAGGACATTTTGTAATGAATGAGTTATTAAGTGTTTAAATGATTAAATTGGACTTAACCCCTAATACCTCTCAGCTGCTATCCTGTGGGAACACTATTGCGGGGTCTCCTGCCCTTGGAATTTATGGATTAAATAGGGTTGCAGAAAGAAGGAGTCAATGCTCCTTTGGTTCTTCAGGGGAAGTTGCTGTAGTGTTTAAGACGCTCTCCTGGGGGTAGGGAATTTTCAAAGCAGGTGTTTGGTCATGGGAATAATATTTGGAATAATTTTATTTTATCACAAGTGTATTGCTCAGGTTGGGATTGGGATGCAAGGGCTTTGAACTTGCATAATATGAAGCCTCCTGTCATGCCATTGTATGGGAAATCCCCCTCGCTAACGTGACAGGGGGTTTAGATTCTATTAAAGACAGGAGGCGATTATTATCCCACCCACCCTCCCTTTGTATTGGCTTTCTTGTTCCACCCACCCACCCTGTTATATTTCATATTGTTTCAGATTTCGGGTGAGAAGTCCTATCCAAAAGAGCTTCGTCATAGCTTCAGGCTGCGGAAAGTTTGAGATCTCTCCAGTTTCGTTGGATCCTTTCTCCGCGCTACGCAGTTGAATCGTTACATTGGGCGTCTGGTGCAAGACAGCTGCAGAAAGAGGAGTTGGGGTTCGGGTAAAGGACATATATAGAGGAGGGTCCCTGCTCATTGGTCCCCTGCAGGCCATGATCTGTCCTCCATGATGGTTTGGGGAGTTCCCCATACATTGACATTGGACTCTATATAGTTCTGTTGTTGCAACTTTTTTGTTTGTAAAAGTTTTTCTTTGCCGCTGTGTTTTCAGAGTAAAGATTGAAATGCATAATACTCGTCTCCTGTCTGTAATAGAATAATAGAATCTAAACCCCCTGTCACGTTAGTGAGGGGGATTTCCCATTGTCTCCACTATAGCTGCAATGAACGACTGATAATAATCTACGCTTGTTCCGCCTCTCTCCATTCACTCTCCCAAGCTAGAGTATGGGCCTCATTACACGTTAGGCGGTAGGGATTTACCGTTACCGGTAAGGGATTACCGGTATCGGTAAATCCCCTCCCCAATTACGACCCGGACATATCGCCATTAGCGGCACCGCTAAGTACGGTGGCACTATTAGCGGCAAGTCCGTGAGCGCGCGCCCCCTCAGTCCGGAAATAGCGGCATAGCGCTAATAGCACGCCATCACGAGCCATGCGGACATGGCAATACCGGCATGTAGTAGACCCAAAAACCCCTTACCTGCAAGGCGCTAATACCGGCATCGCGAACCACACGTTAAAAGAGCACAGCAGTGTTCCCACCTGCCACAGATTGACAAAATCAGCACAGGTGGAGGCAATGGAGACTGGCAGCACAAAAGAGCACACCACACCCCTTCCCACACCCATTCCCACACCAAGATGGATGCAATACTAGCAGCATTACATGGGCTAGAGGACATGGTTGCAGTGCAGCAGCTACAACAACAGGCAGCACAGAGGAGACGCAGGAGGAGGAGGAGGAGGAGGGCAAGACAGGTGCAGCAAGCACCACCAGTGCACCTAGTGATACCACAGAGGCAGCCACCAATTCCCAGGATCAGAGCCAGTCCAGTTAACCTAACCCCTGAGCAGATACACACCCTGTACCGTCTGGACCGGGATACCATCACCACCATTGTAGACATGATATACAACGACATTGTGAGTCTCATTGACATCCGTACTGCCATCCCCCCTCTACTGAAGGTGGTAACAGTGCTCCACTTCTTGGGCACAGGCACCTACCAGCATACGGTAGGTCAGATGCATGGCATATCACAACCAGTATTCTCACGCACACTGAACCAGGTGCTCGATGCCCTCCTGAAGCACACAAGTGAACACATATACATGCCACGGACTGCTCAGGAGATCTCCAACACCAAAGTTGGCTTCCATTCACTGGCAGGCATCCCAAGTTGCATCGGGGCCATCGACTGTACCCATGTTGAACTGGTGGTCCCACATGCCAATGAGGTAGTGTACCGTAACAGAAAGCAATACCACTCCATCAACGTCCAAATGGTATGTGACTCCAACAAGATCATCACACATTGCTGTGCCCGATATCCCGGTTCAACCCATGATGCAATGGTCCTGCGGAACTCGACAATACCACGATACATGGAGCGACATGCTGGACAACGTTCGTGGCTACTTGGTGAGTAGCAGGCCAACCACATGGCAGTGTGATGTGGATTGTGAGTGGGGGGGTAGATGCATACTCCAACTGGGCGTGATTGGGGGGGGAGATGCATACTCCAACTGGGCGTGATTGGGGGGGGGAGATGCATACTCCAACTGGGCGTGATTGGGGGGGGGGGGGATGCATACTCCAACTGGGCGTGATTGGGGGGGGAGATGCATACTCCAACTGGGCGTGATTGGGGGGTGGGAGATGCATACTCCAACTGGGCGTGAACTGGTGTCAGGAGAAGAATGGACACACATATTTGCATCACTGTACAGTGAGGCAGCCCACAATGGACCAGACACAAAACCACATGCTAGAAGTGAGTGCCACGACAAACATATCAATCCATTACGCCAAACAGGCCATTCCAAACAACATGCACACCGCACAACACAACATTCCCCCCATTACACAAATCAGCAACATAAATATAAAAATCACATCTGAAATTTACGCTGAACAACATCAGAAATGATCCGCGCACATGAGTGCATACAAATGGATCTCCTGTAGCCATCGTAGTGAGCCACACCCGTAACCCACCACTGAATTGCCATTGAACAGCATGGGGACATCAACTAAGGAATGGCAGTGTACTAGCAGTGTGGCACTAACGTTGCCAGGGCCAGGAAACACAAATGACTTAAACTCAGGCGGGACATGGCAATCCCTGCTGTATGCATGCATGGTGCATGTCCACTTGCAAGGACCACCTCACCTTCCCACATTGCAGTTACCCTGATTGCCATGCGTGCTTGGATCAGTGGATGACGTTGAAAATGCTATGTTTGTTTGTGTGAGTTGTGCAGGCTCCACTTTATGTAGACACTTACACATACCCATTGTTGCACCCATGCAGGTGATGCAGGTTATCCCCTGAAGAGGTGGCTCCTTACCCCTGTGCGGAACCCACAGAACAGGCACGAAGAGGACTACAATCATGCACACACCCGTACCCGCGTGGTGATCGAGCAGACATTCGGCCTATTGAAGGAACGCTTCCGGCGCCTCAGCAGGTCGGGCGGGGCACTCCTGTACGGGCATGAGAAGGTGGCCAAGATCACCATGGCATTTGTCATGCTGCACAACATGTGTATCAGACGGAATGTGCCAATGCCCCCTGACATTGAACTGCAGCCACCGTCTGAGGATGATGACGGGGATGAGGATGGAGGAGAGGGGGCTGCAGGTCATGCAGGTGGCGATGCCCATGAGGGACGTGCTGTGCGGCAGCACCTGATAGACCATTGTTTCTGATGCACATGGATTAGGAGGGTGCAATTGATGTGGAGCTCAGGGCACGGGGTGTATGGAGGACATTAACACAGTGCACCCTTCAACAATAAAGCACACATACACAATAATCAATGTCCAGTCATTTGATTATCCATGCCATTACGTGTGTATTGAGCATCATGTCATTCAAACGTGCATGTACCCTCCACCCCAAACACCCTCACCCCCCTCCCCCCACAACTCCACCAAACACCCTCACCCCCCTCCCCCCACAACTCCACCAAACACCCTCACCCCCCTCCCCCCACAACTCCACCAAACACCCTCATCCCCCTCCCCCCACAACTCCACCAAACACCCTCACTCCCCTCCCCCCACAACTCCACCAAACACCCTCACCTCCCTCCCCCCACAACTCCACCAAACATGGTGTGCACATCAGTGCTGCATTAGTCTCCAAGTGTCAACAGTGACAGGCTGGCCCTACTTCCCTCCTCCACTACCACCATTGGGGGTTGTGAGTCTGACCGCCGCAAGGACCGGCTGGACCTGCGCAGGATGGTTGTTTGGTCGGAGCTAGTAGACGAGGGGGTGGCTGGTTGATCTGCTCCTTGTGTGTGACGCATGCTCTCCATCGCCTCAGCAATGCGCGTTAGGACCTGCCTCACAGCGGCCATCTCGTCACATAGGCGCGTCGTGTTGCTGTCCAAGGCAGCTTTCATGTCCCTTGATAACCCCCGGATCTCCTCCCTGGTCGAGGCAGCCTCGCTCACTTGCCGGGCAACCAGGGCATTGAGCTCCTCCTGGCGCTGTCGTATCAGGCTCATGCTGTCGTCTGCGGCCCTGCCCCTGTTACTCCTCGGCGCAGCTTGCTGCATGTGGCCGACATCAGGTGAGCTCGCCACGGGACTGAATGACCCATCCATTGAATCTCCGGCATGCACCTCATGGATGCTGCCATTGGATGTGTTGCATGGGCTGTGGTGTGGGGACAGCTGGGTGCTGGGTGTACGCTGCCCTTCCGGTGTCGGACATGGGTCGTCCACATCACTCATGGGTGCCATGGCTGCTGCTTCCCCGACGGAGCTATTGGCTGCGGACGGCGTGCCTTCTGGCACTGGCTCCTGAGTGGTGGGGGTGGGTGGTGTGGGTGCTACCACAGTGTCGGATAGCATTTCGACCCTTGGTGTGGTCGGTGCGTGTGTGGCCTGTGAACGCTGGGCCACTCCAGATTTCCCAGTGCCCCTTGATGTACTGGGCCTGGTGCCTGCATCCTTTCCCTTGGCCTGCTTCTTGGGTGGTGGGGCCTGCGTTGCAGAGTCCAGCTCCTCACTGTCAGAATGTGACCCTGTGGGGGAGCAAGACAGGGATAGCATCAGTGATGGGTCAACGTGCATCATGCATATGTTGTTGTTGCTGCAGTTCTTTGGATTTGGACATCTAGTTTGGACATGCAGGTTGTTGGCTAGATGGGTGGGTCATCCGGACATGAGTCAGGGTGACACGTGTGTGAGGTGCTGCATGCATGTGGTTGTGTGGGGATGTGCACGGCATATATGCAGGGTTGTGTACATGTGTGTGTGATGACCCCATCCATTAGCTAATTCCCATTTCACATTTGGGGGAGGAACTCATGCTTTGCATTGCAGTGTTTTGCGTGGACACTCACCTCCGTCTGACGTTGTTGCCACACCGCACTCCATTTGGCCCACTCCCTCGATGGATTCAATGCCAATGGTGCTGGCACATGTCTCCTCCCACTCCTGCATCTTCATCGGGGATCCTCCTCCGCCTCCTGTGCCCATGGCCAGATTCCTGTTGGCCGATAATATGCTGCGTACACGGAGGCGCAGATCATCCCACCGCTTGCGCACGTCCTTTACGGTGCGGGGGGTGGGGCCCACCGCACTGACTTTCTGCGCCACCTCAGCCCAGATCCCTTTTTTCTCAGGAGTGCAGGGCGCCGCATGTCGCTAGCAAACACTACGTCTGCATTTGCAGCCAGGGTGTCTGCCAGCATTTTCAATTCCTCGTTTGAAAAGCGTTCTTTGCGCTGGCGCGCATCGGCTTTCTTTAGGGCCTTGGGCATTGTTTGTTATTGTGGGAAGTGGTTTTGCCAGTTGTGGTGTTGCTGCAGGTCCTGAGTGCAGGGGATGGCAATGGATTGTGTTTTTAAAGATGGCCGCCGGGCTCTTTCCCGTTCCTGTGCGATGACGCTATTTCCGGTTCCGGTGTTTTACAGTGACCGCTAATAGCAGTGACCGCTAATAGCGGTGACCGCTAATAGCATGCAGCATGAGGGCGGAGGTGCTATCAGCACTTTGGTCGGAGCCGGAAAGGTGCTTTTGCGCCATGGCGGTAGGGTCATTTACCGGCATGGCCCTATGCGCGTGTCCGCTTACTCGTAATGGAACGCTATTAGCGGTCTCCTGCGAGGGCGGACACGCTAATAGCGCCATGCCGGTAAATCGCATTTTTTACCGCCTAACGTGTAATGAGGTCCTATGACTCATTCACATGACTCATTCACACTCTGTTCGCAGCAAGACAGGTCTATGGGTCTTCACACGATGGAGGTTCTTCTTACACAGTTGCTGATCTGCTCTCAAAAGCCAAGCATTTCGGCAGGCCCAGTCCTCACAGCATTATCATTTTACAGAGCCAGCCCAGGCGTGAACGAAAGTAGAATAAAAAAATAGGTACACCATCGCTGTGAGACCACAAATTTCTCCTGGTCATGCTGGAGAAGGCCAGTCCTGTATTTGTTTCTTTTGAATTCTGGGACTTTTAGTTTTTCTCCATTTGAACTTATGGAAAACTACAAGTCCTAAAATTCGAAGCAAAAACAGGACTGGTTGTCCTTCTTACATACGGCCACTGGAAGCTTGAAAGCTCTTAACCGTTGGTGAACAGTGAAAATCATGCCGAAATGGTAGTTTGGGAAACAATGATATGGCAAAAAAGATCTTGGTTGCCCTTTTCATATAACAAGCTGTAGAGTCCCCGCCAGCTGCCATGTTTGCACCTGTTGCAAGAGATGCACTCTGACCTGGAGCATTATGTTGGCAAGTGCTTAATTGCTTCAAGTGAGTGAGACACAAATACACGAAGGGGGCACATTTTTGTTGTTTGCCCTGAGCACCATATTGACCAGAAATTGCCCTGGCTATGGGAATGCTCAGCCCACTTAAAGCCTGCATCTCACGGATCCAGCTGCACGAGTGCTGCCAACTCGCTGCATCAGGCTCGCGCTACCTAACTGCGTTTTTCTGTGTGGGGCCTTTTCCAGCAAGTATATTTTGTTTGGTTGCCAGCATAGATGCAACAGCGCAACCGCTGAACACACAAAGGATGTAAGTACCTGAGTGGATACGAACAGTACCAGGCAGGTTTTGTGAGGCCTTGGTAAAATGGTGGCAATAGTTGGCATATGGTAGTATGGCAGCATTAGATGACTGTACAGTTGCCATATGGCATACCTGGGCACATGATTACATTACCAAGAAAACACTGTGAGTGCCTAGGCAAATGATTGCAATACTTGACCAATGGAGAGAAGACCTAGACAGCTGTTGGCAATAACTGGGAAACAACGGGAGGGCCTGCCTCAATACAATGGAAGCATATTGCAATGATATTGGTAGATGTGACTGTGAAGAACATGAAGTGTTGTGTTCGCGGTTTCTAAAGCCAGTATCACACCTGGTCCAACTTGATATTGTCTTTGGAATGTTTTGGCCACAGTGAATTTACTTCACAGCAAAACATGTGTTTCTTTATTGTGTTTTCACTAAACTGAAATGCGATCCCCACCTTCCAGATGACAGTTGCGATAAGGTGGGCGTGTACCTTTCGGCGGATGAGGGATTACAGAGCAGAACCGCGGACAGAAAGAGGAAGCGAGGAAGGAAGGAAGCGCGGGAGGGAAACGCACGTGGGCTGCGAGGCGCTGCTTTTAGCCGCTCGGAGGAAACGTGGCAGAAGCGCGTTGACGTGGCGGTTTGACGGTTGTGGCGGCAGCTGACACTGTCCAGTCAGGCCCTGTTGACGTTGCGTGTCACGGATGTCAAACTGAGGAGAAAGAAAACAGCGTTGCGTAGCGCGCTGGCTTTCTCCTCTTATCGTTTTTTGTGCGACGTTGGCTATAATCGTCTTAGCTCGTGTAATATGTTGCCCCATTTCAAATAACGATTCACTTACCTTTACATTAAACCCCTTTGCCTTGTATGTGCTTTAAATAGTTTTGAACAAAGAATTATATCTTTATTTTTTAAACATATATTTCTGTGAATTTCCCGCAAAAAAAAAATTGTAAAATTGCATTAAAGCCAAAATCAGTAAATAATAATATAATAAATCATTGCTTTTCAAAGAGATTTTGCAAAGAACCCCGTGCCTCAGCCATTATTGTTCCCACTTTATTTACCATTAAATAAAGTAATATCACCACTTGTTATTCGCAGCACTTCGAAAAAGGCAAAAAGCTGCTTTAGCACACACCACGCTAATAACAAATTATTGGTGATATCTTTATTATTATTACATGAATGCACCTAATGTCATGTAGGAAATTAGCATACGCATTTCCTCTCAGGTTCCCATTAGAATTCCCTGTCGCATTCCTACTTGTTTTTCCACAGGAAACCTAGAGGATAATTTTGTACAGATGAGGAGATACCCACAGAAAAAAAGCTCCACCCAGCCTCTGCCTTTCATTAGGGGTGAGCGATTACCACTAGAAAAGCGAAATAGGAGAAATGTACCTCGTTTGTACTTTGCTGGCAGAGCAGAGTTTTTCACTAAGGTCCCTTTTGGGCGAATTTGTTATTTGGCCGGTTCTGACTTGGGCACCTGGATTTTCGGCCAATGATGGGGCTGAAATGTGTTGTAGACCACCCCAATTGGCCAATGTTTTAGTTACGCAAGTCAAAATCATCCAAAATAATTTTGATAGAGAAACGTCCAAAGTGCCCACTTTCACTCGACAGTTCAAATTGGCAATGCCAATGGATTTTGCCCGGATTTTGCCATTTTTTAGACACATACAGACGTTTTGTGAACCCCTATCGACTCACCACATGGGCATCCAACTCCCAAAATACCAGAATCGTGTCGCCATCCTCCAGCTCATGATGAGCATTACCGCTAGGGTTGAAAACAGTGACTCTGCTGCACTCATTAACCTCCAGGGGGAGAGTGCCTGGCCAGCAGTACCTGGCATGGTGGCAGGCTTTCTATGGTGGATTTACACGGGGGCCCCAACATCATTGGATGTCTTCTCCGTCCATGAGACTTTCTATGAGGTCAGGTACACCATCCGGCCAGAAGACATTAATTGAGAGCTGGTGCCCCCAAGCCTCTAGTCTGGCTCTAACCAAACTGACAGCCTAGGGTTCCCGTGTTGCTGCTTGGGCCCACCACTGCCTGGTTTCATCAAACCCCAGGACACTACTAGCGCACCTCTGACCTCCTATTCTCTGTGGTGGTTTAGGATGCTGCAGCCATGTGAATGGTGGCTGAGGGGCCGGATAGTGTGACCACAACACAACCTGACAGACAGGAAATTATGAGAACTGTTGAGATCAAAATCCGTGTAACTCAATTTATCGTTCCCACTCACAGTGTCATAAAGTGCATGGCATTGAGCTTAGAGGGGTACCCCAGAATATTCATCCTGATTAGCAAGGCCTCTCTTTTCAATCACAGCTGGTAACATAAACTCAACACTAGAGGAGTAGTATGAATGCATCCCTAAACACAAAAAGGGGAGTGACAAATTCCATGGGATCCATTTTTAGGGTGTGGCGACCTGAGTTCAACCTATCCATCCTCATTACTAACATAAATCTAAAAGGCAGTAAGCAGACACATGGACGTGTAAAACCCATAAGTGAAAAGCTATGTATGGTGAGATTAATTTGTGCGCTGATAGACTAGTATCAAGACCCTTTGAAAAAATGCAAATCCGACTCAGCCTTAAAATATGTGTAGGGGACTGGGGTTGCTGAATTATTTGGGCGTCTGCGCCCATCTTCACTTCCTTCTACTTCTTTTAGGAGCTTACCCTAGGTTTCGCTCTCACTTCTTTCTGACAACTCCTCCGTCACCCTCCCGGAACCCCCCACCTCATTAAACCCTTCATCTAGCCACTCAGCTACATTTTTCTTTCTTCATTTTCCATTCTTTCCTTGTCTATCTCTCATCACTATATTCTGTGACCAGCAGTTCCATCTCCTTCACCCCTTTGTTCATCTCCCCTAGAACAACTCAGGCTTTCCAAATCTTTGTTATAGCTCTCTCCTTCTTCAATTCTTTGGGCACATCCTTTACCCTTATAGAAACCTCTTTTAGCACAATTCAAAATCTCCAGTTGCCTACTATTCACCTCTGCTTCTTCACTCTTTTGGGTACCATCTACTGTCTGCTCCTCTTGGATTTCCTCCTCCTACCCCTCTGGCTCAATCTCCTCCTAAACTATTTGATGCTTTACTTCCCAGCCTTCTGGGTCTTGCTCCCTCCAGCCAACTGGGCCTTTTGATACCCCACTTACATGGCCTGCCTTTATTCAGCAGACTGAGCTCTCACTGCAACCTCATGTCTCTTCCTTAACCCAGCCTTCTAGGTCTCTCCTGTAGCCACCAGCCTCCTTCTATGGCCAGAACCCAAGGGCGCTGCTACAGTTTCATGCCTTCAGCTACTTCCCAGCTTCTTCTCTTCCTCTCCCCATCCAGCAACAAAGAAGCTATTCCTCTGACTGCTGCTTCCTACTAACTCGACTAACTGAGCGCTTGAAGTTTTATATGGTTTAGATTCTCCTTCCAACCCCCCTCTGAAGGATTAGGCATCAGGTGAGGTGCTTTCTAATGGGGAACCTTGGAATCCTAGTTCTCTCTCCCTGGGTGGGTTGACCACAGCTTTGAGAACCATGTCTGCTTTATTGGAGTTCCCAACTACCCCTTGTGCACGCTGACAATTTTAGGGATTTTAGGGATAGCTTGGTGTAGCTAAGGTCCCCCTTTTGGTTATCTGGAGCAGCTTCAGCAGCTGTGAGAGAGGAGCTGAGCATACCGACTGCTGGACTGCAGGAACATCGCTCCTCAACATTCTTAAGGGGGCTGGATTAGCAAACATTATTCTATGATGAAATGCCCTTTTTTCTTCCACACCATCTATTAATTTGATGAAATAGGGCACTTCCTCACAGGGGGTATATGGAAGGCAGAAGCAAAGCTCTACTGCAGGTCCATTTCGCAGGGAAGGAACCTACCAATCCCCAGAGACCATGAGACCCTTTCTTTCTCCTCTGGTCTTCAGACACTGATGCCAGTAAGGTTTGGTGAAGAGCAGCAGTGGCAACCTTCATTCTCCTACAGTTACCCTGGCTGGATGGCTTCCATTCATCGGACAGGCAGCAGTAGATGCAGTGTTGCAAATCTTCTCCCTCTCTCCCTGGGGGGTGTGAAGGTGGGAACGTGCAAAGGGGAGGGGAGAATTGGAAAGTGCTGAGCAAGGGATAAAAAACAAGTGGTAGTGCAGCCAGCAAGGTGGCAAGTGCTAGGATTAAGGCACAGACAGGGGGTGTCTGATAAGGGCAGGTAAGAGGATTGTAGGGTTAAAGATACAGACCCAAGTGCAGGGGTTGCCAGGAGGCAGTGCAGGTGTGTGGCAGAGTGGGCATTTACCTGGGCCCGAAATCAGAGGGTAACCAGATGCACAGTGCCAAAGTGGACAGATCAGCAGGGGAGTGGAGGGGAGAAGGCGGAAGCAAAGAGGAATGTCTTGAGGTGCTTCCGGAACCGGAGATGGTTCTCCTCAAGTTTCAGAGTGGCAGGTAGGCTGTTACAGAGGGAGGCCCCAGCCAAGGAAAGAGATCTACCCCCAACTCTATGCTTGTAGAAGCGACTGACCCTGAGGGAGTTGGAGGTGGAGAAGCAAAGAGTTCGAGTGGGAAGGTATTTACGGAGGGAGAGTTGAAGGTATTTTGGACCCAGTCCCCAGAAAGCCTTGCGGACAATACAAAGGGTCTTGAATTTGATCCTTGCAGCCACTGGGAGCCAATGAAGAGATACCAGGGCAGGAGAGATAAGATCCTAGGGCTTGAGGCCAAGGACAAGTCTCGCAGTCCTGTTCTGGATGAGTTGCAAAGTGCGCAGAGTAGAAGCGGGCAGATTTAGAAAGAAGCTGTTGAAGTAATCCAGCCTAGAGAGAACCAGAGCTCTGGAGACAGTGAGCTTCTGGGGGAAGGAGAGGAAAGGAAGAATACCTCTCAGAAGGTGCAGATGGAAGTTTGACTTCTTAGAGACATCAGAGATGTGAGCGGAAAAGGAAAGCGTTCAGTCGAAGGTGACCCTGAGGTTCTTAGCCTCACAGGTGGGGGCAGGAAGAGGACCAAGGGTGGCCGGCCAGAGAGTGACAGGAAAGGAGGAAAGGAATGGAAAGGTAAAGAAAAAACAGTGAGACTGAAATAACATGGTGTACATTCTAACATGGGTAGCAAGGTCACATAATATTCTATGCTAAAATAATGGCAATACATCAAAATATTATTTATCACACAAGAACAGCCATGGAGCTTATTTCTAATTTATATAATGACGATTTCAACAACGTAAATGTGTATGCTAGCACTATCCCTGGGAGGAAGCACACCCTATCCCTGTAGGGCAGTGCTATCCCTGGGCCAGAGCTGGTGCGCCGCCTATCTAATAGGAAAGAGCAGAGAGGATCTATCCCTGCCTCTACAATGTTTGGTATTTCAGCAAAGTTACATTTAAAAACGAGAGTTGTTAACCAGATCTATATTTTGCATGGACATTTCAAGGCGGAAGCATTAAGTGCCGTTTCTCTTTATTGACCCCCAAAGAAGTGTGTGCAACTCTCGTTTTTAAATGTAACTTTGCTGAAATACTTAACATTGTAGAGGCAGGGATAGATCCTCTCTGCTCTTTCCTATTAGATAGGCGGCGCACCAGCTCTGGCCCAGGGACAGCAATGCCCTACAGGGATAGGGTGTGCCTCCTCCTAGGGATAGTGCTAGCGTACACATTTAGTGTCTGTTGTTGAAATGTTCATGGTATAAATAAGAAATAAGCTCCACGGCTGTTCTTGTGTGATAAAAAGCATACAGTATTGAACAGTAGGTCTGATACTCTCATAAGGTGCTCTTTTACCCTAACCAGGTTTCCTGATTGTTTTTGGAATAAATTAAAATAGCCACACATGCCAAGTGCACCCACAGGGCGGTATCAGGTCAAAGAAGGGGTAATCCTCCTCTTCAA
Organism: Ambystoma mexicanum; assembly: GCF_040938575.1. NCBI lineage: Eukaryota > Metazoa > Chordata > Amphibia > Caudata > Ambystomatidae > Ambystoma > Ambystoma mexicanum. The sequence goes on along the minus strand of NC_090929.1, from coordinate 1,564,800,974 downwards.
CCTGGTGCCAGGACGTCTTCAATACTACTCCATGTTAAATATAGGAGAGCAATAGGTGGCAGAAAGAATGATTTGCAACATGAGGGATCCATCTGAACTGACAAGCGAGCAAGCGCAGGGCAAAGGTGTGGACCAAGGAGACTTGGCGGCTCCGAGGGGTTTTAGAATTTTGAGATGAGGAAAGGTCCATCTCGGCTGAGTTATTGTCTATCGAAAAATATTGTAGAACATTGAAAGACATGGCTGTACATGCAGTTAATGCACATTTAAAGCAAAGCATTTCTCAGCATTGATTTAATGTGAACATACAGCAATTCTACTGACATAAATGGTTCATAGGACAGGCCTTGCTGACTGCAATTTTAGACTATCCATACTGGCAAACGGCAGTATGATCAGTCTGTCAAGATCTGTAGGGCCACAGACCACTGCCTCTGTGTTGCAGACGTACTGTTGGTACCAGTCCTATGTCACAGGACGCAACACATGCAACACAGCCGCCACAAGATCTCCTTTAAGGGAACAACAGTAGACTAGCTGGGGGAATAAATACGAGACATTCATTTTCTTTTGCTGCAAAATCTGTCATCTGCCCTGTTGTCTGTTTCTGGAGCTCCTTGTTGCCACAATTCTTCGCAAAGCTCAAATGGCTCTTGACTTTGTTCATTTCTCTATCTCTGGAGTGCTCTACATGACGGCTCAGGCCATGCTTCAATGTTTGGAAAGCATGAATGCGGGAGTCTCCCAGACCCCCCCTTGTTTTGCATAAATTAACTTTGGGTCTAACCCTAAGTTACCAGGGCGATCCGGACGTGGACCCCTTGCTCACTGTTCTTAGAGAGGCGCAGCTTCACCTCACTGATGATGCCCAATAAGGCTGATGTATGGGGTTGCTGTGGTACTCTTGTTCAGAGGAGAATTGCCTAGCATTTCGGTGCTGGACTGCCCCTGGGCAGGACAAAGACTGATATGCGGGGACATTTCTTCTCTGTGAAAAGAACAGTGAGCTAAAGACTTGGTTGAGACTCTCCCAGGGGCCATCCACCCAAGAACAAGTCAATGAGCTGTGTTCGTGCTGGTAGAGAGTTTCTCAGACCTCCCTTGTTTTGCATTAATTAACTTTGGGTCTAACCCTAAGTTACCAGGGCGATCCAGACGTGGACCCCTTGCTCACTGTTCTTAGATAGGCACAGCTTCACCTCACTGATGACTCCCAGCAAGGCTGAAACACGTGTATGGGGTTGCTGTGGTACTCTTGTTCAGAGGAGAATTGCCTAGCATTTCAGTGCTGGACTGCCCCTGGGCAGGACAAAGACTGACATGCGGGGACATTTCTTCTCTGTGAAAAGAACAGTGAGCTAACGACTTGGTTGAGACTCTCCCAGGGGCCATCCACCCAAGAACAAGTCAATGAGCTGTGTTCGTGCTGGTAGAGAGTTTCCCAGACCTCCCTTGTTTTGCATTAATTAACTTTGGGTCTAACCCTAGACCCCCCCCTTGTTTTGCATGAATGTGGGACCTCTTTTCTGCAGCTCGAGGTAACTCAACTTTTTTCCAATCTTCTGCCAAGTTGAGGTAAGTGTTGGATCTATCGCCTCTTGTTTGCTGTAGCTATTATCCTATCTCCCTCGCCCTCCCTCCCCTTGTTTCTCTCTCCCCCTTTCTCTATGTCTGTCTCTCCACCTCTTTATGTCTCTCTGTCTATGTTTATGGATCTAACTTCAGGTGCTGAGTCACCACTCCCATTCTTGAACACTGGAGGCCTGGCTCATTTTAATTGGCTGGATTGTTCTTGGGGAAATGCACCCATTGTGAAATGAAAAACAGGAAGCAAGTGGGACACAGACAGCATGTCTGGCTTACACATTCCAAATGACTCTCATTGCTGTTTACTCGTGCACGCATACTGAAAGCTGCTTATCTTTTACCAGATTCCCTAATACACGCTAGTAGTCCTCAAGGCCCGGGGTAGGGCCAGTCACACAAGTATCTGGAATGTGACCATACGCTCAGAGATTAAGGTTTCCCACCACCACCAATGTCCACCTCTTTTTTTACCCCAGATCTTTCTTTCTACTTATGGTTTCCTCCCTTTTTAATCCGCCACTTTCATGTCTCATGATGCTCTAAAGTGCCATTAGGCACATGCTACTAAATATAAAACACCAGTAAATAAATGGACTTCTCTAAGGGCTTTTCCCGTTAAACCTTTAAATGCACATGTAGCTCTTACAAAAAGAAAGGCAATGTCTCTTTCTAATAATATTCTAAATTGTGGCACATTTTCAAAACTGTTTCCATTTATTTAAGTTTATACTTTTCATGCAAGCATCTTTTTTATCCAATCTGTATTCCATTTTCTGAACCGTCTTCAATCCAGGAAACAGGAAATCGCATAAGAGGAGGATAGGAAGGGCTGTCTGAAGTTAATTGAGCTTGATCTTAGGGTGCGTGGGGGGTGATAGGGTTTTAGCTTGTCTTGGAGATATTGAGGTCCGGTTTTATGCAGTGCTCGATGGGTGATGCATAAGGTTTTGAAAGTCACCCTTCGGGCTACTGGGAGCCAGTGCAGCGTCTTAAGAGCTGGGGAGATGTGGTCTCTTGGGCCGAGCGCAAGTAACAATTTGGCTGCCGCATTTTGTGCTCTTTGGAGTTTATTCAGTTGGTACGCATGGACTCCAAGGTATAGAGGGTTTGCGTAGTCAAGTCTTGATATAACGATTGATTGAACCGCAGAGAGTCTGTTGGGAAAGGAAAGGTATGGAAAGATGCGCCTAAGGGTTTTAAGGTGGTAGTGGCAGGACTTTGAGACGTTGTTGACTTGGCGCAAGAGTGTTAGGTCAGAGTCAAGGGTGCATCCCAGATTTTTCACTGAGTTGGAGGGGGTCGGAGAGTTGCCCATGGCGGATGGCCAGGGGAGTGGGTGTCGTAAAGAAGTTCGGAGTTTCAACATACCATGATTTCTGTTTTGGAGGGGTTTAGCAAGAGGTGGCTTTGGGTCCTCCAGAGTTCTATGTCAAGGAGGCAGGAGGCCAGGTCAGGTCGGCAGTTGGGTTTTGAGTTCAGAAGTTTTAGGATTAGAGAGTGTTGTCGGCGTAGTTGTAACACAGGATGTTGTGTGAACAAATTATTGGTGGGAGGTTGATCAAGTAGAGATTGAATAGGAGGGCGGATAGGCATGCTCCTTGTGGGACTCCCGTGTCGACTGGTCATGCTTGGGATGTATAGGTGGAGAGTATCGTTATTTGGTGCCTATCTTTGAGCAATGAAGCTATCCATTTTAGAGCGGTTCCACAAATTCCTTGGGAGTACAGACGGTCTAGTAGGATTGAGTGATTGATTGTGTCAAAGGCGGCGGATAGGTCAAGAAGGATTAGAGCGGCGCATCCCGAGGAATCTGCCGTCATTTTAAGGTCATCCCAGATTGAGGTTAGGGTGGTTTCAGTTCCGTGACGGGCTTTGAAACCTGATTGAGCGGGTTCTAGGAGATTGTTGGCTTCGACAAAGGCATTTAGTTGGGTGTAGGCGGTTCTGTCAATGAGTTTGGCAAGAAACCTGGTGCTTGAGATGGGGCGGTAGTTTTTGGGCTCGAGAGGATCCAGGGAAGGTTTTTTAATTAGTGGTTTGACGTGGACAGTTTTGAATGCGTCGGGAAAGATACCGGAGGAGAGGGAGGCATTTATGATGGATCTTGCGTGTTCTCCTGCGCAGGTGGAAGCGAAGATTTCTCTGAGGGTTGTGGCTGGGCAAGGGTCTAGCGGCGACTCAGATGGTTTGCGGACAGATATACGTTTGAGAAATTGCTCTGGTGATATTGGACTAAAGGATTCGAACGTTGGTTGCATGTTGGTTGCGGTTGGTCAGCTAGTCGGTAAGGGGGGAGAGTTGCCTAGTGGGTATAAGAGAGCCTGTTTGGTGGTTAGAGTATTTGTTCTTTCGAGAGCCGTGGTGTAAAAGTGGAGGGAGAGTGCGTCGCATAGTGACTGTGAGGGGGTTGGGACGGTCGTGGTGCAAGCCCGGTTGGCGAATTCGAAGATGATTTTGTGGAGTTCTTTGCTTGGGTTTTTGCAGTTTAGAATTCGGGAGTTGTAATGTGCTTTTTTTGCTTTCCGGATTTCGGCCTTGTACTGATAAAGGTGTCGGGCCAAGGCAGCCTTGGTCTCCTGAGTTTTGTCTTTCTGCCATTTGCGTTCTAAGTATTTATATAGTTGTTTAGTGGTCTTCAACTCCGGAGTGAACCTTCTGGGGAAGAGGCCACGGCGCGCTGATAGTTTGCAAGGGGATGTGAGCTGCATCAGAGATATATAGCAATATGGGGCAGACTCAGCTAATGGAGCTCCAGGGGGAGGCACCTCAGAAGGAGAAAAATGTGTGGAAGCATAGAGGGTGTTCTTTAAACCCCTCTGACGGGTTGTGGAGGCAAGACAACACTGGTAAACCAGTAATGCCTGTCGCCCATCTAAAAGTAGCATTAGAACAACTGCACTACCCCATCCATATGACAAAAGAAAATCTTGCTGCAACGCTTGCAGAAGACTGGTTCACATCGAATTTAGCAGAGCATGTTGCATTTTTCATGGTGAACTGCATAATCTGCCAGCAATTCACCGTTGGGCACACTTAAAAGTAGTGAGACAGATCATCCCCAGACCAAATGGACCATTCCAGCACTTGCACATCGACTACGTCGACATGATTCAAGTGTGCAACGGGTACAGGTATTTAATTGTGGTGGTTTGTCCATTCTCTAGATGGATAGAAGCAGGTCCCTGTACACACCCCGATGCTACCTGTGCTGCCAAGTTCCTAGTGAGGGAGGTATTCCCTAGATGGGGGGTGTGCAAAATAATGAGATCAGATAACGGGGCTCACTTTGTAAATTCAGTTTTCGGACAGATTAGCTTGTTGCTTGGTATAAAGCACAAGTTCTCGTTGGCGTATCATCCTGAGGGGAATGGGATATGTGAATGAATCAACGGCTTGCTTAAGGAGAGGATAGCCAAGTTGAAGCTCACATTAAAGAAGGGATGGCTGCACTGTCTACCATTGGCATTGTATGCACTTCGGAACCAACCCGGCTCCGACCATCATCTCAAGCTACACGAGATAGTTACAGGCAGAAGGATGAGGATCCCTCTTACCCCCTGAGATAGAGCTATTTGTGATGCCCAGCCGACTAGAGAGGTTCTGGCAACAGAGATGCAAAAGTACCTTAACTGTATGACATCCAGCGCCTCTGTCATTACAGGCCAGCTGCAGCGATGGCGAAAAGGGGACGGCGCATCACGAAACACAGCAGGAAGTGCTGAAGCAGACACCTAGTAAGGTGTACATGCGCCCCTCGTCTTCCCTGGTGACAGCGTGCTTGTGAAGAACTTTACCAGGAAAAGGTGGGACGAGCCAAGATTTAATGGCCCTTTCATCATAGAGGACTGGACCCCCTCCGCCGTCAAGCTCCAGGGTAGAAGGGCATGGATCTTCCTAAATGACATTAAACCCTATATAGGAGAGAGCCCTCCTGCTGCATCCAACTGCAAAGAAACCATAGACAAAGGGGAAGAACCTCAGCACGTGCAGACAAGATCCATGGCGAGGAAGAAGGATGCATGAGCAGAAAACCAAGACAAAGAACCCGGATGCAAGTTGTGGCATAAAACTGGACAGGTTCCCCAAGCAAAGGGGGAACAAGGACATAACAAACACTCTGTACATCCCAGTTGCAGGGTAAAGAGAAGCACATCCAAAGCCACAACAACATTGATAAAATTAACTTTTGAAAGCACGACATGCCCAAGTAGTACAAAGAATCAAGACTCTGATAGACTGCAAATAAGACATTGCCTGAGAGTGTAACACAGTATCCTGAAGCAACCAGTATCAAGACTTTGTTTTGCAGAACGTATGACATCCCCCAACAGGAATATTACAAGAGATGTGCTGTCCTGTTTTCAGTTAGTGCTAGAGACATATCCATCGCTTGTAGGGAGGGTTACCAGTATCACAGAATTTGTCCAAGATCCGGCCAACAAGAAAATAATCTGGCAACTACTGACTGTCATCACGGAAGCCTTCATTGTGCTGCCCGAGTACGGTGATAAGGGTACAGATGCTTCCATCACAAGTGATCATTGATGAGCTGACATACACGCTTTTCTTTCGCATCAAAGAGGAATGCCCAGGACTCATCGGGAGAACCACAGATACCTCATCCTTTATCAGAGATCCAAGAAACAACAAATTCCTAAACCGAGTGTGGTACAAACTGAATTACTTGGTCGCAATCCACGCAGCAGGAAAGAGTAAAAACTGTTCAGGTCACAAAAAAGGCCTATGATCTAGAGACTAGAAAATCAGAACGAATGTCGTTGTCAACAGAAGACAGCATATATGTATACCATGTCTTCTTTCACCTCAGAGAACTTTCCAGAACTAGTGGGTAGACCAAACAATGTTGACGTACCCGCATTCCTCAGAGACCCAGTAAAGAACGCACAATTAAACAAGCTCCTGAGAGCCATCATAGCACAACTGAGAAGTAATTATGTTCATCAACTGCTGAGTAGAGCCTTGTGAAGAGGAGATCCCAATAAACTTTCCGCCGAGGACAGATCGAGAAGAGCAGAAACGATGAATACGAAATCATTGATCCTAGTTATTTTTATTTTTCTTCTATTTTTCTTATTATCCTTTTCGTCATCCTACTGCCGTGGAGAAGATCGAGGAGAGAGACACTGTTCTTCAACTTGTCGCCGAGAGACCGAGTGAAAGGAGCGGACACAAGAACTTCACCATCTTATTTTCCTTTTTCTTAATTTTTCTCATTTTTTCCTATTTTTTCATATGTTCACTTTTATTTTTACTTTGTTTTTATTTTTACAACATTTTATTTTTGTGTGATTTTTAGCAGTTCCATCTTTTCATTCTTTCCCATTGAGCAAGTTCCAGCATGTCCTCAGGACCAAGGCAAATTCGAGGCACGCATTGGGACCTCACCTATTATCTATATGCATAATGAATGTGATGTACCAAAATTGCTAGCCTAAACCTTTTCCATTTGGAGAAGTACTCATCACTTTAATAGAAATGAACTCTCGAACTACGAGACCAGAGCAAGAGAAGGAATAAATAACTGACTATGAACTCATTCGAAATGGGGGCCCAGAACAGTAACTTGGTTTTACCCCCAACAGAAGGGCACCCCCACTTCCCTGGAAGAAAATGCTTCAAATTGTCGTTCCGAACGATTATGTGTATATGTATAGTTATTATTATTGTTTTTCTGTCATTAACAATCAGAACTGCTTTCTTTATTGGTGCGCGAAGTGTCCCAATCTCAGTGCACCCACCAGATAATAAACATCTGGGGCCTACAAAAGCACCCAGACCCTATATAGTCATCCCAGTCCCAAGAAAACCTGATGATAAAAATAACAAACTAAATTTAAATGTAATGAGCAATGATTTAGACACATTTGAGGTAACAAATGAAGAGAAAAGCTGGAGAGAGGGTCAGCACGGAATGAATGAAAATGCTGCACTGACCACTGCACGCACCCACACACAGGATGCACACAGACATGGGCAAGTGTCAATGGCTACAGGGCCTCCAACGAAGGCAGCAGAGAAGGGGAGACTTCCTGTGGAACAATCAGTTCCAGAAAACAGTGGAAGTAGCCAAGAGGAGCCAAGTGAAACACTAGAGAGAGTGGGCATAGCAAAATCCCTCAAAAGAAAGGAAGTAGCCACAAAGGAATTCACAGAGAAAACACAAATGCTGATAGACTATTTGTTCCCCTTCATAGTTAGAGCAAAGAAACTGCACAAGGAGCTGGAACATAGAACTGCAGAGACTATAACAACAAACACGCCAGCTCGAGCACTGCAAACAAGCACCAGATCTATGACTCAGCCTCACGTTGAGGAGATGGTGAGCCAATGGCGGCCAGAGAACCACAATGAAAAACAACACGAGGAGAGGAAGAGAAACACAAAACCTTCTCCTACCACAGCGATGCAGTCGAGGCAGCCTGCTCCACCGAGACACCCAGAGAGGAAAAGCAGCACAGACGCATTTAGAGAATTAGTGATAGCAAACTACAGAAGAACACTGAGAATCAAGAGAAGCCCACACAAAGGTAACAATGAACTAAATGATTACCTGGACAGCACAGCCCATCTCGGAAACAACATATGGTACCAGCACATGAAGGAAGTAGGACGAAGGCAGTCGGAAGGAGAATGCTTTGCCTGTGCTCTCCTACCATACAGCATGGGAAAATCCAAGATCTTTGTGGCTGTAGAAATTGATGCCCCTACAGCACACTGTATGTCACATGTAGCAATGTTTAACACCAGAGGACAATTTATAGGAAAAGACGCCTCATTGATATGGGCTAACGAAAAGGATTACCCGGGTGAAGATGGCTACGTCCAGGAATTAAAACAAGAAACCGGGCGCACACGAGAAATCATGTGATCAGGTACGAGAACCCTGGCATCAAAGGATCAGGGATAAGATGGGAAGTTAACCCGAGACTGAACGTTCAAGGAAAGACCGCAGAAGAGGCTCAAATCTGGAAGAATAGAGGCCAAATGCAGATCTGGGGGACAGTGGTCTCCCCAGATGGATGGGAGGACAGACTAGTAATCTGCCGAGCGTGGATGGTCCTGGGAGCCTGCAAGGAAGCAATAGAGAATTCGCAGAGTTATGCAAACCTCTGTGGCCAAAGCTAGTAAAGCTACTAAAATGGGTCGAAGATAGAGGGGGACCCCTGCAGATAGTGTTACTGGAGAGCCCGAAACTATGTTTCAGAAACAATGGCACAAGGAAGATGGGAGAGAATCAAAACTGCGGAAGAATCTTTGAAGCCCCAGGAATGACACAAGGTACCGCAGTTATTATGGACCATTACTGGACGTGTGGATCCAAGGCATACATAAGACTGCCGAAAAACTGGGGAGGCATATGCACACTAGTGAATGTCCACGTTCCCGTGCTAGTGATCCCTAAGAATGACCTGAAGTTGGACAGCTTCCCGAAAGCAGATGCTCATCTAAGAAGAAGGAGATCTGTGGAACTGGTATCCAGGATGAAGAGGGAAAATTACTTTTCTCCCAAATCAGAAGAGGCATTCCATGCAATTCCGTACGAACACAGGCTGTTCAGCCTCACCTCAACAGTATTCACAACACTACTCTTGCCCCACAGCCCAGTTGGAGTGAATGCTAAATGGTTGCAGATAACCATATGGAAGTTATTGCAGACCATCAATACCACTATAAAAGGATTCAATGCAATCAAAGAAGAGCTGAGAGCAATCAGGCTGATGACCCTCCAAAACATATATGTGCTTGACATGATCACTGCAATGGATGGAGATGTTTGTGCAAAAATCGAAGAATCATGTTGCACATTCGTACTATCACACGATGAAGAAAACGGAACCCTAACAGAGGCCATAAGCATGTTGACAAGCCTGAAAAACCAGATGATCAATGAAAGTGATGAAGTGGACGATGACAGCTGGTTTGGAGACCTATTCTCATGGGTCCCACAATGGATGGCAGATATATTTAAGTTTCTGGGAGCCCTACTAGCAATGATCTTGCTAGGATTCTGTGTTATCAAGATAATCATTACAGTGCCAGAAAACTGCGAAGAAAGCCATAGGGATGAAAATAATGGTTGATGTCGAGCCAGGGTGGAAGCCCAGAGACCTGACTGATGAAGAAATAAGAGACTTTGCGAAAGCCAGCAAATTTGCGCCACAGGAAACAAAGTTCACATACCCTAAGAAACGAAGAAGGTATGAAGGAAAATGGATCTACTGCAGCCCAAATGGTCAATGTCAGCTAATGACATGGAACAAAGATGAACATGTGAAACCAGCAGGGAGTTTGAAGGGAGTGATACAAATATGGACTCCAAAGGCTCACACATTCACACCATTATGTACAAACGCTGAAGACGATGAGCATGACACCGAAGAATCAAAAGAAATAAATGCAAAAGAGGTTGCAGAAGTGGTCGATGAACCAACCAGAGGGGGGAGTGTAGAGGAGGTCCCAGACATGGCCTGCACCCCTCCCCTCATTTCGAGGTACCAGGAGCGTACTCGCCAAGGTATGTGACGTATGAAGAGCAAATGAACCTACAAAGAGCTGTACTGGGACTCTGCCCAGTATACATCAGAAGATCCATACCGGTTGAAGCACCCATAACCAGACAACCCTGGGCAGCACAGTACCCTATCAGACAGCCATACCAGCCGCTGATACAAAATGAGGAGTACCTACACACGGTCCACAAAGAGACCCCAAAAGCCTTAATGGAAGGCCAGTGGAAATAACACAAGGGCCTGAACAGACTCGTGAATGAACAAAAGCGTCTATCGAAGACAAGCACACCAGTGCGAGTAACTACAAAAATAAATGTAATGGACACAGAGAAGAGACAATGTTAAAACGTGAGGAAACAGTGCTATGTGACAAGATGGAAGCAACCGACCTGTTAAACGTGTGTAAATAGGCTTGAAACGCAAGATGCTAAGAAATCGGTACTGCTTGCAATGCTTAGTAGAAGATAGCGCGACAAGCGCCAACCATATATCTACCTCAATAAGGTACATTATACAAGTGCAACTCCATTTTGTAAAAGCAGAAATTTACCCAGGCGGCCAGAGGCCTGACAGGCCAAGTTTCGAAACCCAGCCAAAGGCAATAGAAGGAGCGTAATCAAAACTCAACAAAGAGCGGCTCATGGCTAGGAAATCAAGGTCATCCAGAGAAAGGGAGGAGAGCGTCAGCTAACAAGACTCAAACTTCAGAGTATACCAGCCTGCCTCATGAAGGTCAAGATAAGGGGGGGCCCATGCAGGTGGCGAGGCTGAAACAGAATTAAATGCACTAAAAGCTGGAAACTGAAGCAGATTCATGGTGAACTAACATGTGACCAGCCAGGCGCGAAGAGGTACCACCGCCTGATGTCATCCAGGACCCGAGGATGCCATAACTTTTCCCGATAAGAGACTACAGTTTCGAGGCCATCCTTAGCCAACTAATTGACATATCGCCCTAAAACACTGATTGGTGGAAGGGAGGCAGGGTGAAACTTGGGACACCAGGCACAGGGGTGTCCATTCTGCATGCTGCTAATTAAAAGTGGAAATGTATGTCTAGGGGTGTAACCTGCCCAATCACAATGGACCAAGTTATCTGGAGTCCTATAGATACTGTAACCAATAGTACGTCGTAGTTGTAGTGACGTCTATCACGGGTGATGTAGAGGGATGGGCGTAGACGCCCACCCGATAAGAATTATCCAATCTGCATGCCCTATTACCATATACAGATATAACACCTATGCTTAAGTTACCTTTCCTAACCATTATATTGCATGATGATTTTTTATAGAATTAGACGTCAGTGATGACGAGCTTAGCCTATAACAATGACGGTTCGACTGAAGTTCGAGGAAGTCGGAGCAAGACAGGTGATCGCAACGCTGCTGATTTCCATTTGTTTCTCTGTTTGATATACTTGTCATTAAACGGATTCCCTTTGCCAACTTACTGAGTCCTCATTATTGAGTCGCGTTGGAGTAAGTGAATCCTGCACCCCCTTTCCTCACATGGTACAGCTATCTTGTCTTACAAGTTCTAGAGGGTGAGCGCTGACCTATGGGCCCGTCGGCGATTTCCTCTCCCCCAGAACAGCTCGAGTGGGAAGGTATTTACGGAGGGAGAGTTAAAGGTATTTTGGATCCAGTCCCCAGAAAGCATTGTGGACAATACAAAGGGTCTTGAATTTGATCCTTGCAGCCACTGGGAGCCAATGAAGAGATTCCAGGGCAGGAGAGATATGATCCCAGGGCTTAAGGCCAAAGACAAGTCTCGCAGTCCTGTTCTGGATGAGTTGCAAAGGGCGGAAAGTAGAAGCAGGCAGATTTAGAAAGAGGCTGTTGCAGTAATCCAGCCTAGAGAGAACCATAGCTCTGGAGACAGTGAGCTTCTGGGGGAAGGAGAGGAAAGGAAGAATGCCTTTGAGAAGGTGCAGATGGAAGTTTGACTTCTTAGAGACATCAGAGCTGTGAGCGGAAAAGGAAAGCGTGGAGTCGAAGTTGACCCTGAGGTACTTAGCCTCACAGGTGGCGGCAGGAAGAGGACCAAGGGTGGCTGGCCAGAGAGTGACAGGAAAGGAGGAAAGGAATGGAAAGGTAAATAAAAAACAGTGAGACTGAAATAACATGGTGTACATTCTAACATGGGTAGCAATGTCACATAATATTCTATGCTAAAATAATGGCAATAAATTTAAATATTTTTTATCACACAAGAACAGACGTGGAGCTTATTTCTTATTTATATCATGAACATTTCATCAACAGACACTAAATGTGTACGCTAGCACTATCCCTAGGAGGAAGCACACCCTATCCCTGTAGGGCAGTGGTATCCCTGGGCCAGAGCTGGTGCGCTGCCTATCTAATAGGAAAGAGCAGAGAGGGCCTATCCCTGCCTCTACAAAGTTTAGTATTTCAGCAAAGTTACATTTAAAAACGAGAGTTGTTAACCAGATCTATATTTTGCATGGACATTTCAAGGCGGAAGCATTAAGTGCCGTTTCTCTTTATTGACCCCCAAAGAAGTGTGTGCAACTCTCGTTTTTAAATGTAACTTTGCTGAAATACTTAACATTGTAGAGGCAGGGATAGGCCCTCTCTGCTCTTTCCTATTAGATAGGCGGCGCAACAGCTCTGGCCCAGGGACAGCAATGCCCTACAGGAATAGGGTGTGCTTCCTCCTAGGGATAGTGCTAGCGTACACATTTAGTGTCTGTTGATGAAATGTTCATGGTATAAATAAGAAATAAGCTCCACGGCTGTTCTTGTGTGATAAAAAGCATACAGTATCTAACAGTAGAGCTGATACTCTCATCAGGTGCTATTCTACCCTAAACAGGTTTCCTGATTGTTTTTGGAATAAATTAAAACACGCCACACATGCCAAGTGCACCCACAGGGCGGTATCAGGTCAAAGAAGGGGTAATCCTCCTCTTCAACCTGGTGCCAGGACGTCTTCAATACTACTCCATGTTAAATATAGGAGAGCAATAGGTGGCAGAAGGAATGGTTTGCAACATGGGGGATCCATCTGAGCTGACAAGCAAGCAAGCGCAGGGCAAAGGTGTGGACCAAGGAGACTTGGCGGCTCCGAGGGGTTTTAGAATTCTGAGATGAGGAAAGGTCCATCTTGGCTGAGTTATTGTCTATTGAAACATATTGCAGAACAATGAAAGACATGGCTGTACATGTAGTTAATGCACATTTAAAGCAAAGCATTTCTCATCATAAATTTAATGTGTACATACAGCAATTCTATCGACATAAATGGTTCATAGGGCAGGCCTTACTGACTGCAGTTTCAGACTATCCGTACCGGCACACAGTGGTATGATCAGTCTGTCAAGATCTGTAGGCCCACAGACCACTGCCTCTGTGTTGCAGACGTACTGTTGGTACCCGTCCTATTTCATAGGAAGCTACACATGCAACACAGCCACCACAAGATCTCCTTTAAGGGAACAACAGTAGAGTAGCTGGGGGAATAAATACGAGACAAGCTGGGGGAATAAATACCAGACATTACTTTTTCTTTTGCTCTAAAATCTGTAATCTGTCCAGTTGTCTGTTTCTGGAGCGCCTTGTTGCCCCAATTCTTCACAAGGCTCAAATGGTTCTTGACTTTGTTCATTTCTATATATCTCGAGTGCTCTACATGATGGCTCAGGCCATGCTTCAATGTTTGGAAAGCATGAATGTGGGACCTCATTTCTGCAGCTAGGGGTAACTCGACTATTTTCCAATCTTCTGCCAAGTTGAGGTAAGTGTTGGATCTATCGCCTCTTGTCTGATATACATTTTATATCTCCCTCACCTTCTGTTTCTCTCTCCTCCTTTCTCCCTCTCCCTCTCTCTCTCTGTCTCTTGCCCTCTTTCTCTCTCTCTCTTTATTTCTCTCTGTCTCTGTTTATGGATCTACCTTCAGGTGCTGAGTCACCACTCCCATTCTTGAACACTGGAGGCCTGGCTTTTTTTAATTGGCTGGATTGTTGTTGGGGAAATGCACCCATTATGAAATGAAAAACAGGAAGGAAGTGGGACACAGACAACATGTCTGGCTTATACATTCCAAATGACTCTCGTTTCTGTTTACTCCTGCACGCATACTGAAAGCCGCTTATCATTTACCAGGTTCCCTAATACACGCTAGTAGTCCTCAAGGCCCGGGGAAGGGCCAGTCACACAAGTATCTGGAATGTGACCATACTCTCAGAGATTAAGGTTTCCCACCATCACCAATGTCCACCTCTTTTTTACCCCAGATCTCTCTTTCTACTTATGGTTTCATCCCTTTTTAATCCGCCACTTTCATGTCTCATGATGCTCTAAAGTTCCATTAGGCACATGCTACTAAATATAAAACACCAGTAAATAAAAGGACTTCTCTAAGGGCTTTTCCCGTTAAAACCTTTAAATGCACATGTAGCTCTTACAAAAAGAAAGGCAATGTCTCTTTCTAATAATATTCTAAATTGTGGCACATTTTCAAAACTGTTTCCATTTATTTAAGTTTAGACTTTTCATGCAAGCATCTTTCTTATCCAATCTGTATTCCATTTTCTGAACCGTCTTCAATCCAGGAAACAGGAAATCGCATAAGAGGAGGATAGGAAGGGCTGTTTGAAGTTAATTACAGGCAGCAGTGCACGTGGTTATTCTATGGGAAACCGTAGCTTTTCAAGCAGTGTTTGTTTCTTGAGACCCATACATTCTTGGTCTGGGTTTTCACTTTAGTCCTAGAGTATTTGTGAAAAGTACTGGATGGTGGTCAGGGTGCAATTAGGAAAGAATATCATGTTAATCTGTATATGTTCCCGCTATATTATCCTCTACCGTTTTCATTTCTCTGCAACCTATTCATTAATATACCTTTTAGGTATATTTTAGGTATATTTCACAAACCTTGTTACCCCTTACTCTGCCTTTATGCAGCAAGACCACCTGTTTGTTCAACATCAATGATTGATGATCGAAAATTGCTTGTACCGAAAGCCCTCCAAGAAAGAGATTATCCAGTTGGGTCGCTCATTTCCCCCACCGCCCTTGCCTTTCCCGTGGCCTTCCACGATAGGGTCTGCCCCTTTACTTGTAGTGGCTGCAAAAAACCACCTGGGAGTTTCCTTTGATAGCTTACTTTCTTTTTGTCACGCAGAGTCAAGATAACAACAGGAGGTCACACTACCGCTTCCACATACTGAAACGCATGCTGCCTTTTCTTAACATGTCTCACAAAATGGAGGTGACAAGGGCTGTGGTACACTCTGGCGTCGATTACTGTAACAATTTGCAACTGCATCTCCCTGAGGGACTGGTGCACCAGTAGTAAGTGATCCAAGGGACCATGAAACAGTGGCTCTCCACTCCTAACATTATTCTTCGCAGTGAAAAGATCTTTTCACTAAAATGTCGCTTTAGAAAGACCGCTCCGTGACCGCACGGAACGGTCTTTCTAAAGTGCACTGTCACGCCACTGGTGCACACTAGTGCAGGTACCGCCTGATACGCTCTGCAGGACCAGGAAGCCGAGGGCAAGGAAAACGGGTAAGTGTGTTGGTGCGTGTGTTGGTGTGTGTGTTGTATGTATGTATTTTGGTTTAGGGGTGGGGGGCTGGGACTGACATCCCGCAAGAGAGGGTGGGGAGGGTGCTGGGGTTGAAATTCCATGGGAGAGGGTGGGGGGAAGAACAATGGTGGTTTGGGGGGTGAACCCCCTGAATATTTCTTTTAAAAAAAAGGGAAAACCGCATTTTAAAGGTCTCAAGAGTAAAAGACCTTTAAAATGACATTTTCCAATCAAAAGAAAATCGGTCAAAGTAAATCGGTCTTTTTCTCTTGAGACCTTTATGAAAAGGTAATTGCCCATAGAACTAACATTATGTATTCCAGTGGATCAGAGATTTGCCTTTAAATCATTGTGTGCCATCCTTGGATCTCACGGGGGGAGTTGAGGGGACTGTTTAAAATAAACCTCTAAATATTATCTTTGCAGTGTCTTGTGATCTGCAAACTCCTGTGCACTCTCCCCGGCACGCTTCAGAAAAACGAAATGTGGGCCCATAGTGTAGTTTAAATATAAAGTAAAGGGGTCTTAGAAAGTGCCTTTCTGCCAACAATGTTGGCCTCGCTGTGTATGGCTCTGTAAGAAAGGAGAGCAGGGTGTGTCAGTCGGATAACAGGAAGGCAGATGCAGAAACCTTTGGTGTTGATAGAAGTAGGTCGAAGGCCCGTTACCTCTGTGTCGATATGAAAGTCTCTGTGTTGTTTGTGGTTGGTACTGACCGGGCAGCTTGGCCATATGGGCAGCCCTTGGATTGTGGAGCGCAACAATGGACATCATGGTTGTTGTTAGAAGTTGGATAGGGTCTCAATCTGTTAAGTACACTAGACCGGGAGGTCATCTGAAGGAGTCTGGGAGGTGTAAGGATGCAAGATATAAAACGCTGCATGAGATGTTTAACTCGCTGCATTCTGAGAAGTCATCTTGCTGTTGCATTTTTAACTCTTTGAAGTTTCCTCATTAGGTAATCTGGGAGTCTGAGACTGAGGCTGTTTGCATAATCTATTTTGGATAATATTAGATCAATTATGCCCATGGCCTTGTGGCTGAATGTTAAGTAAGGTAAGAGGCAATGTAGAATGCGCAGTTGGGATAAACAGCTTCTGATGGTGGGTTTGACCTGTGGAACAAGAGTGAGGGTGATGTCCATTTTTGTTCCAAGATTTCTTACCATGGTTGACAGGTTTGCACAGGGTCCCATCTCGTCAGGACACAGGATTGTGGTGGAGTTAGAACCTGGAGGATTACAGAGCGTCAGTTGTGTTTTCTTTGGGTCAAGTGTTAGTCTGTTTGCTCTCATGCATGTGTCCAGCAGTGCAGGGCCGTTTTTAATGCCTAGGGCAGTTGGTGATAGTTGGTTCATAAATGTGTAGATTATTTGTATGTTATTGGCGTAGTTGTAGCAGAAGATAGAAGATTTATTGATGATGTCTAGCAGGGGTGTCATGCAGAGGTTGAAAACGGAAGATGAGAGTGTGGATCCATGGGGCACTCTACAGTCAAGAGGGTGAGGCCGGGAATTGTATGGGCCAAGGTAGTGGTTTCTGTTCTACCCGCGAGAAAGGAGAAGATCCAGTGTAGAACTGTTCATTTAATGCCAATATGTTCCAGTCTTTTTAGGAGGATCTCGTGACTGATGATGTTGAAGGCAACTTAGATGTCCAGCAGGATGAGTGCACTCTCTGAGTTTTCATTCGCATTGTTTCAAAGTGCATCCCGGATGGAGCACAGAGCACATTCAGAACTCCTGGAAGGTCTAAATCTGTGCCTCATTCAGTTGGTTTGCTCTGAGGAAATCCCATAGTAGACGATATATGAATTGCTCCAGACGTTTCGTGATGAAGGCGTGTTTGAAATGGGGCGATAGCTGGCTGGGTCCTTTGGGTTACCATAATAGATGTTAACATTGGGACATCACATGTTGAGGAGAACATTGTGTGGTCCAATACAAAAAAAGGGTGAAATCTTTATTCTGAGCCTGTGAGGGTGATGGCTTGTGCTTCACACTTGATGCATATCATGAATGGTGAAGTGTGGAACAAGGAGGACAGAGTAGCGAAGTAGCACCTTTGCAAAATGTCTCGCTATTGCCAGTTGTGTAACGCGAACATAGTGATGAAGCGTATTGCCACCTCCTCATTTTAATTAAAATATTTTTTATTGTATATATATTTTGATTACAGTTGGTTCTCGTCTATTTTTTTGCCATTTGCCTTGGGTGTCTATTAAAGTTGGGAGGTAAGTGGTCTTCCCCTTTCAATTGTCAAGTGTTTTAGTGTTACAATGCTTTCCTTCTTTGTCACCTTCAATTCTTTAGTATGTTGGAACTTCTTTCTGAATGAACCCTCTTCATCTCCCAACATCTAATTGTGAGGTACTTTACAATCCCATCCTCAACACCATTGTTAGCTGCTAGGAGATGAAGGCGGTTCTATCCAGCAAGAAGTACACAGATGCACAGGAGTTAGGTAACTGGCTTCTCCAACTGTCACCAAAGAACTTTCTCTCAACAAAGTTCTAAGTGACGTCACAAAGTTCCAACATGATAAAGAATGCCGGTAGCATTTAAAGGCGGCAATGTAGGGAAGCGTGTTAAAACTACATCAACCCTTGCAAGTTGAAATAAGGATGCCATAGAAAGTTAATTTACGGATTTTATTTCTAGAAGAAGTAAAATCAGTTTTTTTTCAACAAAAGTATACTTGCTGTGTTTTACTGTAGTAAAAGTTCCTTTACAAATTTGTTTTCTAGCAGATATCAAATTGTGGATTTGTTTTCCAAAAAAAGTTAATTTGTGTCTTTTGTTATCAGCAAAATAAGTGAAATATCTAGTGATCAGTTTGCCGCTTAGTTTTTTGAGTCTGTAGAATAATCCTACATAAATATTAAATATGCAGATTTTGAAAGGTTCAAAAACTATTTTGTGGATGTCATTTACCACCAATGACATGATTACATATTTGACCCAATGCCACCATTTTCATAACATATTCAGATGTTTGTGCACACATTAATGGACTTGCTGAAAGGGAAATTCCACAATTTCACATGCCTTAAGTCACGATAATATTGCTGTAAGAAAGATCAAGGTGGCTAATACATTTTAAGAGGCTCAAACCCCTTTTGAAGATACACACTGGCCAAAGCAGGAGTGTTCTCTTAGCTTTTATTGGGGCAAGAGCGCACAGCACTGGCACCCAACAAGATCCACAGCGAGAAGGCAGCCCAGCACGTCCTGATCGGCAACAGCCCAAGAATCAGGCCCAGCCACTCACAACCCCCCCATGACAGTGGTGGAGAACCCACATTAAGAACTAGGCAGTGCACTGCAAGCATACCTCTTCAACGGGTTGAGGTTGAGGCACCAAATGCTTCCAACACCAATGGTGCATATACCCTCCTAATCACTGTGGCCGATTCAGCAGCACACTGATGAGCAGGAGCTTAGGCAGAAGCAGCTGAACTCCGACCACCTTTGCCGACTTGGAGACGCAGCGGCCAGCAAGGATGGCGGCCCTCTCCTCATTTCAGGTGGACCAGGCGATCTCCCGACATTGGCTTCAGCAGACACAGGGAGAAGGAAAACATTGCTAAGTAACAGCACGATCTCATCGCCCATTCAAGGCAGGCCCCGGCAGTGATGTCTCAATGGCGCCTGGCTTCCAGATCGGTGCCGGCGGTTGGGGGAGGGGCTTGCAAGGAGGCACCGATTTACAATGCTCCAGGACCCCCCAGATAAGAAGGAACTGATTAACATTCCTCTATGTAGAGATATCGCGAGACCTGCCGGTCTTGCGAGATCTCGTCAGAAAAGTGGAATTGCGGCTCCTGCGCTTCCACGCGGATACGCTTGGAGTAGAGGCACAGATCAACATCAGCTCCTGTGTGCTCCTCCACTGGACTGGCCCCTGAGCCTTTATTGACACTATGTACTTATATTTCCTGCACCAGAGTTCTAGGGCATGTTGCCCCTTTGGAAGTTATATGATTTATGATACACATTGCCAGTTGATGTTCCAGCTAAATGAAGAAGCACCTCTGCACAGTTTCTTGTCCATCATTTCTGTAATTATACAACATAATTGGCGATGAGGATCACCGCTGAAACCCACGCAGTGCATGCAAGGAGCGACACCACCACCGCCTTTCCTGCAAACTCCAGGTTGGCCTGCCATTCCATGGCCACAATGGCAACCCCTATTCACTACGTACATAGAGGCCTTAGGCAGTGCAGGCTACTCGGCAGCGAGACGCAGGGCGATGTTACTAAATGCCCTGGGCGTCGAAGGACAAAGGGTGTTCAAGAGTCTCACCCCGGAGCCAGTTGCCGGCGACAACGATGATGTATTTAAGGAAGCCGCAAGAAGAATTGTCAAGAGATTCGCCAGCAAGGAGAATACCGTCCTACACAGGATAAGGTTTTATAGCCGCAAGCAGGAGGCGTCTGAACCTGTAGATGACTACGTTACCAAACTGCGAAAATTGGCGGCGCTATGCAACTTTGGAAATAACGTGGAGAGTCTGATCTGTGACATGCTGGTGGTCCATACCAACAGCAGGAAGGTGCAAGACAAGTTCATTCTAGAGAAAGAACTACAGCTGGAAAAAGCAATTGAAATAGCGAGAGCAGTGGAAGAGACGGCTGGTAGAAGAAAAGAATTTGCAACACAGCCCAGATGAAGTGCAAGCAGTAACGGTCCGTCCAAAGAAGGAGAGGCCGGTCCTTGACGCGAGAGAAGGGAAATGGGTGAGGAAAGAACCGTTAAAATGCCACAGGTGCACCAGCACAAAGCACTTAGCTTTTGATAAAGAGTGCCCGGCAAGGGATAAGGAGTGCTCAGTGGGCAAAAAGATCGGACACTTCTCAATTGTGTGCCGATGGTGAAACAAAAAAGTCACGAGTCTCAACGCTGAACACAATACGGAGAGGGAATCGTCCTCCGAAGATGAAGGGAGACCTACCGTCATAATGGTGAACAGCCCACGAGCCAGAAGAGAAAAGCCCCACTGCGCCATCAAAATCAATGGACTGGAAACAAGAGTCATGGCTGACTCGGGCTCTGACATCACCATAATACCCCTGCGCACATACAAAGAGATGATGGGAACAGAGACGGTCCAAGTGCTCAGCACGCGGCACAGGCCTACAGTTTTCAGCGGTGCGTCAGTAGACCTGCTACACCAAAGGGAAAGTGGAGTTCAAAGGAAGAGAGACTACCACAAAAGTTTATTTTAGTCAAGAAGGCCCAGCAGTACTAGAGTGGGACGACCAGGCAAAACTGAAAATTAAGCTAGACCCCAGCACAGAGGACCAGGTACTGTCGGTCAGTTGGAGAGGAGCGCCAGTAGCGAAAGGAGATTATCCAAAACAATTTTCGGAAGAGCCAGGACACATCAAAGCCTTTGTCCACAAAATACTACTTAAGTCCAACGCAGTCCCGGTCAAACACAGAGTAAGACCAGTACCGGCAACCGCAAGAGACACACTCAGAAACCAATTGGACAGAATGAGGAAAGATGGCACCATCGAGGAAATTGAAGCATCAGAGTGGCTGAGCCCAGTGCTACTCACTGGGCTCAGCCACTCTGTGGCTTCTTTACCCACTGGTAAAAAAGCAGAATTCACAAGAGCTAAGGTTATGCATTGATCTCTGCAGTCTAAACCTGGAAGTAATCGCGGACAGCTACACCCTGCCGAGCATCAATGAATTAATCCTCATGATGAAGGAGGCCAGAGTGTTCTCGAAGTTGGACATGAGGAATGCTTACCATCAAATACAACTACACAAGGAGTTCAAGCCACTGACCGCTTTCATCACGCCGTTTCGCACTTATCAATTCACAAAGATGCCGTTTGGCCTATCATCCGCAGCCTCAGCGTTTCAACGCATGATGGACGCTCTACTACGGAACGTCAGGAACGTGTCCTACTTCCAGGATGACATCCTGGTATACGCAAGGGACGAGCAAACGCATGATGCCACATTAAAAACAGTCCTCATCAAGCTCCAAGAACCGGGAGTGAGATTAAGGTATGAAAAATGCATATTCAAAGCAAATGAAGTTGAGTATTTGGGGTACAAGATATCAGAGCAAGGTATATGTTCCAAGCAAAACCTACTACAGGCTATAATTAAAGCACCCGAACCCACCAACAAAGACAAAGTGAGGTCATTCCTCGGGCTGGCGGAATATTATGCAAAATTCATACACAAATTCTCTGAAACCTCAGCGCCGCTCCGCAAGCTTCTCAAAAAAGGGTCAGAGTACACGTGGCAAGAAGCCCAGAAGAAAGCGGTGGAAAGTATCAAACGACACATAGTGGTAGCGCCGTGCTTGCAACCGTTCAACCCAGAGCGGAGTACAGTCATCACTACGGACGCCAGCGCATACGGAGCAGGAGCTGTTCTCACCCAGAAAAAGGGCGACACAGAGCATGTGGTGGCATTTGCCTCTAAAGCCCTATCGTCAGCTGAACAAAACTACTCCACTATCGAGAAGGAGATGCTGGCATGTGCATGGGCTGTGGAACATTTCAGGACACATGTGTGGGGCACAAGGTTCAAGTTAGTCACCGACCACAAACCCCTCATCCATATGCACAGCCCAGGCGGCACCAAAGTGTCAACACCCAGATTAGCACGGATAGCAGCCAAACTGCAAGAATATACCTTCGAGGTACAACACATCTCGGGGTGGAAGAATTTGCAGGCGGACTGCATGTCAAGATTGCCAGAAGGCAAGGACAATGCCACCACCTTCTTACAAGAAGAATGCATTGTAGCATCCATCACAGATCTCAAGGCCCCAGACTACCTAGAGCTAAGTGAGAGACACTGGATGGAAGACGACGGAAAAGATCCCACCATGGCGAGAATTATAGAATGGGTCAAGAACGGATGGCCAGATGAAAGGGCAGTGCCGGAAGGAATGAGACCATATTGGAAAGTGGCAGATGAAATCTCAGAAGCTGACGGCATAATTATGAAAACTGACCAGCTGAATCCGCCCACAGGTGTGAGGAAAACCATCCTGTGCAGAGCTCATGCAGGCCATTTGGGGAACACCACGACACGCCGCAGAGTGAGAGAAGCCTACTGGTGGCCATCCATGGATCAGGAGATCCGTACCATGATTGAGAGATGCCATGAGTGTCTCAACAGTGATAAGCGCCTAAAGATCAGACAGGCGCCCACGATTCCCACAGAAACCCCTGAAGCAGTGTGGTCAAAAGTGGGCCTCGACTTTATAGGACCATTGGAAGCAATGGCGCCCGAACATTGCTATGGCATAGTGCTAGTGGACTACTTAAAGTGGGTCGAGGCCGAGTTTGTCCCCAACATTAGACTGCCACTGTAATAGAAGTCCTCACTACCATCTTCCAGAGGGAAGGACTCCCAGATGAATTAGTAACAGACAATGGGGTAGAACTAATATCCAGAGACATGGAACCGTTCTTGAAGAAGCACAACAAATACCAGAAGAAAGCAGCGCTGTATCATCCCCAAGCCAATGGGCTCGTGGAGAGGGCCAACAGGTTTATCAAGGGAGCCATCCAATTGGCGACTGCCTCGGGAATGAATCCCCTCAAAACTACCAAAGAGGCCATCGCAGCTCACAGACTGACTCCCAATGGGATCACCCAAATCTCCCCTTTTCGCATGTTGAGAGGGAGGAGAGCAGCCTCCACACTAGTGCCACCATGGTTGGCCAGAGTAAGAGAAGATGAGGAAGTAGACATGTCGGAAGTGGTGTGGAGAATACAGAACAGCAAAGCAGGCATGAAAAGGTGGAGTGACAGAAGAAGAAGGACAAAACAAGGGTCATACGTAAAAGAAGGAGATTGGATCAAAATACGTTTGCCGAACAAGCATCAAATGACAGGCTCAAGGTTCAGCAGACCCATAAAGGTGATTCACAGAGGAACCAACCACGTCCGCACCGAATACGGGCGCACATGGAACATGGAGAGGGTAGCCATGTTTGAAAAGAGGCAAGAGAGAGAAAAGACCCATGAAAGACCCGAAACCAAGGAGGTAATGGACAATGAGAGAGAGAGAGAGAACGAGAGCCGGAGACAGACAGAAGAGAAGTCGAAGGAAATGTGTTCGGAGCGGATGCACCCACAGTAGAGCAAGAAGATGACCAGAAGCAGGATGCCCATAGCGAGAGAGGTGACCGGCTGCAAAGGGAACACAGAAGACCGGTGAGATACAATGACTATGTCCTGCAATAATATGTTTTGCATCATCAGAGGGAGGAGTGTAGAGATATCGTGAGAACTGCCGGTCTCGCGAGATCTCATCAGAAAAGCGGAAGTGCGGCTCCTGCGCTTCCCGCGCGGATACGCTCAGAGTAGGGGCACGGAGCAACATCAGCTCCTGTGTGCTCCTCCACTGGACTGGCCCCTGAGCCTTTATTGACACTATATACTTATATTACCTGCACCAGAGTTCGAGGGCATGTTGCCCCTTTGGAAGTTATATGATTTATGATACACATTCCCAGTTGATGTTCCAGCTAAATAAAGAAGCAACATCTGCAGCTGCAGTTTCTTGTCCATCATTTCTGTAATTATACAACACTCTAGCCCAGGGGTCTGCAACCTGTGGCTTTTTAGATGTTTTGAACTACAATTCCCATGAGCCTGCATCATTGACTATAATAGCTAGGGCTGATGGAAGTTGTAGTCCACAACACCTGGCAAGCCAATGGTTGCAGACCCCTGCAAGCCCTTTCCGGAACAGTAGAAAAAACCCTCAGCTAGGGAACTGTGGATGCTGAGTGGTGATGTTGTCAGGCCGTGCAGATGACTTGGTTTTGTTTTGTTATGCTATGTCATATTGTATCTGACATTGTCTTATGATTTTGATTAGTGTACATCTGCATACAGCTTGACCTGTTGAGTCCTCAAGTAATGTGAAGTCATATCTTTTGGGAGAATGAGCCGATTAAGCCGTTGGAAACAAACAATTGTTCGAAGGATAAGAAGGTTTGATGTGGATTTAATCCCATTGAAGTCCATGCAAGGTAGGTGATTTGTCAGGAGGTT